>NC_140912.1:25058713-25658713 GCF_045865225.1 Trachurus japonicus
TCCATTCGTGGCGTGGGTGGGCAGGCAGGCAGGCGGGGGTTAAGCTGTGGTGACAACTTTGGGCTGCGTGCCGAAGTGTGGTGGGGAAGAGGAAGAGGAAGAGGAAGAGGAAGGAGAAGAGGAGAGGTAGGCAAGGGAGGAGAAGGAGGAGGAAGAGGAGAGAAGTAGTGGACCTGGGCCTGGAGCCCCAACACGAACAGGATGGCGGAGAAGAAAGTTAGGTATGTATGTTCATCTTGTTTGTTTTGGTCAGTGAGGATGTATTCACCAAGTTGAAGCAGCAGCTGGCTTAACGTTAATGTTAATTCTTTAATGTTTAATGTTGGAAATTCTTTGTGTGTGTTTGTATCTGTGGGCTTTTTTGACAATGAATGGATGTGTCACTTGCATGCCTTGTGCTGGTGACTATGTGTAAATGGGACTGTGCATGCGTGTGTCTATGTTGATCCCTTCGCAGCCTCCCTGCTAAGCTGATTAATGGGGGCGTGGCAGGCCTGGTTGGTGTGACATGTGTATTTCCTATTGACCTGGCCAAGACCCGCCTACAGAACCAGCAGGGCGTCCAAGTCTACAAAGGAATGTGAGTAGGGCTCCCCCTCGCCCACTGTTATTGATCTGTTACATCCAAAGACAGGACTTTCTCATTACTGCAACCTTTATGCCATGGCATCACACTGAATGATGCTTTTTCTATATGATAGGGGGAGAACTGCTGATAATATATGCAAAAGTTTTGTCAAAGTCTAAAACTGTTACATCTCAAAATATCTGTTTCTCATGCACTCTCGATTTTCAGCGACACAAAAGATAACATCGTTCAGATGACCACATGTTGCATACTTTTCTGCTGAATATCAGAGGGTGAAGCTGCGCAGCCAAACACTCTCTTCCCATATTTGGTGCAGAGGTTTGGTGAGACTGTGCAAAACTCACTCATGGGGTCATGTCAGGGGAACGGCTGTTTACAGCGTGTGCTTTGATGGAGTAACAGTTCAGTTAGTCTGTTGGAAACAAAATCAAGACATGCAGGGGGGAAAAAACAACAATTTTGTGTCCTTAAAAGACACGCTCACCCTGAATTTTTGACTCCAAACATCTGATGGGCATCAATACTAGTGGCTGACTGGGTGTGGCCATCCTGTGTTTAGCAGACTGCGGTTTTCCACTATGAGTCAGAGATGGAAAGCTGGAAAGATGGGTGGTTTGGATAATTTATTCTCCCCACAGCCCAGCTATGGAGTTGGATGTTTCTTATGTCCGTCAAAGAACACGTGTTTTAAACACCAGTTATCAGGTTTGTCTAGTTTGTTTTGGGGAGAGGATAGAGGTTCATGGTGTATTTCAGTGAGGGCTAGGCCAGTGATGATGGTGCCATGGCATAATATTTCTGATCTGATTCATAGATAGCATCGAGTTAATGGTGTGACTGTTATTAGGTTGTTTTCTAAGACTCACAGAAACAGACAAAGTATTTGTTGTTTTGTCTTTTGTCTTTGAAGGCTGGACTGCCTGGCGAAGACGGTACGCTCGGAGGGCTATTTTGGATGTTACAGAGGTATTCTTTGCATTTCTAATCCCTGTGACAAGCGATGCTACAACTCCGCTTTACTATAATCTTAATCTGCCCACCTACGCTGTTGTTTCCCCCGTCAGCCCTCAATCTTTTCATTACAATAACCGGTGCTTGTTAGCCCCACGTTGGTGAGCCATAAGCTCCCGTGTGGGTCGGCTCTATTTGTGTACCTCAGTGGAGTCTGTTGTCATCAGCCCTGTTTGTCTTCCACAGGTGCAGCAGTGAACCTCACACTTGTTACACCAGAAAAAGCCATCAAGCTGGCAGCCAACGATGTCTTCAGACAGAAGCTCTCTAAGGACGGGTAACTTACCCTTACTGATTCATCACACAACAAATCTCCATCAAAATAACCCCCCACTACAGAATAATAGGCTATATTGAAACATAGAGAATAGACCATCAGAACAGACATATCACTGTGTTTCCAGACATTTGCCCCTATGGGGGGAGGTACTGGCAGGGTGTGGGGCTGGGACCTGTCAGGTGGTCGTCACCACTCCTATGGAGATGCTTAAGATCCAGCTGCAGGACGCAGGAAGGCTCGGTGAGTTGGTGACTGGATTGTGGAGCACTTTTTTCCTATTTGATATAAGTTTAGACGCATTTTGTCTTTCAACAGACATCTCCTATTGACTTTGATGTACTACAGTATGTCTTTGCAAATGAACAAATGGATGATAACCCCCGCTTTGTTCAGTAACGTCCGGCACATGCAGTGAAGGCTGCAGGGTTACATCAGTCTGTATGTGTTTTCTAACCTGGGACCGTCTGTGTTTATCCATTAGCTGCACAAAGGCCTGTGCCAACTGCAGCTCAGGCTGCTGCTCCTGGTCCAGCTCCGTCGTTGGTGGCCCAACCGGCTCAACCCCGGCCGACCCCTCCACAACGGCCCTCGGCTACCAGCATCACCGTGGAGCTGCTGAGGACCCGTGGCCTGGCCGGCCTCTACAGGGGGGCAGGGGCCACGTTAATGAGGTCATACACATGACAAGACATTGTCACACATTCCCTCTCAACTTATACACATTACATGTAAATTGTTTTTTTCTCCTTTTTAATGTTATGGTACATATCTGGTTACTGTTTTAAAGCTGAAGTAAAAAGAAAAGAGAAAAAAAAGCCAGACTGAGACTCATCAGAGTGATTTACTATTGTTTTAAAGTGTTTTGAACTACTCCAACCAAATGTCTGCCAGAGTTTGTTTCCATGGGGTTTCACTTTCACTTGTTGTCACTGGCATCCCCCAGTCTGCCCTAATGTTATATAAACCATAAACTATATGGCCTTGGCCACTGGCTTTTGATTTGCAGCTCTATCTATTCATTTAACTCTATTGTCACTGCTTGTATAAGTTGATTTTAGATTGCATAATCCATGTTGCAACTGCTGTATTTCCTGACACCTCTTCCAGTGAACACTGGTCAATAAATTCCCGCAGCTATGTCTGGCTGCCGTACTGTAGTTGACTGAGGCCGTGTCTCTCAGTTTAACCTTCCCATGACCCCAAAACTTGTCAAGATCAGCCTTTCTCCCAGGTTCCCTCCACCTTGTTTAATCAAACGTTCTTTGTTTTTTGTTTAAATCAGGGATGTCCCCTTTTCAATGATCTACTTCCCGCTGTTTGCCAACCTGAATGCGCTGGGCCTGGAAAAAGCAGGTGACCGGGCACCGTTCTGGCAGTCCTTTCTGTCGGGCTGCGGCGCCGGCTCAGTGGCCGCTGTGGCTGTAACTCCACTGGATGGTGAGTTGGAGAAAGAAATGAATGAGAAAAAGGGAGGGATGTGCATGGGGGCATAGCCTTTGCTTCTCACAAAGACAGTATGTTTGTGCACCTGGACACTCCGTTCTGACTAAATAAAGTGAATAGTGCGTGGCCATTGGGTTTTTGACTTTTATCCAGGTGCTGCTATATTAGCTTTTAGTCGACAATGCAACTACTGCTACCTTTGCACATGTCTATGATATTTGACTTGATATTTGACTTTTGGGACTTTGTTTTTGTTAGAATTGTGTTTTTTTTTCTTTGTGCATATTCTCTTCATATGGTTCTGCAACTGGAACCATATCTATCTATCTATCTATCTATCTATCTATCTATCTATCTATCTATCTATCTATCTATCTATCTATCTATCTATCTATCCATCCATCTATCCATCCATCTATATATGTTTTACAACCATCCTGTGGTTTTTTTGTTTGCTCTAACACTCAGTTATCTTTCAGTTTATGTAATGACGGTGCATCCTTCTTTTAAATACCCATACAGTAATAAAGACTCGTCTGCAGACCTTGCAAAAAGGAGAGGGGGAGGACACATATAGAGGAATTATTGACTGCACAAGGTATGACCATAAAAGCTATTACAAACAAAAAAAAAGGCTGTTATAATATTTGCCTTTGTGAGGGGCTACGTAACCAATGCTTGTCTCAACGCTTTTCTCCCCCATTGTCCTCTCTGTATACTTTTGCAGGCGCATCATGAGGCGAGAGGGCCCATCAGCATTCCTAAAGGGTGCGACGTGTCGTGCTTTAGTCATCGCTCCTCTCTTTGGCATTGCGCAGGGTGTCTACTTTCTAGGGGTAGGGGAGATGGCGTTGGGTTTATTGGAGTAGCGGTGCTTGGCAATGCTGGCGGCAGTTTGTGTTATCTCTGTACACATAACCTGCTGCTTTAATCTGCATCGAATGCATGGCACCGCTGAGCAAACAGTGAATACAGAGAGTGAGGGGGGGGGGGGGAGAAGGCTAACCAAAGGAAGAGGTCCAAGATATGAAGAGAAGAGGCTCTATTCGTTAACATGTGGACCGAACGGTTCACACTAATCAACTTTCTCTAGGTTTCTACATGCTGTCAAGCAGGGTTCAGTAGGTTAAACAGGGTCCTGTGTTTGTCTGTGTGTGTGTGACTAATCTGAGGGTATGTGTCCAAAGTTGTCTGGTTTATCCCTGCGCGCTTGCTGCAATATGTCTGGGGCTCTTCCTTTCCGTCTGGATGTTGAGAAAGAGCTGGCGCATGTTGTTTGAGGCTGCTAACTAAATTGCCTACCAATCTGACCATTGATCATGGTCGCGATGAAGAACTGTGCATCATTTCAACGTTAGTGACAAATTCCCCGTCAGTACTATTGTCTAATATCTGACCTCAGAGTCTGAACTGGGTATTTGGCTTGACCATCAGATGCCAGTCATTTAGACTTCACTGTTTGATGCGTTTCTCTGGAGGAGGAGCTCAATCTCCTTTGGCCAACCCTGTTACGCATTCCTCCCACTCCATCCGTGAGGTCTGAGTTGTAATCTTGGATTCCCTCACTGGACTGGGAGGTGCTGCCTGTTAGTGTCTCTAAGGTCATTTGTTAATCTGATGGTAATGCTTTAATCCCTATTTAGCGTACAATATACCCTAACATACAGCTCACTTCCTGCCTAAAGGCCACAGGTTAGACTGCTGGGCCACTGTCTCGTAGCCTTGACTTCCTCTTCTTCACAGCTTGGAAGGGTTTAAATAAAACCTGTGAGAAGCCTAGGGCCGTTTATACTGCTTAGTTATACTGTACATGAAAAAAAAAAAAAAAAGAAGTTGCTTCAAACAATGTGCGCACAATAACTTAAAAAAAAAAATGCAATTAAAGCCTTATCATTGCTGATAGTTTCTAAAGCATCAAAACTGTAAGTCTTAAATGAATTCAGCGGAACTGGTGGTGTCGAACATTGTTTTGGTACTTGAGTCCAATTTAGCGAGGACAATTGTATTTGTTAGACCCATGGAGGGAGTATGGCACCTTGTCTTGCCAACTGTTTGCCATTACTTAAGTCCACTGGGTGGCACTAAAAGCATTTTTTTTTTGTTTTTTACATTTTTAATGAAAGATACATTTTGATGTGACTAGTGTACCTAGGCTACTACATTTTCCTCATTGTAGAGTGAACATAGCCTGAGTAAACTGTTTGTTTACAAGCTGTAAATAAAGATATCTTAAACATGCTGATTTTTTCCGTGTCACACATTTATTTCTTTGGTGTTTGTCCTTTAAGTGCTTCAGAACAATGGTTAACATCCTATCTCTGTCCACACATGCTCACGACACGCAGTCAAACTACCGGTAAAATTATCTTTGGCAAACATACCAGACGATCAGCCTCATTAAGACTGTAGTCTGCATTAAAACATGTAAACGAATTATGTGCAGGAAAAGTGTGTCTTAACATGTAGCTTTGATTATTTCGATCAGTTAGTAAAGCGTAACAGTTGACCCAAAACAACTCGGGCAATGCATAGTTGCAACACCATTGCAATTTGCAGCAGTCCATTAGACAATCCACAGAGAGGTAAAATAGTGCTCTTGAAACGCAAGTAAAAGTGCACATTTGAATTATTGTTCAGTAAAAAAAAAGGAAGACATATAAACACATTCATAGCACCCCATTAATGTAAATCAGGTTTTTCCTTGACCCTTACGCCTGGCAGGTGATTGTGCAGACTCTTGTACACTGTGATGATAGTCTGTGGTCACCTTAAATATCCCATCTGCTGCTGCACCGCTCCCTTCAAATCCACTGTTAATCCATGAACTTGCGGTTGGGGTTGGCACCGAACAAGCTCACTCTGATTTCAGGCATCATCTGTCACAGGTAAAGTCAGGATTGAAATGAGGGAGAGAAAAAAAAGGAAAAACCTGAAGAAATTATTGGAGTAACATAGCGAAGCAACATTAAAAATGCAAATTCCTCAATATTCCTTTTTTGTTTCTTCTGCGGACCTATCAATAAAGCTCAAGACAAAGTCCTCTGAGCACTCAGAGTTGTGGAGAGAGAAAGTACTCCACACACAAAGCATGAATTACAGTAAAACATTTTAATTACCTTACAAAAGCAAAGCAGAGATGTTTCTAATTAGAGCAAAATTAATTTTACATCCTTATCTGACCTCAACTCAATGAAGAGACAGTCAATTAACATTGTTAAATTAGTGTTTGGCATGACTCACCACTGTTTCAACCCTCCAAACTTTAGATAATTAAGTTCACTTGGAAACCCAGTGGTGTCTGCTGCCCTCCGCAGGGCAACAGCAGGAAGTGGGTGTAGTGTGTAGAGCAGAAATGATGACTTGAATGTTAGATGTACAGTCAGAGTTACTCTACCTGATGTGCCATAAGTTCTAGCCGGCTCTCCAAAGTGTTGGCCACCTTGATCTTCCCATTATCATTATACATTTCTATTCCTCCGCAGCTGTTGAAACAAAGGGTGGGACATTAGTGCAAATATTCAGGAACCATAGTAGTCTTTATCTTCATAATCACAGAATCATCATAGAAAATAAGAAATCTCACATTTTCTACACATGAATCAAGGAGTATTAATTCACGTTGATGTAAGTTAAATGTGTCTTACATTTCTGATGGTAGAAAACGTTCCTGGTCAATTCTGACCTCTATGTTGCTCTTCACTGCCTCTTTGTATATTGGGACGTTCTTAATAACTGCAGCCTTCCAGGTTACAAAACAGAAAAATAGGCAAAGCAATATCAACAATCATGAATGCAGAAAAAAGACACAAAGACTCCTGACCCCCTTGTTCTCTAAAATCACAACATAACGTGTAGTTGGCTGAACCTCACCAGAACCATATCTGCATCCTGCTGTCGGCACCGAATGGTAACTTTGGGTTCAAGCAGTTGATAGAATCCCTGAAAAAGTAGAAATGCAAAGCGGGAACGTGGAGATGGAGAACCAACAACTCAGTCACTCATCAGGATGCAAGTTGGGAGCAACTGGATCATTTACCTGAAGAATCAGCCCCTCCAGTAGGGAGGAATACCTGGCAGGGTCCTTTGCAATCTCTCCAAGTCTCTGACGGGCCTCACTCAACAAGTCCTGAGAAGAGAAAACAGGTAGAAAAAGAGAGTGAATTTAGATCCTTTGAAACAGAAACATGCTGCTCATAAATGCTCCACATGTCTTACATAAGACAGACAAGAATTTAAGTAAGTAAAGCTTATATAAAAGGGTTTGTAATAGTAGTTATTTGTGATCAAATGCTGGTCAGTGGTGACATGTAAATGTTATTTTTCTATGATCTATGAACCAAACCTAAGCACACTGATGCAAACTGATTAAATGAATAACTATAATAATCAGTTATATGACATAAAACCTTAAAAATGATCTCTAACCGTGATCATGTCGTCACGGGCCTTCAGCACCTTCAGCCTTGCTTGGTTCATCAAGTTGGACATCTGGCTGTGACAGTGTGAGAAAAAGTTGTTGAGTTAAAATGTCTACATTAACATGTGATGCAGAACCACTGTAACGCCGCTGTTATGTGTGACACCACCAGTTTCCCACAACACGCTGATTTCAAGCCAACTGTGCCACTACAACTTTATTTTAAAGAAACAGTTATATAGTTATGCAGAGGTCAGGAGCACTGCAGTTTACAGATATCTACTTATGACTATCGTGATGTTACAACGTCAAAAGGCAGCACACTGAGATTTAAAAGAAACCAAGACAGTGGAAGGGGGGAGGGATGGGGCATAATCAACAATGTCTGACAGAGATGGGCAAACTGAGACAAAGAGGCATTAAACTATGTTTCATAGAGATTCCAACATCACATGATCCTCTGTCTCTCACTTTAACTCAATGTGCCTGGAAGTAGGATGTAGGAGGGCTCATTATATAAAGCAAAGGTTTCAAAATACTGATAGCACCTCTGTTAAATAATGAATACAGTAATGAGAGGGGGTAAAACAACAGTGTCATTATTATTTCACCAATATCCCAATGCCAATAACAAACAACTCACATTTTCTTATGTTGTTCAATCTGCTTTTCCTTCTTTTCATAGTACTCCATTATTTTCACCCTCTGCGTCTGCACCAGACGACCTTTTTCGATGTTGAACTCCTCCTCTGCCTGTAAACAGCTGGGTGTGAGTAAGATGCATCACCAATCACTTAGGATGCTTACATCATGCATGCTAATATCCTGGTTATGATCGTGTTTCTGGAGTTCACCAGTTATATTTTTGTATCCATACACTGTATTGCAATTGTAGGAACCTTACCCCCGCCCCCTCATAGCTATAGGATACTGTAGTATATAAAACACCTTATGGATTTTTGTAACATCTCCAAGTAGGTATTTAGATGGTGAGACATCAAGACACACCTACAGTATGTAGATGACCAGAAACCTGGATACTGTCATAAGGGTATGAATAGCCAGGTTTTTCATCCTCCATGTAGACAACATAAATTTTAACAACAACACGATATGAGGCCAAACCAGGATATTAATGCACTTGAAAGTTGAAAACACACTAAATTCAGCATAAATCACAAGACTGACACACTGACGTGACGAACTTCATTACCTTCGCATCTATCTCTTCGACTTTTTCACTGGCCTCTTGTTCTATGAAGGCCATCATGTGCTTGATCTGACACGAGACAAACAAGACATGTTACATAAAGTTCAACCTTAACAGATCATCACGTCATGTCATTTTACTAAATACAGGTACAAGCCAATTCACAAAGCATGCTAAACATATCACAGCAAACATATGTCATTCTAATTTACCCCCTAAAATACTCAGGTGACTTTTATTATTGCTCAACATCAGGGAAGCGTTAACATGTTCCCACGATAGCTTGATCCGACTTTTTTACACGTGTAACATAACATAACAATTCTCTTTCATGTGACTGAAATCAGTTAAAAAAAGAGCTGTAACGTTGGGATAGTACAGTTAGAGAAGATCATTAGATTAGATAGATGTAAGCAGTAGTTCAGAGTTGAGCCCTTTTGCCTTGGCTAACGTTTGACATGTTTACTTCAATGTATAAACCAAGACACTGGGACAAAGTTGGTCAAGTTTAAGCGAAAATTCACGAGCCAAACATTGTCTACTTTACCTGTTTCTGTACATCTGCGTCGGTGAGCGCCATGTCCGATATTAAAAATGTGTTATTAATGCAAAATCTGTAAAAAATTAAAAACAATTGCAAGTCTTCCCCGGACGAGTAACACAGAAACAGTTAGAAACACACTTCTTCTCCTCTGGGCTGTTTTCAGACGAAGATAAAACACGACTTCCGGCTACAACTTTCAAAATAAAACATATATTCAACAGATCCAGTCCTTTTCAGGATAAGGGAACAGATTAGCGCCCCTCCCCTCTCAATTTTTTTTTATGTCATGTGGACACCTGGTGGACACACACTGGTGACAATTTCAGACAATTATTTCATAATATGGTTATGAGAGAGTTGAATAACTGTAATGGTTATTTAGGGTTATCAATTTACTATTTTCACACGTTGAATTTTTTTTAATTGAGAATTGAGTCACTTTTTATGATACATTTATAGTTTATCTTTTATCAAACCTATTATTTCATGTTGATTTCTATTGTGTGTATGATTTTATAGTTTATCTTTTATCAAATGTATTATTTCATGTTGATTTATATTGTGTGTATGATTTGATTGTGTGTGAGAGCAGCAGACCATTATTTATATATTATATATTCTGTAAATTGTATTGAAGGTTATCAACTATTTTCAGTTAGGAGAGGTCACACGTAACATTTCGTCTGGTCTTGTCAGACATAATTAACCTACGTCACACACTTGCGGTTGCTGGGATACGCTTCCGCTGGCAAATTTAATTAACGTTTGCTCATTAACAACATCGCGCACTCTCACTGTAAGTTGATTATCGCTTCAAAATGGTCGAACAAAAACAAACAAACATACAAAAAAAAAAAAACAACAACTGTGACCGTTAATTAATTAGGACTGAGAGTGTTATTTTGAAGGTTTTGACAGGAAGGTTTGTGTTATATTCGTCTGACTAGCTTGTGTAGTAGTTTCCAAAGCACACTGTGTACTAGTGCTAGTGCTGCTCCCTGCCTGCCAGCCAGTGGTGGTCTGCCCTCTACAGCTACTGCTGCTGCTGCAGGGGACTGTCGCATTGTTCTCCCCTCAACCTGTCGTCTGTCAGCACCTGGTTGCCTTTGGACAAGGACGGTAAGAAAACTCGACCCAAACTGGACGTAACTCAAATTAAGTTTTGCGTCTTCGAAAATAGCCACTAAAACGTGTACCGATAAAGCTAGCTATATAGCTTGCATGTGTGTGCTGAGGTGCTTCAGCAGCAACCACTCGTTTTTACCTAACACGGACTTCTCAAGAGTAGCAAACCATTTTCTAATTTCACAATTTCAATTAGCTAATGAGCTATGTGTACTGTATTGAATTAATATGATTGTATGACGTTAGCTAGCTAAAGCCATTCTGTCATGCTCAGAAAAATGAATGATATTTATATTTAGATACGTTCTTTATAATAATCTCGTTGTCATATTTTTATTTGAACATTGTAACTTGGGTATTTAAACAGTTCTGACGCTCAGTTGTTTAGCAAGTTAGTTTTATTTTGGTAGTGCAAAACGGAAGTTTCTCTTAAATCTGGCAAACTTGTCTCTAATCGAAACTTTTGGTCCACATGGTGGCACATCATCTCTGGAGGACGGTGTGAGGCAGAAGCTTGGTTTTTATTCAACATTGGACCGAGTCACTAGTGCACGTAAACAAGATTTAAGTAGTGTAGTAGAGGGAGATCTAAATTTTTACTAAACACTTGTTGTCACTGTCATTGAAGGATTTATTCACGCCTCTCTGCCCGCCACGTGTGTCATGTAAGTTGCAATTTGTTTGATGATGTGGTTATAAAAAGTACCAACTATAGTACTATCGATGTGTGCCTTTCTCCCTCTGTCCCAAAGGCACCAAAAATACAATTAAGGACCATGTGTCAGACAGGGGAGCATGTCTACCTTGCATAATGAGCACAGGGCATTGTGACACTTGAGTATATGTCATACATGCAACAGCTGTTTTTACAGTTAAACAACACATGTCATTGTGATTTATAGTGGAAGTCTGACATGGATTTCCTAATTTCTTTGTTAATGAGTGTCTTTGCCAGGATTGGCTGCTGCAGTCTGCATTGATTGTCACAGTAGGAACTCATTATTATTCCTCTCACTGTCATTTTCCTCAGGTGAGACGTCCAGCTTTGACTGTAAGAATTAATGTGCCTGAGTGTCTGACATAAGTCCGTTCAATGGCTACCTCGGGCTCCACCACCTCTGCCTCCACCACCGCCGTTGTGCCTGAGGGTTTTCATTATGAAACTAAGTACATTGTCCTCAACTACCTGAGAATGCCTCCTGTTAGATCACACACACTAACCACAGCTGAAGGTAAGAAGAAAAACTTTCCACTTGTGGTTGTCATTTGTTCTGACGCATATAGGGCGACCCTTACACTTTTGGATTTACATGGTACACAAATAGAGTTGTGTGTGCAGATGCACACATGGTAGTAACGGACAAAATATTCTGGGTGTGTTGGCAGGTTGGCACCTGTTTACCAGCTTAATTTAGCCTTCTCTGACATTGGCTTAAAAACACATTTAGAGACTATGCCCATCTAAACATGACATTAATGAAGTAGCCAGTGCTTGTAAACCAACTCACCTAAGCTTAGTTACAATCATTCCAATATGTTGTTGCTCAGAGTAGCTGAGGACTGGCCGGGCTTTACAGAGGGTTTTATAGCAACCTTGTGCCATGGCCTGAGGGTTTGCAGCATTCCTGTTTTCCATCTTGTTCCTTGTGTGCCGAGCATTCAAAAGGAAAAGTAGTTTAAAAAACATTTTTTACATTTATTTGTTATAGTTGTGCATAAGAGACAATTGTAATACTGTAATTTTAACTCTTTGTGGGGTGCTGTTAGAATAACGATGTATGAAACAAAATCCCACACTTGCCATTGGCATGTTATAAGTCTTCATTTCTGCTATAAAGCTATGGCCACAGCATGTTAGTGGCAAAATAAATCTTACTGAAGACATGAAGAGACATGACAGTTGGACTGTATGACAGTCCTGCTGGATTTTAGGCCAGGCTTGTCACTCCCTCTTTCTCAGGATGAAGAGCAGAGCAAGCTGAGAGGGTAAAAAGCAACAGCATTATAAGCAAACAAAAAAACAGAAAGACAGAGGGGAAGTTCTCTATATTTCCTGTCTGTCTTTATTGTTGTGTGCATGCTTAGAATGGGTGGAGAAGGGCAGATGAGTGGCTGATCCCTGCTTTCCGCTTGACCCGGTCCAATTTCTGACAGCCTGTCATGTGTAATCACCGTAGGATTACTCACACGCCAATGGACCAAAGCGAAATAGTTGGCCGGCTAGCTGTCTGGCTGAATGCTGAAACAGCACCGAGCCCAGGAAAAACCAACACTGGTCCTAAGGGTGTTCATGTATGAGCTGCAGCAAAGAGATCCCGAGCGAGCGAGAGAGAGAGAGAGAGAGGGAGAGAGAGTGGGAAAGGGGTTAACTTTCCTCTTGTTGGCAAACATTTGTATTTAATTTCCCATTTGTTGAATCAGTGTGGAGAGAGATATTTCAATTGCAATTGTCTTTCGTCACTGTTGGCTGCTTGTCACCAGTTTAGCTGAGATCTCAAACCAATAGAACTAATAGAGTTCACATTCCACCACAGTGGAAACAATCAATGTCCTTGGTTTGAGCATGTAAAAAGGCAGTGTGATCCCCATCCTTATCAAATGACTGGAGGATTTTATTTTTCTGTCTTAATGGCTGCATTCATGTTAGGTTTTATGTGAATATGAAAGCTCATGGCCAGTCAGCCTTCAGCATAAGGTCTGCACTGGTGGCTTGAAGGCACTCGATGACAGAGCTCAGCTTTTTCTTTTCTAACCTGCAGACTGACGGAGTAAAGTGATGTCTCACACTCGTAGCCTTTGATGTAGAAAATCTTAATTTAATAAATTTAAACAAGCATGACCAACGTATCGACAATAGTCTTCATCAGGGTACAAATGTTGTACATGTTTGTTTAAATTTATTAAATTAAGATTTTCTACGAGTGTGCGACATGACTTCACTCCGTCAGTCTGCTGTCCCTGTTGTCAGCACCTCATCAACGCTGGTGTGCGCTCTCCCCCAGGACTCTCATTATTAACCTGCAAACATTTTCTCCCCTCCAGGGAAGACAGTGTTTGTATATGCACAACTGCTTCGTTTGCCAAACTCAACTTATTTAGTCAGGTTAAGTGTGCAGGCGTCACTGTCTGGCTCATCATTATGCTGAAGTCAAGGAATAGGAAAATATTGGATGCCTGCCGATATCAAGTCAGGGCCCATATTTCTTCTTCATGTATTTTACACCTAAATGGCACAGCTGTACAATGCACACTTAAAGTCTCTCTAACTTTTAATTTTAAAATTTGCCTTTCAATAGAGACTTGCGTGCGTTTGCAGTTTTGCATAATATTTTGTGTTTGGCATTTGTGAAGAGTCAGCTTGTGTGCTTCTGCATGTGTGGGTGAAAGATAAAAGGGAGTTAGACAGAGGGAGAAAATTGGTTCATGTGTTATGTATCTGTCTTTCAGGGGATGGCCAGTTTGACAGGGAGAGGACTGTAACGATAAAAAGGCAGATAGATGAAGAACTGAGGCATCTGGAAGATGAAGTCGCTGCTTGTAAGTTCACACACACACACACACACACACACACACACACACACACACACACACACAAAACGAGTACCGCCGGTACTATTAATTATCTTTATGCAGTCCATAAGGTTTAGTAATAGCAACAATATTACTTTGTCTAGCCTTTTAAAGCAGAAGTAAGCGATCTGGTCGTTTTGGCTAACTTCTTGTCAGCCGATGGAGTTAGCAGTCCCCGCCCTCGTCCCTACGTCACCACATTCACACGCATCCCTTGGCTGCACACACAGAGAGGACCGCCCCTTTATGCCGTTCTCTCTCCTCATTGGATAAAGGTTGTAGGATACAAGGAAAGTTTTCTCCTCGGCTTACAGCAGAGCAAAGTGACTGACAGACCCGTGTTTCAGACCAAACACTCTATGTAAGTGATTGTTGTCGGAAGATATAACTATTTAAGACTTATATTAACACAAATATTCCGCTTACTTCTGCTTTAAGTATGCAGATATACACAAACCACAGCTGTATTAGTTTTAAGCACAGTAATAAAAATGAATTAAAGGAACCACAAACTCAAAAACCTCAGTGTTTTAAAACTGTTATTTTCTTCTTGTAGACAGTTGGCTGGTCTGTGCAAAGGAATCAAAATGACAATGTTATTCACTGTGACAAGACATGTATGGTGTGGAGAGCTTCTCTGAGTAGCATGAGTGGACATCACTTCACTTCGCCCCCTTTGCTCATGTGCAGCGGGGAAGAGCTGAGCTTTCTTAATGACTTATTGGTTGCTGTGAGACCGCTTTTTATAAGTAGAGGATTTCTCAACTTCCTGACAACTGGTATCCTGAATTTGTCACAAGCTGTCAGACACTCATTCATGCCGCCCACTGAACCATAGTTAGTTAAATAACCCAAACTTTCAGAATACCCTCATAGAGTCTTTTGAAGTGAGGCTGAAAAATATCTTTGCATGAATAAATGTGATGTTATCAGTCATCCTTCTGTCCTGTGGTCTGTGCGCTTGCAGCTTTTTCAACGACAGGCTTCGACCGCCACTCATCACTGGTGTTCAATCCGGCCCACCCAGAGACCTCCATTGAGGACTGCCTTGCTGCGATGGGAGACCAGGTGGCCAGAGAGCTTGACACATCCCTGGCAGAAGCTGTACACACACTACTAACAGGGTTAGTTCTGCAGAACAGTGACCATATTTGAGAAAAGAAAATCGGAATAGATCTTGGTTCACAGAGACATGCTGGTGAACAGATACTGAATTGTCAGCATCAGTTGTCTCTGATTTGAGATCATTACTCCTATTAATCCTACTACTTATGAATGGGCAATCTATAATATAGCCTACTGTATATCACAGTTGATGTTAACATCCAGTGGTTGCAGCTCATTTTCTCACAAGTACCTTTCCCTCATCAACACGATTTCATGTGCAAACAGCTTTCTCCTGAATTTCTTAAGTCAGTATACACACATGCTTCCGCTTTGCAAAACCAGACAAATTTGGAAATACAGGACTCACTGGGGAAGGAATAGTCACACACTGCTCAGTTATAATCTTAATCCAAACATGTTGGATATTTGCTCTGTATTGAAATATGTACAAGTATTTGCTTTTGGTTGAGATTCTTTAGCAGAGCAGCTTTGTGGCCACAAGGCAACTTCCAAATGTGAGTGAGTGGAGCTTAAACAGCATTCATAGTTGGGAGAAAATTCCCCAAAAGGACCACAGCTACACATTTTATAGTAGTGAATAGTGAAACCTCTGTGTTTTCTGATGGATAGGTATGAACACCAATGTCTTTGCATCCTAATATTATTTAATCAGGTTTTGTCCAGTGATTAAAAATGTTAATCTGACATGCTGGGTATGGTGTTGGTCATTTTAATTTTGTCTTTGTGCCGTAGGTATATTTTTAGCCCTAAAACAATTATGTGTGACATCTCTGTGTTTCAGGCCTTTGGACTATCAGAGATTCAGAGAGACAACACTGACTCTCTCCAGACAGACACAGGGAGGCTGGAGCAAGGTGAGCCAGTCAGGTTGACTATCCCTTCCTTATAAAGACTCTTTCTTTTAATTAATTCTGTGCACTATTGGCTTTTTATAAAGTTGGTACCTAATGCATCATAGCTGTAACCCTCAAATGCTTTCTGTTGTTCCTTTTGCCTCCACTCTTCTTAACCACAATCTCTACTCTTCTTTCCTTCCCTCTTTTCAAGGTGGTCGTGCCTTTGGTGCTGCTCCAGGCTTTACAAAGCGAGGGCCAGTCTGTGACAACTCTGTTGCATCTGGGGGTGCGCTTGCTTGAGGAAGATGAAACTGACTACATTATTCAGCAAGGGGGATGGGTGAGTTTTGAGCACGCGATGGAGGAAACCATGAAGGCATACCAGTACATTTTGTTCTTGGTTTACCCATAAATCAGAAATCACTTCCTGTTTTTGTGTTAGGCATATTGAGGGGAGCTACTATTTAGTATAACTTTTAGAGAAAAAAAAATCACAAAACATACTCACTGACACTAACATAGCAATAGACTCCAGAGTAGAAATATACTTGAAACTATGCACATTGTGAGTGATACACTCTAAAGGGTGATAGAAGTTCAGTGTAATCTAGAGCAGAAACTAGTTGGTGCTTCTTAGCTGCATTGATGACAATTATTTGCAGTGGTAGTGAAACAGGAAGTTGGGATGTAGAGCAAACCAAGCAGACAAATGCTTAAAATAGTAATATCAGTTTCTAAATGACCAGTTGGGGGCATCAGTGAGCTGATTGTCTGGTTTATTTCATAGGCCAGAGTCCATGTCCCTTTTCTAATCTACAACAACCTCATAACTGAATACATGAGATTAAAATGTACGTCATAGTGGAATAAGTATCTGTGATTATGATTAATCCTCAACCGATAATGCACATAAATAACCCGACAATATTCAGTTTAGTCAACCTTGTGATTATTTTATTGAGCTTATTTTGATTCACTGGTTGTTACAGTGACAAATATCAGTTAGGAGTCTCATGGTATAATATTGTCGTAGTGTCCCTGGTGGTTATTTCTGTGGCTGTTTTTTGCAATAATGAAAAACCAGCATATTAAATCAAGATTAAAAAAAACAAAAAAAAACTTGTTCAAACATTGAGTTGGAGCTGAACAGTCATCTTGGCACTTGCAGTGCAGCTGTGCATGTTGAGACTGATGCAGAACACTCTGATATAAAGTAACTCCAGGGTGCAGTCACACCTACTGTGTTTTCATATTCTTCTTGTGCTACTTTTGCTGCAACTTTTTAATGTTGTTTGGCTTAGCATTATGTTTTTTTTAGCGATGATACTGATGCGGCTTCAGATCTCCTGCACTGTAATAAGTGGAACACTGCGTCACAGATGGCTCCCTATGAACCGGGTCATACTGACGGCACGGTCACGTGACCCGACACGTTAACGGCTGCCCCGGTCGTCGCCATTACCTCATTGTCATGATGTTCAGCCTGGTTTTCAGGCAATGTAACGTGTACACTGGCTCCAAACAAAGCCACATTCTTGTTTTCAGTTATGTCACAGGGGATGAACGGATGAGGGACAGGATCAGCAATGGAGGCATGAAGAGAGAGGAGGAGGGTTGGGGAGGGAGGGAGAGAGAGAGAGTGCATGAAGAGACTGGAGATAGGGAGGGAGGGAATACGAGGGAGGGGAGGGGTGAGAGATGAGCAAGAAACGGGGTGGGCACTGGGCACGGTGAGAGAGCATAGTGAAATCTCCATTAGTTTGACAGCTGCCTCTGTGCACACTTGTCTCCAACTCGCTGTCTACCTCCACTCCATCTTCTGGACTGTCTGGTTGCCTTGACTCACTTGCGCTTTGTCCATTCAAGTGTGAACCGAGTGGTTTGAGGACTTCGCACTGAGGTAGGATGTTTTATTTGGGGTGTCGTAGGAACAGATTGAGCTCATTGATCTTCATGTGCATGTGCAAGTGTGTTCTGTAAGAAAGAGTGACTGTGCAGCGGGAACTATCTCTCCGCAGATGCTAATCGCTAGTAAATAAGAAGTGTCAGAAAGAGAAGACGGATGTTGGAGACATTTTTCTTTGATTTATTTATTTGCCCTTCACCAGGTTTTGTTCTGCAACGGTGGAGGAAAGCTCTCCCCAGATTAGTACGGGTCACTTTTTTGTGTTGAATCGTTAAAATGACGATATTACATTCGTCTTGTCCCCTTCCAGGACGTGGTTGTAACGGAACAGCGCAAGTGACGCACCTTTGCGAGATTTGGGTGGCTCTCGTCATTGCCTTTTGTGTAGTTACACCAGACTACAATAAGGATTGTCATGACCCTAATGTGGTGTACACTTCATTTGGCACGAACAAAACCAACAGCCGTCAGACAGTGCACAGCCGGGGGGTAGATAGGAGAAGGGCTCGACCGGGGAGGGACAAGGGGGGAGATGGTGCAAAAAAACCTACATAGTGAAAGACATTCTAGCTTCTGTCTGTCCACTGGCCGTCACCGCTGTCCGCCTGTCCCCTTCAGGAGTCAGACAGCTGTCCTTCTGATAGCACGAGGTGCTGCGTGAGGCCTGAGTGCGCACATCAGCCATTTCGTATTACAGTCCCTGTGAGTGTGATATTAAATGACGGCAGAGGTTTGCTTGTAGCACACTGCACACGACTGCACCTGACCTCCGGGCAAAGAGAAAAGGGATAATGAAGGCGTGCTTTATTTGACTATCAAATTATTATCAAATATGCTGCAGTAAAAGCAGAAGATCTCAAAAGGGCAATAAAGTAATCTCAAGAGGCCTTTAGTTTTCTGTCGGCAATAGCTGCTGCTGCTGCTGCTGCTGCTGCTGCTGCTGCTGCTGCTGCTGCTGCTGCTTCTGGGTAGAAACAGTGAAGTTGCAGTGATGATATTTTAAGGACAAGGTGCTGTAAGGGTTCCAGCCTGGGCTGCGTCAGGGCACATCATGCTGTACAGTGTAACAGTGCTGCCCCCCGTGTTACGTAAGCACGCTCTCAGCTGCTCCAGGGTGAAATAATGTGCATCACTGTGCCACTGCACAGACATGAGACCGGACTAGAGCAGAGTGCCTGAGCAGGCTGAGGAAGCCCCAAAAATAACTCTTATAATCCTCTAAAAACACCATCACCAGGGGCTGGACTGGCCCACTTGTAGCTTGTCGAATAAAAAAACTTGCTACAGCATCAACATGCTGGCTGACTGCCAGGGTTTAAACAGGGCAGTCGTCCATTTCTCTCCATCCCTCCTGTCTGTCCGTGAGTCTCACTGCTGCCACAACATTGTTAATGATGACGGGCCAAAAACCAATATTTACTGATGCAGGTTTTGTAGTTCCACGCAGCATGGGGCTATGGCATCTGTATGAAAGGGAATTAGCCCAAGGCTCTCCCAGAGTTGTCAGACTGCATCAACACAAACTCAAGTTGTCAAAATAGTCATCCTTCATGTTGCACTGTTTTATACTACAGGCAACATCTAACAAGTAAGAAACAAACGTGATATATTTTGCCTAAACACAATGATAAAACAGAAACAAGTGCAGAGGAATATTTGTTTTTCCGTCATTAACTAAAAACATACTCTTGGAGAAACAGATTTTTTTTTAATGTGTTTTTTAAATAGATTTTATTTGTGGGTTTGATAGTGATGGTGTTTGCCCATAAAGTTTTACTGCTCTGTTTTGGGTTGCTGGATGTGAGCACTATTTAACTATGAAGATGATTTTCCACTGAAATATGTAAAACCTCTTTGTTTGGTCGTGGTGGAATTTCTTCAATTTCAGTTTGCATAGCCGGCGCCGCTGCATAATATCAACAAGTTGGATCAGTGACCCGCAGCCAGCTGAGATCTTTTTCATGAAATTAAAATTGCCGTACAAGTGGATGCTGATGAGCAGTTCAGCAGTCTCTCGTAGTCCTGGGTGGCAGTCAGCTGCTGTGTGACCTCTTGCAGTGTTTGTCCATTAGGAGCAGTGATGATGTAATCCTCCTCATAAATGTCGAGCACACACAAACGGGCCTGTGAACATTACACTGATCTGAATAATCACAGAATTAAAAAAATGTCACCAGTTCCCACAGGTTTGAGATACTATAGAGGATAGTTTGAAACCATGACGATGTGGAAACTGGTTTAGGTAACAAACCACATCTGATGGTTGGATTTGCAAGTGGATGCAGCATGTTGACCGTAAGTGGGAGTCATGTGTCAATATAACAAGTACTTGTAACAAGTCGCAAAAATGCTGCGACTGTTTTCAGTTTTTGTAGTTTCTTTGGGGCAGCGACTGTGTCGCCTCGCTACCACCAGGGGCAGTTTGAGATCAGCACAGTGAAACGTTGGTACAACTGTACACCTTGCCTCTACCGCAGGAATGCAGGCTTGTCTTATAGAGTCCGTGTTTTCCTCGGGGCGAGGGTGGAGATCGGTGAAACACGCCTGACAACACTTCTTAAAAAACCTAGTGTGTTTCACAACAACATGGAACACTCAAGCAGGAACAAACACAGAGCAAATTCAGAGTTGAAGGACGTCTCAGGTGTGTTTTTCTTTTATAGTTTGTTCTGTGTTCAGTTTTTGCTGCTGTTGTGGCAGAAAGAGGTGGATCAAAAGAGGAATCAGTTGGTCGAGGTACAGGTCCAGATCCACATCTTTCTGCCACAACACTGCAGAAAGAGAATGCGAGTTTGCAGGAATCGCTGTTTATCGTAAATTATTTTGTTATTTTGCCTAATACATTTGACTGCATCTGCTTAGATTCTCCTGTTTACCGTAATCGTCACGCTTCAAGCTGTGTATGACAAGCCAGCACCAAACTCCCTAAAGTTATGGAATAAATCTTGCTTTCAGCTCGAGCCTGTGTTGACACACCCAGTTAGTGTTATTCATGAATGGCATTTAGATCTCTACTGTGGTACCAGCTACCCTCTGAGGTTTACATGTCAATTCAGATTTTATACAAGTGACAGTTCTGTAGCATTAGGGCCTTAAATGCAGAGGGATTGATCGTCAGTGGTCTGTGCCATTAGCAACCTTTGCATGTGGATTTTCTACCACGTGGCAACCCCGTTCTGTCCGGTTGTGTCCCGCTGTGTCCTGCTGATGGGGAAGCTGTTTCCTGAGGGTTTTGTGAAACACTCTTGCTCTCCCACATGCAAATCAGCTTATGGAGAAAGCGAATGTTGGATAACGATGGAGCGCTGTTAGATTTAATCTCTCTCCTGCATCCCAGGATGCAGCTGCTTTGCACCACACCGAGTGTCCTTGTAAGGAAAATAACCTTCACTGTTCATAGCTGCGTTCACTTTAGCTGCGTCATGAAAAGAAATATCATCTTTACATAGGTCATTACTAGTTTACATATGCTTCCTCAGAAGTTGCCTCCAGTGATGATCAGATGCAAATTGGCAGCTGTAAAGGACATTATGTCCTATTACCATGCCGAATGAGAGTGTTGTCTTTGGAGCCGGCCTCTGCTGTCAGGACCTTTCTGTCTGCCGCTCTCACACAAACTCTCACCCTCCCTGTTAGACAAACACGTCTGTTGCCACTGTCTCTTTGAATCTCATCTGTTTGTGTCACACCTACCCGACATGCACGGCAGTACAGCAGGGAAGCTGCTTGTGACATATCCAAATTTAACTTGAGCCTAGTCGAGCTCAGTTCATTATCTGTAAATGCCTCTGCTCGATGCACCTGCTCGGACAGATGTTAATGTTCTGGTTCTGGTACGACAGCTGCTCTCGGCCCATGACCGTCAGCACGGACACCCGTGGTCTCCAGATGATGAATTGACTTGTGCGATAAGTCAGTAATGAAGAATGTGCTGTTTACTAGATGTAGCACAGAATATGAGCACCTGGAGAGAAAAGGGTGACTTTCATCGCAACACATGAGATGGGGAAGTTGAAAATTGCCTGTAACTCACAGGATCTGTTACTGCATCAGATCCTACTCTTGGACAAGATAAAACTAAACTAACAACATCATATTAACCTCTTTATTCATCCAGCTGTGTGCCCTGGAGATATTGATGCCATTATGCACCTTGCTCTTTAGCGCTCATTGTGCAGAGTCATTGGCCTATATTAAAGCCACATACTGTAGATCCTGCAGCACATCCCTGCACGCTGAGCAAAACAGAAAGACCTGGCAGTTATGTGAGGGCGATCCAGCTTTGGAAATGAGTTTGACCTTTTTAATATTATGAGGTCAAATGTGAACTCGGCTCAGCAGACCTTTGTGTTTGATTGGGTTAACTTGCATGTGTTTTGCATGAGCAGGCTGACCTCTGTGTCAGTTACTCATACCCACATGATCGTAATATACCCGTTACATAATGGGAAAGTATTAGAGGTACTTGATCCACTGTTGCAGCTGCTTACCACTAGGTGGCACAAAAGGCCAACATAAGGACTGAAGCAATGCACTGAATGCAAACATTTTACACTGTCTAAACCCATAAGTGTTTAGTTGATTATTGTCAGTTGATGAATATAAATATAATGGCACTTGTGTGAGTGATTGCATCAGTTTCTGTGCCAGTGTTTTTCAACCTTGGCATTGGGACCCCACATGGGGTCGCTTGAAATGTCTAGTAATTACGGTAATTTAAAAAATGACTGATGAATATAAAAAAAATTTTTTTAAAGCAGAAGTAAGCGGAATATTTGTGTTAATATAAGTCTTAAATAGTTAAATCTTCCGACGGGAATTACTTATATAGAGTGTTTGGTCCGAAACACGGGTCTGTCAGTCACTCTGCTCTGCTGTAAGCCGAGGAGAAAACTTTCCTTGAATCCTACAACCTTTATCCAATGAGGAGAAAGAACGGCATAAAGGGGCGGTCCTCTCTGTGTGTGCAGCCAAGGGATGCGCGTGAATATGGTGACGTAGGGACGAGGGCGGGGAACTCCATCGGCTGACAAGAAGTTAGCCAAAACGACCGGATTGCTTACTTCTGCTTTAACTAATTATTATAAAAACACACACACAATCTTAAACAACTGTATTCTATACCTTCACTTTCTTGAATATAAATCAAGTTCAAATAAAATGCAGCATATAAAAATATCTTGATTGACAGCATGATTTGACATCACAAATTCCTGGTGACCCCGGGATCACATGCAGTCACGTGATTGCGGGGTCACCAGGAATTTGTGATGTCAAAATGTGGTCACGAGCCAAAAAAGGTTGGGATTGGGAACCACTGTTCTATGCTCTATATGTTTTATATATATGTTAACATATACACAAGACATCATCTCTGCTCCTGTCTGTCCCCAGGGTGAAATATTCAGGCTTCAGTCAGAGGAGGACCGAGGTGTGACCATCGCCGAAGACAGCAACGACATTTACATCCTCTCAGGGGATCAGCATCTTGACCAGCTCAGTCCTCCTTCATCGCTCCTCTGCACTGGAGACAACAGCAGCGAGCAGAGCTCCTGGCAGACAGAAAGTTTACCTGTGTCTCTGGCCGGCCACGA
The DNA here is from genome assembly GCF_045865225.1 of Trachurus japonicus. Lineage (NCBI taxonomy): Eukaryota > Metazoa > Chordata > Actinopteri > Carangiformes > Carangidae > Trachurus > Trachurus japonicus. The sequence continues at coordinate 25,082,367 of NC_140912.1, forward strand.
GTCTTGGGCACAGGTTGGTGTGATGGATCCCGAAGACGTCAAGAGCCTGGACAGCAACGAGGGCGTAGCTCTGGCCGAGGAGCGCAGCGAAAACAACTCGTCAAACTCGGACATTGTCCACGTGGAGCGCGAGGAGGCCGAGCTGCTGGAGGAAGGCGGCGAAGGCGGAGCGATAGAGGAGAGCATGATGAGCGTTTTAGGCACAGAGAGCGAACTGGCCGAGCTCAGGGAGGAATTCAGGGACCAGACTCCTCCGCCTGTCCCAGCGTCGGCCGAGGCGGACTCCACGGCCCCGGCCTCCCTGATCTCGCTAGAGGAGCCGGTCGTTATAGAGACGCCTTTGAGCTTGTCAGCAGAACCATCCCTCATCTCCTCGGAGCCAGAGCTGCTTCCCCCGGCCCCCGAAGACACCGAACCGCCTCCAGCTGAGCCAGAACCCGTAGCAGCAGCAGCACCTTTACCTGTTCCTGTCGCGCAACCAGAGCCTGAGCCAGAACCAGCTGCTGCCACCCCACCAGTGCCTACCGAGGCGGCGGCGCCCCCGTCTCTAGACAAGGAACTCCCCTCGGCGCCAGCAGGGCCTGAAGCCACCACACCCGAACCAGCACCAGAACCGGAACAGGAGCCGGAGCCCGTCGCAGTGCCTCATCAGCCGGAGGATCCGCAGGTAGAGGCCAAGACTGTGGCGGAGCCGGTGGAAGCCCAGCCGGCCGCACCCCCGCTCTCCGACGGCGCCGACGCCGAGGCCACCGCTGCAGAGGCTCCGGCCGAGGAGCCACCAGCGCAGCCGGAGAAAAAGCCAGAGTCAAAGTCAGAGTTCCCAGCGCTGCTTTACGGAGGCGCTGCCGTGGCGATCTTTGCCGTTGCAGTAGCATGTGGCGTGCTAACCTGCAGAAGAAAGTGAAGTGAAGGCGTCTTCCTCAGGGGCAGGGGGATGCAAATTACAAGATATTATGGTAGAAATACATTGTATTAGTAAGCACATGGTGGGACTCTCCTTCCAAATTGTGTTGGCTTTATGAAAAGAGGCTGATAATTTTTTTTTTTTTTTTTACCTGCCCTGCTTTCACCTCATACTCATCTGCAACCTTACTGATAGGAGTCCTCACTGCTTCACTCCACCAAGTACAGACATAGAAAGGTGGGGGAAATCAATGCACTCCACCCTCTTCCTTATTTTCTTTGTTACTTGGAACTTTATGTTTAAATTCTTCAAACTCCAGAGTCCAGTCCTTCATCTCCTTGATTGGAAAGTGTGAATGTGTGCAAGTGTGTGTGTGTGTGTGTGTGTGTGTGTGTTATCCCTGTCCTAGCCTCTGTTGTGTCGTGGCTTTTACTGTTGGGGTTGTTGTGCGCCATTTGAGTCAGTGTTAGCTACATGGAAAAATCCAGTGACGACACTTGTTAGCTGGAGAAAACCTCCACATTTACTCTCGCTGTGTGAATTCAGGTTTTCTTGCTCCCCCCTCGCTTTCTATGCAACAAAGCAGCATCTCTTCACATTTTCCCCCCTGTAACTGTGATGAGTTGTTCTGATACATCCTCTGATAAACAAACCAAATGTAAATGTGGTGAGAACATGGAAATGAAACCAGTGATCAGATTTTTTTTTTTTTTATCAGTGTTGAAACACTTATGGTAGCAAAAACAAAACAGACATACACGATTTGATTTAAGTTCCTTATTTTCATGTCGCAAACAGGATTTGAAGAGATTTGAGAAATGAAAAATGTTGTCAAAGGATGGATTGAAGTATTTGAATGTTTCCCAAAGGACAGTTCTGCTGCTGCACGGCACATCAGGGTCCAGAGTTATTCTTTTACCACAACCACTGTGTCAATCTGACAATATTGTGAAGTTTTTTTTTTGTTTTAAAGATATCTTCAGTTTTTTGGAGGGAAGGGAGGGGGGCAGCTTGGCTATATTGAAGTCCTTGTGTGAACTGCACTACAACTTGTTTGCATTGAAGAGGAACGTGTCGGCCACTGCTTATACTTAACCATGCCAAAGTGAGCAGTATTACTCCAGATGAGGAGTGAAGGAGGAATGTAACTGCAGCGTGTGAATTCAGTCTTCCCTTTAATGAAAATATATGGTTGAGTTTGCTAGATGGAGAAACTTCAGAAGGCTTGTGTGAACCTGTCACTGTTTGTCTCGTTAGGATATGAACTCTACTACGCTCTCCTCGCTAGGGTAGAGGTTGTATTTCACTGTGAAGTGTTAAAAGCAACAATCAGCTCTTCAACAATCAAAACGTCATCCTTTCGCATAAAGATTTGAAGTACCGAAAACAAAAAGGTTTAAATACACACTTGACTAATTGTATGAGGTGACGTTTTTGCAGGAATATATCACCATGTCGTCTGTCACCTATAAATGGTAAAGGAAGTTGTGGGTAAACTGGTGTGGTGGGATATCCCCTTGGCTGGATTAAAATAGAAAGCTAACAAAAAGCACACAATCCAAATATTCTTAAACATTGAGGAATTGGGGTTTCATCATCATAAGAATTCATGAATGGCTCTTAGAATATGGCACTGGACAGACACCATCTTCTTTGATGCAGAAGGGATGTTTCCATGTATGTGTCGGTATTACACATTGTAATACCCACAGACTCAAAGTGTGCCTGCTTTCAAAGGGAAACCGTTAAAAGTACAGAGCAGGATGGATGTCATAAGGTCCCAACCACGACACTTTGTACCTTGACTTTCCTACAATACACTGTTTGAAACGAGAATAATAAAAAGATTCAACTGTTTGAGCAGCTTTCTGTGGTGGTTCGTGAAAATGCGCAAATTTACAAACTTGAAGTTACGTATTTATTTCAAAGTTGAAAGTAAACTTAACCCCAGAAACAACACTGTTTATTCATTTGCTCAAGTTACACAGTGTACTTGCTACATTCATTACCAAATGAAAAACAACAATTGTAAAAAAAAAAAAAAGTATTGTAATGTATTTCAAGTATGGAATGAATAGACACATTTAAGCAAACGGAAACATGAACATTAAGTAATTAATACATTTTGAGTGTCAATAATGCATATCTTAAAAAAAAGAAAGAAAATTAATAAATCATTCCCTTAAGTTTGCAAAGTGTTTCGTAAACACAACTCCTCTGTGTTCTGTGCTCATCTGCCACCACACATTACTCAGCCATTTCCTCTCAGCTTGCAGCTCAAAAGTCAGTTGGTACGTCCAAGGATGCACTGCAGTGTGGCATTGAAGAGGTTTTTCAGAAACCGTGGGCTCTGCTGACACACTCCCTTCACCAGAGTGAGAGTGAGGGCAATCATGACTTGCTCGTGGTGTAGATGCTGCGGAAGTCCTATGTTCCTCATAACCCCCTGCACCTCCCGTGAAAGGTGCACATGCCACTGCTGAGATACAAAGAGAAACAAGGCAGAGATTAAAATACATCATTCAGGATTTCTGGTGGTTACTGTGCCTCAGACAAAAACAGTTATTTAATCAAATTAACTAAAAAGATCACCGGCATCTTATATATGCAAGTGCATCTCAATAAATTAGAATATGATGGAAATGGCCCCAACCAAGAAGGAAGAAGGCCAACATTTCCATATTAAAAATGCTTTTTTAAATTGGTCTTTTGTAATATATATATTTTTTGAGATACTTAATTTTAGGTCTTCATTAAATGTACGCCATATTCATTATAATTAAAATAAATAGAAAAAGAAAGAAGAAAAAATAAAGAAAGACGCGGAATGTTTCATTCTGTGTAATGGCTCTATATAATATGTTAGTTTCAGTTTTTGAATTGAATTACTGACATAAATAAACCTTTCCATGATATTCTAATTTATTGAGATGCACCTATGTATATTATATATTAGCTATTGTTGAGACCAAATCACAAACTGAATTGTTCACAGGACAAATTGCGTCAATACTCCATTACCTCAAACAAATACTAACAGATAAATCGTTTTCTCAAGAGCAAAAAACATTGTGGACTTTCACTTAGGTGATGCAGTTTAATTATTGTCATAGCTTCTTGTGCCAGAATGTCCCAAAAGTCCCCATGTCAGAAAAATTGGGTCATGAAAAAGCAAACCTTTGCTAGGACGACTGCTGATAAGAGAAGTCTGTCGTAGTCGCTATAGATAATGACCAACATACAATATCACATTCCTATACTCAGAGGAGCAGACTCACATCACTGTTGGAGGCTGATAAATTTGCGCTCAGGTTCCTGGTAGCCCGAGCCACAGCACCACGTTCAAGCTGATCGCCGATGGCTCTCAGCTCCTCTGCAACCTGCTGAGGGGCTGCTGCAGCTTCGTGGTTTCCAACTACAAAAACAAGAGTGTCCAAAAGTTAGGTTTCCATTAGTAAAGATACAGCAACAGCAGCACAACAACATCATTTGCATCTTCCTGCTTTTCACTTTGAGTCACAGGTTGTTTTGTTACTGAGAAAGACAATAGAGTGGTGGTTCCTCAGTAATATGTAAATAAGCAGGTGTCTTGAAATACAGATATGACACAAACTGAAAGAGACAGAGTAACTTGACAGGTGTGGATCCATTTTTAAAACATCCAGACAAAAGACTTTCATTTTGAAACCAGCTGATCTGGTGTCAAGAGTTTGATGTGGTGCTACATGAAACCAGTTCTGAAGTTTAAGTTTACTTTCATTTTACTCACTCGGCCAATGCACGTCCGCTGAAGGCCGAATATCATGGAACAAGCGTAAGGGAGAGCTCATCGGGTGACCATCAGTCTCAAGGTCACCATCGTCGGTGGTGCTATCGATCCTGGACCCATTGCAATTGATGTCCCGAGTGAGATTTAATCCCGAGCCCAGGGAGTGGAGCTCCTTGTTGTAGTCTGCGCTGCTGCTGTCCGCTTGAAGGAAAGCTAAAATGACCAGGGCAGTGTTTTGGCCACCGCTCATATTCAACAGGTCCTCCATCCTTGAACACTCTCGGCCTTTGCAAAAAGAAAAGACAACAATAATGAGAAGATGCAACTACTTTTGTTTACTTCATAAATAGGGAGAGTACTGTAGCTCAACTGGTTTGGATGCTTGATGAGATAAACACCGCCGGGTCAGTCAAAAAGTCCCTAAACGTGACTCAAGTAGAGGAAACTGAATGGCATTTAAAACGCTGTCATTTAAAATTAACAACCACGAACCATGTAAACAGAATAAACAGACGTATCACCATGATAACACAGTTAGCGGTTTAGTTAGCTACAGAGCTAAGCTAACGTTAGCTTTCGGGGGGAGAAAACTTTATCGTTAACGAAATACAGCAGGGAAATAACTATTTTTTTTACTTACATTCGTTACTTATGCCGGATTCACCTGTTCTTCACTTCATTCAAACGACTGAGCTCGATCAATAACGATAATACGCCATGAATCACTGCCCACGGGGCAAACAAGTGGCGGAAATAAACAACAACGACGTCCAGCAACACCACTAAAAACTTCTGTGTGTGTCTGCTGCTCTGCTGCTCTATCTCCGTCAGGCTTCGTTAACTGGGGGTTGGACCTTAACGCATCACGGTGCATTCAAAGAACCCCGGATATTCCAGTTTAAAAACACCTTAGTTACATTTCAGTGAATCTTCGCTGTAGCAGAGAATTTCTAATGAGCCCACACTTTTCACCAAATATAAACCTAAAGGTGTTAGACACATCACACCGGGAAGCTGAAAAAAGTTGCTTTTCGGAAGAAACGTACAATTAAAAATAATTTTCATGTAGTTACCCAAGCATACAGAGACTGTCAGTCCACTCCAAACCATAGACTGTAGGAGTTATGGCTTCAATATGTTCTTAAAACTTTAATTATCAACTATAATAATAATAGTAACCGAGGTGATTGGTTGCCATGCGATTTTGAATAAGTTCAGATATAACCCTTTTTTTAATGCCAAAATTACCAACACAGCCAAAAGGACTGTAAACGCAGCAGTACCATATAAATGATTAACCGTGATTAACACAAATCACATGACCTGCATTAAAAAAAATTCCAAATAAATAGATGGGTCTTTCCTCCTCTCAGGCCACATTCTTACTGACACAGTCAGTTTACTGTGGGTACAGATAACACACAGCTGGGAAGTTGCTGGAAAGTCCCTGCACGGCTTGTCCCAACAGCACGTAGGCCTATAGTTTTACTGAGAAAAGACAACAATAAGACAGTAGGGAAGAAAAACATCTGAACATGCTTAAAAACGTTTATTTACAAATAAAAAAACATGGTATAAAACAAGTCAAATACATTGGTTTGATGCAGTTACAAGATGTTGATCTTTGCGTAGATTTGTGCTTTCAAACCACAGTCTTGAGGCTCCAACAGCCTTTCAGTAACATCAGTCGTCCTCTTAGACGTCTTGTGCATCAAGTTGTCTCTCCACTACTAGTCCTGCACAGGGATGCTTGTCATGGGATCATGTTGCATTTATACAACCGTCATCTTGTTTCAGGAGTTACATTATGCAGTGTCAAGGACGGCACTTGACCCATCAAACTGCATATCCAGGACAACCAAAGCTCATGGATCGTGCCGTCTTCCTACCCACAAGCCTCCTCCCTGCTCTGGGGAGGGACCCCATCTTGGCGGGAGGTTTCAGCCCAGGTGAGAGGTTCTGTTTCGGTGACAACGCTGCCTTGCGAGCCTCCTGCAGCTCTCTGTGGAAAACACAACACATACAAGTTGCTTCAATGGGTCAAGTTTGTGATCACATTGTTTTGCAAAAACAGTTCAGTTTTTTTCTTCAAATAAATATGAAATTGCACCACCTGGTGGCCATATTCATGTAGTTCATAATCTTAACAGAGCACCAGGATGAGGCAGATGTTCCCATACATTTCACTAAACAACATTAATTATAGATTTTCATATTTTTCCAGTACAATAAAGGTATTGAATCATTTCTCCAACACTGTATGTATAAGTAAAGTCTGACACAAAATTATTCTTATAAAAAGAAAAAAACAGTATTTTACATGTTACATTTTGTGGTATAAGACTATATACAAATCCAAGAGAATGACTACTACACCTCTGATGAGCAAACTCTGCCAAGTTTATACAGCATGGAATTAATGATGATTGTTGAATTAATTAACCCTTACTTTTCAAGCATGGCCGTCCTGAACTTCTCTACATTGAGCTCTCTACGTAGCTGAGCAGCCAGCCTCCCGGTCCTCTCCTCCCGTAGGACTGTGTGCTTGCAAAGCTCCTTGGCAGATGGTCGTTTTGTCGGGTCTGGATCCAGCAACAACTGACAAAGAACATATATTTCAACAAGTTACTGTATATATGACAGCAAGGTCTGCATTTACATTTTTTTCTTACTACATGAAAACTGACAGCTCGAATCTCTAATTAAAACAAGAGTACCTGAAGTAAGCTTTTGAAGGGAGGTGACAGCTCCTGTGGCAGCTTGGGGAGCGTCCCCTCTCTGAGGCTGTGCCACTCATCTCCATTTTGAGGCAGAGGAGGAGCCCCAGCTGCCAGCAGCACAGTGAGACCCAGAGCAAAGATGTCTGCTTTGGGGAGGTGACTGTAATCCTGGGGAGCAGAGAGACTGCTTAGGAAAAAATGTAAATAAAGACTGGATCTATTAATTTTGTATACACATGTAACACATAACACATTTTTACCTCATGCAGAACCTCAATAGCCAGAAAGCGGCTATCCCCCTCCTCAACCTGAGGACTGTTGGCTGAGGTCACGTGACCCAGATCCCCTGTAGAAAATGACAGGAATCAGAACTAAGAAAACAAACGAACATGTAAGGTATTGATTTATTTAAAGGAATAGTTCACCCAAAATTAAAATTTCACTCATTATCTACTCACCCTCATGTCGACTAAGGGCTGGGAGAAGTTTCAGAGTCCTCCGTGCCTTCTCTGAGTTACAGCGGGGCTCCGTGCAGCACTGCATGTCCATATAGAGTGCCGAAGCGGAAGCAGCCCCATGGGTCCTCAATTCGAAAAAAGTCTCCATACGAATGAATGGGAGTCCAAGTTTTATTTCGTGATCCGTTTGAATTGTGCCATGACAAAAAAATATGTCCTCTGTTTAAAACGTCACGTTTCAGGCCGAGAAATCAGCAGTTTATCGTAAAACGGCAACAGAAGAATGTATTTTGTGTGACGACGCTCTGTGGACTACAAAACTGGTGTCCCACAAAAAATACGTCACCAACTGACACGGGAAAGGCCGGCATTTGGTGTGTGACGTCACCTACGCGACCTGTAGTCTTTCTGGTTATGGACTCTTCGGAATTTTATTTTACAATAGTTTTACAACAAACTGCTGATTTCTTGGCATGAAACGTGACGTTTTAAACAGGTAGAGGACATATTTTTTTGTCATGGCACAATTCAATCGGATCACGAAATAAAACTTGGACTCCCATTCATTCGTATGGAGACTTTTTTCGAATTGAGGACCCATGGAGCTGCTTCCGCTTCGGCACTCTATGACGGTTGCGAACGGAGCTCACTTTTCTTTGTCCAAAAAGACACACCAAAAAAACATTCAAATACCTCCACACAGCTTGTCTGTAATGTCCGCCTTGTATTGAAGTTGCGCCGGCGTCAGTAATCACACTGACGCCGGCGCAAATCGCGCGAGATTTGGACGGACCAGGAAGAGGAGCTTCCGCTACAAACAAGCTTGAAATATAGACTTATTTAATTTTTTTCGGAACAATTTATCTTCATTTTGGATGTTTTTTGGTGTGTCTTTTTGGACGAAGAAAAGTGGTGTCCGTTCGCAATATGGACATGCAGTGCTGCACGGAGCCCAGCTGTAACTCAGAGAAGGCACGGAGGACTCTGAAACTTCTCCCAGCCCTTAGTCGACATGAGGGTGAGTAGATAATGAGTGAAATTTGAATTTTGGGTGAACTATCCCTTTAAACATCAGATGTAATACCAATTTTATAAATGACTCCTGCTGGTGTGCTTCCTTCATCCTCCTCCTCACTCTCCCCCTCAACTGCTGCAGTCGTGCTGGGACGCTGGCAAATAAATATATTACCTACAGAGAGAGAGAGATGAATTTAAGCACCAAGTTCAGATGGAACAGATGAAATCAGGACATGCAAAGTGAAAACTGCAACATGAGACATACTTGGTTTGATGTCCAGGTGGACCAGGCCTGAGCTGTGGATGTATTTGAGGCCCATTGACACTTGTAAGAGCAGGTCCTTCAATTCTGCCACTGAAAACAGCTCACACTGCAGCCGCTTCTTCACAATGGCATCACTGAGGCTTCCACCTGGTTCACAAACACACACATGAACATGGTGACTAAGATAAATTACAAATCAATGCCCTAGAATTAATTATCAATCATCAAGTCTTTAAAAAAAAAAAGGTGACACGCACCATCACAGTATTCATTCTGAATAATCATGTGATCGTCCTCTGCCCAGGCTGAATAATAGCGAACAACATGTGGGTGATGCCCAAGAACAGCATGTGCATACACCTCCTTTAGTGCCAGCTGCCTGAAATGATATATAAATGGACATGGATAAAGTCAGGAACCAAATTAAAAAAAAAAAAAAAGAAACAGGTGATCCATGCCTGGTAGAGAATGATATGATTTGCTGCTGACTCACTCGTTGGCAGAGCCTGCGAGGGGTCGTCGAGAGCGTTTTATGGCGTACCAACAACCATCCAGCCTCTTCACGCACTTATAAACTGCCCCAAACTCGCCCACGCCAATGCACTCCAGCTCCAGGAACTCGCTCTCATAACGTGACAGCATGAAAGCTTGGACAGCTCGCCTCTGCCAAATAAACAGACGGAGGGCCTTGTGGTAAAACCAAAAAGACATTTCTAAAGAAAGAACACGCGTCACAGCTCGCAGTCTCGAGTTTTACAGCCAGTAGGATCAGGGTGGTTCTTTTGATGCGTCACCAAATATGGCAGCACTTCCACAATGGAAGTGTTTTGTCGAGATTCTGACAGGTTTTTTTTTTTGTTTTTTTCCCTTCTTTGGTGGAGATTCCTTAGAGAAATCCCGGAAGTAGAGCTGGCAGCATGTCATTATTGGACAAAAATGAGAAGTGAGGAGGCAGCAATAAGAGATGACAAAGCCTGGTGATGAAATCATATCACAAGTATCTGAGAGGGAGGGTTACATTCACCAGAAAGCACAGACAAAAATAGTCATACCTTTGGTGGGAGAAAGGCTTCGTCATCCTCCTCTGATGACGTTAGGCTGTGTTTCAACCTGAGAGATGAAAGGGAGCCTTCAGACGTTCATATACTTTGAAGTAAAATGCATTAATGAGGCTTTTAATGTCCTTGGTATGTGTCAGTGCACTATATCAGAAAGGAACCATTGCAAATGTCATAAAATCAATTTCACCCTTAGTGGATTGTGCTGGAAATCTACCTTCCAGAAAAGGAAAAAAATGCTCTTACATACATCAGAATACAAACTGACTAACTTCCCCATGATGTGAGATTGTTCCAAAACATCAGAAATAGCTACTCATTTGTGATTGCAAAGACAAGTGCTCTCTTTGCAGAGGTCTATAATATTACAGGAAGTGGTGGTTACCTGCGTCCGTAGTCGTCGTCCTCATCGCTCCGGCAGCTGCTCCTCCACTGCTGCTCACTATTCCTCCGCACCGTCTCAGGAGTGAAAGGATTCACGTTGACAGACGGCACCTGAATGAGGTTTGTAGCAGATGAGGTGGGACGCAGGGTCCTCCGACTGTAATTTATCTTAGAGGTGGAACAAGGGTGGGATGATTTGGAGAGCAGACTCTGCAGGGAGAATAAGGAGTAATGCAATTTAGCTCAGTGAATTTAAAACTGGTTTGACACTTAGATAAATCATTCCAGATCACAGGGGCGCACTCTGGATAATCAGATATTGTTGTTATTATTATTCCCATTCCCCACCTTGGGTGTGCTGGGGGAGTCACAGAGCCTCAATTTGCTCAAGCAGGCATAAGGTATAGGGCTGGTGCACTGCACAGGGGAAGATAAGGTGTTGCTTCTGCTGCGGTGGCGTTGGACCTTGGGGGTCCTGCACGCAGAGCTGGGACTTTGGATCCTGGGAATTTGGATCCTAGGACTCCGGATTCTGGGACTTTGGATCCTGGGACTTTGGATCCTGGGACTCCGGATCCTGGGACTTTGGATCCTGGGACTCCGGATTCTGAGAGTGCAGTCGTCAGAGCTGTTTTCACTGCTGCTCCCCTCCTCTCCACAGCTAGAGAAGTCCAGCTGCTGGCTGATCTCATCAAACAGTGTCGCCATGCTTGGAAGATTGGCAAAAGTTCACATTAAAAGTGTTGACTCAGTCAGTAAACCTGCACTGAACTCTCCTTCAGAGGATAATGGCGATAATACAACTCCCAGTGTCTAAACCAGCAGGCCTACATACACCCAGTAGGTAATTACCACCTCGTCAAATCCACTGACACAAGACAACATCCACAATTTAAACCAACAACAAATCAGTCGTAGCTGCTCACTGATTTACCTCTTAGGCCATTCTGTCACCAAACCAAGCAGGACAACTGAAAAGCAACACCAGTCATGTCAGGCGGTGGTGTTATTGTCAGACTTATCTAAAACTTGTAGAGGTGCTTGACACAATGGTCAATGATACATGTTTATACTCACGAGCAAGTGGCTTCTTGCACCACCATCACCACCACGCTTGAAATTCGCGCCTTGTATGTAAATGACTTCCTGTTTAAATTAACTACGCCGCCAGTTTAACACATCGAGCTCTCTGATTGGCTGAGGTCACCCTGAACAGCACACCTGACTGAGGTGACTGTCAATTGCATAAACAGTTTTAGGCAAAGTTACAATTACAGCGTTGTAATGTGTGTTTTAATGTGGGAAATTCATATTGTGGGATTTTATGTGAAACTAAACAAGTTTCATATAAAGGTAATAATGAAAATATAACTTGAAATAGAGTTTACACTGATTATTTGGTAAAAAATTAGGTCACTGTATGAAATAGTAATATAGACACGTGGGCGGAAGTTAGCGACGTCATCAAAACAGTGAGACAGGAGGAGGAAAAGCAGCCCGTCAGTGGATGTGACACGCTTACAGATCCACAGAAAACAACCCAGCGAGCAGCAGGAAACCATGATCCAGCTCCAGCTCCAGCTCCAGCGTGTTTAACCTGCTCGATTCAACCGGACTTCGGACTTTTTTTTTTCCTGTCTCTTTTTTTATTTTATTTCTCGTCCTCCTAATCGTTTATTTTCTTCAGAGGCAGCAGCCAGGCAGGCAGCGCCATGGTGGAGCAATCGGACCGAGCCCCGCTGCTGGACTGGGAGGAGATCCCACCACCGCCCGATCCCAACCAGGCTGGCCCGCAGATAACGCCTTTGCCGCCGCGGAAGGAGGAGGAGGAAGAAGCTCCGGCTGCGGGGAAAAGTTCCCAGGCAGCCGGGCGGCGCACACAGGCACAGGGCGGCACTGCGGCTGGTGGTACTGGGTGGAGCAGCAGCACCGCCACCAACACCGCCAACACCGCCGCCACCAACACCATCACCTGCAGCCCGACCAACAAGAGTGTAACAGCTGTTGTCGCCAGCAGCAAGGACGGCAGCCGGACAGATCATCATCATCCCCGTGGTGGTGGTGGTGGCCGTGGTGGTGGGTACGGGACCGGGTGGAAGAAGCGCCCGGAGCCCCTCGGCTCGGAGCGCAATGTCCCCTTCCCCGCCGCCGGCCTCTCGGTGAGGGATCAGTGGGAGGAAAAGGACCAGATCGTGGCTGTGTTTGTTGTTACCTTTGATACAAGATCAGGTAAGAAAGAGCAGGATGTTTAATCTTTAAAATCATACATGGTGGACGAAATAGTGATGATATTATTACCCATATAAGCCTGTGAATATTCTCATTTGTGCAGGTCATAGTTAGGCTATCTCAAGGAAATTTAAATCGAATGCAACTGGACTTGGTTAATTGTCTAGGAAGACGTTTCACCTCTCATCCAAGAGGCTTTATATCAGTTCATGTTCACATCTGACCAAGTCCAGTTGCATTCGATTTAAATTTCCTTGAGAGGCCATTATATATTACCTATCATTTTGTAAAGTCATTCCCTCCTTAGAGATGTGTTGAAGTGCGTTATGTTAAGTCATGAGGGGGACTGAAGGGCGTAGGAGTTAGGTTTGTCAAAAGAAAAATGTCTAATCTCAAGATCCACCATAGCTCTGCAGATTCACATTCACAATCCACTGTGGTGAAATACTAGCTGTAATTGTGAAGGGGGAAACTCTTACAAAAAAGAAGTGAACTTCCTTTGTTTTCTTGCTTTATCTGTTAAACACACTGAAAAAGGTCATTTGAACAGTAGGTACAAGAGTTGATAAAATAGAGCTGAAATAAAATCAATAGTCAGTCAAGTTCAGTCACATCTGGAAGAGAGGTCAGTGTTGGTACTGTACAGTTGCTGAGTCAGGGCTTTCTTACTGTCCCGTGGTCTCTTTCTCTGCACTGTCAGACTCAGAGGAATTTGAGGAAGTGGTCAGTCAGAGTGAAAGTCAAGGAAAGAATGGGAAGTAATCTCATGATTTATTGTGTGTATGTCTGTGTATTTCTGTATGTGTGTGTGTGTGTGTGTGTGTGTGTGTGTGTGTGTGTGTGTGTGTGTGTGTGTGTGTGTGTGTGTGTGTGTGTGTGTGTGTGTGTGTGTGAATGACAGGGAACATGGTAGAGTGGTGCTTGCCTCACGACATGAACCTCGATGGAGTTGAGTTCAAGTCGATGGCCAGTGGTTCCCACCGGATCACCAGTGACTTTATGTACGTATACTTCCCTTCTTTCTAAACCATCAGTCAAATGAAACCATGAAATCCAGTTTATGTTGTTGCTGTTGTTGCTAAATCCCTGTCAGAAATCAGTCCCTCTGTGTGTTTACTCCTGTGTGTCGCTCCTCTTGTGTTGCCTTTGGCTAGATATTTCCGTAAAGGCTGTTACTTCGGGCTGGCCTGTTTTGCTAACATGCCCGTGGAGAGTGAGCTGGAGCGTGGAGCCAGGATGAAGTCTGTGGGAATCCTGTCCCCCTCCTACACTCTCCTCTACCGCTACATGCACTTCCTGGAGAACCAAGTCAGGTGAGGTCGCTGAGTTATACCTTTCCTTTCCTTCCTGCCTTTTCTGTCTCTTTTTTTCCCTCATCTGTTTATCTTATTTATCTCCCTCCCAGCTGTGTTTACAAGTTCCTCTTTATGCGCCCACGTCCTTGTCCTTGCCTCTTTTGTTTAAAATGTTCTCATCTATTAAACATGAGCCCAGAAGAGTCCTAGTTACTGCTATCGTCACAGGAGCCCATTTACACACAGTTTTTTTTGTGTGACGTCTTCAAGCACGGAAGTGGAAGAAACCTTGACAGCGTCTTTTCTCCTCAGTAACTCAGCCCCTTCTGCTTCAGTCCCCTCACGAAATCTAATCCCCCTCATTGACTATGTATAAATATATAGCCTATCAGACACCACTTCAAGTTACAGACACAGAAGGGATGATGAGGATACCACTTAATGCAAGTCCATCTGAATTCATCCAAGTGGAGTGTGACTTCGCTACCCAGCTTTCTGTTTATGTGTGGTTTCTGTGGCTTTCCGCTCACTTTGCTGCGGCGGCGGCGGCGGTGGCGGCACAGGATGCGTTAAGCATGAATGGCTGAAGTGGGAAAACCAAATTAAAAGAGACGTATTTATGTAGTGCGAGTGGCCTCCGATGATCCCACACAGCACAGTGCAATGTGAGAGAGAGCAAGTAACGGAGCGCAGTCTGTAACCTTGCATTATGGATGACCTAAATAGCTCCTTGTACCGAATGCACGACTCTGCTACATTTACAGTGTGTCGCACATAGTGAAGGAGTTGAACATGTGAGACTCTGCATGAGCCAGGAGCATGATGGGAAAACACTGACAGACGACAAATACACAGAAAGCTCCAAATCAAACAAGAAACAACGGCATGAATTCATTAAATACACTTTTGCAAGCTTAGTGAGATGACTCATGATAAATTATTCTGCTTCTTTTTCTTCCTTCCTATTATTCTTGTCTTCCAGACACCAGTTGCAGTGTCCAGGCCAGTATTCGCCACTTGAGGCCTTCTATGAGGATAAGAAGGCTGTTCTTCCACCTATAGGAAACGGCTTAGTCACTGCCTGTCCGACCTGGAGTGTTACCACCATCAACCGCTGCATGCACCCAGAAATGAAGGTCAGAGGACATTTAGCTTATATTATTGCAGGTTTTCTCAGTTTTGATGCTTTGAAATAACAAAAAAATAAAATACATAACACCGTTACTGTCACTGTTTGCAGATCACCCACCCGGCCGGCTGCATGTCCCAGTTCATCCAGTTTTTCGGGGAGCAGATAATGGTGCTGTGGAAGTTTGCACTGCTTAGGAAACGACTCCTCATCTTCTCCCCTCCACCTGTGGGTGTGGTCTGCTACAGGGGTGAGCAGCTTAAACACACACACTAACACGTACACACACATACACACACACACACACACACACACACACACACACACACACACACACACAGCCTATCATGTGATCTGGTTGTAACAAACACTCTTTCCTTGTTACTATTTAACACAAATGGCCCAGGATGTAATAAATATGATAATGCCGTGACTTAAGTGTGGCTTTATGTGTTTTTTGTTTTTTTTTATGGAGATGTTTCATTCAACATGCTTCTTGTGCTCCTTTAGTATATTGCTGTTGCTCACTGGCCAATGTGTCTCTGCCTGGAATCGGTGTCTCTGTGCCTGAATTACGGCCTTTCTTCTACATCAACATAGCCGACATCACTACCCTGGAAACGGAGATGTCATACGTGGCCTGTGAGTCAGCCTTTACAGCTAATAGTTCAACATCCACTATAATGTCTGGAAATGATATGATCAAATATGATAATATGTTTGTATATTTCAAGGTACCACAGAGAAGATTTTCGAGGAGAAGAAGGACCTGTACGACGTCTACGTCGATAATCAGAATGTGAAAACGCACAGAAGTCATTTGCAGCCGCTGCTCAGACTGAATGCGGCAGATAAGGAGAAGTACAGGAAACTGAGTGAACAGAGGTACAATAACAACTGTAAAGTACTGCTGAAATTAACTGTACTAGACTTTAAAGGGATAGTTAAACATTTTGGCAAATTGGCCCATTGCCATAATCCCTATAGTTTTAGCAGTAGGTTCGTTACCTTTATTTGTCGGTGCAAGCTATTTTTAGAACGGCAGAATAACGCTATAGAGATAATAACGGCTTGCTGAAAAACTGCCCCCAACGGGAACGCACATCAGCGGTTTTACATGAATTTACCTCTAAAACAACTCTGTCTCATAACGTTCTGTTATTATCTCATAGCGTGGTGAATGTGCAGGTCACAACTTGTCCACCAGCGTTTTGGAGTTGTTGGATTGTGTATTTGATGAGTTTGATGAGGGAAACCAAGAAATCCCATTTGCCTCCATAGTGTAGCTCTGAGCAGCTCGCGGCTCTGCTCCGCCGTTCTAAAAGTAGCTTGCACTGAGAAATAAAGTTAACAAACCTACTGCTATGACTATAGGGCAAATTGCCAAAATGTTGAACAACATGTTGAATCAATCACAGTTAGAAAATTTCATTAGACTTTCCTGCATTCAAATGATCAAATAATTGGTTTCAGGGTTCAGTTTGTTAGATTTCATAATATCTCATGATGACTGTTCTTTTTCCCAGGCAAATGTTGCTGTACACACAGGAGGTGGATGGAGACTGCACGTCAAACGAAGAGGATCTTTTCATTCTGTGAGTCCTTGATTTGTGTATTCATACCCATCAGCGCGCTTGAGTCATTTTTTTTTTTATTATTTGAATGTGACGCAAAAGGAGCACACACACAGCGTGATGATGGCAGCTGTCTTTAATCCTCCCGTCCCAGGTTCTTCATGGAGCTGAACAACCGCATCTTCCAGACGCTGTCCGAAGTAGCAGCGAGCACCGATCCCACCCTGACCTCGGAGCACGTGAGAGCCATGGGGCTGGATCCCCAGGGCGACCGCTCCTTCCTGGTCGACCTGCTGGAGGTGTACGGCATCGACGTCACACTGGTCATAGACAACCTCTGTTGCCCTTGAGTTCCCCCCTCGCCTCGCCCCACCCTCCTCCCTAAGCCCATCCACCCACCACCACTACCACCACCACCACCACCACCACCACCACCACCACTCAGCCTGGGAAACTCTGGAAGTCACTGGATTATTTGTGCCTTCAATCAAGGCCCACACACACACACACACACACATATACACACACAAACACACACACCAAGACACTGCCACCACCCTGGGGCTTCATCTCTTCCCTGCTGTCCCCTCCTGGGTGCCTGTTTCCGCTCTGTGTGTGTGTGTGTCTCTCATCCGACCTGTGGAGACTGTTTTCCAACCAGTGTGTGTGTGGTGGGTGATATGGACACTTGACGTTGTCGGTGCACTGGTTCCACGGTGGCTGGCGGGCGGGCGAACCCCCCCTGCCGAGCAGACTGTGCCGCTTGGCAGCCTTGCGCTTTTGTAGCCGTTCACATCTCATGTCACACTGTGTACTATGTGTACTTTTTTTTGGTCAGAAATCACTGTTTTCTTGTGCGGGACTTTGGATTTAAGCACTGGAGGAAAGCGTAAAAAGCAGGTGTGGACTCATCTCAATGAAGAAGGTTAGTGAAACATTCACAACCCTGTAGCTTTGGTAATAATTACGCACTTTTTTTTTTTTCTTTTTTTTTTGAGGGAAACATTTGTATGATTTGCAAAAGTCTCTTGTGTCTTTTTCCGTGCTTCAAATTCCATTCATTAGACATTCAAGCCTCCGTGATACGTGACAACTTCACTGCTGTAACACCACACACCGAGGTGTACAAATTATGTGTCTTGCTCTTGTGAAGCTACTTCTAAAAATGTAAAGCTTTATGATCATTTTATTTGCCTTTTCTGGAGGAAAAAAAAAGAAAGCAATATGAGTCTGTGTTTGGTTGAAAGTATCTGCCTTTTTAATGTATATTCAACCTCACAGTCATATGCTTAGTGTTAACTTTCACAGCTGAAAGTGAGAAGTGAGTTAAAAGTGAAATACATTGGGTTGGATAGCCTCTTTTTTATAACGGGTAGGGTTAATTATACTGATGGGAAAAGCTGTTATAAATACTTTGTTCACGTTTATGCACCTTCAGCACGAGGTAGGTCTGATAATGTGTCTGTTTGATCACAGTTTAAGTGCAAGTGATGTAAGGGAAGTTTTTTTTTTGGTCATGTCATCATGTGTCTAATTTGTTGTTATTGGCAAGGGATTTATTAATGAATGTGACTCTACTGTATAAACACTAACTTATCATGAATGCTGCACCACGTCCAACCACTGGACTGTTTCCTGATGCACACAGTGCTCATGCTCAACTACGATGTTTTCTTTTCAGTGCTATATGTTTATGACTGACAGTCTGAGCCAGCAAGGGGGTTGTTGATTGGAAGGGGGGTTTGTGTATGTGTGTGTCTAAGTATGTGTGTGTGTATTGTTTGCAATACTGTATACAGGCTTTCATTGATATTTTTTTATTCTTTTTGTAACTCAAACCAGCAGCTGGTGCATCATCAAGGAAGCTAATAATATATCTGTTGTGATCCTGTTGAATGAAGAGTCTGTGATGGAGCCGTTTGTAGTTTACTTGTTGATCAGCTAGCTTCAAAGAGGACGCTCTCTCCAGTTATCTGCGTCTGTGACAAAGATCTCTTTGTGTTATTTTGGAGATGTGCTAATGTCACGGTTAGTGGGGGCTGGAGCTGGAGCTGGAGCTGGAGCTTTAACTCCTCCTCTGCGAGCAGATCCACAGAAGGGCCCCCGTCTGTTCCGGCTGAGGGTTTTTTCTCTCGGTCTTTTCATAACGGTCCCATTCAGTGAATCCAGCTCCGCCAGGGATGGGGCCAACTGTGTCTATTGAATAGCGCTGCTGGCAGACCGGTTCGGTCCATCCATCACATTGCCAATCAGAGTGATAATTTGTTCCATGTTGGAACACATGAGGCTGACGTTTGCCTTGTATAAACTTGTAGTGGTTCTCAGCCTCGTCGTGGGCCCCCTGATGCAAGCTATAAAACGCAAGTCATTTTCTTGAAACATCTTTATCGCCCTCTTCCCTGCACATTGTTATTATTGGTGCTGTGTACTGTGTGTAAATACACCGAGAGACGCTGGAAACTGGAGTTAAATTCCTCGTATGCACAAACCATACTTGGTCGATGAAGCAGATTCTGATGATGATGATGATGATGATGATGATTTACTGGTACTTACTGGTGAAAAGTATTCAGTTTTGTTTTTCATTGTCATTTTCCAAACATGCTCTTTCAGGGGCCTGATCCCCAGGTTGAGAACTGTTAGTTTTATAAGCCTGTATCTTATCTTGACTTGAGTAAGTCAGGATGTTTTTCTAGGTTGGTTTAAAAAAAAAAGAAGACTGTATTAAGTGTTGTGTATGAAAGAAAAAGGGCACTTAAGCTTTGTTGTTAAAATGAGGCCTTAAGGAAATGTGACTTTCTCAAACTTACTTCAGCAAAGTGACCGACTCATAACTGTATGTGCGTCAATATTATTTGCTAAAAAGATTAAGTCAATTGTCCTTAGCAATTCTGAATGACCTTACTGTCTCCAGTGAAGCCTGTTGACTCTATTTGCTTTTCAGCAGATGTGTTTTCTTGCCTTTGACGGTGTTTGCTTTACAGCTGTATGTTAAACGTTTAAAAAAGAAAAAGAAAAAGGGAATGTACACAACACACACCACTGCATTAAATGCCTTCTTTGTGGGGTTTGTTCACTGACGTGTACCAGCATTAGCTCAACGAAAAATCTGTTTGTACAGCGTTTGTCACTCAACTGAATGTCAAAGACAGCAAAACTATTGCACACATGCAGCAGCACATCCAAATAGTGTAACCCTTTTTTTTTTTTCCTTCTCGATTGTAATGTAGTTCAAGATAATTCACACAGTAACAGTTAAGTCTTCACCTTTTACTAATGTGAAACACTGTACGAGATGTCAGTAATGTACACATGAACTCAATAGCATGAGCAACTGTTAATTTCACTGTACTGCCATTGTAAAACAATAAAACATTGATACTGGTTAAATGCTATCTGATCCTCTGCCTCTAACCATGCGTAACTGTTTTCTACCTACACCCTGCTCTTCTCTCTCTCTGCTCTCCAGAGACACATTCATAGCACAGAACAGCTGACAGGATGGTCTGGACGAGAAAGACCATCCTGTCTTACTCATCTTCCCTTGTTTTTCCCCAGCAGTACTTAAAAAAAAGTATAATTAGCACAACACAACATAAAAACACAGAATTGTACTCATCAGCAGGTAAATGTTCTCACTAGCAGAGGTCTGGCCCCTGTGAGTGTTATTCTACACAGGCTTCACGTGTAGTTTGTTAAGGGCGGAGCTGGTTTTTACACATTAATTTCGGTTGATTTGTCCTTGTTAAAAGAGTTGTATCACATATTGTGTGGCTCTGGAAACAGCCTGTGTCACTAACTGGTAATGCGAGCTTTAGAAGAGGACACTATTTGGGTCTGATTAAGGATGTTATCCTGTATTCAGCATTATGGGAAATGTAGGATTAAGCATTTTGGTGCTTGACCTATATTATATACACCAATTGTGTTATCTTTTTCTTTAAAAAAAACATCTTTTTGTGAGCTGTGCATCAATGCATCATATTTACTGTTCGATCTGATATTAAATGCATCTTCTGTATAGTGTCAATGTTCAGTAAAAACTACATTTCTCTACATTTCATCTGAAAATTGTAAACAAGTAAATGCACATTCACTTCTCTAATCCTCCATTTAGTAATGCAGCCACAATAAAAGTGGCGGCATTTACTGTCCTAGACAACCAAATATGATAAGAGTGTCTGCAATGCAGCCACCAGCCTAATCCTGCAGATTTGCTTTCCACACCATCTGTCAGATCAGATGCAGACTCGCATAGCGGGGTGCCAAACTCCTGCTCTGAGCTCCTGCAACACACTTCAGAGTGCTGCTGTATTGTTATAGTCTTTCATGTTTCTCCATGATGTAGCCTACTTCCCTCATACTCATACCACACACTCCTCCAAGTCTCAGCAGCTGGTCGTATCTTACAACTTTGATTAACTGTCCTGTCTCTTGACAACCAGTCCATCAACACCAATCCTTTTCTCCCCTCCTTTAAGGTCACCTCAGCAGAGGTTTCTCAACTCTGTGAAAGTAGCAGCCTCTTATTTTCTTTTGGCAGCCTTAAAGGGATAGTTCAACATTTTGGCAAATTGGCCCATTGCCATAATCCCTATAGCAGCAGGTTTGTTACCTTTAACTGTCGGTGCGAGCTGTTTCTAGAACAGCAGAGCCGCGAGCTGCTCAGAGCTACGCTATGGAGGCTAATGGGATTTCTTGGTTTTCCTCATCAAATACAATCCAACAACTCCAAAACGCTCTGGTGGACAAGTTGTGACCTGCACATTCACCACGCTATGAGATAATAACAGAACGTTACGAGTTGTTTTAGAGGTAAATGCAGAGACTGCTTGCCGAAAAACTGCCCCTGACGGGAACACACATCAGCGGCTTTGCATGAATTTACCTCTAAAACAACTCTGTCTGGTAACGTTCTGTTATTATCTCATAGCGTGGTGAATGTGCAGGTCACAACTTGTCCACCAAAGCGTTTTGGAGTTGTTGGATTGTGTATTTGATGAGTTTGATGAGGGAAACCAAGAAATCCCATTGGCCTCTGTAGCGTAGCTCTGAGCAGCTTGCGGCTCTGCTTCGCCGTTCTAAAAATAGCTTGCACCGACAATTAAAGGTAACGAACCTACTGCTATGACTATAGGGATTATGGCAATGGGCCAACAATTTGCCAAAGTGTTGACCTATCCCTTTAACACGAACTTCATCTGTAGCCCTCCATAGCAAAAGCCTATGCCCCCGTCTGAACCAGACATGACTTCAAAACATCACGCTGGTATAAAAACACTGCACCGGATTGGACAGATTATTTTTATTGACCAAGTTTAGATATGATGATGGCAACAGTAAACAATTAAGTAAACATAAAGTCCATTTATAAGACAACCTGTACACGAGTTACAAGCTCAGAGAATCAAAGTCTTGGTCCTTCCACATACAACAGCCTGTAATATGATCATCATTGTGATTGTTAAAAATAAGTCCGACTGAATATTTCATGTGAAATGTAGTAAAACGGACAATTCGAGCCATCAGCGCCTCATGATCAGTTACAGCTGTTAGCCGAAAGCAGAAATCTGTTCCCAGAATAAACTCAGATGGATGGCATCTGGTTCTTTTTGTGTTTCACTTTCTGGTTGTACGTTTTCTCATCCATCACTGTATCTGGGAGAGGAGCTGCTCTTTGCGCTCTCCGTTGATGAAGAAGCGGAGTTTCCGTGGCAACAGCCTCACCTCCACAGGCATGGCGTCGTACTCCTCGTTGTCGATGTTGAAGAAGCCGCCGGTGCTCTACGGAGTCAGGACACAGGGGTAATAAGTCGAGACAAAAGCCAATACAAATCAGTTTTATGAAGCAGTGAGTGAGTAATAGAATAAAACTAATAAAATGAATCAGATTCAAATCAATGAAAGTGGTCCGGACCTCTGGCAGCTGCAGTCGGCAAGCGCTGGCCTCCAGTTTAGTGGCGTTTTTAGTGAATATAGTTGAGTCCTCTTCTTTTTTATTCCTGTAATGAACAACATTTACAACCTGTTGCTGAAATCTGCATAAACATGAACCTTTCATAATGTATACTGTCTCAATAGAGTCTTTTGTTTCCAATACTCTTAAAAGTAAAAACAACAACTGACCCGACGGTGATAAACTCGCCCACAGTGAAGTCGTTGGGCTCAGCACAGATCATCAGGGAGTCATTTATGCGCTGCAGGTAGAATATATATATAAAAAAATCAAAGATGTATGGGTTTTAGCAGAATGGAAGTGTTTGTGAGACACAGCAGGAGTGAGGTTTTATAAAAAATTTTTGGACTGACCCTCTCCACAGGGTTTTTGTTGTGCGTCTGGATGAACAGCTCTAAAGTCGACAGCTGCTGCTCCTCCCACACCTCCGGCTCCTCCTCTTTAGGAGGCTCTGAGCAAACACACACACACACAAACCATAAACATCCCTGTCAAAATCTTATCACAGTATCATTGGGATGCAGGTATCTCAGTCTCACACACACCCACCTTCAATGGGCGGGTACCAGTAGTTCTTCAGCCTGCGGATGATGCGTTTCATCAGATTAGGCCTCGGGGGCTTCTGTGGTGGGAGGTCGGGGGGTCGAAGAGTGGGAGGCAAGCTGGACACCGAGACATCTCGGACCTGGGGCCACTCCTGAGAGACATTTTTATATAATGTGTGATTAAAATACATCAGCAGCAGCTACAGAATTATTAACAGTCAGGGACTCACAGGAAAACAGAGGAACACATCTTGATTACGTGTCACCTACTGTGTGTTGTTAATTATAATGAGATATATACTGAAGCTGCTCATGGCAAATATTTAGTTTTGATATGCAATATTTTTTGCTTACTTTAATAAATTAACTTTAATTTCCAAAAGATTCATTCTCAAGTAGCATGTATGAGCAGCTTAAGAAAGTTTGTGGCATTCATCAGTTTGTTTGTACCAAGTGTACAATATCAGACAGTTAATATCTCAACATATTGCCGCCCTCACCTTCAGAGTGCTAAACCAGTGAGCAGCATTTGTCTTCAGTGGCCCCAGGTACCAGTATCTGTGGGGAAATATCATGGTTAATAAGGCTTATGGTATGTGTATGGAGGATTTTATATTCATTGTTTACCCAAGGTTATAGTCTGGATGAAGTTAACTTACTTGCTGATTGTTGCTGCCACATCTCTAAAAGCTCCCCAACGCAGTCCCATCAGAGCAAAGACAGGCTGCTCCTTCTCCCCCTATACACACACACACACACACACACACACACACACACACACACACACACACACACAAAGAAAAGTACATTATGTATTACTTTGACATGAAAACAAAATATATGCAATTTGAGACAAACACTAAATGTATGACTTTGAGGTTTCTTACTTTAATCTGCAGCACATCTAGAGGTACAGTTTCCCCCTTCAGAATTGACAGTGTTGCAGATGTAATGTCTCTAAGAAAGTGTAAAAAAAAAGAGTGCAAGTTATTAAAGGAAATCCATATTGTATATTAACTCAGTGGAAAGACATTCAGGTTGTGTTATGATAGACTTTGAGTAGGATGTTGATGAGGTTACTTACTTGACCTTGTTGTCACTGAGCAGATGAAGACTTGGACTCAGGGAGTTGTGAGAGCCAAGTGGAATGAATCCAATCGGTGTGTTACTGAATCTGTCCTGTAATGTGAGAAAGTAGGGTGAATTCCTCTTTGCATTTTTAATTGTCAACCAAAACATATACATTTATTTTTCTCCATCACGCCTACTTGATCTGGCCTTCGCAGCAACCCTGTGACGACCTCCTGTAAGGTGCCATCCCCTCCAGCTACGATCAGGATGTCTGTCTCTTCCATGAGCTCGATCAGCTTTTTAGCCTGGCCTTCATAGTCCGTCTGTAGAGGAGGGGGCAGTACAGAATTATGCACAATAATAGGAATTTAAAAAAACATACTGCAGCCACTAAAAATATATATTTCCAGGGGTAAAAAGGAAACAATACCTTTACGATTGTGACCTCCACACCAGCCAGGTTTAAAATAGGAGCAGCATTCTTTTCAAACAGGTTGTTGGCTTTGCTGGGGAGGGATTTAGAAACAAAGGTATAATAGGCAATCACAGAAAAACTATTTTTTTTAAACACAAACAAGGCTGTCAATGAAAGGTTTTGAGCATTGGTGTCTTCTTACCCACTACAAGCTGCAGGATTCAAGATCACTGTTGCTTTCCTAAACCGCTCCTGTGGTGCTATCTGTTGACGCCCATATTCCTAGAAGAGATTATTATGATGAATGAAAAACTATAGGCATTTGAGGCTTTGCTTATATGGCTGACAGATTATGAGAAAACATAATAATGTCTTACCCTGGCCGCTAGACAAGCCTCTCTCCGCAGTAGACTGTCGCTAATTTGGTAAAAGACACAAAACATTAGACATGTGATCTATCCAATCCACGTTAATACCTGAAGTTAAGACACTTACCAGTGTTTACCATACAGCCAGTAGCTCCCATACGACACTACACACACAGCAAATGTGGATTTCTTCCAGTGATTCCGCAGCGTCCGAAATACTTTCACAACCCGAGCCATGCTTATAATCTAAAACTCCCCAACACCCTGTGCTTTTAACGCGGTGCTACATTTAAAAGTCACAAATGACAGTTTTTCATCACAGCGGTCACAGACTCACATCAGACAGACGGGGCATGGACATGTTGGTGTAACGTCAAAACAGTACGGGGCAACACAGGGCGGAACCAATGTTGGTGCAACATATGGTCCAATTTACAGATTTAAGCAAATATTTAGATTTATTTATCAACATTTCATAGGATTTGTAATTGAAAAAGATACATTGATAAGTGATTGTCGATAAAAACAATCGGAAGCCCGTTTAAATGACCAATTGAGCTAATTTGCGCTTGCGAACTACAATTCCCATCGGACTACACATTGCTATGACTTGAGGACCCCGCCTGTCTGAATTTACACAATTACAGCAATGTTTAAAATACCTAACTGACTCCATTAACCTGAATACGTGTTCAGTTTTGGGTAATACATTTCTTTTGTTCGGAAAAATATACAAAATTGCGATTAACGAATTGATTATTTTAAATTTGACACTGGCACCGGCGCAGACTCTTCTGTCCAGCTTTCCGAGCAGTGTATCATGGCGGCACAGATGGCGGTAAATTCGGGTATGAACTATATTTCTTTCATTAAATAACTTAATTGTGTGTGATTTCTAGTCGCTGTTAACAGTTGTTGTTTCCACGACAAGCACGTACGTGTTTGGGTTTTAGAGCCAGTTTTACGCCCACGTCTTGTTTTGACCACATGGTGATGGATCCGTCAAGTTCAGTGCAGCTTAGCTTAGCCTAGCCTACGTTAGCCTGCAAGTACGGTAAAACGTTTGGCAAGCTAACATGCATTAAAACAAGCACCGAGTGGGCGAACACGTTGATACTTTTAATCCGTAACTTGTCACAGTAAAGATCAAGCAGCAACCTCCAGGTGTACAGCACCAACCCGTCGTATAGTCTGCAGACAGCCCGGTTTGCTTATACTCTGAAACAAAACTGAAACAAACTGATTTGAAAGAAGTGTCACTATAAGACATGTTTGGCAGCTAGTTACTGCACTTGTCGTGGTTTGTTTTGTTTTGTTTTGTTCTGTTCACCTCTAATTTAATGACAAGCGGCTTCAATTTAGCCTTTGGTTTGTTATAGACCTGTCAGTCGATTACAAGTTAAGTTACTCGTGTTTGTTTGGACCTGATCGGTATTTGCTATACCTTCTTGGGGCTTTATTGACAATAATATGACAACCAATGATTACAAAATGTAACCGAATAAGGAAGTTGAAACTACATAAAGTTACGCCATAGATCAGTCCAATAAATAATTATATTTAAGTCACATGTATTGTCAGATGTTTTCATCACATGGTCATTAAATATTTATGAAAAGCAATAACGTGTGGATGCGTTTAGACCATCTGTGCTATTGTTGGAAACTAAAGGAGGTTCACTTCATGAAATCAGTTTTTTACTATCCCATTATTGTAGATCTAGGATAATAGGCTTTATGCACAGCTCCACTACTTACTGAACTTTAGCCAGCTCCTTCATTTCCTGTCTTACATTATTGGACAAACTGATTAATCCAGGTGTGTCTGTCTGACCATTGTTGTGAGGCCAGACACACCTGGATTAATCAGTTTGTCCAGTAATGTAAGACAGGAAATAAAGGAGCTGGCTTATTTCAGGAAGCAGTGGAGCTGTGCATAAAGCCTATTATATAACAAAATGTAACCGAATAAGGAACTTGAAACTATAAAGTAAATATAAATTAACGGCATAAATCAGTCCAATATGTAATATTATATTGCATCATGCATTGTCAAATGTTTTCAATCACATGGTCATTCAATTTTTATGAAAAGCAATAACGCGTTATTGCATTTAGACTACATCTGTGTTAATTGTTGTAGTAAAGTATATTGCTGGGGGGAAAAAATGCATAGCAGGACAATTGAAACCTGTTTTTATTTCCACCCAGGCGCCAGTCTGTGGGGGCCGCTGAAGGAGCTGTGGGAGACGGTGGACGGGGCTGTGCTGAGAAGACAGCCGGAGAGCGTCCACCTCTTGGATCTGCAGCTGAAGAAACACAAACCACATTTTTTATCGCTCTTTAAAAACCCGGTGAGCTTCTGTGCAAACAACACAACCTCAATATAATTATTATGATTTCAAATTGTGAACGATAAATAACATCTCCAGTGTGATCTACAACTTCCTTAGTGCATTGTTGATAATTCTGTTTATTTGGAATATAAAGTCTTTGTCACTGTAATATAAATAACCTCTGTCATTTCATTATTTTTAGCCAAAGAGTGCAGAGCAGAGAGAGAAGGTGCGTAAAGCCAGCACAGAAGGCATCGCCATCCAGGGTCAACAGGGGTCTCGGCTCCTTCCAGAGCAGCTTCTGACAGAAGCCTTCATCCTCAGTGACTTGTTTGATATCGGAGAGTTGGCAGCTTTGGAGCTTCTCTTGGCAGGTGAAGTGAATTTTTGAAAAAAAAAGCACAACTTTATTGAGGAAATGTAGTAAATGTGCTGATCCTCTGTTACAGTATATTGACATAGAACTGGCTTCAGTTCATTATCATTATTACTTAGTTTTAGGTTTGTCCTGATAAAATCCTTGAGTTGGAGACAAAGCCCTGCATGAATTGCTGTCAAACTGGTGTTGGCATTTAACACTAAGTATCAAACACGTCTTCCTGTAGGTGAGCAGCAGCAGCCGCATTTTCCAGGTCTGACGCGAGGACTTGTAGCTGTGCTTCTCTACTGGGATGGCAAACTTTGTGTGGCCAACTCTCTGCGCACACTCATCCAGTCACGCCATGGAAAGACCTTCACCCTGGATCTGAGGTAATAATGTTACCTAAAGTAGCTTATTCCACAAGTGACTCTAAAAAACCCATGTGGTGAGCATGAATGATCTTTTTTTTTTATCTTTAACTGTCATTGTTGACCTGCGTTGTCATTTGTTTTCTCACTTAGCGGAGAGCTGGTGGCTTTGACGACACGTTTTACAGATGAACTGATGAATCAGGGTTTGACCAAACGCCTCCTAACCTTGGTGTCAGAGATCAGCGTCACACGCGAGTTTGAACGGCTGCAGAAGGAGCGAGGCCTGGGTAACGAGAAGCACAGGAAAGAGGTAGGAGTCAAATCTTTTTTGTGTAAATTTGGAACAGATTTATCTCCTCGTTTGAGAAGAGATGAATATGGACATCATTAACTTCCTCTCTTGTTTCCAGGTTTCTGACCTCATCCGAGAATGCCGCCAGGCCCTGGCTGACAGCCTGTTCTCATGGACCTGCCAGTCGCCCTTGTCTAAAGATGACACGCTGGCTCTCATCGGCCACCTGGAGACAGTGACGGCTCAAGCCGATGGCTCCTTGGACAGTGTGAACTTGGCTCTGGTCATGTCACTGCTCTACTGTCTCGATGTCAGCTTTGTAGAACAGGGGACTGAAGATAGAGAAGGTGAGAACACGTTAAATACACGTTTTCAGTTTCTACTTTCATCATTTAAAGAGGACCTATGCAAGTCCACTCGCTTTTCCGCTCTTTTTCTAACCCAACGAAGCCGGCGAAAAAGCAGTACATGGAGCGGTGAATAATGTTATATAACATATATGATGTTACAACGTGTATATGTGTAGTCTTAACCGTCATAAACAAAAGATTACGGGTTAGGGAACATTTTTGTGTCGCGGTGTGCAGAGCCGAGAGCTGGGACACCGGGCCGGCGGCCAGGTACTACACTGATGTTGCCAGGTTGGTTTTCAGCCATGAGACGCCAGGTGGAAGGCAGAGAGCCTCCGTTGTCACTCGTAACAAGTCACAAGTCATGTAGTTAACTATCACAATTACTCTGAAGCTTTTTAATGAAGGTAAAAATGTAGCATAGCCACGGGAGAAATCCTACTTAGTTCCTCTTTAAATCCACTAATAACTTTACTACTTGTAATTATGTAAAACATTGTTCTCAGTTGAAATGTTTTGCTTTTACAGCCATTGAGGGATTGTGTCTTTGTTCTTTTAGATCTGCTCCAGGCGCTTCCACTGCTGACGGAGAGGCAGTATGTATCTGCAGTGCACAGTCGTCTGATGGACGGCCAGCCGTGGAAGCTTCCAGGCCTGCAGGCGGTGTGTCGACTGGCCTGGGCTCTGTCTCTCAGGGTCCTTTCCCAGCTACCACAAGGGTCTGGTAAGTCCTCTGTTTCTGAGACACACATTAAATGTGGCTTACATGCAGGAATATGAGCTTCTCAAAGACAATTTACCAAGTAAATATGATGGATTTGTTCGTTTGTGTGTGCGTTGTGCAGCTCTGGTCGAGTTCACTGAGGCTGATGAGGCTCTAGCTGACCAGGCTCTGTTGGGTGACGTCTTCCTGTTCATGAAGGAGGGGATGCTGGGATGTGACAGTTTCGGCCAGGAGGAGTTCTACATCCGCCGCCTCCATTCACTCATCACAGACTTCTTGGCGCTCATGCCAATGAAGGTAAGAGATCTCAGAGGTGTGCACCGCCGTAACCTCTCTTGGAGAAGACTGATGTGTGTGTGTGGATATCGTGTGTATTATTGTGTCAGCTGGTGAGAATTTGGCAGGATGTGTTTTTTTAAATTTATTTATTTTGCATCCTGATTAAATGAATGAATTATGCTGTCAATGCAGGTGAAACAGCTTCGTAACCGCGCTGACGAAGACGCCCGCCTGGTGCACATGTCCCTACAGATGGACAGTGAGCTTCCATCATCTTTGCGCAAGGACTTAGACCACCTCATGATCCTCGTCAGTCTTCATTTCTCCACACACGCAGACACACTTAAGCTTACGTCACCATTTACATTTTACAAGGTTTTAACTGATAAATGACTTTGTTTTGTTTTTTTCAGATAGGGGAGTTTTACAGTAAGGACCATTTTGGGCTGGAGCTCGGTCTGGAGTTCTGGTGTCCCACAGAGTCTCTTCAACACACGTCCCTGCAGGGATCCTACCTGGGGATGGCGCTGCAAAGGCCTCCACATAAACAGGCAAGGAACATACGTATATTCTGAAAAAAATCTGATTCTCAAAATGCCAGGAGTTGTTGTTGAGAAAGGAATAAAAAAATAGATTTTGAAAGTTGTTTTTTCAAAATTATGCAGGTGGTTCTGTCCAAGTTTGTGCGTCAGATGGGAGACCTCCTGCCCTCCACCCTTTATATGTCCTATCTGCGTATGCTGAAAGGCCTCGCCAACGGTCCTCAGTGTGCTCATTACTGCTTCAGCTTGCTGAAAACCAACGGAGCCACACACAGTAAGAAAGCAGATTGTTGCTATACCACGAGAAATTATGAATATGTTGTTTTTTTTTTGTCCAGACTGTTGACAGAAATTAAAAACACTAAACATTTGAAGTGCCATGGGGAAGTATTAATGATGGCAGGAACTTTAAAATGCTAATTACTTTATCTTCACATTTAGGGAAAAACCTGTAGTTTTAGTTTGATACATATTCAGATGAACACCAGCTAACGTTATGCACATGTTGCAGGTGACAACATTCAGGGAGTCTCTGGCAGCCCGGTGTCTTGGGAACATTTCTTCCACTCCCTCATGCTCTACCATGAGAACCTGAGACGAGACCTCCCAAATCCAGACGCCGCACACTACCGCCACCCGCCACTGAGGGGCATCACCCAGAGGGAGCTGGAAGGACTCACCTCATTTCTGCAGCTACTTACCACCATCATCACATGGGTATGGAACAACTATCACCCCAAGGATGGACATACTTTATGTGCTCTTATTATATGGATTATTAAGCAATATTAAAGGGATAGTTCAACATTTTGAATGGGATTTCTTGGTTTCCCTCATCAAACTCATCAAATACACAATCCAACAACTCCAAAACGCTCTGGTGGACAAGTTGTGACCTGCACATTCACCACGCTATGAGATAATAACAGAACGTTATGAGACAGAGTTGTTTTAGAGGTAAATTCATCCAAAACCACTGATGTGCGTTTCCGTCAGTGGCAGTTTTTCATCAAACAGTCTCTGCATTTGCCTCGAAAACAACTGTCTTGTAACGTTCTGTTATTATCTCAGCGTGGTGAATGTGCAGGTCACAACTTGTCCACCAGAGCGTTTTGGAGTTGTTGGATTGTGTATTTGATGAGTTTGATGAGGGAAACCAAGAAATCCCATTAGCCACCGACAATTAAAGATAACGAACCTACTCCTAAAACTATAGGGATTATGGGAATATGCCAATTTGCCAACATGTTGAACAATCCCTTTTAAGGTTGATATTAATATGTGACCACTTTGTGTTAAGGAAAATTCAGTAAATTGTGTATCTACCTGTATTTTTTTGTGTGTGATGATTTTTTGTTGTCTTTGTCCCTAGAGCGAAAATGCTCGGCTGGCGTTGTGCGAGCATCCCCAGTGGACCCCAGTCGTGGTGATGCTGGGTTTGCTACAGTGCAGCGTTCCTCCAGTCCTCAAGGCCGAGGTCCTGCTCTGCCTGGCTGCCTTCGGGAAGTCGCCAGAGATCGCTGCTTCACTCTGGCAGTCGCTGGAGTACACACAGGTTAGCCTTTAAAAATGTCTCCAACTACATCATGATTTATCAACTTAATTAAAAGTTAATTATTAAATATATTTGGTATGGTAAAGGTAATGTCCTTTTTCAGTTTTCAGTTTTATGATCTGAACAGATTGATATTATTCTTGTGACAGTCTTGTTGAGTATTTTTCAGCTTCTATAAGTGTTAGAAGTATGTGATCTCTTTCCTTGCCCTTGTCTAAATCACTGTTTTACATGGTTTTGAGTTTTGCAGCTTCTGTTGCTGTTTTGTTGTTGTCGGACCTTTTCTAAAGCTTTGTACGGTAACTTGTTTTTCTGCCACAGATCCTCCAGACTGTTCGAGCCCCAGGACAGAGGCAGGCAGCTGGAATCGAGGTGCGTGTGTGTGAGCATGTGAAACTGGATTCTTCCTTACACAACCCAGTTTGTAACTGTCAGTCTCTTCCTATCAGTTGCAAGACAGGAAAAGAAGACGCTTCATTAGTTGGTAAAAGAGACCAATTAGACCACCCAGGGCTGCCAAGATTATTTTTAATTTGTGTTCAACAAAACAACAATTAACTTATGGCCAGAGGGAGAGACTTGCATCCTGTTATAAAACAAAATAATGCAGAACTTACTTGTCTCACGGGTTTTATGTTGCTGTAAAAATAATCAGTGTGTGTTTTCTCTGAGGGAAAATCATCCGACCTGTCTGTGGAAAAACCTGTAAAGAGATTTACATTCATGGCGACAAGGTTTCTGATTTGCTTTCTGGTCTGGCAGGTGGAGCTGAACGAGATCGAGTCGAGCTGTGAGGAGTACCCTCTGACGCGCGGCTTCTGCCATCTGATCAGCACGCTGGTCGAGAGCAGCATGCCCATTAATCTGGGGGCCGGCCTCCGCGTGCCGGGCTTCCAGCCCTACCTGAACTTCTTGCGCGACTCGGTGTTCCTCCCCTTCCCCACCAGAGCGTATCGGCACCCAGCTGAGAAGGTAAAGTGCTTCTCTCGTCTCTTTACAAGCTGCAGGCATATAGCTGTGTTCTCTTTTCGCCGCACATGCATAATATGTTCATTTGCGTTAAGCCTTGTTTCCCCCTTTGCCGTCTCTTCAGTGGGAGGTCGCCGACTCGGTCCTGGAGGTGTTCCACAAGCTGCTGCGGGACTACGAGCCCCTGCCCTCAGACTTTGTCCAGGAGATGGTGGAGTTGCAGGGCGAGCAGCTCCCGGCCCACAAACCTCCCGGCCACAGCATCATGTTCCATCTGCTCAACGACTCGCCCATGCTGGCGCTCTGCCTCAGCCTGCTGGAGGAGGGCGTTCGCCAGCTGGACACTTATGCACCCTTCCCTGGTGAGAGGACATACGCTGCTGTTGTTAGAGGAAACAGAGATAGCCTGTGTGTGTACGTGTATGTGCGTCTCTGTGTGTGTTTGTTTCTGTTGACATGCTCCATTACTACCGCCCTACAGGTAAGAAGCACCTGGAGTCAGCAGTACTGCACTGCCTGTGCCTGCTGGACCTGGCTCTGCAGAAGGAGGTGGTGTTCATGGATCTCCTCAGGGAGAGCCAGGCCTCCCTGCTGGTTTCCCCCCTGGAGCAGCTCCTCCAAGGTGTCAGTCCGCAAACCAGAAGGGCCGATCACATAGTCAGCATTGCGAGGTAAACAAATCCTGATGACGAGTGCAAACTGTGGTTGTTATTATTGTCGAGTCAGTTCTTGTTCATTATGTCTGTCTTCCCAGTGTGTGTCGATTCTCTAAGGGGTGTGTCAGTGTACATTTAATAAAAATCCCTAAAACGATATACACAATTTTTTATACATATATATTTTTAAACATTGACCCGAATATAAGACGGTATTTTTTTCCAGTCGAAAAAAGTCTGAAAAAGACGGGTCATCTTATATTCGGGGTCTAAATATTTATGTACCTATGCAAATCAGCGGGTGACACCAAACGACGTATAGGACGATGGCGGAGCAACTCTACCGTGTACACATTTAAATGTACACGGTAGGGTCACAGAATTCAAATTATTTAAAAAATGAGAACATTCGAAGGTGGAAACTGACGTTCTCGCACATGTGCTTTCTGCAACGGCGCAAATTAACGTCGTGCGTCGCGATTTCGGGGTAGTAAACATGTTGATAAAACAAACTTTTTTGTTATTGTTGTGCGCGACGGAGAGCTGCAGCTTCAAATTTACGAGCAGAGTCTTTTTTTAATTGCCCGTTTATTCGGCTGGGGCAGTGCGCCTACGTGTTACTACATGCACACCTTCTTTTTTTTAATTGATCGATCCGTCGCACCATTACTTATAGTATTTCGATTTCCCTTTAAGTTTTGTATTGAGTTGGTAAAACTCAAGTGTGTTGCAAATGGTACATAACAGATTTGGTTAGAATGTGGGATGGCTGGTAGGTGTATATAATGAGCTTAAAAAAAAAAACATTAAAAATTCGAACATTTAACATAAGAAGCATTAGCATCAGCCCTAATGAATAGTCAGTCTGAGAATGTGTGTAACTCAAGTGAGGAACATTTTTGTCCCCTGCAGGTATCTGTACCACAGCAGCTCCAACCCAGAGGCTGCTTTCCAAAGTGCCAAGATACTGCGTCGTATCGCCAACTACCCCAACATCCAGATGAGGCTGGTGGGAGACTTCACACACGACCAGGTATGTTATAAATATAGCCACATTCACAGCAGTGCAGTGATGTGATGTGCTGTGCTGTGGTGTGAACTCAAGCACAATCTCTGTCTTTGTCCCTCAGGCAGTGAGTGACAAACTGATGGCAGGCTTTGTGGAGTGTCTAGACAATGAAGAGGCAGAGGAAGGGACAGAGAAAGAAGATGGTGAGAGAGACATTCCTTATCTGTTCATTGTTGTGTGAAAACCTTTTGATGAGCCTTAAAATTGTACCATTCTCTGAATTTCATTTAATTTTTCCCCCTTTGATATTCTAAAAGCGTAAGCTGTGAAGATGATGTCAATCAAACTCAGCTTCCCCATTTGCCTTGAATCTGTTTGTAGACTCGGAGCAACAAAAGAAAGTGGCGAGAATCCGACATGAAACCCAGATCCATATTCTGAACCTGCTCATCACCTCCTTGGATCTGAAGACGCCAAATCTGGCTCTGTACCTCCTGGGCTACGAGGTGAAGAAGCCAGTATCGTCCACCAACCTCCAGGACCCAGGTCAGACCTCACCCTCTGCCATTTTCATTGCTGTGGTGATTTTGCAATATACACTACTCACAAAAAGTTAGGGATGTTTGGCTTTTGGATTAAATTTCAGAATGCACCTAAAATGCACTATGACCTTTACAGGTGAACTTAATTTAACCTTCTTTAAACTTTTGAATGCACATATCCACTTGTTCCATGTTTCAGTACTTATTGAATAACATGCTGTTCTCTAACAAGGTGATTAACCACAAAAATCACCACTAAATGTTCTGGTTCAATGACAATTTGTATACAGTCCTCTTCTCTGTCCCTCTCCTCTCCATGATGTTCAAATGTTGACATCATGAGGCCAAGACAACACTTTGATCAAATTGATCAAGTTATTGAGAGATTGAGATTTTTGTTGTGCTATAGCCACCACTGTTGTAAGCTTTTGTTTGAGATAAAGAAACTATCATTGCATCCTTCCACTTAAAAGGCCTTTTTTCATGATAAAATATTTCTGTAGCATGAACTTTTTAGAGGGATATTCTTGTCAAATATCCCTAACTTTTTGTGAGTAGTGTATGTTTGGGTGTGGGGCGGATGACTTAAGTGTTTCTTTTTGCACTTTCTGTGCTGCAGGTGTGTTGGGATGTCCTCGGAGCTGCCTGCACGCCATCCTGAGTCTGCTGCAGAGAGGCACTGAGAAGAGATCAGGACCTGTACTCACACAACAGGCGCCTCACCTGGCCGAACTCTGCTACCAGGTACGCCTCACAAAGCTCACCGTGACATGAAGAGCAGTCACAGTGGCATTTTAACTCTTAAATAAACAGTTCAGAGGTTGAATATATGTGTAGTTTCAATCTTTTTTTGTTTGATAATTCGATTTTTGTGTCTTTCTGTCATCGTCTCCCTCTCACAGGTGATCTACCAGCTGTGCGCCTGCCCAGACACATCTGGACCCACCATGCGCTATCTGAGGACCAGCCAGGACTTCCTTTTCTCTCATCTGCAGCACCTGCCTTTCATCCTGTCCAGTGAGTACAGAACCTTGCTTGATCGCCTTGGTTTTAAAATATTTAATGACAAAAGCATCCGAGATGTGATGAAGGAAAAATTTGAAACACAGGAGAGGACACAGGAAGTGGGAAAAGAGGAAATGTAGAAACAATTAAATGAAATTATAGGTTGTATTGTGTTCCTGCAAAGAGGAAGCCGTGAATGGAAAAATTGCATCCCAGAGATACAAATATAGAAACAAAAACAAAGGAAGGAATCAACAGCAGCAACGATAGCCCACTTTAACATACATTGAAATGCACTGACAGTAATTGCGGCCTGTTTTAATTGCCTTAACTCTTCTTCACCCACCCCTCAGCAAACCAGATCGCCGCCCTCTCCCAGATGTCTTGGCTCATGAAAACAGCTGCTATCGAGCTCAGAGTGACCTCACTGAACCGCCAGCGTTCACACACACAGCGCCTCGTCAGCCTCCTGCTGGACGACCAGCCACACACTCAGCATACAGGTATGTGGGATGAAATGTCTGTAGGTATTTAAGATTTACTCATACAAAAATAATTATCAGACACTATTTGATTGACGCTCAGAGGTTGAAACTGAACTGTAAAACTTAAAACTACTACTTTCAGCTGATGGGGAGTCGGGCATGGAGGAAGAAACCAGATCTGTCAGCGGTTTTCTGCATTTTGACACCGTTTCTAAAGGTTTGTGGCGCTTTACTGTATAAATTAATAAGCAAACCTTATTAGCATTGCCTGAATTGAAGTTCAAGTTGTTTCTAAGTTGTTTCTATCAGCTTTAATTTAAAGCTCTTTTACCTGAGAATGATTCTGGATTGTTTTTTTTTTTACTGTGACCTTGTTTGTTGCCATCAGTGCGGAGGAAGTTGCTGAGTGTGCTGGACGCCATCGATTTCAGTCAGGACATGCCTGAGCTGCTGCAGCTGGACTTCTTCGAGCGCACCCAGATAGAGCAGGTCATCTCCAACTGTGAGCACGTCAACGAGCAAGGACACACTGTTTGCAATGTGAAGGTGTGTTTCTAGGTTGAGCGTCTTCTCGTCTTTCTAATTCGTGTTGTTTTCTAACATTTTTTTATTTAATACATAGACATAATATCCACATATTGTACATTTTCTTTACAGTTACTTCACAGAGTGCTGGTTGCTGAGGTGAATGCACTTCAAGGGATGGCAGCCATTGGACAGAGACCGCTTTTAATGGAGGTGAGTTAATTTAAACTGCCAGGACTTAATGTGTTTTAACATTAAAGGGATAGTTCAACATTTTGTCCAAAATGCTCTTGTGGACAAGTTGTGACCTGCACATTCACCACGCTATGAGATAATAACAGAACGTTATGAGACAGAGTTGTTTTGGAGGTAAATTCATGCAAAACCGCTGATGCGCGTTCCCGTCAGGGGCAGTTTTTCGGCAAGCAGTCTCTGCATTTACCTCTAAAACAACTCTGTTTTGTAACATCCCGTTATTATCTCATAGCGTGGTGAATGTGCAGGTCACAACTTGTCCACCAGAGCGTTTTGGAGTTGTTGGATTGTGTATTTGATGAGTTTGATGAGGGAAACCAAAAAATCCCATGAGCCTCCGTAGCGTAGCTCTGAGCAGCTCACGGCTCTGCTCTGGCGCTCTAAAAATAGCTTGCACCGACAAATAAAGGTAACGAACCTACTGCTAAACTATAGGGATTATGGCATTGGGCCAATTTGCCAAAATGTTGAACTACCCCTTTAACAACATCATGGGAGCCACCATGCCCATCTGAAATGCTGTGAATTCTTTAATAGTTAAACATGTGGGGCAGAAATGTTTGATTGTCATCTCTGGCTGTTTTCTTCCAGGAGGTGAACTCCATCCTGCAGCAGGTGGTGGAGCGTAACCGTGTCCGTCGGAGTCTGAGCGCAAAGCGACACGCGCTGCAGTCCTGGAGGAGCCTGGTGGAGACGCTGCTGACCGCCTGCCCCGCTGATCTCATACCAGCCGATGACAGACAGCTCATCATCAGAGACCTGCTGCTAGATCTGCACGATAAGGTCAGACACCGAAACTGTTTGGTAGCAGTTCATTAAAAGAGTTGACAAGGCACAGTGGAAATCCCTTGATAGTAACAGTTTTTCAAGGGTGTTGTGGCTTATTAGATTTTGTACTGAATAAATCAAAAAGTGTTTGACTCGCATACCTCATATACAAAGATTGTTATATCAGCTGAACTAAAATGTCGTTCTTTGTTTAGGTTTTATCTGAGGATGCTGCAGGAGAACTGATGCCCATCGTTGCTGGAGCAGTCTTCACTCTGACAGCCCACCTCAGCCAATCCGTGCTGTCTGAGCAGCAGCAGGGGTTGGGATTAGAAGCATCCTCCGGGTTCGCCTCCATCGCCAACTCCGCCCTGCATCTGATCCTTCGCAAGCTGCTGGATTTCATTCTCTGCACTGGTTAGTGATGAAATCTGCCATAAACTCTCATTTCCAGTCATGGGATGTGTCGATAAGATGAATCTTGGTTAGAATAGATTTTATAATATTGTCTTTTTCCACTCTCAGGAGGTGGATACCAGCGTCTGCGTGCTCACCTGTACGGCTCTCTGCTGTACTACCTGCAAATCGCCCAGAAACCTGAAGAACCAGACACTCTGCAGACAGGTACGCTTTTAAATCGCAATCCTATGTATGAATATTAAAGGAGTAGAGTTTCACAGGTAAGCCTCTCGGTGCCATTTATCTAAGATATCTCTTTCTTTCTCTCTCTCCATCCCTCCTCCAGCTGGGAAGGCAATGTGGGAACGACTCACAGCCCCTGAAGATGGTTTCTCCAAACTACAGAGAGAGAACCTCGCTATTATTGAGAGTTACGGCAAATCTCTGATGGAGGTTGTGTGTAGAGACGCCTGCGACGGCCATGAAATTAGCAGGGTAAGATTATATTTATAGAGCACTTTCCAACAAAGGTTAAAAACAGCAAAAAAGCACAAGCAATCACAAAAAATATAAAAACTGTTACAACAAAAAAATACAATAAAATAAAAACAATCAAGACAAACAATTTTAAGAATTATAAACAATAGAGAAAAAATGTGTTTTCAGCTTAGATTTAAAGAATAAAATATGACTAATTTCTCTTTATTCATTCATATATTTATTGCAGACTGATAAAAACAGCAGATGGTCCATTAGAAGGACTGATGGTCCATTAGAAGGAAAGTACAATGCAAAAAAAAAGACACAGATTACTGAAATAATACTATAAAAAGAACAAATGATTTTAAAACCAATATTAAAAAGACAAATAAATCTGATTGACAAGAGCTGTGACACTGTTTACGCAGATCTATCAATCACACCAAAAACAAACACCTGGATGTCTATTTTTATTATAAATGTTTAATTATTATCTCTTGTTATTGTCAGATGCTGGCCCTGGCAGTGCTGGACCGGATCCTGTCAATAGACCGTCAGAACCAGTGGCTGGTTTATATCTGCAACAGCGGCTACCTGCGCTCGCTGGTGGAGAGCCTGAGGCAGGACGACGCCGCCCTGCAGAGTCTGCTCACGCCTCAGCCGCCGCTCCTCAAACCGCTCTACATCTATGAGAGCAAGATGGTGAGGAAATATAAAAGAGAGATGAGCCATGTGTGTGTCTAGATAAACCCTCTGTTTGTGCTACATGATGGAACTTAACTTGTCTGTGTGTTTTCAGGCTCTGCTGACCCGTGTCGCTAAGACGGGCCAGGGAGCCGTGGAGCTGCTGCGCTGCGGACTGGTGGCGCAGCTGATGGAGTGTCAGGTGTTTGACATGGTGCCTGACAGCGATGCACACAGGTAGGTGTCCAGACACTGAAGGAAGCGCCACAATCACCAGCTGACAGAAAAGTCGTGCAGTTTTGATGTAGTAGTGGCTCTGCAGCCTTCCCTCAAAGATTTCAACCCTTTTTTTTTTGAGTAGCTCAGATCAAATCAAATCAAATTAACTTTATTTGTCCCGCAAGGGAAATTTGTCTTGTAGTCCAGGCAAAATAGCGTTTTACGACAGACTAATTGTCACAGAAGGTTTTTCACCATACGTAATTTCTATAAGGTGTCTAGAACAACATACTAAAAGTCCTAAGAAATCCTAGTTGGGGAAATATGTTTAATTTGCATCATTATTTACTGTATAAAGTCTATGGTGCCGACAACAATACACCCCAATGGGACTATTTTTTCCCTTTACTCCTATCACAATGAAACTTTACACAATGAAAGTATCCATGAAATGTAACATTTTTTGTATTACAAGTTTCTTTGAAAATGAATTTGAATATGCAAATGAGCAATACACTAATGGAATATGCCCAAAATACACCCGAATAGGCTTATTTTCTTCCTTTACTCCTACCACAATCACACTTCACACAATAAAAGTATACATGAAAAGTAACATTTCTGTATTTCAAGTTTCTTGGAAAATTAATTTTAAATATGTAAATGAGCTCAACACTAATTGACTTATGGTCAAGAAGCCATAAAGCCACAAGCAGCAACAGGGGCCAAATAACTAACACATTCATGTCCATTCAATAAGTTCACCTATGCACTGAGTGCTGTCACTTCCCACACTTGACTTATGCATACACACATGTCACTTGCCACACTTAAAAGACCTATATTGACCTTAAGAATTAATTGTACAGTCTTGTCTCCAGTTGCTTTCTAAATTATTATTTTTTTATT
Source organism: Trachurus japonicus (assembly GCF_045865225.1). Classification (NCBI taxonomy): domain Eukaryota; kingdom Metazoa; phylum Chordata; class Actinopteri; order Carangiformes; family Carangidae; genus Trachurus; species Trachurus japonicus. The sequence continues at coordinate 25,123,238 of NC_140912.1, forward strand.
AGCGAACAAGCCTTACCTAACGACTTTCCTCCCAGTTTGCAGAGAACACTTTAGAAGAAAGTCAGAATTCATCAAAGTTGTTTCAACGACTGTGTGTGATGTTATATTAAATATGCTGTTATGTTCAACAACATATGAGCGGGACTAAGAACTAAGTTATTTGGCCCCTGTTTTTGCTGCTTGTGGCTTTATGGCTTCTTGACCATAAGTATTTTGGGCATATTCCATTAGTGTATTGCTCATTTGCATATTCAAATTCATTTTCCAAGAAACTTGTAATACAAAAAATGTTACTTTTAATGTCTACTTTCATTGTGTAAAGTTTCATTGTGGTAGGAGTAAAGGAAAAAAAGAAGCCTATTCGGGTGTATTTGGGGCATATTTGATTAGTGTAAGGCTCATTTGCATATTCAAATTCATTTTCAAAGAAACTTGTAATACAAAAAATGTTACATTTCATGGATACTTTCATCATGTAAAGTTTCATTGTGATAGGAGTAAAGGAAAAAAATAGCCCCATTGGGGTGTACTGTTGTCGGCACCATAGACTTTATACAGTAAATAATGATGCAAATTAAACATATTTCCCCAACTAGGATTTAGTATGTTGTTCTAGACACCTTATAGAAATTATGTATGGTGAAAAACCTTCTGTGACAATTAGTTCTATTTTTGGGTCCAAAATGAGCTAAATTGCCTGGACTATTGGGCAAGTGGCGTCGTAACAGCTGCTTTGTACATGCAATACATACATACACAATACATACACTACAACAGTAACGAAGGCAAACATATCCAAGAAAAGAGAAAGAAAGTGCAGAGAATGCAAATAGTTTAAAATACTTATAATACTAGTTCAAATAAAAACATACTAAAAACTAAAAGATTTGTCTTTGTTCCCTATTCGTTCTACAGGGTGATGAGGGACCCGTCTGGCTTCATCCCCAGTCCTATGGACCGGTACAGGCAGATCCTCTTACCGACCTTGAGGCTCTTCCAAGTGATCCTGACCTCTACCACCATGAACCACCAGCAGGGAGCAGCGCAGGTCAGCACAGCACACGAGGCTGCTGCTTCTTGAAGACTTGTTTTCTTTCTCTTTTTTTAAATTTGCCCTTCCAAAAAATGAAAATGGTCTGTTTATGTGTTTGTGTAGGTTCTCCAGTGGCTAATAGTCCATGCTGACACCATTCAGTCCCTGCTGCGCTGTCAGGAGCTCAGCATGGGAGCTTTGCAGGAGCTGTCTTTGCTCACTGGCATCATCAGTAAGACGGCTCTGCCAGGTACGAAGATAAGCACTTGCACAACAACTTCCATCCTTTCTGCTTTTATATTCTGTAAACCACATATGCACACAGCAAGTGGTGGTGTTCATGTATTTCTCGGTCTCCCAGGTGCCCTTGAGATGGGTGGGGAGGTGAACAGCGCTGCTCTTATGGAGTTTCAGGGTCACATCAACAGATTCCAGGTTAGACAGTGTGACTTATGTATCCTATAATGCTAATGCGTGTCATTTTTAGTGTATTTATTGCACTGTTTAAATATTTTCTGATCTTTTTTTTAGCGTCAGTGTCTGTCCCTGCTGGGCTGTCTGGTGGGGAGCGAGCGGGAGAGGTTGTTAAAGCAGGCGGAGATCGCTGCTCCCGGAGACTCAGCAGAACGACGAGAGGAGATGGAGGTGGCCATGCAACAGGTTTGACAAAAAAGTGCTTTATACATGGAGTGATATGAGACCTGTGTGTGTGTGTGTGAGGTGTTTTCTCAAAGAACTGACTTGCTTATACAAGGAGGTCAGTTGCACATTATATATTCCAGCTTGTCAAACAGTATAATCGGGCACCGAAGCGAATGTGTGTGTGTGCAGAGTCATATCCATAGTCATGATTATTCATCAGTCCTGGCCTGTCAGTAACCTGAGAGGGTTTTGTCCTCTGTGCCCAGGTGTGTGCTAACATCATGGAGTACTGCCAGACGCTGCTGCTGCAGAGCTCGGCCCAGGCTCAGTTCAGCATCTGCCTCTTCAGCCCGTCGGGCAGCGAGCCAGCTGGCAGGGATGGAGCACGAGCAGGTCAGTGCTACTCTGCCCACATTAACACCCTGTGTCCTCCCCGACAGAGAAAGGTTGGTCGTCTAATGCGATGAGCTCCATCACTTTCTCTTTAACACTGTGGTGGGGAAATGTTTGTTTATCTTTTCTCAAAGGTGTTGCTGATTGTGGTGGTGGTTTGTGCTTTCGTGGTTTCCAGATTATTTTGACTTTTTTCTTTTTTTAAATGGCTTCAAAGTAGGGCTGTCACATCGAACTTCGCTATTCGAACAGAATTTGAATTATTTTCAAAATGAGAACATTCGAATGTGAAAACTGATGTTCAAACGTGTACCTTCCACAACGATGCAAATTAACATAGTGCATCGCAACGATCGGGGTAGTTAACATGTTGATTAAAAAAAATGTAGTTGTTGTGCGCAACGTAGAGCTGCAGCTTCAAATTTACGAGCAGAGTTTTTTTAAATTGCCCGTTTATTTGGCTTGGGCGGTGCGCATACATTCTTTTTTTCTTTTTATCGATCGATACGCGGACCACTTATGTGCCGATCACGGATCAACTGCGAAATAATATTTCGATTTCCCTTCTTGAAATTTTATATTGAGTTGGTAAAACTTAAGTGTGTTGCAAATGTTACAGTTTTGGTATATGGAATGCCCTTTAGTGGATGCGTGACGTAATAATAAGCTGGTATAGGTGTATATAATGAGCTAAGACAAAAAAACACACACATGAAAAATTTGAATATAATTTGAATATTTGACATGAGAAGCATTAGAAATTTGAATCTGATTTGGGGGAAAGATAGACAGCCCTACTTCAAAGTAAACATCTTCAATCATCAATAGTGCTGATAGTACCTCCTCATAAAATATCACAGGAGACACAACAAATAAAATCAGTCTCTGGCATCAGTTAAGGTCGTCTTATTTGTTGATTAGCCTGATGGTCGTTGTGCATCTGATAAATCAGTGTTTACTTTTTAGTTCATTAAGTAAAAGACTAAACTGTGACTCTCTATATTTTCTTTTTACAGATCTGTCATCCACTGTGCCATCGGTGTCTTACTCCCGAGCACCCAGCCTGGGTCTGGTCCTGTACCTGTTGAAAAACAGCGCTGCAGATTTCTTCAGGTTCCACCAGAGTCACAGACAGAGCCTCAGCAAGCTGCAGAGTCTGGATCAGCTGCCTCCCGAGGAGCTCAAGGAGGTAACGACGGCTCTTCTACACAAATTCAATCTGTCTCACAGGCCACCATCCTGCCGTACTACACTCAGAGAAAACAGTTTATGCATGTTAGCGGCTTCAACGCGCTTTTGTCCGTCCCGAGTTCTAAGCACAGACTTCTCTCCTCTGTAGTTGTGCCAGGGGCTGGTGTCCGGCCCGGGAATGGTGGAGAAAATCTCATCAGTCCAGAGGAGCTTGTTGGCAAAGAGACGACTGGTCCAGCTCATCAACAACCGAGCCAAGCTGCTGGCCCTCTGCTCCTGTATCCTTCGGCCCCTCGCAGGCACAGTTGCAATGACAGGACCAACACAGTCTGGCTGAATAAATGCTCCAACTCCTATTCCTGTCGAGCCACCACTAGAATTAAAAATCCACTAACATAGTTCATGAATAAGTTATTGTATGTTTGTCTTCTCCAGTCCAGAGTTCCCTCCTACTGTTAAAACGCCTTGACCTGCGTCTTTCTCAGATGTTATCGAGACATGTTTGTTTGTGTTGTGGCGCCATCTGGAGTACTACCTGTTGCACTGTACCCCCACTGACCCCAAGGACTCCCTGATGCCGGGGGCCGGGCTGTTTAGATCACGCCTCGCAGATGGTAAGGAAAATATTTCACAGAGACTGAACACACTCATATGAGCTGTAGACGCTTCATTTCACTTAAACACAGTTGCAGGAAGCGTTTTAAAAACTAAATTATGAGAATATATTGAAAAATGTTATTACATGCTAGATTTAACAAAGACAGCAGTGTTCAGGTGTACTGCAAATCGCACTGTTTCCATCCGTGCTTTTTAAAAAATTTAAATCTCTTGTTAATCTTCCACAGACTCATTCGGAGGGTTGCAGGCAAGTAGCGGCCGTGGACTCAATTTGTCCCGTGTCACCCAGCAAGACCTAGACCTGGTAAGAGTACATGTTACACACTCATTAATATTTGGAGATGTGCTCTCTCAAATATATTGTCAGCAACTGTTGTAACTCTTGACTTATGTATACAGTATCGCTTCACCTTCATTATTATTAATAATTCCCTCTGTGTTTGTGTCCTGGTTGTGTGCGTGCAGCTGAAGAGCGACATGGCTGCAGGCTTTGGAGAAGCTCTGCAGAGGAAGCTGCTGGATGTCGAGGGCTTGTACAGCCAAGTCCGCTCCCGATACACCTTCATCCAGGCCCTGGTCCGGAGGATCCGCGGTCTGCTCCGACAGCCCAAAAGCTGAGAGAGAGAGAGAGTGGGAGACACACTAACACAGACACTGGCCAAGACACAAATTTCCCTTTTCTTGTTCAATTGAAACCCTCTGCCTACCACTAAAGATGAGCAACAACCAGGAACCTACCATGAACTCAAGACTTTCTGTCAATTTGCGTATTTCAGGCGACATTACTCATTTTTACTGATCCATTTCCTCTTTAGCATCGTACGATGTTAGCGCCATCACAACATGTGATACAATGTGTGTGAGTGTGTGTGTGACCAATCCTAATTAAGTTTGACAAATGACGTGCGAGGATCTGTCTTTGAAGGAGTCAGACACTTATGAAAATTTTACTTGTTGAAGAATTTGATATTCTTTTTTTTTTGTCTATTTTTTTTTTCCTTTTGTGAAAATAAACATTTTCTATATCTGTTAAACACTTGTCTAGTTCATAAAGATCACAGAAAGTCATGTCGGTAATGATTAAGAGGGGATATTGTCTGATGACGCAGTTGGATGAGTCTGCAGTTGCATGATTAGAAAACTCTTTAGGGTCTCACTTCGTCACTCACATCTTCAGAGCGTCAGCCGCTTCTGACAAACGGCGACTACTGACCTATTTTTAGTCTCGTCTGTCTGCAGTGACTCATGGTGAATTATCTACTCATCAGGAGAAGCAAAACAAGGAACCAAAACAAGATGTTTCTTTGTGAAAGTAACATCACAATGACAGTAGTCAAGCTTTAAAAATTCATGTTCCAAACAAACTAGACGCACATAAATCATCATAATGTAATATTGTTTTATTTCTTTGAATGTACACTTTATAGGACTGTAAAGTGCGTAGATTCTCAAACCTTTGGGGGAGGGGATGCAAGGACACATTAAAAATCTGGATATACATTCAGATCTTACCGACAGGGAAGGTTTGTGCTCTGAGTTATTTTACTTGAATACTGAGGAGGAGGAGTAGGAGAGGAGGGGGTTCAGAGTGGTGAGCACCAGCGATGGAGTAGAGAAGGTGGGAGCTCTGCAAATGGGACCATGTGAAAAGACGCAGACGCTCACTGTGGAGAACATAGGCACGTTTCCCTCCCTCCTCCTCCACGCTCCATCACAGTCCATCCAGCGCCGTGACACACACTGGTCACTGTCGCACTGAAGAACCGAGGTGTTTGATAGGTTAGTGGAAAGAAAATGAAACAAAAAAAAAAACATCTCTCAGAAAAATACGATCTACCTACTGCACTTATTCTTAGTGGACAGTCGGGGGAACGAATTTGTGCTACTTTTAACAGATCATGCTCGTCATCTTCTATAAATTACTTTTAAATAATAATTACAGCATTTAAAAACACATTTACATGTCTGGAGCCAGCTTGCTATTATCTGTGATTGTGCTGCATTTGCGTCTTAAGTAGTAAAAACCGTCCGCCACACAAAGATAATGAGGGTCCCCTGCTCATCTCTCTCTCTACATCCCAAGACTGCTGGGTATAGTTCATCCTCAGTTTTTCACATGAAGGACTTTCATCCATCACTTACTAAAGCGGATTAGAATAGATGATTGTAATGTGACATTGCACTGTGAAGGCCATAGGGTTGGGCGACAAAATAATACAATAAAACCAGAGACAATTGTCAGCTTCACTTCCTACAAAAGCATCTGTACTTCTACAGATTTCTCTAATATCTTTGACAGGAATGTCAAAAACGATGGGATTTAACAGTTAGGGAAGTCTAATGCAAGATGCTAATGAGTTGCATTATGGGAATTGTAGGATATATCCTTTAAAGGGTTCAACCTCCTAGAGTTTCCCCATCTTTATCAGCCAATCCCCTGTCAATAAGTAGGACTCTCTTATTGCAGTAATAGATTTACACAGAATCAATGCTGCATCAATGTGGTGAAGTGAGCTGATTGGTCAGGTTTTTAATGAACTACTTGAGCCTAAAACAGACATTCATAGGTAGTTAGTTATTTTAACTATCTACAAGTGGTTTTCTCAGTTGCAGTTCTGCAAATTCGACCACATCACAACGTCTGTACAAAAAGTTCTGCCTCAGCAGTATATGACTCAGAGAATGACTTCATCCTTATTGCCCAACGCTATAGGATTCAAAGTTTGATTAGACAAGTAGGTTTATTTTCACCGAGGGATGAGAGAGGGAGATGAGACCTTCATTAGTCCAACCGCAACCACTAGATCATCTTCTCAAGCAAACAACAGGAGGGCGGGGAAAATACTGTAAATACTTTATATCATTCTTAGATGATTTTCTGTTATAGAAACAAAGTTTGGGACTGATATTCTGTACATTAAAAACACAACAGTTCCTTTTTTTTTTAAAGAAAAAGAAAGAAAAAAAAACATTTGTAGGCTATTGTACATGTTCACAGAGCTGAGATAACAGCACCAGCAAACTTTTGATTCACATCCTGTGCAGAGCCCGATGCAAAGTCCGTTGTAGGTACTGTAGTCCACCGGCTCGAGAGCAGTTGACAGAGTTGGAGCTGTCCTTAATAATAGTGCCTGTGTGAGGGATTGATTAGTCCTGAGGCCCCTCTGCTCTAGTGTTGATTGTACCAGAGATGTCCTTTAGTAATCCAGCACAGCTCTACTGTAGCAGTGAATCCAAAGCTGCGTTTATGAGAGAAACCAGGAGAGCGATGAAGAAAAGGGCAGCTTATCCAGCACTGATTTTTTCCACTTTAGCTTGATTCAGATGTCAATGAGTGAGTGTGCATTTGTATTCTGTTTGTGCAGTCCAACACATCTGCACGTCCTCTGTCCTTCTTGAACAACCCAACAGCATTTTTGCTTGTAAAAAAGTCTGTCCGCTGTTTGCTTGTTTTAAAAAACACACACACACACACACAGAGACATGGCACAGGGCCTTATGAGCTATCAGCACCCGCCTCTTGTGTGTTGTTGTTGTCCATCATGTTTGTGTTGTTGCCGTTGGTCTGCGGGCATTTTGGCACCTCTCCTGTCACCGCCACTCGGATGACTTTGAGCCAGCGCTGCTTCAGCTCCTCGGTCTCAGCAGCAAAGTTGTGGACAGACTTGGACTGGGAGAGACGGAAGCTGGCCGGAGCGTCTGTGGGCCGGGTGCTGTCGTCCACAGTGTAACCCAGCAGGGGGATCGTACACTGGGCCTTCACATCCTGGGGAGGGAGGGAGGGAGGAAGGGGGCGGGATGAAGAGTTATTATTACATTATATGGATGTGGATGCATGGTCAAATCTTTGTTTTGTTTTTTTGTTTTTTGCCATTTTACCTGCGGAGCTCCGTAGAGGTAGAGCACCAGACACTCCTTCTCTGGGATGACGCACCACACCTTCTGCCAGGGTTTGTTCTTCTCACAGTACTGCAGGAAGCCACACATGATGCTGCTGCCTGAGAACTGAGCTGCCTCGATCTGCACCAGGAGGGAAACCACAAGTTAAGTTATAAAATAACGCAACTTCTTTTTTCAGTAACGAGTAATCAAATAAATGACTGTTTCCCCTGTTATAATACTGTTACCGTTACTGACAATAAAATGCGCCGTTACTTGACTCAAGAGGTCCCATCACTAAATAATACACCCGTTAAAGTGTACAGTATATACACTTTTTTTTTCAGTCCATCAACTAGTTGGAAAAAGGCAGTTTATCTGGATTATATGCAACTAACCAACTCACTCAGTCTGCCTGTGTGTTAGGGCGTTAGGGGGGCGAGTCCAAGTAAATTGACATATTTGAGCATTTTATTTAAAAAGTAACGCAATAGTTACTTTTCCTGGCAATTAGTTACTTTTATAATGTAGTAACTCAGATAGTTTTTTGTGGAAAGTAACTAGTAACTATGAAAAAAAAGAGAAAATACCAAGGCACTCATCTTGAATAAAAATATTAAAATGCCTTTATTGCATTAAGGGCCAAACATAGTAAAAAAGATGCTTCGACGCGTTCTGGCTGAGAGCCTTCGTCAGGAACGTGTCAAAGCGTCTTTTTACTATGTTTGGCCCTTAATGCAATAAAAGTCCTTGGTGTTTTCTCTTTTTTTCTACTGACCCAGCCCTACACCAAAGAGCACCATCTTAACAAAAGAAACCCATAGTTCCAGGCAGCACTCCTAGTGTTCAGCTTTAACTATAACTAATTGCTTTTTAAAAGTAACGTGCCCAACACTGTTTATCAGTTAACTCCTCATTTAGGGAATCCTAACACCGTCTGTGTATCAAAGCATTTTTACCTCCAGGATGCCCTTCTTCTTGCCCTCGGTCACCGCCTCTCCGGTCAGGATGGAGTAGCAGTCTTTGCAGACTTTGTTGGTCTTGTTGCCGTCGTATTCTAGTGCCACCTTGTTGTCTGAACATTTCCAGCACACCACCTGAGAGGAGAGAAACGGGAAGAGGAAATCTCCGTCAGCGCTACAGGTATCATCGCAACATGTGTGACGAAGACAGACACACTCAGACTTTGTGAATGTGTAACAAAAAAAACAAAAAAACGACTTGGTTTGTTTCCAGTTACGCTCGTGAGGTTTTTCCCCCACTGCGCCGCTCTCCCTCTCTCATCCACCTACTCTACATGCATTATGCATGGCACGACAACGTCAAGATTACTTACATAGCCGCAGGCTCTGCAGTGGTGTCTCCGCCGTGTCAGGGCATTGAAAGGCTCTTTACACTTCATGCACATTGTCACTTCATTGTCGCGTATCCAACGTGGCGCACGCTTCCCCAGCTCTGCTTTCTATGTTAAAAATAAAAACATGTTCAGTATGACAGCGCAGGAAAGGAGTGGTGACAGGTTTATGTGTCATGTTGCACGACGCTGATGGTTTTGACACTGACCGATACTTCCTCCGCGTCTTTCAGTGCGTTCTTGAATGACTCGTTCTTTTGCTGGAAGATCTCAATGGTATTCTGGAAAGCCTGCAGGGAAATAAAACACACAAAAAACACGACATCAGAGTCATGTGGAACTCATCCTAAGTGACATTCAGTCTTGTATAATTGCACAGTAAAATGATCTGAAATCATTCTGATTGTAGTGTACGTACCTTAATCCAGTCGGCTTTGTCTTGCTCTGAGCTGAGAGGGAAAAAAAACAAAACACAGTCAGAATAAACATTAAAAATTGTTTTCCTGTTCCTCTTATAACCCAGAGTTACACCAACATGGCAATTAACTGGTCAGAGTTTATGTAGAGGTTTACAAGATTGAAAAATGAACCTTGGGTGTGCTAAGTTAGGTGGTCTTCCAAATATAAGTGAAATTATACTGTGCAGGGTCCAAATTACATACAATTACATTCCTCAGTGTGGGAGGGGGCAGCGTCTTTTTGCACCTTTTTACAGGGTTTCGCAATAAAACTGTAGGTTGTTTTTATATTTTTAAATTCATTCATTCATTCAATGTTAAATTCCTCTGTGTGTACTGTATCTACCTGGCCTGTAGCTCTAGTGTCCTCTCCTTCCCCGACACCTGGAAGGTATGAGGGTAGTCCTCGTTGGACGTCTCCAGGACCTTCATGCCGTCGAGGCCGATCCGCGTCCTCACCGTGTACTTGGTCCCTCCCAGGCTAAATTTGGGCACGCAGTACAACAGCATGTTGTTGAACTGGTAGGACAAAAGAAGAACATAGATAGAGAGTGCATGTTAGAGCACGGATCGGTTGCTGCTGCTGTAGTTTAGTTTAGCGCTACTTTCCTCCACAGTGGGCAGTCCTGAGCTCTGCAGGTGACCTGAATCACACCGGTGGGAGAGATTCAGCCTGAAGCTAATAAGAAACAGCCAAAATATAATCACATCATCTGGTAATCCCAGTAATTGAGAGATGTGCTCATGTGCCCTCGGTGCACGCTTACACAGAGGTGGTCCTGGTATGAAATGATTCACTTGTTTCAATTGACTGATGCAGGTGGAGCTTTGTGCTCTCGGTATATTTCCCTGCAGTCCCCTTTGTCAGAGGAGGAAATGTATTTTTTTTTTATGATTTGCTGTTTCTCTCACCAGGAAGAGGTATCTCTCCATGGCCGAGGTGTTCCTGGCTGCCAGCTTCAGGATGTGTCCCTCTTTGATGAACTCGTTAGAGGGGTGAACGATGTCCTCCTCCTCACCCAGCATCTCGTAGATCTCCAGCAGTTTCTTCAGATTCTCCTAAACGAGGACGGGGGACATTTATTTTAGTCAAGTCAAGTGTCGATGTGTTGGTGGAGATGGTAAAGTCTAAGGAAAATAGTGAAAAACATCTACTCACGGATTTCCGAATGGCGCTGTTGGAGTGAGTCGCCGCTGTGCCAATGATTTCTAATGATTCTGAAAAAAAGAAGGATGGGTTACCTAAGTATAGCCTGAATGAAATTAAACTGGGAACTTTCAGGGAGACGTTCAGGGACTAACGTACTTTCTGCATCTCGTCGATCGGGGTCGTCCTGAGGCAGCTTCTTCAGATAGTCTTTCAGCAGCATCTCGTATCGAGGGACTCTCTGCACAGGCTCCAACATGTGATGCTGAAGCGTCAGGAAGCCACAGGCCTCTTGACTCTGTCGCAAAACAACCAAAAATAATTAAAATCTATCTTTTTTTAAAGGTTTTGCAACATATTTTTAAGCTTATTCAACCTCAAAACCTTCCGATACTGACAACACCTAAGCTGTTTTTCTGGAAATGGATTCTGGTACATAGAGTACAGTAAAGTACCTGTATCTCCTGGATGATGGCCTTGAACTGGGGCGAACGGTCAGTCCACTGTTTGAGCAGCTCCATGGCTTTGTCGAAATTCTTCACATACTCTGCGTACATCTTGAGGAAGGGTGTGAGTTTCTGCAGGATGTCTCCGATGCGAGGGGTGGACGACCTGCAAGGAGGGAGAGGAGGCAAGTTGGTTTATACACTGCAAAAACTCAAATATCTCACCAAGAATATTTGTCTTCTTTCTAGTCAAAATGTCATTTCTAGTCAAAACAAATCTCATTATACTTAAAATAAGACTCATCACATAAAACGTAGCTTGTTTTTAGACACTTTTTACTTCTTTCAAGCATATTTTCACTTGAAATAAGTAGAAAAATCTGATAATGGAGCAAGTTTTTCTTTGTTATTGCAAGCACAAAAAACCTGCTTTCACTGGCAGATTTTTCTACTTATTTAAGTGAAAATGAACTAAAAACAAGTAAAGTTTTAGGTGATGAGTCTTATTTTAAGTGGAGAGAGAGATTAGTTTTAACAAGAAATGAGACAAATATTCTTGGAAAGATTTTGAGTTTTTGCAGTGTAGGTCTTAATGTTTTTCTTGAGGTCTGAAAGAAGCTCATAATGAACATAATTGATGCTATCATCATCAGCAACAGCAGTTTATTTATTTATTTATTTTTAGACACATTACCCTACAATTATCACCCATCTCTGGGCTGAGGCTCACCATTCTCCCATGCGTTTCTCCAGATCTGGAAGCAGAAACTGGCTGTGAAAGGCGTGGATGGAGCAGATGTTGGAGAAGATGTTCTTCACCACATCCACAGGGAACGTTCCCTTGATGGCCTCCTCCATTAGCTTTGCACAGAACACCTGACAAGGCACAACACAACATGGAAAGTTGCATTTTGCAATAAAAAAGACATTCATACACATAACGTGGCTTGAGGGTTTCACATCATTGTTTCAATACTGTGGGATATAATCCCTTTACTTATGTTACATGGTCCGAACAGAGAAGTGAAGCACTGAGTTCCTCACCTGGTCCAGCAGGTTGAGTCTTGCTACATAGGCCTTCTCCGTCTGCAAGAGCTCGCTGGCGATCTTAAACAGCTTCTGTTCATTGGTCTCCTGGGGGGAAAAGAAAAAGAGCTCACATTAGTGGATTTTTATACGGGAGCACAGAGGAATCTCAAATAACTTGTGATCATTAATGGATTAGTGAGGTGTGAATGTGATCTCATTCTTACAGCAGCGCGGTCATACAGTTAGCAGGCAGCATAATGACCGTTTCAGTCTAATACTTCTCTAATGATGAGGAATTACTATTGTCAGCTAAAGCTTGAAGAAGAATGGGGCCCACATGTTTTTAGAAAATGGAGCTGAAAGTAATGCAGAAGTGTGGAACAAGCTCATGATTTCGATTCAACTCAGTTTTTATTCCCGTATCACTGTCGTTGCAGATTGTGGCTTCCCGTCCCTCTCCATTGCAAGTTCCTGATTGGTTCAGGTGTCATTTAAAGTCAATAGACACGTTGCATGTTGCAAATCGTGCAAGTTTTGTTTTGATTCAAGTTCAGCACCTCAGCAACTTGTCCACTGTCCGAGGGCAGCAGAGTGATAACGCAGCATGTAACACCGGTGTGTGCGTCTGCATGCGTGTGTCACTAACACTTGGCTGATAGTGGGCCGGCCTGTGGTGTAGCAAGGGGCCCTCAGAACAGGAAATGAAAACATGGAAGAAGGGAAATGACACCAAATTAAACAAAGACACTGCGTCTAACAGAACTCTGTGTGGGGGTCAAGCAGTGTGACAGACAATCAGTAAAGTCTCATAATCCTCCCACAAGCACACAAACATGACAAAGTGTCATGTTTGTTGCGTGTCTGGAGATTTTTACCGTAACAATGGAAACATTTTTTATACAATTCAAAACTGCAAAAAGCAGCCGAGAAAAAAAAAGAAAAGAAAAACAAAAGCAGCATCTTCCTCTCAAATGTTGGCGTGAGCGGCCTGCGAGCAACTGGCCTCGCAAATCTCCACATAATCCATTCGTCAATACATCCAGGACTCTCTGGTGTGTGTCTGAGTGATGAGGCGTGACATGTTTGAGATGAAGAAAAATGCACTTCATCGTGTTGTTCAGATGGACACAGGTCAGCGGAGAATTACATCCCATGGTTTTTATATAAGTAGAACCAATAAAGGGCAGTGGTGTGGTGGCAAGTACATCAGTCAAGTAGTACATTTACTGTGAAGTGCCACTTCACTTTCACTACCCCACTTCAGTCCAGATGGAAATATGCCCAGGTGACCTCAAATATACGTTTGTGCAGCACATTTTTGTTTTAACCTTCTTCTTGTAATTCTTTCAGCATGATCCCTGACATTTATCGAGCCACCCACTAAAGGAGCACCACCCTTAGGTCAGGAACCTGGATACTCCACCCAACTGAATAGAAAAACTTGTTCAAACAAGCTCAACCTTGAAAAGCTGAAACCAAAAAAATCTGCTTAAGCCATGCACTGATGCACTGAGAGATTCTAATATAATAATATTATTGTCCATTTGATATTTTCTGCGCAGAGGAGACAAGTTGTGATGACAACGCTTAGATATTTTCAGTTTTGATGTTGATATTACAAGTCATTTATTAGTAAAGGAACTTCTTGACCTCAATAAGAAAAGGGGACCTGAAACATCCCACAATGTACTGCACAGCTGAGAGAAGCTGCAGACTCAAGAGACATATCCTCTGTAGTTTTATCACTATGAGCGAAACCTTTAACACTGTCTAATACACTTTGACATATTGTGATAGAAATCATCTCTTTCCTAATGATTTGCATCCAGGAGCATTTCCATGTGGTGTTACTGTATTTGTGCTTTCATTTTCTTCTACACTCCCACACATGTATAAAACCCTCTAACCTGGCCGAGTTGAAAGGTTAAAGATGTTGTTTGGTAAGTAAGTAACACAAACAGACGCCGTTCAAATGAGATTTGAGGACAGAGCCACTCAAACCTAATCCAGACTAATTGATCATGTGTCCTGAGTTGACAGCTGGGTTTGTCATGTTGAGAACAGGCAGTGACTCAGAGTCCAAAAAAAAAAAAAAAAGAAAAAGAAAAAAGTTCATCACCAAAGTTAAGGTAAGGTCAACGACACTAATTAAAAAAAGCACATGTTATTTTGACTGAACATTTTACAAACATGACGCCATGCAGGTGACTGACTGTGGCTCTTCCTTTCTCTCATACCACCACTGTCTGGGACTGCGTGGCTGCTTTCAGCACTGAGAGGACAGAGATTGATCAGAACCTGGGATATTTATAATCTGCAGACAACAGCAGGGCCCATGGGCTTCCAACAGGAGACGGGAGAGGAGGAGGGGGAGGGGAGGAGGGGGTTTAAAACATGAACTCAGCTGCTCAAACGTTTGACATATGTTCGTCCCTCACTGGAAATAACCCCTCTTAAACACACCAGCAGCGAGGAACAGCAACACGCTTCTTCCCTTGTAACTCAATCCTCACAATATTAGATTGACCCAGAGCTGAGGCGGTTCACATGATTTAATTGTGCTGACACCTCAGGGCTTAAACAAGTGCTGACGCTTTGTTTATCAGAGACTGCAGAGGCAGAGCAACCTGACGCCTCTGTCAATACATCACAAACACAACAGAACGTGTGAAAAAATAAAAAAATAAAAAATAATAATCCACCACCAGCAGTCCGTACTGTACCTTCTGGTCTGCGCTGCCTTCTTCGTTCCTGTGCTCGCTAGTCTCTGTTGTAGTCTCGCTGTCCTCGTTCTCATTGTGGCTTTCTGTATCAGTCCTGTCCGTCTGTGGAGAAGACGAATGATCCTCATCCTGTTCTGCGCTCCCGTCCCCCATATCTCCATTTACCAGCAGCCCCGCCGCGGTCTCTATCCTCGCACTCTCACTCTCCGACTCCTCTTTGTCCTCCTCCTTCTCCTTCTCCTTGTCCTGCTCCATCTGCGCTAGCACCCCATTCGCCTCCGGTTTGTGCTCATCATCCCTGCGCGGCGTGGTGGCCGGTGGCGTGGAAGAAGCGTGGTGGTTCTCCTGATTCCTGCCGCTCTCCGTCTGCCTCTGGTAGGGGCGGTGGGCCGGGCTGCAGTTGTTCGACTTGCTGATTTGAGGTTTGAGCGGTGAGCTGTCTCTCTTGTTCTCTGTGCTGCTGCAGGAACAGAGGAGGGGGAAAAAAGGGAAGTCGGTCAGCACAGAAAGAGGTAAGTGGATGGCAAACCTTCCCCAGAGGAGAGGAAAGGAGAGTAAGAACAAAAAAAAAGAGAGAGGAGGCTGGTTTAGTAGTCGCTGCTCTAGCTGAGGCGTTGATCAGTGGAGTGTGGGGCAGCGGTGAGAGCTTTTGCATGCGAGTGTGAGAGTTAAAAATAAAGCTGTGGAGATGCACAAACTGCACAAACTTCCCTCTGTCTTGCAGAGAGCTGCTGTAATGCAGAGGAGGAATGGAGGTAAAGTAATGAGGAGGACAGGAGGAGGAGAAGGAGGAGGAGGAGAGGTACAACTCCACTCCCAGGAGATCCACGCTGTCCTACTTCCTACAGCACACACACACACACACACACACACACACTCAAACACACACACAACCTCAAACACACACACACACACACACACACACACACACACACACACACACACACACACACAGAGCCTGTTTTATAAATTGTGCTGTAACATCACTTTCATTCTCTGCTTGAACATGATTGAAATTGAAATGGTAAAAGCAGTCGCTCTGCACAAGACGTTTTGAAATACGGAACAGGGATGGAAACCAAATTAACTCACACACACACACACACACACACACACATTAAAACAAACACACACATACTGTACATTGCAGCACACACACACATGCACGTACAATGTCACCATTCAGCTGCTCTACATCCTCTACCAGCAGTCAGTCCAGCTGTTTCCCTGTAAACGACCCTCCAGACTTCCAGTGCTGCAGCGAGCAGCTCCTGTATCTTCTGTATCGGTATCTAAGCAAAACTTCCTGCACTGAGAATCATCATGCATCAGTTCTAGCAACAACAAAAAAGAAAGAAAGAAAAAAAAAAAAGAAATCCAATTTGTCTGTAATCCAATTCTATCCTCACACACACAAAAAATTAAAAAAAAATTGTAAACGAGCGGGTGATTTTTAGCTTCGGCAACAGTCGCTGTTGCATTGAATGTCACTGTCCGGTTGAAACAGGAAGTAGGTATAAATAGAGGAACAACAACAGGCTGGTGAAACACTCCACAGATGAATCACTTCTGGGCTGTCGGCCACCTGAGGGGCTTAACTCTGAACAAAAGATCGTCTCATCACCTCTCACAGAAAGACTGAATGACACCACAATAAAACTGAGTGGGGGATTTTTCTCATAAGATAAAAAAAAACACACACGTACACTAACATACACCCCACGCACGCACACACACACACACACACAACTTCACTCTGTGGTGTGAAGGTGCATCCGGCAGTTCCTCTTTGCATGTAAAGTGTTCCAGTACATGACTGTTTCAAAACAGGCGGAACTAGACTATAAGGTTTAAGAACAGCCTCGTCTTGTGCCATGTGGCAGTGAGTCTCGGCACCTTTAAGGCAGCCAAGTGCCATGTGAACCAGATTAGTATATTAGTAGGCTAATTCTGTTCTCAGAAGCTGCATAGGGCCTTTCCTTTCTCCTCCTTTCTGCTGCAGGGCCACTAGAGGGCTAATCCCCAACAGTCTTGAATGGCAAAGTTACACCACATCACTCTGATTTAAAAATGTGATGAAAGGTGTGGAGTAAAGCCCGGGATTTTGTAATTCTCTCTTTTCAGAGATCCAAACCAGAGATTTGAGTTTAGAGTACGTGAAGCTGTAGTGGCAGTGCTGCAGTGCTGAATATTTTTGGGCTCTTTACTGTATGAGCAGTCGGGGACAAGGGCACCATTGTTGTGCCTCTAGCCACCATCAACAGGCCTCTTCTCACATATCCGAGGCTGCAGCTACAATCAAAACTTACATAACTTGCAATAAAACAACATCTAAAGCTTTAAAAAAAAACAAAAAAAAAAAACAAGAGGGGAATACATCAGTGAGTCCTGCAGAAATCTCCCTCATATTGGAATTAGACGACTCAACATTAAAGAGTGTGTGTGAAAGTAAAGGCCTACAGAGGATTTAAATCTCCATCTAACCACGAGGCAACAACAACATCAAAGTGTGGACATTTCAGTTAGCTAGAGATCCTACCTTGCTCTCCTGGGCTTCATCTCGCAACACTGAGTCCCGTCCCACAACTGAATGAGTGGCTGTGTTCCCCCTCGCCGGTACAAATCTCCTTTCATCCCCCCCCTCCTTCTCCTCCTCCTCCTCCTCCTCCTCTCCCTCCCTTCACTAACGCTTGGCTTGTGAAGCACGGGATAATCTCTGCTCGTCCCGTCTACAGCTCTTGTCTGAGCTACTATCAATGAGTCAAGGCTGAAGAGTTTAATCGAGGGACTTCTGCTTTTTCCCCCCCCTCCTTGAAATAGCCCCGGTGTAGGAAACATGAGGAAAGAGAACAGTTTTCCGTGGCCGTGATTACAACAGCTAGAGTGGGGTCACTTCATTACAAAAGCTATTAAGTGACGTAGGTGAGGAGTTGTTCAACCAGAACCAAATATACCGCTGCAAAAAAAACTGCAAAGGCAGTCATATAGGCAGAGGGAGTGATAATGCAAAGAGTCAGCAAAAAAAGCATAAGCCACACTGCAAAAACTAAGATACTTTACCAAGAATATTTGTCTTATTTCTAGTCAAAATGTCATTTCTAGTCAAAACAAATCTCATTATACTTAAAAGACTCATCACATAAAAAGTAGCTTGTTTTTAGACACTTTTTACTTCTTTCAAGCATATTTTCACTTAAAATAAGTAGAAAAATCTGATAGTGGAGCAAGTTTTTCTTCCTTATTACAAGCACAAAAAACTTTCTTTCTACTTATTTCAAGTGAAAATTAGTTGGAAACAAGTGAAAGGTGATGAGTCTTATTTTAAGTGGAGAGATTAATTTTGACTAGAAATGAGACATTTTGACAAGAAATAAGACAAATATTCGTGGAAAGATTTTGCTTTTACTGAAGAATATACCAGAGTTGATTAAAAAAAAGTACAGCCCAAGTCAACTCCTCCTTCCTTATAGGATGTCACACACCCACACACAGACACACACACACACACACACACACACACACACACCACCTGAGAGGAAAGAGCAAAGCGCCATCTACCTGTTCTCCTCAAAGCGGCTGATGAGGTCTGAGACTTTAGAGTGTTTGTCCCTGGCTCTCTCCCGGTTCATAGCTCCTCTTCCTCCTCCTCCTCCTCCTCCTCCCTCTTCTTCCATGGCTGGTCTAAAGGGTATTCTCTGGCCGCGACCCAACGGGGATAAGGACTCCGTCACCGGGCTGTGAAGATGCAGTGGCTTTGGAGGCACTGGAGAGGAGACAAGACAGGGATACGGAACTGTAATTCAAAGTCAAACCTAAAGGGGGCAGTATAAGCCATCCCAACAAAATTGATCATTCATTAACAGAATAACAGAGTTTTCCATTAAAACGGCCGCAACTTTAAAAAAAATAAACAAGTTGTCCAGCTTTGGTAGGCAGAGTGAAACCAGTTTCACTTTTCTCTCAAATCATGTGTATGTAATAATCACATTCCTTCTTGTCTTAGTCTGTGGTGTCCAATCTGTGAAGAATGATTAACTCAGCTCAAATAAAAGAGGAACCGGGCTCAGGGTTCACTCATCTCGGCCTCACTTACATAATAATAACTCCTCTCCTGTTTTCACTGCTTCCTGAGCATGTGCACAGCCGTATAGTAAACTGTATGTCCACAGGCACGGCTTAGATTATTGATTATATAATGTAACACAACAGAGTAAGGTGACTGAGACTGAACACTAAGTCTCTACATGTCACTGCTTTCCTGTGTGACTCAGACTGATACACTATCACACTTTGTGTTTTCTGACCACTCCCACTACGCAGTGTTTGGCTATTGATGACTCTCCATGCCGTAATGTACCTTGTGGTTTAGACTGCAGCCAAGGCCTACAGCCAGGGCTTCTTCCATTGACGCCTCCTCCCTTGCTCCTGTCGGTCGTCGCACGGTTGGCCCGATTCAGACACGCCTGCACGCTGGGCGGGTCGCGGGGCTTGCTCGCCGGGCTGCTGCCGAGAGCTGAGTGACACAGGAAAAGAATAAATATCCCCATTACAACAGTGATCAATTTCACAGTCAGTGAAAGCAGAGTGATGATACAACAGTATAGAAATGACAGAAAATGACTGACAGGCAACCAGTCCATTCATTCAACAATTAACAAAAACTCTCTGGCAGGTCCATTGTTACAACTTCCCATACAAAGTACCACAACAGTTCATATTGGGATCTCATTGATACTGCCTCTGTGCTTTTTTTAAATGACTGGTATTTAAATGATAACGCACGACCCGATGGTATCCCTGTATCTGCTTAGAAAATGTTTGATATTTGTTTCATTGTTAGAGTTATGTAGCATTTTCAGTTGTAAATTTCTGCAAAATTCAGCATATGGCAGGCATATGGCCATGCTGCCCGGTATTTATTTATTCATATTCCCGATTAATTATTAATCTTACTTTCAAGGTTACGTGTGAATTCTTTAAAAAAAATCTTTACAACTTTGTTTTGCATTACTGAAATTCACAACAAACCAGACATTTCCAACCCCCCAAGAGCAGGTATGTCCAAAGTCCGGCCCGGGGGCCAATTACGGCCCGTGTTCAAATTCCCACCAGCTCGCAGTCTCTGTCATAAAATCAATAATTTGTGGCCCACCAGCACGTACAAAAAAACACGTACAATAAAAAGCAATTTTATATTTCACCAGAAGACGGCAGCACACCTGTGGCCGCACTCTAGCCGCGCGACCCTTGACCCTTTCCAGCCCATTTCTAAAATATGATATAATACAATATAAAATATGCAATGTTTCAAATGAACCTACATGTTTAAGCCTCCTGAAAGTTTTTTTTTCCCCAGACAGACTTTTTCTTCATTTTATATGGTCTTCAAATATGAAAAGCAGAGTCATTTTGGTAAAAACTTGTTAAGATTTATTTATATTCTATGTGAAGAAATGAAAAGAATGCCATTTGCAATAAAAAAAAAGTATTAAATAGTTCATCTGCATTTAATGTTAATGGTTCAAAGGATGTCAGGCTGAATGGTCGGCCCCAACACATTTTCACCTCACCAAATCCGGCCCTCTTTGCAAAAAGTGTCACATCACATACAGTACAGGGAGAGACACGGTTCCTTAAGTAACTGCTCTCACTGAAAACCACAGGATATTTATACTATAGTGTATTAATTGCTGGAGATTTGCTTATGCTTAACAGCTGCGGTTTAACTGTTAGAGACTGTCAGACAGTTGAGTTGATTATCCAGCCAACGATCCGGTTGATGATCAGCACCAGGGAGGCTCTCTCCTCTCCCAACCAGCTGGCCACAGATGGTACAGCATCAGTGTTTAGATAGAGCAGACAGACTGATCCAAGATCCAATGGAGCGACAGACACAAAATGGCAGTGTTTACAGAATAGCCTTTAGAAATCTACCTCTCTCTGACCTCACATCACATATATGCAATCCCAGTAAGGCAAATACCCATATATGGACCTGGACTCTCATTAGTTTACAAGCCATTAGTCCATTAGTTTCCATTTAGGGTGGTGTGTGTGATTTAACAAGTGGCACTGATGTATAGGTGGGGATGCAGAAATCAATGTAGCTTTGCGCTTGACTAACTTGTATGGACAAACACTGTGTGTAGTGCGACGCAACCTATTCCTGAAGTTGTGAAACAGACTTAACAACAGAGTCTGCTATAAAGGACATGCAGCAATGTCACATTTTTTTTACAGACAGAAGAGTCCTGTCCTCTTTCTGGCCCTCGCTGACGCTAATAGGGAAGGAGAAACTTTCCATCTTGTCCAGCATGAATCATTGAGAAGAGGTCTTCTTCATTTCTTGATAGCCTGTCACTTTTTATCCAAAAATAGCTGCGAGCATCAGCACTTGAGAGCACCATCATTGAGTGAGCTAAATTGTGGAAGTGTAAGATCATTTTTCACTAACTTTTTAGCTTTTCTTTATTCTGTTCAACAAGTGACTCTTCAGCAATTAGCCCTTTCCCAACAGCACTGTATTATTCTCACTAAAAGCATCATCTTTCCCATCACGTAGGAATGCCACTTTACAATAATTGGACCCCTTGTTTTTCTCTAGAATGATCTTTATCTTACCAATCCCGAAACAGAAAGAGAAAAAAAACTTACCACAGAATCATGTAGTCGCTGTTTCTATTTTTTGACTATCTGACCGTAATTAAAGGCATCAGCATGAGCAACTGTCTGACTGGAAACGGTCACACGCTGTTGCTTGGGAGGGCAAGACTTTTTCTAAAACACGCACCCCGAAATTATACCGATCAATTCTGTACGACGGCACCTCAGGAATTTCACTTGATTACCTACTTGGCTTTTTCCCTCACAGCCACATTAAGAGATTACGAGGAAACATCCACAGAGGAGTTAAGAGACCATATCGTACAGCACATATATGGCTCAGAGTGAGGTTCCCTGCATATGGTCTGCACTCCATGTATGGCACTTTTCCTGGAAGATTGCAGGGGGGCGGCCAACCCTCCGCAGCCTGGCTCTGTCTCCACCGTGGGTTGTTATTAACTGTGTCAAACACCACCAGTCCCTCAGCTGTAAACCTCTCATCTCTGCACTGCAAAAACTCAAAATCTTACCAAGAATATTTGTCTTATTTCTAGTCAAAATGTCACTTCTAGTCAAAACAAATCAAATTATACTCAAAATAAGACTTGTCACATTAAAAAGTAGCTTGTTTTTAGACACTTTTTACTTCTTTGAAGTATATTTTCACTTAAAATGAGTAGAAAAATCTGATAGTGGAGCAAGTTTTTCTTCCTTATTACAAGCACAAAAAACTTGCTTTCACTTTTTCTACTTATTTCAAGTGAAAATTTGTTTGAAACTGTGAAAATGATCTAAAAACAAGTTAATTTTTAGTTTATGAGTCTTATTTTAAGTGGAAAGAGATTTTGAGTTTTTGCAGTGTGTGCTGCACTTTCACTCAAACCAGAGCGAGTTCTGCAGGTATTTTAAGTGTTAGTGTTAGATAAGATATGCTAGCAGAGATACAAGTATAGATATGTGGAAGTATATTTGGCTTGGACCTGCATGTACCCGTCCATCCACCAGTCAATTGTGCAGAAAAAAAGTTTTTGAGTTAGTGCTTTTTAAAGCAGCAAACTGTTCTGTTACAGTAAAAACAGCATGAGCTCCACTTCCTCCCCTCTGGCAGGAACTTAAAGCTCCTGGTAACACATTCCTCCTGGCATCTTGTCATTAAAAACTGGCTTGGCACAAGTGACAGACCGCCGTGTACAGTAAATTAAAAGCAGCCATCAGCCACCACCCTGCTGAAACACTTTGACTCTCCTCCTCCATCCGTGACGGGGAGGAAAAGGAGCTCAGACTTGTTGATGTAAACACAACGGGAGCTTCTGATGGTCGAGGATTAGCACGGATGAGCGCGACTCGTGTCAAATACGATGTCATACCATTAGTTGTACATCCTGAGTGATGTTATGACAAGGCTGTTTACTGTACACACACACACACACACAGGTTTGTCGGCTACTGCACAGAAACTGAAACGCTGCTCGCTGCGCCGATCCAGGAAACGAGGAGCTGGTGATGAGTCTAACCGAGACTCGACCTTTTTGCCTCTGTCCTTGTTGCGAGGGATGACGAGACGTGCTGTCATGGCAACCGCTACCCCCGTCGTTACCTTCGGAAGATGCTAAATTTATTCCTCCAGTGAGCGGACCGCGCCTAAAGGCATCATGCCTCCATCTCGATAAATCCCAAAAATAAACTGCAAGGCAGCAAATGAGAAGAAATGCTCTGGTAAAAGGTCAGGCGTCATTCACACTGTAGATAAGACGGACCGCTGCAGGATTCTGGTTTGCTGAGACACCAAGCCACTTCTGCTTTCACTATTACCCCCTGCTCTCATCTATCACCATGAACACCATCTCCCCTGAGTGTGTGAGTGTCAGTAACACAGAGTTGTGTCCCTAAAAGCGTATTCTCCTTCTCAAAGACAACCACAAAGCAGGATCCACCTCCTGTTGTTCACCTGGGCTCATCAGGTTACATTGCATACGTGTTTGTGCCACTATACAGCATTAAAGCCATCACACTCACTCACGCCACCCCATATACCCCCCCGCCCCCCTCCCCCCCATCCACAAGCTCCCATGCAGCTCAACCCGGCAAAGGACTGGACTGAAGGAATGTACCACTCTGGCACAAATAACTCTCCTTGCAACAAAAAAACAAACTGTGTCTGAAAATAGTTAATCATTCCAACAACTAGTGCCGGAAATAGTTTCCTTTGCTTCGGGGAAAAGCAAGGTCTGTTGGTTAAACTCTGAACCCAAGCAAAAACACTAAAACAGCCATTGAAATTTGGTACAATCAAGCCCACTTCAGCTCAGTGTATGATAATAAAGCTCCTCTCTTAACTAGCCATCATCTTCTGGGAGCCCACTTGAAGTATCAGTGGCAAAAAAATTGCATGGCAATCATCTCAGTCCTGTCCAAAGTGGCGGACAGGTTGCCAACACTGAAATCACCACCCTTGAGCAGCCAAAACCAGGCTTTTATGTGAGCTATTTAACAATATATTCAAAAAATAAAAGCAGAAAGCAGTCCTCATGCATGGCTTTGCAGGTGGGCAGGTGCACACTTCTATTAATCTCCACTCAGCTAAAACACTACTAAAGTACACATTCAGCAGGACATTTCTCTACCTCAGTCTTGTGACATCCCAGTCTCCCTGAAGCGTTGTCAGCTGACTGTATAAGACCGTCTAACCTGTATCTTGACGGTGTCTCACGTCACACCGCTCGTCCCGTCTTTCGGCACAAACCCCCTCTGGCAGAGAGTGAGTCGATACTTCAGCGTGGGAGCCGAAAAAACAAAAACACACAAAAGACACACCTGTCTGTGTGCGGTGCAGTGTATCCCCACCCTACCAGCTATGGAGCCACCAAGGCAGAGAGAGGAGTGTCTCTCACACAGCTTCAATACTCAGGCTTTGTCCTCTCGCCTCTCGGGCTCCCACAGGCACCACACACACGGATCACAAGGAATGTCTGAGAGGACTTTCCTTTAACCAATTCTGCTTCTTCATAATAACCGGGCCGGCATATTAATGATCATCTCGGTGGCTTTTGCACAGCTGCACAGCAAAACGTTGGGGGGGGGGGGCATGAGAAAAAGGCGATGAATTTCTTATCAAAGAGCCCCTCATGCTTCCCTCTTTAACAGGCCATAAATCAGCTTGCAACTGTTACACCATGTCTGAAGTACAAAAGGGCAGAAATTATGGAGTGCAGTGACCTGCCTGAGCCCGTTTACATATTGTTGCGGCTTCCAAACACAAACCTTTAAAGCCGCTGAGAGTATGAGGTTGGGTCCTCAGGTACGTAGATTTGTGACGCGCTATAGTAGATTTTGATAAAGATACGCTGAGATCCAACAATGCTTTTGGTGCATTTATTGTAACAAAACAGCACAGAGCTATCACAGCGCAGCAAGGATGGATAAACGTAAAAATGAGACTGGCAGATTAAACAGGAAAAAAGGGTGATTAATGAATGAATGAGTAGCGGTCAACAAAAATTACGGCTACTCCCAACCCTGACTCTCTCTCTCTCTCTCTCTCATCTGTGTCACCGGTGAGTGCCCACCTTTACGCACACACACTTCCGCACGCACACACGCCTACTCCCAGGTGAACCACCCACTCTGCAACACACACACACACACACTCAAACACACCGTGCTGCTCATCTTCAGCCTGTATGTCTCTTACACACCAGCCCCTAATTATTAGGTCTCACATAATAATTCACATTTCAAAACACAATAGGAGACATAATAAATCATCATATCAATTTCAACGATAATGCAAAAATGTCTAATAAATTGCTCAAGTCCATGAAAAAGGTCATTACAACGAATATTCCTTCTTCTGGTCGTCATGACCGATTAGTGCAAAGAAAGTCCATCTGACGTCCGAAAACACAAAGTCCATATAGAGGTCAGCAACGTCCTCATGCTGCCTCCTCCTTCTCCAGCAACAAACACACCTTGGATATGGGTCTGTCCAAGCAACTGGTTCTTGTCTTAATCCGAATTTGACGCACAAATCCCTTGCGATCCGGAAAAGTTTGCAAGACACGTCCCATAACCCAAGAATTACGAGGTGCAGTACTGTCCATAAGCAAAACTAGATCTCCTACGACAAGGTTTCTCTGGACTCCAGTCCATCTCTGTCGTTCCTGTAACAGAGGCAGGTACTCCTTTGTCCAGCGCTTCCAGAACAGATCAGATATGTACTGGACTTGTCTCCATCTTCTTTGTGCGTACAGGTCTGCTGCTTGGAACTCTCCAGGTGGTAATGAAGGCTGGTTTTTTTAGCAGTAACAGATGGTTCGGCGTCAGTGCTTCCAGGTCGTTAGGATCTGTGGAGGCCTTGGTGATGGGCCTGCTGTTAATAATGGCTTCCACTTCGCAAAGAACTGTGTGGAGTCCCTCCTCATCCAAGCGTTGTACTTTGAGAGTGGAGTTCAGGACTTTCCTCACCGATCTAATAAGCCTTTCCCACACTCCTCCATGATGTGATCCAGCAGGGGGGTTGAACGTCCACTTAATGCCCTTTTGGAGTAACACATCATGCACCTGTGCCTGGTTCCACTGCGCAATCGTTGTTTTTAACTCACGTTCTGCACCCACAAAATTTGTCCCATTATCAGAGCGCAGCTCGCGGACCTGTCCTCTTCTGGCTATAAAACGCCTTAGTGCATTTATGAAGGAGTCAGTGTCCAGAGAAGGTGCCACCTCGATGTGAATAGCTCTCAATACAAGACAGGTAAATAGGACACCATACCTCTTCACTGTACTCCTCCTGCTCCTCACTTCGATGGGTCCAAAATAATCAACCCCTACACAAGTGAATGGAGGTTCATCAGGCTTGAGTCGGTCTGTGGGCAAGTCTGCCATCTGCTGGCAAACTGGAGTGGCATTAAGTCTTCTGCAGATGGTGCACTTCGACAGAACTCTCCTAATGGCAGTACTTGCTCCTGTCATCCAGTATTTCTCCCTGAGCTTGGACAACATGTGGTTGCGGCCACTGTGTCCTACCTCTTGATGTATATTTCTCAGCAACAGGGTAGAAATATGAAGGTCTTTTGCCAGAATGATAGGATGCTTAGACTCCAAAGGCAGTGCTGCTTTGCTAAGCCGTCCTCCCACACGCAAGACTCCATCCTCCAGCCTTGGACACAACTTGTACAGGTGACTATTTTTCTTGACATTTTGTCCCTTTTCCAGACATGAGAGCTCCTCAAAAAACTTTCTCTTCTGGCAAAACTGAATTATGGCCAGTTCAGCCTTGTCAATGTCCTCCACTGTAGGAGCACCAAGGACAGCTGCACCTTTAAATGTGCACCTTTCCTGCTCCAACATTCTCTGTTGCTGCATGCTCTCTTCACTCTGATTGGCTATTAGCCTTTTTCTCTTCCTGATACAGGACCACAACCATTCCTTGTATTTCAGCCACCACGCCACAGCTTTCTTCAATCGGATCCACGAGGAATAATGATGGATCAGGTGAGTAGTGGGATCCTCTTCAGCTTGTACAGCATTGACAACAGCAGTTTTCTTCACCTCTGGATCGTCCTGAGGGAGATGACTCACAGGCTCAGGGTTCACAGGCCATTCCGTTTCAGGTTGGCAAAGAAACGGCGGTCCTGTTAACCAGAGTCTGTCCTTCAGAAATGCCTCCACTTTGAGCCCTCTGGATGCTGCGTCTGCTGGATTTGAAGCTGTATCCACGTATCTCCACTGAGCAGGGTGAGATGATTTCAGGATCTCCGAAACACGATTGGCAACAAACACCTTAAATCTGGAGCTTTCGTTGTTAATGTATTTCAGCACAGAAGCACTATCAGTCCAAAACACAGATTCCTGAAGACTCATGTGTAGTTCTTTCTTCCACAGGACATCCATGCGACTGGCCATTGTTGCAGCAATCAGTTCCATTCTTGGAATTGTAACTGTCTTCAGCGGGGCAACACGAGCCTTTCCCATAATGAAAGCACTGTGCATTTGGAGGTGCTCATTCTGTAACAGCAGGTAAGTGACTGTACCATAGCCTTCCTCAGAAGCATCGCAGAAATGGTGTAGTTGCGCAGTAATAACATCTCCAAACTCCAGAGGTTTTAGACATCTGGGCAGCTCAAAGTTGTCCAGTAGGTGGAGCCCTTGCACCCACTTAAGCCACTCTTTGGAGACAGTCTCTGGTATGGGATCATCCCAACCAACTCCTCTTCTGCACAAATCCCTCAAGATCCTTTTTGCTGTCAGAACAAGGGGACTTAACATGCCCAGAGGGTCATAAATGGAGCTTACAGTAGAAAGGATGCCTCTGCGGTTGAGTGGTCTGTCCTTCCATACAATTTTGAATTTAAAGGTGTCTGACTTGATACACCACTCTACACCCAGCACTCTTTCAATGGGCACAAACTCCCGGTCCAGGTCCAACTGCTCCATGCCTTTAGCTCTGCGGGGCTCTGGGATGGTCTTGAGCACTTCAGATCTGTTACTGTGCCACTTGGTCAAACAGAATCCCCCTTTAGCGCACAGAGACATGAGCTCATGACAGAGGGTCAGTGCCTCCTCCTCTGTTGCAACTGCCACCAAACAATCATCCACATAAAAGCAGTGCTGCAGCTTGTCCACTGTCTCCTCCTTATGCTCATGTCCAAAATCCTCTGCACATTTCCTGAGGGCAAAGTTGGCACAGCTAGGGGAGGATGTAGCTCCGAAAAGATGTACCTTCATCCTGTATTCACATGGTGCTTGGTTCAAGTCTCCTTGTGACCACCAGAGGAATCGCAACAGATCAGCATCATCTGGGGGCACTTGCACCTGGTGAAACATAGCTTCTATGTCAGCCATGATGACCACAGGTTCCCTCCTGAACCTGGTCACAACTCCAATCAGTGAGCTGGTTAGATCGGGCCCTTGCAACAGCTCTTCATTCAGAGATTGTCCTTTGTAACTGGCACCACAATCAAACACAACTCGGAGTTTTCCCTTTGTCGGGTGGTAGACACCATGGTGCGGTATGTACCAGACCCTGCCATCACTTCTTTCCAGCTCTGCATCAGGAACCTTTTCAGCATAACCTTTACCAAGTAGATCATTAATAAAGGTGTTATACTCCCTGTAAAACACTGGATCCCTCTGGAGCCTCCTCTTCAGATGGTTTTGACGCTGTTCCACCACTTTCCTATTATTTGGCATGCTGACGTTTGAATTTTTCAAAGGCAGGGCGACCTGGTAATGACCATTGACATGTTTGGCTGACTTTGTGACCATGTCCATGAACCTCAGGTCTTCCCTGGACAGACCCACTTGTTCCTCCACAGCAGATTCTGGAAAGTCCATCTTAAATTGCTGTTGCCACAGTTCATCCAAATTTACAATGGACACACGGTTCACAGTTACTGGCTGCTCACAGTAATTGGCCTTTCCACCGTTTCCTGTCAGTGGTCCATTTACCGTCCAGCCCAGCACCGTCCTTATAGCGTAGGGTCCATTGTGCTCACTGCGGATGACTTCCAGCGGTTCCATGGCTCGTGGAACATTCGTTCCAATCAGCAACTCAATTCCAGCCTCAATCTGTGGTAAGGAGATGTGTTTTAAATATGGCCACCTTGTCAGATCCTTATTTGTGGGTATGTTTGCTTTGTGGACTGGCATTGACAACTGAGTGTACGCTTTTGGCAACTCAATGAAGCTGTCATCTTCAAGTGCTGCCACCTCCAGCTCTGGCACGATGTAGCTACTGACCACCTTCTCCTGCCCCATGGTCCTGAGAAGAATGTTGGCTCTCTTCCCAGACAAATTGAGCTTCTGCTTCAGACTCTCAGTACAGAACACCGCAGTACTTCCCTGGTCCAAAAAGGCGTATGTGAGAATGATTTTATTGCCCTTCTTCGCCTTCACTTGGATCGGCACGATAGGAAGCTTGCAATCCATCTCACCAGCCCCTGTAAGCCCACTGGAAACCAAGGTGTCGTCCACTGTAACCTGGATGCTTCTCTCAGCCGGTTCTGCCGTTGCCACACTATCCTTATGGAGCACAGTTGGATGTCTTAGGCCACACTTCGAGCAGGAAATCTTCCTTTGGCAATTTTTGCTTATGTGTCCTATACACAGGCAGCGAAAACAAGCACCATTTTCCTTCAGGAAGTCAATTTTCTCTTTGTGTGCCATTTTTTCCAACCGCGCACACACATCCAATGTGTGTCCTCCAGTGCAGCAGGGACAGATCTTCTTCGCTGGTGGTTTTATGTATGTAGCTTTATTCACAGGTTGAGCTGTTCTCTCCACACGATTCACTGTGGTAGCGAAGCTGGTTCCTCTGATGCTGGAGCGAGGGGGAGGTTTGTGTTTCATTTGTTTAGTTGTTATAACAGTGTCCTGAATGTTTCCAAACACAGGGTCTGTCAAGATTTTTACCTGTTTTTCAACAAAGTTGGCAATGTCCACAAACCTTGCTCTCCTATTGTACCTTTCCTGCAGGTCACATGCGTCGCACCTCCAGCGGTCTCGGAGTTTGTACGGCAGTTTTTTAATGATTTCCACCATGTTTGTGGGTGTGTCCAGATCATTTAAATACTGCACATCCTCCAAAGCGTTGCAGCATCCACGCAGAAAGAGGCCGTACTCCTGGAGGGCTTTCACATCTTCTGTTTTAATAGTGGGCCATGACAAAGCTCTCTCCATGTATGCTGCTGCCACCTTTTGCTCATTGCCATAGTGCTCTTTCAATAGAGCCTTTGCCTTCACATATCCTCTGCTCGACTCAATGTGCTGACAGCTCCTCACTAGTCCCTTTGCATGCCCTTTGGTGTATTGTTCAAGGAAGTAGAGTCTGTCACAGTTGTTGCTGGTGTTGCGCTCAACTCCATTTTCAAATGCTTTAATAAACGAATGGTATTTGAGTGGGTTACCATCGAAAATGGGAATTTCCCTTTTTGGGAGTGCTGAGAGGCATTGTTGTTGCATCAAGAGTGTTGAAATTTCATTTTGTTTTCTCATTATGTCCAGCACACTGTCGTTTTGTGATGCATCAGTTTGTGTAACATTGGTCACAGGATCTTCAGGAGTGGTTAGATAACGTTGGAGCATGTAAGAAGGACCTGGGAGATGTTTTATGTCAGGTAAGTGAGTGACTTTAGGCTTCACAACTGTCTGTGTGGTTTCAATTGCGTTGGATTTTAGTTTAACTGGCAGTGATGGGACAAATTCCGTAGCATTGATGTTAAGTTGTTGTTTTGAGCATGTCTTTTCATAGTATGAGTTCATCCCATCTGAAACCTTTGACTTTGATTTACTGCCAACACTGCTTTGTGATTTTATAACACTTAGTTTTGCCATTTCCTCAGCGATTTCATTCTCCAGTAAAAGCTGTTCTCTTCTTTTGCGTAGTTTTAACTCCTCTTCATCCAATGCATGTTTTTCCTTTAATGCCTTTTGTTTTGCTGCCAAAATTGCAAGATTTGTTTCCGTTTTTAAGCGAGCAGATGAGCGTGAAGCCAAGGATGAGGAATGATGTGAGCGTGATTTCTTGGTTGCATTTGAGATGCTGTCACAGGGCTGTAGTTCATCCTGGGGATCTTGTTCAGTGGGAACAAGTACTGGAGGGTCAGCAACAGACAAATCCTTGCTTTTTTCGACAGGAATTTGTGCTGCGTGATTGATTTCCTTTGTTGGTTGCTCAGAAGTATTTGTCTGAAGTGGTAATTCATTTGAGTTTTCATGCGGATTTTCCTTTATCCATTTTTCCACTTGTTCCTTGAATGCATCACTGTAATCCATAACGCTAGAAAACCACTCTTTTTGTTTTTTATGTTCATCATCAGGAAGAAGTTGCAATACTTCGTTGTGCAGGTCAGTGGCCTTTTTACACAGTGCATTCAAGTTATTCAGTTGTGAGGGGATTTCAGTTACATTTTCTTTTGATTTCATGTGCGCTTTTATTTGCGGAATAAGCTCTTTGATTTTATTAACGGCACTTTTGCGCTCATGTTGCAACCGTTCGATTTTATTTTCCATAGCTTTGGCCGTCAGTTTGATTTCCCTCTTTTCACGTTCCATGTTTGAACATTCAGCATCAGCGTTTATTTGACTCATTTTCGTTAGATTGTGTTTTTGTATGAAGCAACACAATCACATTTCATTCAAGAGCGTATTCAAATCCATCCATAGACATTGCATTTAAATTCATTGACAGAGCAGATTCGATCCAAGCATTTCAACAAGCAATAGGTCTTTAGACAACATCAGCCGCCACATATGCCACTAAGTCCCGACATCACAATCCAATAAAGCACGGAGAATATGCGCCACCATCAATGCGCCAATGCAACCAGCGTATCCATTTAATACATTGTCCTCATTTGACACAATGCATTCCAATCGAAGCGGATTCCTCAATCCACAAACATTAACAGGTTCAGGCCTACCTGTTCCCAGGTGAATGGATGGCGTGGTGTGGCACTTAGCTGTGGCTCCTTTGTTCTCGGGCTAGTCGGTGCGTGACGACTTGGTTCTTTGATGCGGCTTGATGATTTTCATTAAACGCCTTTTTTGTTGACAAAATGTTGCGGCTTCCAAACACAAACCTTTAAAGCCGCTGAGAGTATGAGGTTGGGTCCTCAGGTACGTAGATTTGTGACGCGCTATAGTAGATTTTGATAAAGATACGCTGAGATCCAACAATGCTTTTGGTGCATTTATTGTAACAAAACAGCACAGAGCTATCACAGCGCAGCAAGGATGGATAAACGTAAAAATGAGACTGGCAGATTAAACAGGAAAAAAGGGTGATTAATGAATGAATGAGTAGCGGTCAACAAAAATTACGGCTACTCCCAACCCTGACTCTCTCTCTCTCTCTCTCTCATCTGTGTCACCGGTGAGTGCCCACCTTTACGCACACACACTTCCGCACGCACACACGCCTACTCCCAGGTGAACCACCCACTCTGCAACACACACACACACACACTCAAACACACCGTGCTGCTCATCTTCAGCCTGTATGTCTCTTACACATATACTGGCTATTTATTATATTAAAGGCTCAGCCAGTGTGAGAGCGTAAACATTGCGACGTTGACACATTGTCATAAATCAACAGATAAAAGAGTGGGTCAACATCAAGAGCGTGCACGCCTGTTTTATCCAGAACCAAACCATGACCATGCGCTCTTCTGTTGCTGCTTGATCTCTAAAGATTAAAACAAGCCTATCATTGACGATCACGTTAATGAATCTATTAAAGTGAAGCGTCACACAGAGAGATGAGAAAGTAGGGAAGAGATAAAGTCTTCTGTGAAGTTTAAAAAAATCCCAGTGGATGAACTCACCCAGAGCTGGAGACAGACAGGAAAGCAGCTGTGCAGCGTATCGTATCCTCAGTGAGCGACCACAGTATATGAGTGAGTGTGTGTGAGAGAAAGGGAGTGTGTGTGTGTGTGTGTGTGTCCCAGAAGAGCGCTGAGTTTAGGCTCCCTGCGATCTTCCCAGGCAGAACCACCACTGAGTGACTCAGCTCCGTGAGGCACAAGGCTCCTCCCTCACTTTCGCTCACACACCCCTCTGATTTAAGTGGCTTTTAAATAGTACAGATCCAAACTGGCACACACACACACACACACACATACATCCGCACACAACTCTGCGGCTTTGAACTGACAGGGTCTGCAGATGGAGAATTTACAAGCTACACACAACAACAGCCCATAACTGGTGAGAACCCAGCTCCTCATTCCTCCACAACTAATATTTGACCATTTCTCTTTTGGCAGAATGAACAGCAGTAAATCAATCAGGCAACGTTAAATTTGGCACGTTAATTACATGCACAGCCCTCGCAGGTAGGCTTACAACATGAGTTACGACCTCTCCAGCTTCCTCTAACTCATTTGTTGTAATAGATCACAAAAGATTGAAACACACGCGGCAGAGCGTTGGTTGGAGTGAAAACAGGAGTGGATGGAGGGCAGACTGTCTGACAGCCACTGCACTTCTCCGTCTGTCTGCCGCTGGCATCAGTTGGTTTGATCAATGATTAACACAAACCACACTAAAGCGGCCCACAGCACCACACACCAGTTCTCTCATCTCCCTGATAGAATCTCAAATGAAGCCCAGAGCAGCCTATGATCTATTATTTTAAACCAACATCTCCTCCTCAGGCTCTTTGCTTGTGCAAATTATTCAAGTCCTACAAATAAGACGACTGAGAAAAACCAGCGGACGAGTTAAAAATAACCTGCATCTGGTGAGTTTAGATCTGTGCTGCTGACATGACATACAGTACATGAAAATGAAACAAAGATCTCAGGAACATGGATGTACCTTTTGCAGAAGTCGGTTCAGTGGACCGCGACTCGACACTTTCTGTGTTCTCGTCCATGGTGTCTGCAGAGCTCAGAGGTGTTTGCTCTTATGTGTATTTGCCGACCTCCAGTGCTTTATAACAACTTTGAACCACGTGGTTACAAAAAAAAACAAAAGCCGCGACCACAGCAGGAAGCCTTAATTTAAGTCATAGCTGCAGTAACTGCTGTTATTTAAGACAAAAGGCTCTTTTAACCTGCTATCTGTGAATATGTCAAGGGTGTGTATGTGTGTTTATGTTGCCTGGGTGCAGCCACACAAACACCTACATCCTCACTCAAGTGTTTTTTCAGCAACATTCATTTTTAGCTCTTTTAATAAACTTCTTTGACCAATAGAAATCCCATCGCCTCTCACTTTCCCTTCTTGACAGGTCTGACTTATAATTTGCTTCATATCTTTCCAAATAATTGAGACAATCATCTTTTTTTTTTTATCAGGGTGAAAGATTAATCTTCCCTTAGTGAAAAAAACAAACTCTAGTCTACTACATGATTGTGCAATCGTGCAAAAACAACAACAACAAAAAGCTGCACTCTCATGCTCCAGTGTCGGTGATAAAACCATGTTGCTGTGACTAGACTGATGTCTCACATGCCTGCAGCTTTGTTGTGAGCAGCGTCTGTTTGGATTCAGACTGGATCGACCCTCCAGAATGCAGCCGGGGACATTTGACCTCAGTAAAGTGAAAAACTTCTTTACACTCGCTGTTTCATGCAGGAAGTGTGTTTGTAGACATCTCGACCAATAATCTGATTTTTAGGTTTCTGCTCTGTTTTTTTTTTTTTGAGGGTGAGTTTTGAAAAAAAAACATCCATGCGGTTAAATTCAAATTTCTCTCCTTATCTTTTTAGCCGCATGAACGCTTCATTTAAAACCGTTCTCTGTTTGATGACAGGACTGACCTCGGGTTATTGAAGTGCATGCAAACACACTGAGTGTTCCCTCTTTCTATTTACATCTACTTTATGCTTCCACGGTGGAGTCTAGTCATTTCTAAGAAAATACATTTTCTGTAAGAGACTCAATTGCCCTGTTGGCACAGTCAAAGTGAGAGAAAATATGTTTAGATGCTGATGGCTTCCTCACATACTACACACGAGTAACACATACACTGTCACACAAAACCCAGAGTCTGACTGTTTCTGGTGCCCTACATCACTCAGTGAGATTAGAGAGTGTAGTTACAGTGCATGTCTGGTTTTAGACCGCTACACGAGGCCTTCATTGTGTCCGTCATGTTGGCACACACACACACTGAAAGCGCGTGTGTGTGTGTGTGTGTAACAGACAGGGTGACAGATAACCATCACCGCCACGCATGGAGGATTAGCTGCTTGTGTTCAACGACCCAGACTTTCTTCAGATTAACCCTGCCTCATTCCCTAATCCAAGGGCCAGAGTGAGATTAGAACCCCAGTCTGCTCTCCACCAGGAGGCACGAGGATAATGGGAGGGTGGGGGGGGGGGGGTCGGAGGTGAAGAGATGGGAGGCGGAAGAGAGAGGGGAAAGGAAGAGCAAACTGGGCACAATTTATTTCAAAGGACAGACATAATAAGATAAAAGGCAAAAAGTGCAAAAAAAAAAGCAAGGATAAAAGAGCGAGAAAGGAAGAAAACTTGAAGCCTCGATGAAAAGAGACAAAACAAAACGAAAAAGAGAGTGTGTGCAATGGCAGAAGCAAAGAGGAGAGAAAATTAGAAAAAGTGAAAAATAGCCTGACGACGGGGGCCAGAGGAAAGTACCCATTCATCACCTTATGCTGCACACACAAGTTTGATATAAAAATAGAGCAGAGAGCAGCAGCCTTCTTCTTCTTCTTCTTCCTCACACCCCTGCATAGCGGTGAGCTGCAGGGAGGCGTGTTCATCATACGGACCTTAGAGAGAGGAAGCAGACTGACTGACTTGCGCTATAGATTTTAGGAAAGTTTACCAAAGATTCAAACTCTTGTTGTGATATAGATTTGAAACGCAAATATGCACAGACGACGAGGTGCTGTGAATCAAAAGGTGGTGACAGACAGACGACGAGTGACAGATCTTCTGCCATCTTCACAGAGGCCTGTGTTCACTTCTTCTCACATCACACATCACAAGATGAGAGTGGACAAGACGAACTGCGTCAAACAGCAGCACGTGCACACATACAGGAAACCACACCACAGACCCCTTAAACAAAGTCTGCATATCTACATACAGTATGTGATCTGTGTGAAGCCACGCGTCTCTTTATTGAGAAGCAGGCGAGCTTTTTTGATGTAGATACAGAGGATTTAAAAAAAGCTGCATGTGAGAGAAAGGGTGGGTGTGGGGGGTGGGTGATGAAGGAAAGGGGGCAGATGGCTGTTAAAGGTGAGTGGTGGGGGTGAAAAGTGTGTTACCTGTGGAGTGTTCGATCTTCACGGCCACGCAGGCCTCTTCATCGCCGTTCTTGGACTGGAAACAGTCGGCTTTGGTTTTCCTCTCTGCAACAGCAACAAAAAAGACACAACATCCACTGTGAGGAGAAGCCGACACAACTTGTTGTAGAGTAGAGCAGAGAGCAGAGAGATATTTTAATACTCGACCCACATGTGAGGCAGCAACTTCAAGCAGTTGCAGTCAACCTCATGTTTAATTTAAGAGGGGCAAAGACTCGTACTGTACGTAGAAACTAAGACAGACGGATAGACGGAGAGAGATGGAGGCAGGAGCAAGAATCTGCATTTCCCCAATAAATGCCGCACAATGTGACGGACGCACATGAAGCTGATGATATGCAAAAGCTGCCGGAGCTGTGGTGGTGGTGGTGGCGGCGGCTGCATTTATCAAGATCAGGGGAATGGTTGTGTTTGTTTTGAGGAATGAAAAGGAATATACCCTCCCCTGGAGATAGATCCCCCTAATTAGACTGTCTGTAATTTGTAGGGCATGGTCTGTAGGGAGAGCTCACACTCTTTCAACACAGACGTTTAATATGCACATAAAAGATTAAAGGGAAAATATCAACGGTCATTAACAGCACAGACGGGCTTTCATGCGCGCACACCCACACACACACTATATATATATAAATATATATACCTCAGACACAGTTAAAACGACTGGTGTGCACACGTACATGCAAACGTGCTCTCTCAGTCTGGTCTAATTTGAAGCATCAAAGCCCACGCGGCGGCTACACGCTGCAGTATCACAGCTGTGCAGCAGCACAAAAGGAAGTTGAGCAAATTAGAGTTGACCCAACTGAATTCAACAATCTTTTCTCTCTGACAATGTGTGACAATGAAGTGACAACAACATGGGCCAATCACAGCAGCTTATTTCATAGTTTTGGGGAGGAAATATCCAGATTGATGAGATTTCAAAACATAACGATTTATTTATGAGGCATAGTCTAACCAGCTAATTATCATCGGATAATCACAGCTGCACATTAGAGTAATACATGTTTTTACTAATCAAGGTTATTTTTGGCTTATTTTAGCTATCATCTAAAATATTTTAGATGTCAATTACACTTACTGTTGAAAATGTGCTGCTATTGGTTCACAGTGAAATTTCAAATTAATTAGGAAGCCTGACAGGAAATGTAATACAACAATGAGGTTTATGGACATTTGCACTTCAGAGTCAAATAACAAAGCCACTGTTGGAGGGACTCCAATTAATCTAGCACCAAATATCTAATGTATTAAGTATTTTACAGTGTTTTTGACCAGATAGCTGCAAAACTAAAAAACGTTCCCCATCAGCCTCAGCTTTGCCTTGTGTTTGGTGTTGGGATAAGCAAATGTTAGCATTGCTAACACAGTAAGATGGTAAACATCCTGTTTATCTTTCAACTGTACAACGTCTTTGCCTTTTATGACAGAATGTGTTTATTTGTGTGGATTTTTCACAATACTCATGAATCAGTCGTGCTGAACAATGTGAGGAAATAGTCCACATAGTCAGGATGGGATGTCAGGACATTAATAATACAAGTCAATACATGTTTATTCATTGAGTTAACCTTTAATTAGACTGTCAACACTTCACATTATTACTCATAACTCACCAAACTAGTGAGTATTCAGCATCGTCAGTGGGTTAGGACAAGACAGGAGCGCCGAGCAGAGAGCGACATAATGGAGTGTGGATAATGCCACGTAAAAGAAAAGTGGACGGACTCAGCGTGGGGTTGAGCAAACAGTCCTGGGGAGGTGTGTGTGTGTGTGTGTGTGTGCATGTGTGTGTGAAGAGGAGGGGTGGGGGGGTCTAATATCCTGGCTCAGGGATTAAAGGAGGGCTTTCTCCACCCACCATCTGGACCTCTCATGACAGGCCTGCCTGCTGTTCACACACACATGCACACAAACACACACACACATACATAAACTTCCTTTAAGTTAGACACAGAGTCTGTTATATAAGTTGCCTTTTCAGAGTATAAATTATAAGCAGCTTATCAGAAGTATTATCTGCATATCAGTCACTTCTCTTTAGAGGAACTCCCCCTACCCCAACCCACCCCAACCCAACCCCCCGCCACCCACTGCAGCAGACTCTCAGTCATCATACAACTATTGTTTCCTGAAGTGGGGGATGTGTTTCTGTGTCAGCACTGAACACACATGCAGATACACTGAAGAGAAAGAACATGTAAAGCTAAGTGGGTTTTTCAGATGGGGAAACCTACAGTGATGTATGATGGGTAAAGTCTACTGACCCCCCCCCCTCCTCTCCAACTTCCTCTTCCTGTTGGGGAACTTCCTGTTTTTCATATTCATACAGATTAATCTGCCGGTCTCTCAACTCGAGGCATAAGAAGAAGAGAAGACTCTCTGACCACAGCTGACAACAGAGAGATTACAAGAAATCACATGCACTGTCCTGGACGCTGGTCATTGGTCCGGTTTTTTGGGGGGAAGTATACAGTGATGTGAGACACAGATCACGAAAAAAGATCAGAATCATGAAAGTGAAACCCAACAGAGCCACATCCCCACCTGTCTGGGAACAGGTGATGAGACGACAAATGCAGAGATCTAAACACGCACAATAAGTGAGGAGACAGATAATGTGAGAGAAATTGAGGAACTGAGAGAGCTGAGTCGATTTCTGTCTGTGTTGCTTGCAGTTTACTGTCAATTACAGTAAAGACAAACTGCAGAGTATTGATGGATTCATCTCATGTCATGTCGTGTTATGTCAGATTTGTATTTAACACAATACTGCCTGCAAAAAAACAAAAAAAAAAACTGAATCCACCTCCTGTTCTCCTTTCAGTGCATCTCGAATTGCATTACACACTCGTTAACGCAGGTGGCAAACTGCAGCAAACGCTCAAATGATGGCAGTCAAGGAAAATAAAAATCTACTTTAGCAGTTACATTGCAATCAGTTGCAGAATAAAACCTTTCATGTAGGACAAAGAGGCACCTCCACCACCGTTTTATTTACAGTATATAAAGCTGGAAATACTCTGGTGGCGATCTGCTTATGCTGAACAGTCAGTTAGCTGTGACATTTATCAGATCCTAACAACCGCATGTGTGTGTGAAAGTGTTTGCAATCACCGTTGTAAACAAACCATTTATCACACAGCTCAATCTCCAAGCTGTTACTGTTCACTTTTACCTGCTCTTTTAACTCTGCGGGAGGAGTCTGACACTCACTCACAGCAGATGGCAGTGGCGGAGTCAGACTCCGAATGAGTTATGACCTGAGTCTGACCCTGAGTCAACACCTGAAGTGAACAGAGTAGCCTCTCCACTGTTACCGCTCAGGTTTTATCTATCAGTCAACACCTCAAGCTGCTTGCTGCTAAAACGTGGTATACTGGGATATACAGGATGCACCAAGACCACATCAGTCAAAAACAAACTAAGAAAATCTAAATCATGCATAGGCTATCCAGTATATCTTACATAAAACCAATGATTTATGATCCCATTTGCAATTATTACCTGACATAGGTCAACATTTACATCTGTAACAGGAACTAGTGGGCAATGCCTGTTAAATTAACTAAAGATGAACATCAAGTATGATAATATGTATCAAATTAAAACTAAAAGCATAAAAATGCCATACAAAATGCAGAGATACAACAACTACAATGCAGACAGAAACTTTTGTTAAGCTTGAGTTAAAGTATTAAAACATTTCTCTATATTTTTTTTCAACCAGAGAAAACAAATCATTGTCTATTTCACCCAAAAGGTGATTTTCTTCAAGTTGCAGTCCTCTTTACAGTCATGTTTACAACCACATATAATCATGTCAGAGAGGCCAAAGACGTAACCATTAGTGTTATTTTCATTTTCTGGATTCCACAAGGCGAAAAAAAAAAACGCCTTACCTTTTATTGTGTCATGAGTAATTATCTACATGGTTACCCTGCAACAGACTTACTGCATGTTTTGAATGTTTTTAAGGTGACTGCACCCACACTGATGGACACGCTTGTCTAGCAGCACCTGTATGTTTGTGTGTGTGTGGGTTTCTGTGATAAAACCAGGGCTTCCTCCCGTGGTTCACCGACAGTGCTGCTCACCTCTAAAAAATCTTCAGTGAAACCAAAACAAAGTGAATTTTCTGGCTGTTCTTCAGCTGCCAGGATGTTTAACCATAAAATAAAGTCATTTCAACAGTACCTTTGAGCCCTCCTCTCCAGTGCTGCTGGTTTCTTCCCATTCTGTTGATCACACGATACGTATCCATCTCAGATCTGCTCTTCAACTCAGATTTAATTAACAGCATATAAGAGTATATACTGTATATAAGAGCATATAAGCTGAGCTGCTCTCCTCAGGACCAACCTTCCCTGTTGTGTGTACACTTCATGTCTGGATTAGGTAATCAACTCTCTCAAGAGTGTGTACCTGCTCTGTCTGTCACTGCACAAACCGGTTCCCTGGAAACCAGGTGAGGGCGGGAATAACAGGGAGGGAGGAGGGAGCAGTTGTCCTTCAGGATGTTGTTTCACGGTCACTTTTAAACATTTCCATAATAATACCTAGCACTCAAGGACAAAGCCACCCCAGGGCGAGAGGAGAGAGAAGAAGAAGAGTAAGGGAGAGAACTGAAACTGAAGGAGGGGGCGGGAAAACACTGTATATTGCTGCTGAGGAAAGGTGAAGGACAGAGTTAGAGAGGAGAGGAGAGGAGAGTGAGAAAGGAGAAGTGAGAAAGATGGAAATTAACCAGCTGTAACAGTTAATATTTAACCACCTGCAGATCTGCCATATAATCTACAGCCCCATTATTAAACACATTTCCTACCAGGGCTTTTGCACCCTAACTGTATTTCCTCACATGGTAACTGTGTTATGCAGATCTGACTGCACAAACCCCCCCAAAAGCCCAATTTTAAAACCAATCTGAATCCTGATATACTGCGACAGAAAACGAATATTACACAGAGAATCTGAAATTTAAAAAGCCCAAATCACAGACTGGAATCTGCTCTTATCATCCCATAATGATGAGAAATAGATGCCATTAAATATATTTTTAAAAAAGGGGATGGTTTCTGCCCATAAGGACACAAGAATGCAAAGTAACCTCATTTGCATGGCTGCCCTAGATTGAGATAACTACCATTCAAATGTTACTCATAAATAATGGAGAGGAGGAGAATGTATTAATATGCCAAGTCACACCCCTTTAATCATAGTGGGGTTCACGCTGGTGATAATGTGTGTGTCTGTCTGGGAGTGTGTGTGTGAGCACATGTCTGAGGTTTTCATGCTTGACACAGAAGAGATTGGCTACTGAATGAGACCAGCTGCGTCTGTCCCCGCTCCCTCTCTCTCCCTCTCTCTCTCCATGTCCTTCCATAATGGACAATTACCAGAGAGTTATGGTTTTCTGCCTCAAACATAATAGAGTGAAAATTAAAAGGCCCTGTAAAGCCCTTTGTGTGGTCAAGGAAACCAGATGAGACCCTTGTCTCCGTCTCATGCAGCAAACATGGACGCATCATGTTATTGACTCTCCGTCTAATAACTCAATTCTGGGATGAGTTCTTGTACAAGCCCCATCAGAGCACATTCATAGTGAGCCAGTGCAGTGTTTGGTCCAATATTCACTCCTTTTTGGCTTTGTTTTGATCTCCACTATGTTTCCCAGCTAGTTGCTAACTTTGCTTATCTGCCATTTGGTCCTGGGAAGAACATTTAGCTCTAAACATTGGGCCTTTTCTGCAGCTGCATGAACTAAAACAGTGGAGTTTAGGCTGTGCAAACATCAAAACAATGAGCTGAAAGATGCAAAAATGCTCTAAAGAGTTGAGAAAGTGCAGAGTTGGGTGATAATTGATTAGTGCAGCTTTACCTTTCAGAGT
The DNA here is from genome assembly GCF_045865225.1 of Trachurus japonicus. Taxonomy (NCBI): domain Eukaryota; kingdom Metazoa; phylum Chordata; class Actinopteri; order Carangiformes; family Carangidae; genus Trachurus; species Trachurus japonicus. The sequence continues at coordinate 25,165,428 of NC_140912.1, forward strand.
TCTCTTGTGAAATATGTGCTGTTTTATTTTCAGTGGTGGACTCTGGGCCCTCCTTTGTAAATGCAGCCAAGCTTCTCCAGAAAACCTTTCTTTTCATCTTAAGCTTTTCTCCCTCCACCTTTTGCACGCTCACTTGTCAGTTAACATAAACATGTGCCTCATAAAATGTGTACATCTTGTGCCGACGCTGTCCATCTCCTCATTGGTTCCCCAGCGTCCTCCCTACAGAGCCCCAGCATGTGAAGATAAGCTTTTAGCATGATCTGAACATGCTCTGTGGCCCATGTCTAATGAGGGCACCCCGAGTGGGGCTCACTGCGAACATGAACCTGAACACCCCGACCCACCCACCCCTCCTCCTTAAACATTTCCTGTTACTACTTCAAAGAAGAAACAGAGAGAGAAAGACAGAGAGGAAACCCCCCCCCCCCCCCAATAGCATTAGCTTTTAGTTATTAGCTTAGAGTTTTGAAACAGTTAGCAGTTAATGGTCATGATGTCATGATGTCATGAATGATAATTTGTCTGGAAGGCAATTAGAAAGATGAGCACGGCAAATAAGGTTTCGATATGTTATATTATCATAAATAAGATATAATGCAAAAAATACAATAATTTTATTTCATTTTGTTATTTGCATTTGTTCTCATCTTCCCACACATTTGCTGAGGACCCCTTGGGAACCCCTGGCAGCCGGCCCCCACTTTGAAAACCACTGATCTAGACATAATGTTTAGTTTCATATCTGATCTAAGCAGGTATGAAACCTAAAGGGTTGTTTATTTCTTTTTTAGAAGAGGCCACTAGCATGGTGTAAGAGTGGTGAGAACCCCATAATTGAGATCCAAACAGCAGCGCTGCGATAGTGGACTCCACCATCAGTGGTCACTGAGAAAGGCATCGATTGTTAGAGTTAGAGTATGTGATAACATCAACAGACTCTCTCTTCCTCTTCCTATCTCTCTCAGCCCCCACCCTCTTCCCTTTTTTTTTTGACCATGCGGTTTTCCTTTGCTTCCCCATCACCTCCTTTCTCATGGGCCCCCTTCATCTCCTCCTCCTCCTCCTCCTCCTACTACAACCCCCACCCCAGCCCCAAAGACCCCCATGTCCTGGCCCGGCTATACCTTGGAAAACAGATCACAGCTGCTGGGCAGGAGCTCCCAAATGTGTCAATCAATACCCTGTCCGTTCAATCAGCACGTCTGACTGGGCCTCAGCAGAGCCGTCTGTTCATAAATGAACAACGGCGCTTATTCACAGCGTGCTCTTTTATGATAAGACTGAACCAAATGGATTTGAAATGTCTCGCAAATGAAGCGCAGACATGTGAAAGTGACCTATATGCAGCACAAAAGACCATTACTCCGGAAAACAGAAAAGCAATCAGAACGCGTCTATGAAAAGCAATAAACTACAGTAAACCAGCTGCGCTCTCATATCTGTGTTAAATCAGTGAAGTTGAACCCTGCAGGGCCACATGCCCCCCTGAGGGTATTTCCCCCCACAATGTCGCTATGTTTCCATTCACAGCCCATTTGTGAACTAAATGTTTACAAAAATAACCTTTTAAATTTCCATCATCTTGGCTAAAGTTGATGACTTTGCGGAGTAAAAATATATCCCCGGCTCCAAAAATAACCCTCATGAGAAACATTTACAAACTGATGCAGGGAAGTTGTTGTTACTCATTACATGTCGGTTGCAAAGCACGCCGTCTGACATATGGAAACAGAGGGAATGAGCTCGCTAATATGCGCTTGCAACATTAGGCAAAAAAGACCTTGTCAACAGGAGGAGTGACAGGCAGCACATGACATTTGTGAAATAACTACATGTTGGATAGACAACATTTCAGAGGTTGTTATGCAATGAGAAGCCTATGAATAGTTCAACAGGGACGTGACTGTTGTGCTGTTTACCCTGAAAATAAAGTTTAAACTTCCCGCACATGCTCAAGAGATACACATGGGGTGATAACATAAACCATAAATACTCTCTTGTAGCCTATATATATGCAATCTAATCTAAAAACATTAGCATCTCTTCTTTCTAATGAACTTACTAAGGTCTAGGGACAAACCAAAGAGCAGACCACACTTTGTGGAGTTACGTAAAAAAAAAAATGCCTTGACAAAATCACATTATGTAGAAATGTCCCTTCTATGTGAACATTTTAAATCTTTTCATGTTATTATTAGATTGGGGAAATGCAAAATTCCCCAAGCCAGGCCTACGATCACCACACACATAGATTTGATAGTCCTCACTTTAAAATCCTTATGCAACATTAACAGTGGAGGTTACTGTTAAAAGTTCACACAATAAGGATCAAAGCTTTTTGCTGCTTATTCAAATGCATCCAAACAGGGTTACATTACAAATCTCATATTTCATACACTACATAATTCCTTGTCATACTAACTAACTAACTAACTAACTAACTAACTATACTTAAAGGGATAGTTCGACATTTTGGCAAATTGGACCATTGCCGCGAGCTACGCTACAGAGGCTCATGGAATTTCTTTCCCTCATCAAACTCATCAAATACACAATCCAACAACTCCAAAACGCTCTGGTGGACAAGTTGTGACCTGCACATTCACCACGCTATGAGATAATAACAGAACGTTACCAGACAGAGTTGTTTTAGAGGTAAATTCAGAGACTGCTTGATGAAAAAATGCCCCTGACGGGAATGCGCATCAGCGGTTTTGCATGAATTTACCTCAAAAACAACTCTGTCTTGTAACGTTCTGTTATTATCTCATAGCGTGGTGAATGTGCAGGTCACAACTTGTCCACCAGAGCGTTTTGGAGTTGTTGGATTGTGTATTTGATGAGTTTGATGAGGCAAACCAAGAAACCCCATGAGCCTCCGTAGCGTAGCTTTGAGCAGCTCTGCTCCGCCGTTCTAAAAATAGCTTGCACCGACAATTAAAGGTAACAAACCTACTCCTAAAACTATAGGGATTATGGCAATGGGCCAATTTGCCAAAATGTTGAACTATCCCTTTAAGTAGTGCTACAGTACATTGCAAAAAACAATGCAGTTTCTTTAGTTCCTCATCTTCTTCATGGATCATGGAGGGGATGCAGGTATTTTCTGTTCCATATGGGACATGTTTCACTTTGTTGCAGGAGACAGTTGCGAATGGTGGCTGTTGAAGAAATGTGAAGTGGTAACTGCCGGTTTTGTAAATGTGCTCTACAAGAATGAAAACATACAGACAACAGTGACTAATAAGAAGGAAGAGCTTATAGCGGACAGTCAATTAATTCAGCGGCTCATAGTTTGATTTAAAATACATCTGATGAAGTCTCTTCAATTCACTCTCACATGCCTCATTCTTGATCTCCTATTGATCCCTGCACATTTCGGAAACACTAAGCAGCGGAGATTCATTAATGCTGAACAGATTTGCCTCGATGCATTATGGATGAAGTAAATAGAAGCTGAATATAATGCCAATCAAACAGCGTGGGTAAAGACTTATGTCTCAAACAGCATCATTGTGCTCAGTATGAATGAGCCTTTCTGACTGAAAGGCACTGGAGACCATGTTCTCAGCAACGGAGCTGGAATGCACAAGAAACCCTGCAATCCTAAAAGCGAGCCATGCAGCCGAGTCCGGGGCACTAATGAGGCAGAAAGAGGAAAAGAATTACCCAGATACAAAACTTCCTGTTTCACTCTTCATACTTTGACTAAAATTATTTCCTCTGTTCCTCGTTTCTGTTTATCAAAAAAAAAAAAAAAAAAAAATCTCCAGAAACCGATTTGCGTGCAACATTCTCAAACTCACAGTTTTGCTTTCCTGTAAATTTGCATTCACAGCCCGCAGACATGAACCTAAACCTACACAGCAGCTCTTAATCCGACTCCTCGTCCTCGTGGAATAGTGTCAAACAGCATTAACCACAACACACGGCGAGGACAAAATGACAGGATGATTGGCTGCCACAACACACAGAGTCAGCCAGTGGTGCCTGACTGTGCAGAGCACAGCCATGACACAGCATTTTTTACTTATAGCATTTAGAAGAAAAAAAAAAGAGAAGGAGAAGAGATACATGTACAAAAGGCACCAACCACAGTTGTTACAAAATGCAAGAACAAGCCTTGATGTGAATAAATACGGCTTCTGAGAAGTAGTGTCATTGTTGCTATCCTTGAACACACATTAGTATTCACTGTGATGAGGCTCCTAGCACTCCTTCCTCCTTTCAGCTTCCCTTTAGAAACAGCATGCTCTCCCACATTTTCACTCCTCTTTTTGGTCACGTCACGTACCTGGGCCCCTGCTGCCTTTATCTCAGGTTGAGGAGTGAGATCACATGCTCAGACTAATTATTGTTTTTTAGTTATTTATCATACATGCACACACAAGGTACACAAGAATGACAGGAGAGATAGGAAAGAGAAAGATGATGAGGAAGGGAGGACACCTACAAAACTACATGTGCCTTTGCTCACTGATTCATCACAACATCCACCATCAGTGTCTGCTGCTTATTTGAATATCCTCGGATTAAAACTGTGATTCAGGCACGTCGGAGTCGGAGCAGAACATTTTTGCACCTCGTTCATTAATTCCCTGAAAGCCAAAAAGCTGTTAATGTAACATTTACTCAAGTCTAGTGAGCAATCGCACACTTCAATCTCGACAATGCAACACCAAATCAGCGCTCCATGACAACTCCTACACCGACCACAGGCTCATCTTAAACCCTGCTACTGAATCATTACTCCCTATAACCTCCTGTTGTTTCCAACTGAGCTCTTGGATTTGTTGCAGGGACCTGCTTGAGCCTGCAGGGACTCCATCAGCCGGATCACACATGGTGAATGGTTGAATTTATTGCACAACACAAACAGGGGGATCAGATAACACCATGCAGTGCCACTGTATAGGAAGCCCTTTAAGAGTGTAGGCATCCATACAGAAAATATATATCGCTGCAGATAAACTGCAGAGATAGCTAGCCTGGCCAAATAAATTAGAAAGAGTGCGCAGAGCAGAGAGAAATGGAGTGGGGAGACTGATACCCCACCACCACACATTTTGTCTTTTATGTGCCCAGTCATAAAAAAGTCATTATTGCAACAATTTGTCATAAATAATATTTACAAACTCATTTTTCATTGTTGATGTTAGTAATCAGGATGGAGCGCAGCAAAAATACACACATAGGGAATTACATCTATCATCAAGAGATTGAATTTCAGCTATAATGACAAGGTGACTTGAAATTATAGTTTTGTTTGTACAAAGGTTCACCAATAGCAGACCACAGTATGTACACACATGCAGGCAACCACACACACACACACACACACACACTCAGACTTGCATATTTTCCCACAGCTCACTGTGGACAGCTGAGGCCGATTACGGCAAATCATGGCAAACAGAGTTAACTGAAATAAACAGCAGCAGCCTCTATGTGCACAAGTATGTGTCCATTTGTGTGTGTGTGTGTGTCTGTGTGTGTTGCAGATATAGTGATATCCTATGACAGCCTGCAGCTGAGAGGCTCAGTCAACAACGCCTTAAAGAAAATTAATAGTCCCCTCCAGCCAATACAGCTCCCACTGCCTGGTGAACCCACTGAGCTCACACACACATACACACACACACACATGAACACAACCACACTTACTTACAGAACCCATCAGAAGCACATCCTGTGGTGAGATCTAGGGTTTGCCTTTTGTGATGTGTACTCCTCCCTTTGTTAACCATCACTCTCAGCATGCGACGTGTCTGTGTGTGTGTGTGTGTGTGTGTGTGTGTCTGCGTGTGCGTCTACTCTGTGTACACGTAGAATAGCAAACAGTATTTTAGTGTCTATGTGGTCATGAACCACCCACATTTCGTCTGTCAGCTCTGTCAACCCAACGCCCCACGGCTGCATTGTGCACAGACAGAGGAGAAAACAAGCCGGTGCTGATTGGTAAACCGGTCTACAAAAAGAAAAAAGAAAAAAAAAAAAGACAGAGGCACCAACCTGAGTTCGGTGAAGTGAGTCCAGTGAAGAATTAAAATCCACGCTGCTAGACTGAAGTGAAAAGACCTCTCCTCCTCCTCCTCCTCTCTCTCTGCGCTCTGTCGCTCGCACTGGCAGGTTCAGGCTCGTGTTAAACTGCTGCCTCGCTGCATTGGTTGCATCCTCCCTTCCTTCCCTCTCTCTCGCTCTCTTGCTTTTGCTCTCTCTCACACACACACACACACACACATACACTGGGACGCTCAGTGACAGACCGACTCGCCCTTTCATTCAACCTCCCGTTTTGCCCCCTCTGATGATTTTCTCTTCCTCTTCTTCTTTTTTTCTTCTCAGCCTTTCCTCATTGCTCTGTCTTCCCCTTTTTACGGCGAAGTGAAGATAATCACATTCCAGCGGAGCCGGGGCATATGGTTGGTGGTGGTGGTGGTTGGGGGGGGGGGGAGCGACACTCAGCCCCGCGGAGTAAAGCCCCCTCTGTGTGAGTGTGAGTGAGTGAGTGAGTGTGCGTCTGTGTGTGCTTATGTGTGTCGCATGGACAATCAGTCCCATTGTGTTGGATGAGGGGAGGGCCGGTGAGAGGGGAAGAAGCCAATGGCCGCACTCATCTGCTGCTGTCCCTGCTGCTGCTGCTGCTGCTGCTGCTGGTGGCTACAGCAGATATAGGTGCTGACTGCTGAGTGTGACATGAACCCACCCCAACCCCCCCTTCAGGAGGAGAAAGATGTGGGGGTGGTGGTCCGAAGGCATGGCATGGCATCTGGACAGAGGACTGATGAAGAATTGATCTGTCTATTCAAGAGCCGAGGCCTGAAGTGAAGCTTTATAGGTTATCTGTTGTTATCATTTGTCATCTTCGGTGTCTCTCGGTGGCCGGTGTGTGATGATGTGACCCGAACTTCCTCCTTCCAGGGTTCACACCGAGTAGCATAGTGTAGGTTGGAGGTAGTGGGTTAAAAAAAAAGAAAGAAAAATAAAGGGCCACCCACTCTTTTCCCATGACAACCAAATCAGCCAATACACATCCCTTCAGTAAGAGGAGGTGCATGGATATTGTAAAAAATAATTAAGAAAAGAATTTAAAAAATGGATTAGTTTGAAACAGAAAATGTGAAACACATCTGTTTATGAAAGCCAGAGATGTCCACAGAGATTTTTTAAGGTTTTGATGTTGTATTTCAATATTAATCAAAACAAGTCAAAGTCGGATCTCAGGTCTTTACAGCTCAGCTGCAGTCACAAAAACAAAACTATCAAATCCAATGATGAAATCTGTAGTTAAAGTAAGAGCTGCAGCCGCTGGTGTTTCAAAATAAAACATGCGTAATTTGTTTTTTTACTGACACTTACATCCGTGTGTTGCAGATCTGATCGTTCCTGCATTAGATCTTCCATCTCTTTGAGGTACAGGTTTGACGTCCAGTTGGCTGACCCACTTAGTTTGGATGAAAACTTGTCTGACTAGTGTGATGCACATGCACACAGGCTCCTTCTTATCTGTTGGCTTGGATGGTCACAACTCTGACTCCAGTTGCAGTCTAAAATGCACAGCCTAAAAGTGTCCTCAGGAACTGACAAATATATATATTTTTATCTCGATGACAATGTTTTTTTTGTCCAATGGAGAACCTCTTAAAAATATACCAAAATTGAAATTCATGTGAATACATTTTTAGGAGGTTCTTATGTCAAAAAATACACCCTGTGTGTGATGTACAAATAAATGCAGTAGGTGCGCTGCTATTTGCGTTTTCTTCCTCGCAGTCCACTGTCACAACCGAGTTCATCAGCAGAGTACATCTGACTGCAGAGAGCAGAGATCTCTGTTGTGGTTGGCTGGACCGGCCGAGGCGTTGACACGGTGAGAAAGAGCGCTCAGTTGTTCTCAAGGTGTAAAACCTCTCTGAGGAAATGACCTACAGGCACCGATAAATGTTAAAGTGGCACAGAGACGCGTTGCTCTCAACTTGTGTGTAGAACATGCTTTTGGTTGGTTGAACGCGACGCGCGCACCAACACCTCAGGCACTCGGATGAAAAGAAACTGTCTTCATGTCAACAGGCTTCTTCTCTTTTCTAATTCAGACTGACAGCCATCGCAGTCCGAACTTCCCCTCTATTCTCTGCTCTGCCACTGCAGCCATCTTTCCATCCCTTTCTTTATCTCACACTTTAATCCTTCCTTTTGCAACCTCCTTGTCCTCTCTGACCTCCTTCTCCCTCCTTCATCATTTCATTTCAATATTTGACAGCAGCTGGAAATACAGCGTGGGGCCAGTAATTATGCATATGGTAATCTAATTATTGTTAACTCTTTAGACCCAGTATACCACACATGGATGCTCATTAAAATGAGATCCTTCCTGTACACACAGCCACTCTCTTAATCTCACACATGCCTTGATGCACTCTCTGAGTCTGTGCAGGCCTTAAACAGTAATTAGTGACCGGAAGGCAGAGAGAGCAATAACTACATCCAGACCACACCATTATGTGTGCCGTGCTGCATGCATGTTGTGCACTATGTGTGCGTGTAAACCACAGGAAATCAGGGTGCTACAGAAATAACTGCATGCTCTGTTTCTTCCTGGTCATGCACTGCAGAGCCATTACCACCAACAGGTCAGCGTTGCTGCTCTCGGGTCACACGGCCTGCAGCCGTATACAGCGACAGACACACAGAGGTGAGAGGTCTGTGCTCCAAGTCGAAGGTTTAGTACTCAACCGTTAAAAAACTGTAACTAATAAGCAACAGGAGAGTAAAGGAATGTAAACAAATGTCTTCCTGGATTGAGTGAGACATAAAGTATTACAGTGCTACAAGCTAAATTAATCAGTTTGCCTCCATGGTGAGCATGCTGCACGTCTGCTGTTGTGTTTTAATTAACTAGTGTTGAGCAAGTTACTTGAAAAATGCAATCACGTCTCATTACATATTCATACATTCATCATTTCACTAATTACTCATCTCGTACCAACTGAATTTACAGTCTTGGCAAAGCCACCAGTGACTAAGACGACACAACGTCTAGTGACGACTTTGACTTATGGGGCTAATTTCTTATTTGCTGCAATTAGAGATAACATGCCCAACAGCAGTCACTCTGCATTCAAGCTAAATAGATATTAACCTTGTTTTAAACTGCTGGGAAGTCAGCAAACAGACCTGTAAATTGCCTAAAATAACTAAATTGGGGATTATGAATCCCTTAGTGTTTGCGTATTATGTTACTGTCCATCACTGGTAATGTTACACATACCCAAGTCTGGTCCACATACCTCCACATCATGGGCAGATTCTGGCTCTAGTACAACTAGAGGTTTTTTTCTGCCTGTGCACCAGTATTGGTCCAGATGTGGTGGCCATGCTGTATATGAGCCAGATTTAGGCCAAGCGTATAATAGACCACAAAAAACACATGTGGTACTGTAGCTTTTCTCTTGGTATCTGGGGGAGCAGGGCATAAACACTCTGCATCAAAAAGCGCCTCTGCAACTAGAAACATCTCACATACTCACATTTCCAACAGTGTTATTGCATTTCTGTTACCCATAGTGGACATCAAAAATACTATGGTGCATGTCCTTAAAGGGATAATTCAACATTTTGGCAAATTGGCCCATTGCCATAATCCCTGTAGTCATAGCAGTAGGTTTGTGTCTATATTTGTCATGAGACAGAGTTGTTTTCGAGACAAATGCAGAGACTGCTTGCCGAAAAATTCATCATCAGCGGTTTTGCATGAAATTACCTCGAAAAGAACTCCGTCTCGTAACGTTCTGTTATTATCTCATAGCGTGGTGAATGTGCAGGTCACAACTTGTCCACCAGAGCGTTTTGGAGTTGTTAGATTGTGTATTTGATGAGGGAAACCAAGAAACCCCATTAGCCTCTGTAGCGTAGCTCTGAGCAGCTCGCGGCTCTGCTCCGCCGTTCTAAAAATATCTTGCACCGACGAGTAAAGGTAACAAACCTACTGCTATGACTATAGGGACTATGCTATGACAATGGGCCAATTTGCCAAAAATGTTGAACTATCCCTTTAATGTGGTTTAACACAAAACATCAACTAACAAATGATCTATATTGCTGCAATCAAGCAAGTTATACTACATGCAGTTCCATAATAAAACTGCAGTGACTCAGGATCTAATGAAGCTCTGCAGTAACTGTCCTAACAGTGATGTGAGAGGAACAAGCTCAGTGTTACATCGGCTCTAATCTACTGTCCCCGTCAGCTTTGAACCTAATTGGTGCTAATTTTGTAGGAACCTTGTAACATTAGTGAAACTGTTGCACAGAAGGAGTCAATGACATACGACTCGGTTATGTTCATTTGGCTTTAGGAAAATAATTTGCTGCTGCTGCTGCTATGACAAAAATGTCACCACTGAGGAAATAAATTACAGAATCATATCTGGCATTTTCACCACTGATTGCCAGCGGAGATCTAAGCTCCAGGAAACGTGTACCAGGAAATGGCTCAGAGAGGAACGACAGGCATCTTGTTTGTTGTGAACGTCAAAAAAAAATTGGTATGATAGGACATCAAGCCTCTTCTGAACCAATACGTGCATCGATTATTATCAGAAGACTGGCCTATTGTTTCCATGGCAACACTTTGTGACAGAAGTACTATTGGTTTTCAGACAGTGAGTAATGGGCCTGTTCAGGTATTCATTGTACAATACACACTTTATGAGGTGAGCACGCAGGCATATATACGCAGGCATAACTATACATGAGCATGATTACAACCTGCAAATCCATTTAGGCTGCGTTCATGCATGAAGCGAATGTGCACACACACACACACACACACACACACACACACGGACTACAACAGAATAAGAAAGACTATACAAAACACTTGATTCATGCACTGCCTGCTGGTAGATAAGCCCTTCCTCACTGTTCTGCAACCACTGATCAATCTGCTGCTGCACACTGGGGATGGTAGCTTCAAGAATCCCCTCTGAGTCTCTCAACACACAAAAACGCACACGGCCACACAAAGCTCTGCGTTTGAGTCCATTTAAAATTCAAAAGTAATGAAACACATCATGTAAGACCTTGTTTCTGCCAGGATCAAACTCTCCCTTTCACACTTGGGTGACCTTAAAGCACTAACATGCCCCAACGCACTGACAATCTCACACCTCTGAGAGTGTGGAGGGGAGGCACTGGCTGCAGAGAGGATCGTTTTCCCAGCAGGCTTTGAGCCAGTCTGACTCCAAGGAAAACATTGCTCACAAAGAAGAAAGGAGCTGTTGAAAGTACAGTGCAACTGAAATTACATTTAAGTCTCTAATTTAACTTCATGTTTATCACATCTAAACACGAATCACGGGGGAACCACTTTCGTAATCAACTCTTCAACAATCAGGTAACTGTTGGAAATTCTGCCCCGCGCACACACGCACACACACACGTTTCACATCCTCAATCCACAATGTCAGGAGATTTGTAGATCTGCATAGAATCTATCCTCAGACAATTTACGGTCTTTAATTAGAAATGTTTTGGGTAGTGGCGGCGGGTATTTCCCGGATATGGGCTAATCCTATTATAAGCACTTCCATTGTAATCCTTATCGAATTACTGAAACAATTCAAATTTTTAAAATCACCCTTCAGCAAATTATTAGAAGGACTTTAAATGAAACAGAACAGAACAGTTCAATAAAGTGTGAAGGGTCTCTCTCTCTCTCTCTCTCTCACTGTAGGATTGAGCTTGAGGGAAAACATTCAATGCAAAGCAATTATTCAATTTAGGAGACTGGTCTCTTTTCTCCTCTCTAAGCGTGTGGTATAATTACCACTTTATTTTCCATGGCCTCAACCTATTGCTCTAGTACTGTATTTAGGACCCACTGAACAAGCCATAATGAAACACTGTCCTTTTTTCTTACCTTATAAAGACAATGTGATTCTAAATACTCTACCCACTCTTTCTGAAGCTGTGGCCTGTTCCCCACCTACCCGATGTTTGCCTGTGTTTAGTGTCGCACAGGGAGTGTAATGAAATAGGTTTAAATGCTGCATAAAGCCGAGGAGGCATCCTTGTTTATTAATTTGATCCATTGTTAACATAAAAATGGTTATAAAAGCAGCTTTATGGCTCAAAAGCCAAAGAATGGCCTCTAGTTTGAGGCCTCCTTAACCCTACTGTTCCTTTGGATAACATTTTTCACATACAGACAATATAACAAGGTGGAGATAAAAGAGGAGGACAGAGGTGGTTGTCATCCTGGATGGACTTATTCCTCCCTTCAATGCAAAGAATCAGCATTAATTGAAATGTATTTGAACTGATTAAAACTTTCCAGACTCTATTTTCAGTCTCAGATGTGATGGTGATGTTACACTCTTTTATTTCCTGGACCCCACTCTGAAGCGTGCAACAAAATAATATATGTGCATATATTTTCTTCTGTCCTTATGCCTCACTTCCTTCCTCCCACACAGACACACACACACAATGCCCACCTCACACTTGTGTTTCTACCTCATTGCTGCTGCAGCTGGTGTTTCTCTCCTCATCTCTGCTGCCCTGTCTTTCTATCATCCACCTATACCACTCTGTTAGTGTCATCCATCTCTCTTCTCTACCATCCATCTCTTTCTTCTTTCTTTGGGCCAGGGAGCGGAGCAGAGGGGAGGAGAGAGAGCAGCATGGCTCCAGGCCATTACCCACCACATCTCTATAACCTTAGAACTGTGGGCCTCACACACACACACACATCATTAATTAAACCCACATCACTTAAAATGCATGCACACGGGCATGTTTGCCAGAACTCACACACACAGACATAGCAGGCATACACAGCATTTGAGCCCTTGCTGTTTTCATTGACTCCCTCCTCCAGCCGGTGCATTAGCACATCATGAAGGTCAATGATGAATGATGGGTATTATTATGCGTTTATACGCACACGCACACACACGCACACACACGCACACACAAGAACAAAAGCTACACAACAGCACGACACAACAAACAAGGTACAGAAGCAAATTTTCAGCTCCAACCACAGCAGTGCACATCTGTCATGAGGAGATCTGCCCCTGCAACACAGCAACAACTCATCCTGGATTGATTCCCAAAATCCACCTGGCAAACACACACACACAGACAGAATAAATGCTGTCAATCTGGCCCCTCAAAAAAAAAAAAAAAAATTCCAACTACCTGCTAAAATCAATGTGACTGTGTCAGTCCTGAGCAGCTCTGTGAGATGGATAATGCGCCGGCCAGACAATAGCATTTATCTAGACACCAAATTGATTAAACAATTAGTTTACTGGGAGTGTTTCAAAAACCATCCCAGCATCGAAGACGCTTGGATGCTTTCATTACCCACCTTATCTTTCTCAGGTTTCCTCCTCGCAGTAAACACACATTATAAATCCCACTGTAATCCACCCTGAATTAACAGCAAGGGTTGAGAGGGATCACTGAGAGCGATAAGTTCTTCATTATGATCATGTCTGAGAGAGCAACAGGAACAATGTGTGTACGTGGCGCGTGCGTGAATGAGGGCGAGAGAGGGGAGCATCAGTGCAAAGATGCAGTGTTCAAGTCCAGTATAATTTTAATATTTTGATCATTTGATATCTCTACTATTGATTCTAGGTCAAACGCTCAGTGTATCTGACCTCTGACAGAGTTGAGGTAAAATACCGCGTGCTTAGATTTCTAATCCTCGCAGAATGTACCCACCTCTCTACTCTGCCTGATTGAATTACTATTCTGCATCTGCAGGCTTTGAAAATAAAACACACAGAAAAAAACACATCCTGGCTAACAGGATGGACCGCGTTTCCCTTTACATCGTTTAACACTCCAACAGGGCAATCACATCACAGCAGATTGGATACCCCGCCTCTGACTGATGCCAGGCAAACGTGGGAGGCTTAGATTACATCGACACGCTGATTGAATTATTACCCACCACCCCCAAAAGGTGTAAATAACAACATTTATGACGGCTGAATTTCAATGAGCTTCTCCACTCTCAGTGTCCTGGTATTACCCATGTTGGATCCAAGTCAAACTGGGACATTTGAACAGAACAGAGTCACTGTTAATATCATTAGTAACCTCTGTGCTCTTCCCCCTATGACAAGTTAAAATGATGAATATTAGTATTTTTTACTGGCTGCCTGACACTGGCACCGGCTTCTGCCTAAAAACCAGCTGACAGGATTACTGACATCAAGCCCCCAGGTGGACACAGTCAAGATTACAGGTTCCATGTTAAACCTCAGTTACCTACGTCATTCATTTCCTCAAATATTATGTCAAAGCCATGGATTGCTGACAAATTTAAAAGCCACAGGGAACCTTTTTTTTCTTCTTATTCTTCTATTACATTGCATTAGTGATAGTTGAAACTAAGTGAGGCTTGTTTGTCAGGAAGAACCAGATAAATACTTTAGAGCGGCGTATGGATTATACTGTAAGGTGGTGTGAATCAAGAATGTGGACAGCTTAAAAAATGTTTTGGGTGTATGTACTGGGTGAGCAGGTTTCATTGGAATGAGCACCCCGTCGCCGTCACACATACACTGTACAATCACAGCTCAAAACCTAAGACGTCAGGGGAAAATTGTGATCAGTCAGCTTTGTCAGAAATGAAAAAAAAAAGAAAAAAAGGCTGTGGCAAAGAGCACTTGTTCTTCAACTGCTGCTGTTTGAGGCACCGCAGTAACATAGAGTTAGCTGAATCTTTACTTGGATGTGTATGGGTACGCAATGTTGTCAGGGTTCAGGCATGCCAGGAGGAAGGATGATCAAACAAGAGAGAGAGAGAGAGAGGCTTCAGGGGGAAAAAATAACAACAGAGAAAAAAAAACAGATGATGCAAGAGAGAAAGAAAGAAGAACGTGTCTTCCAGGAAGCAACTACTGACAGATGAGTGACAACCACAACACTCACTCACCCGGTGGAAACAAACCACCACGATGCTAAATTTAGCTCATCATCACCATCTTCACCTGATGTGCTAGTTTCCCTTCAGACTCACACAGGCATGCACACACACCAGTGTTATCTAGTTTAGAGGACACAGCGCTGTAAATCTGAATCATAGCCCCTAATTCAGAGCCCCAGGGATCAAATAAGGAAGTAACACAGAAAATAATAGGTAATAACAGGTCGCGACTGGTCAGGCCTCTGAAGACCACGGTATTCATTACACAATACAATGCAAAAATGGCGGATGGAACAAATGTGTGGTACTACAATTGGTGCCAAAAATAAATTAAAAAAACATGTTCTGAGAGTGGTGTGAAAGGATCTCAATCTTTTTATACACTCTTGATATTTCCTGTGAAATGTATCTCGTCATGTAACACTGGACAGCTGACACTGATGACTGCAGGACACCTGGACTTCAGAGAGACAAAAACCACAAGACAGACGACCCCCGGTGCCACCACGGACACAATACATCTATTACCCCCTCCTTCATCAGTTAATTATGACTAATTGAAAGCCAATTGTCCCTTTTGTATAGTAGCCAAGAAGTAAATGGGTTCCTGCTTCACAGGACTGTTACATGTACAATAACTCTTTGTGTGATTTCAGAAACATGACATTACAGTTCATATCTTGATATTATCGTCATTTGAAGGCTGAACATTCCTACTAAACGTCATTTTGTAACAAAGCACCAAGAATCATTGTTGTATTGGAAACTGCTCTGATTAATCCGATATATACAAAATACTTTGGTACGGCTCCACAAGACATCTGACATGCACAGAGTGGAAGGTTTTGCCATTGAAAAATAAACTTGTCGGTGCTCCCTGGTGGACAAACTAAGTACTCGTCGTGACACTGTTTCAGCACTTCTTTACTTTTTCAACAACATTTCAACACTGCAATTTCTTGTTATTTATCAGCCGACATGTAGTCTACACCCCTGACATCAATATTTCTTTCTCCTTTTTCAATTTCAACATTTCAGTGGAGCTAATAATGACCAATTATTAGTATAACTGTGATTGTGATCTTCTATTTTGTCAGTATGACCTTATTTCTTCTATTAACCCCCCCCATTACCCTCCATCATCCATCAATGTCGATCCTGTGATTAACTGTAAGACGTAAAACACCATCAAACCTTTCCCAACCTGTTTGGATAAACGATTCGAAGGCTCCAGTCTGGAAAGACAGACACCTAATACAAACATATGAGTGAACACGCACTGATATCAACATGTTGTGTTACCACTGCCCCGCAGTGACACCCTCTCCCAAGTTAAAACAATGAGCGTGGTGAAAGGACCTGGGCCCGCTGGTGTTCCCAGCCTTTTCCTTCCTGCCAATAAGAATGAAAGCAGAATGCCTCGCACTGTTTCCTCCCCCTCAGCTATTAAATAAGGGTGACTCACCCCTGCCCGTCACCCCTCAGAAAGGTGCACCAACCATAGAGGGGTTTGCAATGCAATGTAAAAACACACACACACAAACACACACATGATGTACAACGGCCTACCACCACGCCGCATAAAGACACACACAACTCAATTGCAGTTGGGTAATGGGCCACTGGGGATGTTGCCAAAAGGCCAGAGTGGTTGGAAGAGGGTCTTAAGAGGGGGGAAATGGTTCCCAGGGCTCTAAGAACAAAACTGTCTTTTTTTCCAGCATGCTAGTGGATTTAAATGGTCCCTCACACTCGCAGCAGGCTGGTCCACATGGAGGCCAGGGCTGCAGCTCAGCAACTCAACACAAACACTCAGAGTTAGTTCACTGTATATGACAAAAAAAAAAAAAAAAAACTGCAGCAAATGCATTTAACAAAACGTTCATTCATGGTTAAGCACCGACCGCTGACAGGACGTACTGAAAGTAAGATGTATACTGCAGAGAGGAGAAACGCTTTTAACATAATTTGCTCTCGTTCTGTGCAGCCCCGTGGCATTTCCACAGACCACATGCAACAGCAGGGAACAGCAAAAAACATCAGCAGAGTGAAAAATAAATGGCCAATGTGGGAGAGCAGCCAGATGATGATGATAACATTAGAAAATGGACGCTACAGATTAGCCGAAAATCCAGTCAAACTAGGATAACAGAGCAGCAGGGATGGAGCAAGTACGTAGGGGAATGTAGGGATGAGTCACCACCACTGATGTTTATGAAAGGATGGGCAGAGAAAAAAAGCCCCAACATTTGTTCTCATATTAAAACTTTTTTTTTTAAAACATTTAAATGAACATTTGACTGAAAAATAAAATAAAATATTGAGTCTCTGAATCTTACCATAACAGCAGAGCAGACACATCTTTGAGTTTTTACCTTTCCGGCTCCAAAACCAGTATTTACGTCGTCGTTTCATGGTCAGTCCAGTGTCTTATATTTTGAAAAAGAAAAAAAAAAAGGAAAAAAAAGAGCAACAAAAACAAAAACAAAAAAAGGGAAATGCCAACCCAATATCTCCTCGTAACATATACACTCAACTACTGACAGTGTTCATCCTCGCTGTCGTCCAGACTGTTAAGGATCAACCTACCAGAGGCAACATGTCTCACACGGGACCTCCGGCAGCCAGCAGCCAGCCAGTCCATGCTGGGTCCGAAGCCGGCGGGGCAGAGCGTGGAGAGAGAAACCGATGTATATGCAAAGCTGAGGTACAAAGAAGAAGAACTAACAACTTGAGCTAAAGTTTCACTTTCACCATGCAAACAGTGGCTTTAAATACACCTCTGTTTAGAGCTTTCTCCCCTTCCTTCCTCCACCTCTGCCTGCGAACAAAAGGTAAATGAGGACCCCCCCCCTCTCTCTCTTTCTCCTCCTGACAGGACGCTGTGCTGTACTATATGCTCTGCTGCACAAGAGGAGACAGACAGACACAACACTGAGGAGAAAGACGAGTCATGCAAGCATCAACACCTCCACGTCTTCTTGTAAAAAGGGATGTCCACAATTTCGCAAAAGGTGAGAGGAGAAAAAAAAAGAAGAAAAGGTTGGTTTACGCAATTCCTCCACCACATCTTCCTCTCTGTGAAGTTCCCTCTAGATTGAGCTTCTAAGGTAATTATGAGCACAGTATCTTTCTGAGAACAACCTCACAGGGCTAACAATGCCAGTCAGGAGGGGGGAAACGACACACGCTGCAAGTCAGGAAGCCCCTAGCTAGTGCATGGAAAGAAAAACATTGTTTCCTGCCTAAAAAAAACTCCTGAAGACATTTAGGCTGCTATTTACAGGTCATATAGGGATTCAGACTGACAGTATTTATGATTTCCCTGATTTAGCGACACAAACCCAGCTGATAAGGTTTGGAGGGTAATATACAAATACATTTTAAGTCAATTAAAGATCCCATTAGTGAACAATATGGCCTTGTTTGACACAAAAACAAACACAGAGACACAAACACATGGTTACCAGCTTGTGAAGTCAGGACTCGACCCAATTTGTGGTCCAGAGAAATTTTACAAATTTCTATACAAACAGTCTAAAAGTGGCTCATTGTTTGCTTCCTCTCTCTACTCCATTGTTTTTCCTTCAGCCATCTGCGAGAAATGTCCCCCCGTCTTCCCAGAATCATGATAATAGTGTGTGTATGTGCTTGTCTGTGCATGTTTGTGTGTGTATGTGTTTGAGTGACAGAGAGAGAGAGTCTAAATAAAGTGGTTTTAAGAGCCAAAGCATAATAATCCACTTTCACATGGGAGGAGAGGAACTCATGGTTTTGTATAGGCAGTTTGACAACATGAGAAACATGGTGATTATTTTCCTAATTGATATGGGAGCAGCTGCACAGTATCATGCCAGTCAGTAATGTAAGAGGATGGATGCTTTGCTGTAGAGGAGTATACTTGACTGTGTGTGTGTGCGACTGTGCGCCCTCGTCCAGCTGCAAGTCGGTGTGTGTGACATTTCTAAAGAGTTTAGCTCCACCTACTGGCCCATTTGAAAACTACAACCCAGATCCCTAATATCATATTGGTGCTTTTGGGGGTGGTGAGACTAGTATGAGCATGTGTGTGTTCAGCTGCTGCCGAGCAATATTACAAAAGCACACACATGTATCAGCCATTTCCGGCTAAAGTGCTGCCCACACCCACTGTGTCCTCTGACTGAGCACAACAGTAACTTCCCCCACACCTTCACCAGCCTCAGCCACGTCCAATCTGAGACTGCTCAGCCAGACACTGAGTAAACTCAAGGGAGAGATAAGGAAATGATGTAAGTCTGTGTTCCTCAGTGCAGTAAGAAATTATGTATTAACAAAAATCAATAGCCCCTCGTGTGTGCGGTGCTAAATTGTTTTTGTAAGACATTAGGATTGTGGACTTTCAGACGAAAATGTGCTATGCGAGTGTAAACAATACAGCCAGTTGTAGCAATAATTAATCTAACCTTTGAACACAATGATTATATAAAACACGGAAGCTAAGAAGTAATAAAATACAACCGCTGGAGAGATCACTAAACTAGGAACTTTACTTGACGCATATTGATGGATGAGATTTTGTAATGAGATGGATTTCCAGTCCTCTGTGAAGCACTGTGAATGAAATAAACATGCCTTGTCTAATCACATTCTCATCAACAGAACCTACAGAGTCTAATCAATACAAAAAATAAATTAGTGCAAAATTTGCATTCCTTAGCGACAATTAAAGACTAAATACACATACATAAATCCTACAACTGAATTTAATTAATTAATTAATTCATATTAATTATGCCTTACAGAGTTGAACATGTAAATGTTATAGGAGCATTTACAGAATAGGAAACCTGGTAAATGTAAAGTCCAATAATCACTCATTTCTTTTAGCTAAGGTTTGGTTGCCACCAACTCCTCAGGAAAGTATCTAGCTGAAAACATCTTCAGCTGTTCAGTGGCATCATTTGTTTTTCACTTTGAGAAAAGCACAAAAAACAAAAGTTTATAGAAAAATGAGAACTGAATTTCTCAGCAGACTACATCAGACTATAACTTTCACCACAAAAACAGAGGGAAAAGAAAATTCCTTTCTGTTGACCTTTTCAATTTGAATACCAAACACACATGAGGCACACTGCCTCTCCATACCAGAAGCAATGATTTATGGGTAGTTTACTCTCATGTGGTGCAGGAATACACAGCATATAAAAAGAAAATCATCTTTAAGTCATCATGAACTGGGCTGTACAAGGGATTCACTATTGCCTGAAGTGAGTTCAAGCCAGCTAGAGGAACAAGGAGAAGGTTCAGTTCAGGCTGAATGAGCATCAGTGTAGCAAAACAATAGCAGCAACAGTCGGCTAGCAGGCCACACAGTTCCTGATTCATGCAGTCCCACTGCTGCTGTCTTCACACAGAAAACAAACAGCCCCTTTGTTGGAGACTGATACAGCTGTCCTCACCAGCTCAGACTGTCATGCCCCCTCCGAAAGCTAGCTGGACTTAACAACACTAAATCATTTTCATTCGACATCTGAGATATGAGAAAATAAGATCACTTGGCCCTGGGTGTTTTGTGTTAAAGCAATAACTGAGATCCTTTCCAGAGTACAGCAAATTGTTTCTGCTTAGTGCAAACCTGTAAACGCTCCCTCACATTAAAACTGTCACAACATGTCATCATATGTGTGTAACCATATGCTGTCATGCAAGAGGATACAGGACTGGATAAGAGTAGTATATATGACAGATTTACATTTAAAAAAAACATGATGTCCTTATGAAAGGTCATCAGACTAATGCAGACGTGGCCATTTGTCTAGGAAGATGGGAGCAAAACAGACATAAAAGATGACAAAGCATTTTCCTCAGTAATGGATTTCATGTATCCAATTTTATACCAATTCATTGACCTATAAGTATGAAGTAGGAATGACAGAGCATCATTATAAGTCTGATACTGTCTCGCTTCTGTGGTCCAAGAAATGCAAGATCAGCCAGGCGTAATAAAAAAACAAACACTGGATCATTAAGAGTCATGTTGAACCAAGTCAAATGGAAGGAATTACTATTTAACAGTGAAGTTATACTTATTAGTCTTGTTTGGCAATTTCAGTTTTTGGAATCAACCACGGGTCAAGTACAGGTTAGATTTAGTTTTACAGAAAATGCCCGCCTGCATATGTTTGTAATGGCTCACTAATGAAACAGTGAGACTAGAGAGGAGAGGGGAATTAAGGACAAAGAGAAATGTTAATCTAAGAAAGAATCTGCAATACTATCGTATATTGCGAAAACATGCATGATGACTCACAATGACAGATAAAACTCAGGATATCCTTGTCCTTACCTCACTTCCTGACTCATATACCTGCAGAGGTGTGATGGGGGCTGTGAGCTGACAGACATTAAGGGTGGCACCATTAACCATAGAGCAAAGTTCATATCAAACTGCAAGTAGAGCACAGTGATCTTTAGTGGCATGTTTGCACACGCATTCAAGATAAGAATAAGTCAAACTGGTGCCTCCTGTCTCAAGGGGCTCAGACAGACAGACTTATGTATCTGGATCCTTGTTTTGTGAAAAAACATTGACAGACTGATTGACTAAAAACCTGGGCAAACTTTCAGTTACAGCTGTTCAGGCTGCAGCTCTGAAAAGATCCATCTGGAAGCGTCAATAGGAGACAGATCCCAAGACTGTCTGATCATCACATTTCAAATCTCAAAAACAACATGCAAGGGTTGATGTTCAGGAACCGTTCTCTCATGGGAGATGAGAGTTGCATCCTGATCAGATCTTGGACTTCCTTTAAAGAAATATTTTGTGGACTGAGGGGGAAAAATGTGTGCCCTCCAGCATCTAGATGGTTACACAACAGGCTGGGGCTTGTCTCTGAACCCTTCATACCTGCTGAGCAGCCACTAAGTCGGCAGTGGTGTGTAAACAAGGTGTGTAGGTGTATTACAGTCTGGCCTTTCCATGCTTTCACAACCAAATTGCCAGATTGATAATAAATACAAGACAGACAGATAGCAGATAACAAATCATGATACTGAGTCATATCTCCAGCTCATGCATTGACAGCCTGCAATAATCCATCATCAAAGTCTTGCTCTCAGGTAAAACTTCACGAAGAAGTTATGGAAATGCAAAATACACAGTAGATAAGTGGTAATGAAGTGTGGGATTTAACAACACAAATCTTGTAGTGGGCCTGGGATGGGATAGTTACGTTTCCACTATGGAAATAGTTTTCCAGCATTCCTTACAAACTCACCTTGGTCTTCTTCTTCCTCTGGCTCCTCTGTTTCCAGACTTCGTGGTTTCCTGCGAAAAGCGACTCTGTTAAATCCGTCCATTCTTCTCTGAGGCTCTGGCCGCTCCAGCATCGAGACACTTCAGTGCGACGCATTCAAAATTACCAAAACACAACTTTTAAAGTTCAAATGAATAAAGTCCACTCCTGTCCACAATCTCTGCACCGCTTCCTGCTGCGCGGCGGCAGCCCATGTGCGCCTAACCGAGAAAAAAAAAAGAAAAGTGCCTGTGCAGGTAAATAAGTAACGTCAAAGTGGCGTTGACTCGAGACACACCGGACTCAGGTAAACAGCTGTGTGCATGTACGATAACAACAGCTGGGTCCAGTCGCTGCATCCACTTGTTCCCCTGCAATATGTCACCGAATTGAGGGGGGGGGGGTGTTTCGCTCACCACGCCCTTCTCCCTCCCCCCGGTACACACAGTGGTGCAGACCTCCTGTTATGTGAGTGAAGGCATTCAAGCGTAAAAAGAAGCGGAGGAAATTTGCCTCTGAAATGTAGTGGAATAGAAATGGAAAGTATAAAATGTTCAACTTTGTAGTACATTAAAATTACTTATATGTATATGAATATAATATATATTATAATAGGCCTATTTTCCATGTATGTAGCCTACAGTCAGTGCATGTACATATTCTGCATATTGAGACAAAAGTATGTCCCAATAATGCAAAAGTAAAAATGATATTATCATTTGAGATTGAGATAGACTGTTTAATAGGAGCATGCAGCTGAAAAAAAAAACATTGATGTGATTTCTAAGAGACTGAAGTTAGTTTTAATACAAATATTCAGTCACTCAGATAATTGTTATTTTCACTTGCTTCTATGGTGACAGAGCTATAGCTTTCAAACACTGATGAAACTAATTTTTGTAGGTAAGGCGCAATACCAACACACACAAAAAAAGGTAAGAAAGTGTGTGCTGCCTTTAAAACTGTGTGATAGAGAATCAGACACACAAACAAAGTCACATACAAATCCAAGGACAGATCTTTAATTTACTTGTGAAACCAATTAAACACAGTTTTAAATGGAGGAGAAACCGTAAAACCCACTGTAGTACAGCATACAGCTATCATTCTTTTTAAACCACAGGCTGGTTGTTTTGTTTTTTTTCATTTCTCTCACTGGATTAGTCTCTCTCCATCCACTGCTATATTGTGCAAACAAAACCAAGAGAGTTAGCTCACCAATGAGCCTGCATGGGGTTCAGAGGCTTCTTTTTTTTGGACCACAAATAATTTTTCATCACTCTGTAGTTGCAAAAGTCAAACAATCTACACTGTTAACAAAGACAAATCCAACAAATGTAACAGTCACAGAGAGAACAAAAAGAGTCCACTCATACTCTGCAGTTGTAAGGAAGAAATGCTTTTATCTGTCGAGACAACACGATACTGGCTATGTATGTTTTTTAGTCTATCCTTTTCATATCCATGTGGCAGAAGTTATGTGTTCAGTGCAGTGAGGACAACACTAACGTTAAAGACATTATTATGAGGGCGTAACCATAGAGAGAGGGGACTTCAATTATGCAACATAGGTCACAAAATACATCCATCTCAGTCAGACTTAGCCCACTTCTTCTGGGATCAAAGCAGTGTTTCAAAAAGAAACAACGTCTCGACTGTGTCACTGTAACCATGTCCCCTACTATACTGTTTTAAGAAAGCTGGGGACACTCTTGCTGTCTTATATTCTTCTTATCAGCCTGCTGGTTAGTTCATTGTGACAGAACTGGTTGAAATACCAGGTGTAAGTCTCATCCAGATCCGTCTACGACCGGTGCTACTGTATTGCTATAATGCATACTGCATAATTGTGCTTGGACAGTACTGCATACTGTTTGGACGAAGCATATGGAGACAGCTCAACAAGGAGATGCTACGATGACAAACAAGGTTGTAACATCAATTTGATTGACGTTTCTATCATGGTATATTATGAGAAACTAAAGGTGATACGCTTTCTGACAAATACGGAGAAAGAAGCTCATGGAGAATACTTTGTGGTGATGAAGGTAACTCAACAAGGAGGCACACCTTTTGGGGGGAACCCTCAGTTCATAGCTAATGTTAAAAAGAAAGAGGTCAGATCACTCCATGGTCACCTACACCTGTGCAATTCAAAAGGCAAAAACTCAGGCCAACAGCCCTAGTCCTGATCTCACACTTCCTCTCACCTATTACCTCAGGTCTCTACAGAGATCTGAGCTACATAACAGACAGAACCACGTCACCAGAGTCTGCTGTAAAAATAAATAAAAATTAAAAGGAGGTATAAAATAGTCTTTATGCACATGATTTGCAAAACAAAAGTTGTATAAAAAACACAGGCATTCCAAGAAAGACTAGTGGCGTTAGAAAGGTAGTTGAAATCCACCCATCACCACCACAAGAAACAATTTCCTTGTAATAAAACGCTTACCTTCATTAGTCTGTTCGCAATGTCAAACCCAATGTCCTCTCACACCCCTATGTAAAAATGGCATATACGGTATAGTTGTTGATTATTATACTGACAAAATCTAACGTCTTAAATGTATAGTAAGGTTAGGCAAGTTTTCAACCTGCTCACTAGACCAGTAAGAAGATCTGCAATGAGGAAAATCTGTTTGTTTTTTTGGTTGCATTGGCTTTCCTTTGTTTAAGTGAACAGATTTGGCCATGTACAGTTAGTAAATGTGCCAAGTTGATCACTGAAGTCTTCACCACACGCAGTAAAACACGTCTTTTGATTTCCATTCTGTAAAATGACCAACAAACACAGAAATAACACATTCCAGAAATAAATATCTCAGAAACTTGTCAACAAATCAATATGTAAATAAATAGTTAATAAATTATAAATAAATACAGGTGGGAATAAAGGGGATAGATTCCCTTGATTTGTCACTCTGGCATTTGCGCCTCAGTCCAGTCTTTTTTTCCAGGACAGGATGTCACTTCCAGACAAGAAGAAGAGAGCGCCCTGCTCTTCTTTTCTTCTGCGACCGAGGTAACCGAAAGGCCTGCCGGGGGGGCCGGGGCCACGTAGCACTGGGGGGTTGGAGGGGCGTGGGGGTCACAGAGTCCACTAAGCACCAGGTTGGACTGTGGGGTTAGGGGGGGATAAAGCCCCTATCCAGAGTGTCTCTGTCTATGCATGACTCCTATACCAGACCCAGGCTGCAGGGCCCGGGCCGGAGCAGCTATAGGTTAGGTACCGGGGGGATGTGGCTGTTGGACCAGACAGTTACGAGGGTCGCAGGGGGAGAGAAGGCTTCTGCTGTGGGACAGGACTGCATGGTGATCCTGGAGGTCTTCCACAAACTTAGGACTGTAAGAATACAGAGACACAGGATAAAGGAATGAATAAGGCTTTGTGAAAACGTAGATGTTCAGGGCTGTAAAAGAGGAAAAACAGTGATTAGAAGAATGAGGTTACACCAAATAAATAATAAAAAAGCAACATATGACAAAGGCCAAAAAGACTGGTGTGATTTGCTCAAAGGAAACATTTGACATTTTGGGAAAATATATAATTTACTTTAAAAAATAGTTTTATATCAGAAGATTGGTCATGCTCATGTCTGTAGCTACTGTATAATATACTTCTAGTTAGCTTAGCTTAGCACAAAGTCTGGAAACAGGAGGAAACAGCTAGCCAATGAAGCTGTTTTACAATTTGGGGAATTTAAGAATAAGTATTAACATATCTCCCAAAATGTCAAAGTGTATCTTTAAAACCACTCCAGATACACGGGAGGGGCTGCTCATACTTGAGGACAAAGTATTTGGTGGGAACATGTACAGAACAAAACAGGGTTAGAGAGAAAGACTAACCAGCACAAAACTTGGACCAAACACGGTCTCAGATCTGTCAGCAGTTTCCTAGTTGCCTTGTATGAATGTGTCTCAATTGTGATAAAATAAATATGGACAATATGTTTTTCACCCTGTTGGTAAACTCAAAACATTTGCCGAATGTTAGCTTACTAGCTTCATACATGTATACTTAATTTAAATTACAAATGAATTATTTTATTTTTATTCTATTTTATTTTATTTTATTTAAGGAATGTTTATCTATCTTTGTTACTTCTAACCCTTATATTATGTATATAACATTTTAGGAGCTTTGTACCAAAAGAATTTCCCTCCAGAGATCAATAAAGTATAAGACAGCCTGTGAAATGCACGTGCAGTTAATGATGCAAAATAGCGACTGGCTAACCTGCGTATGACACTTTCATTAGTACTGATTCTCCTGTGAACATGAATGGAGAGTCATCATCAAAAGTGAAATTTCTGAATTCAAAAATGTACCTAGGTAAAATCACCAAAATATCCTTCATATGGACTATTCAAAATATCCATCATGCACAATGCCCCCATTCAGAATTGGTGCACTTTCATGTTGTAGCTGGTAAAAAATAGAAGATTGATCCATAATAGTACATGATTATTTGGTGATTATATGTTGTACATCTGTACTTACTTGAGTAAATGTATACTTTCCACCATGGGAGATAGAAAATAAGTAAACAGCATTTATACAAAACTACCATGCAAAACTACACATGCAAAGTGAAAAAATTCCTCACCCAGTGTGTTTATTGATGTGTGATAGGCTACAACTACAATTTTGTGGCCACAGATAGATAGATAGATAGATAGATAGATAGATAGATAGATAGATAGATAGATAGATAGATAGATAGATAGATAGATAGATAGATAGATAGATAGATAGATAGATGTTGGTGATCCTACTACTACCAGGCTCTACAGCTTGTTACCTGCGGGCTAAGGAGGTTCTCCCTCGCCTTAGTTGTGGGGAGAGTGACGGTACTGAGGCAGCAGGCTGCTGACAATCTACAAGAAACTGATAAATTAGACAGATATACAGAGTGGTGACACTCAGGGTTAGACAATAGGGACAATAGGGACACAGGGAGGGCAAGACAGGGGAAGGCCTTGTCAGGGACGAAGGCACTGGCTGGTTGGCCACTACAGTAGCTCTGGTTGTCATAAATGTAGCAGTAACAGTCTGATCCTCATCCGCATACACTTGTTCTTATGTCACAGCTAAATCATAGAGGTATTTGTGGCTTTACATTGGGATTTTTTCCTTTTTTGCTTGGTTAGGCTTCTCTTGAACAAGGATTACATAATTTCTGTATGAGGAAAAAAACAAGAAGAGACATCTAGTTAAAAGATCCCACAGGAAATACTTAAGGCCAGACTGAGAATAACCTGACTTGCTTCTACAACATATAACCTGTGTGAATGGAGCTACTAATGAAGTAATAATGTAAACTAGTCTCATCCAAGCACACTGACGGGATCAGTATCTGTACAGCTACACAATCACACACAAAGCATCCTAAGAGTCAGAAACACATAAACATTTACGCACACATGTAAATCCAATACTGTATTGATCTGCAAAGCACACGAGGAGAAGGACAAACACTACTGTTGAACAATCCAATCCTGCTCAACTCCACAACACCTTCTACTTTCAATTATATCTCTAAACTTCACACAAGTCCACCTACTTAGAGAGCACATGTATGATGTCTTGTTTTGTCAAGAATGAAATGTGCTTTTACTAATGATGTATATGATTATCTTGAGTCCAGCAGCGTTTTCAGTGGAAATACTGTATGTTCAGACACTGCCACATGGTGGAAAGACTTGGTAACAATGCAAGAGCAGTTTTAATCATCAGTGTGGGTATAGAGGGGATTTAGTCTGCCCACATTGGATTTTCTTTTTTTTATACCAAATGCAAGGTAGGAGGAGATGTGAACAGAAGAACAATCAAAGAGGAGGCTGAGGTACAGAGAGGAGGTCTGACTGGTTTTTTATATTCTATTTAACAAGACATTAATCATGTAACACACTCTAAGCCTGATAGATGCTTTTTAATAGAACTTTACATGTGACAGCATAAGGCATGCAAAATAAACTGGAAATAACCTTTTTTTACAACACATTATATCTTAAATAAAGTATCATATTCTTAATGCAATGGGTTAATAAACATTTAAATTGAAATATTATAACATGTAATTTACCGAGTCTGCCACAAGGAGGTGCTATGAGACATTATATGTTAACAGAGATGCTGCATTTTTTTTTTTTTCCCTTTATCACACTGAGACACTTCCCAGTATAGGAAAGTGATGCATCACGTAATGTGTTATGCTAGCTGGTATAACAATATCAAATTCATAAGGGTGTTCATTATTAAATTCTATGCTGAGCCACTGTCAGTCAACCTTTGCAGCAGCAAAATGTTGTAAAAATGTTTTGAGGATGGACATTGCCACGGTCACGGGCTCCTTCCTCCTGAGTGTTGCTGCATGTTCAAACCACAGACATGTGAAACCAGTTTTTTCCTCCTCTCTGTATCCCACCTACTTCCAAGGCTTCTGGGTGCTGTGTGCGCAGCTGATACTGGTGCACAGTCAGATGATGATGAATCATCGCTTTCGACGAAGGTGAGGAGA
Organism: Trachurus japonicus; assembly: GCF_045865225.1. Classification (NCBI taxonomy): domain Eukaryota; kingdom Metazoa; phylum Chordata; class Actinopteri; order Carangiformes; family Carangidae; genus Trachurus; species Trachurus japonicus. The sequence goes on from NC_140912.1 coordinate 25,194,182, forward strand.
TATTGAGGCGGGGCTGCTGCTGCTGTTTGGCTCGTGTGAAGGGGACAAAATGTGGTCTATGCTGTGTCGTAAGTAAACGAGCCGTTGGAACTCTAAGCTGATCCACTCGGGCTCTATCATGATGGGCTGGCTGTCCAGAGACAACGTGGAGTAACTGAAGTCAGTCAAAGCTGAAGCTGAGGTCTGGATTGTTTCAGAGAGTGTGTCAGGAATCCACGGAGACATGGACGGACAGGTGGTTATTTCTACAGAGGGGAGGCTACTACCGAGGGTCAGGGTGGAGGGTGGGGTGGTGGTGGTGATGATGGAGTGGCTGTGGAGCCTGTTAGGGCTGGGTGGAGCCGTGTAGGCGCCTCTGCGACTTACTTTGGGCGGGCTGCTTCTTATCTTGGGCACTTTAGCGCCACGGCCGCGGTGGGTCTGCTCGTGGTCAAACTCCAGATCCTCCAGGCGCTGGGTCAAGGCCAGTTTCTGCTGGATAGCCATACGGAGGAGGGAGTTCAAAGTCTTTTTCTCATCCTCTGCTGCCGCCAACTGCCTCTGCATCTCATCCAGCTGGGTCACGTACTCATCACACCTAGGAAGAGAGGAGGCGTAAGAGAAAATGTATTCACGTTTACAGAGAAGTCAGATCTTTAGTTGCACAGTTGAGATCTGGTATTCTTCCTCTGGCCATTGAGGTTGGTCGATTTAAGAATCGAGGAGAATAGAATATGTGAAATGTGTGAGTTAGATGAAGTAGAAAGTGAGTCTCATTTCCTTTTATATTGTACGTATGACGATTTGAGAGAGGTACTATTTCATGAAATCTGTGGACAAAACCCTGAAATATTTTGGTGCTCTGATGAGCAGAAGTTGGAGTGGTTGTTTAATTGCAGTGTGTTTAAAACTGCTAGTTTTATTTCTCAAGCCTGGAAAAGAAGACAGGAAAATTAGTTAAATTAATTTTTGATGATTTCTCTTGAACCTTGGCATTGTTTTCCTTTTCTTTTTTCTTTTTTTTCAGATAATGGTTTTGAACCCCTGTTTGTTTTCTTATTTCTTTGATGTGCTCTGGACCCGGTTTGTTTTCTTGGTGTCTTATAAGCCCATGCGGGCTGGGCATACAGAAGTATGCATGACACAATAATAAAAGTGATTCATTTCAAGTTATATTTCTGCATCTTGCCAGATTTTCCTCTCACCTTGTGGCGAACATGGCCCTGAGAGATGAGAATGTGGCAGCATCTTCTTTCAGAGCTTTGAGCTCGTTCCTCAGCTTCATCATGGTCTCCGTCACCATCGCCTTTTCATTCTCGTACTTGCTCTTCAAATTTGCCAGCGCGACCTCTGCTGTCTGTAAAAGAAGTCATTTAAATTCAACTGAATTGAAATCACACGTCACGTCTTTTTCATCATGCATCAAGAGCAAAGGATAAAACCCTTCACCTGTTTGTTGGCCTTGAGCACCAGCCTGAGCGTGGCTATCTGCTCTCTCTTGGTGCTGAGCAGGGACTTGAGCTTGAGGATTTCCTCCATGCACGACTCCTTGTCCTTGTCGAGCATCGGCGCCAGCTCCCTGGCCGCGGCCCTCTGCCTGGACAGCTGCAGCGAGCGGTCCACGGCTCTCTGCAGGTGTTTGATCTGGTCTCTGATGATGGCGTTCAGGTTGTAGATATTCATGGGCTCCTTCCGCAGATCCCCACCCGCCTCCGAGGGGAGCGGGGACGGGCAAGGAGAGATGCTGATGACCGGGGAGCCGGTGGCGTTGCGGGTGGGGCTGCTGTGGCAGGACGAAGAGTCCCCGGTGTTGTTGGTTGTTGTCTCGTTGTTGTGATGGGCGTCTTTGGATGGGGAGTCCATGGGGCTGCGCGGGGACTCGGAGGAGCAGGAGGAGGAGGAGCAGGCCGCTTGTGCCGCAGCGAGGCGTCGGGCCAGACGGGGCGAGAGCAGAGCCCGGGGGTCGTCCGAGCCTTTCAGGCTGCCGCTGCGCGTCACCCGGCTCTGGCGGTAGTAGTCCAGCATGACGCGGTTGGGGGTCTCGTTGTTGCACAGACAGACGTGGTGATAGAGCTGGGCCAGTTCCTCGCTGAAGGTGACCAGCTCGTCCTGCGCAGCGTTCAGCATGCCCTGGCTCTCCGAGGCCGTGCTCGAGGCCACTCGGAGCTCCGCCTCCAGGCCCACCACCCTCTCCCTGCTCTCACGACAGTTGCGCTCCAAATGAGTTACCTGAAATTATTTGGACAGTTGGGAAATGTGAGGTCAATACGCTCCATAAAATATACATTAGGGGTGGGAGAAAAAATCGATTCACATAAGTATCGCAATATTTTTTTGGACGATTTTTAAATCGATTTTTTTTTTTCTTCAAAAATCATTTTTAAAAAAATATTGTGCAATGTGCATTTGTTCGCCTTTTTTTTTTTTTTACATACAGAGAGTCCAGGTTTTGAAAAGGGTTTAAGTTCACTTTATAATGGAGTATGTTAATTTATAGGCTCCTATAGTATTTGTGCAGATAAATGTTAAAATAAAGCAGTTTACCTCAGTCTATATCTCATTTTTTAGTTTTTTTTAGTTTTAGAAGCCTGTTTTAGAAGCCTTTTTTCTATACTCTTTTATTTTTGCCTCTTTTATGCTGTCCAGGCTTTTGAAAAGAAAGTAGACTTACATGTGATGTGTATTTTTTGGGGAAATGTGGTTCTGTAGACAATCATAATCATTCAATTGTTTCACTGGTGTTAAAAATTCAGACAAAAAATTCGAGAAAATCGTATCGTACAATCGCAATTTAAATCGAATCGGCATCCAAAAAATTGTAGAAGAATCGAATCGGGAGAAAAGCATATCGTCCCAGGCAGCCCTAATACACATATATATAAATCCACAGTACGTTTCCAACAACAAACCTGGTCATTCAGTGTCTGAACTCTGTCGTCACTGTGGTTGTCTCCCTGCCCCTCCACAGCCTGGTTGTACTTCTCCTTCAGGGCCTTGAGTTCTGCCTTCAGGTCGATCACCTCCGTCACCGCCACCTTGTACTTACACTCCAGGATCTCAAACCCGTGGATATCCGGATCGTGGTGACCGTTGGCCGGGGGCGAACCGGAGCCACCGTCGGGCTTCTCGCTCTCCTGAGGGTCGTCGAGCTCCTTGTCTCCATTGAGCCGTTTCATGGCGTTGACGCGCTCCGTGAGGCGGTGGACGCGCTCGTTCTGCTCGGTCAGGGCGCCCTGCGTGTGCTGCAGCTGGGTCTGTGACTCCTGGAGGTTCATGAGCAACGCTGACTTCTCCCGCTCCACCTGTAGGACGGGAGGAAGACAGTGAAGGTAAGAAAATGACATCAAGAACAACACGAGCCTTTACTTTTTTATTATTTACACATTACATCATTATGTGTTTTGTTATTCCTTCATTTACCTATATTGATATGTTAAATACAAAAGATCCTACAAATGTTTCCTAATAAAAGCTTTAGCAGCACTCAGTAATATGATCTGCCTCATATAGAGGTTAAATACAAAGACAATGTACTAGTATTAAACAAACACAGGTTAATCATGGACTCCATTATAACCGTTGACTGACTGTGTAATGATATATTGTAACTTCACTGTTTAATTGCTTTTTGGTGAAAGGAGTGAGCTGACTGAGCATCCCCAGTTTCCAAAGGGTGACACTTTACTGATCCACCGTCACTTCACACTGTTGTTGATAGCGAGAAAGACAAAACAGATTTTGCAAAAATCCTGCAAGCAATTAGAAGTCAACATCTTCCCCAGAATAATCAAGTGGAAAGTGTAAATTGATTAGGGAGTAATTGTGTTTACTGAGACAGGCACACTGCTAATATAGCAGCCACTAATCTAATTGTCTATCTCCCAATGGGGGCTCAGCTTGGAGAGAATTGTAAAGTAATGACTAAATTAGATTTCAGCATGAATCTGATTTATCTATGGTTTCTATATCATTTAACATACCCTCCTGTACGGTGTGTCTGATTATGAATGCTGATGCACTCACGTGAGTCAGTGCATGAGCGAGAGTAAAAGAGAAAACAGTTCTTACACTACGTTACATAACCGGTATATTTATAGTCTTAGTTTATACGGATGAAGTTTATTGTAGAGAAAGCTTAGAAGTAATTGTAGTATAAATGTGAGTGTGCAGTGGACAAAAAACTTCTATGACATTCTCTCTCTCCGTTGGGCTCTCTATTTCTGTCCCCGTCTCTACACAGAAAGCAGAAGTCGTCAGTTTCTGTCCTCGTCTTGCAGCTGGATCTGCTCCTCCCGCTTATCGGACTCTAATCACCCTGACAGAGCTCCCTATGGCACACGCATATGTACACGCAGCAACTCTGCTGGACTCCATGTTCAGTGCTTTGGCTTGGGTGTAGGGTCTTAGTTTTTTGGTTTGTTTTTTAGACAATAGGAAGTTATTGTTACCTTATTAACAGTTTTGGTGTGTAGTTCTCTGACCGTTGCACATTTAAAAGCCAATAAAATGCACTTACACAAATGCACATGTACAGATATTGCTGTTATATCTTAATAGGTGAGTGGGGTCACGGGCAAAAGACATTACTATTATGGATTTCAGTGGAAAGTGTACTCTGTGCTATATCTCATACTAAGCCTGTCGTGTTGTTTTTCCTGTGCGTCTCTTGTTCACCAGATGTCATCACCTTGTCATTTCCTTGCTGCCACCACCAGCACACTGAACTGCTCTAGAGCAATCAACACTTATAAATGCACTGTGGGAAAGTGAATCAGAATAGACAAAAGGTCTGAACTCTTTTTTTATGGGTGATCTAATTCATAGTCTTGGTTAATTTACTTTAAAGGTGTGCTTTAAAGGGGAACTATGTAAGTCTGGTCACTTTTCCTCTGTTTTGGTAACCCTCCTCCCGGCCATGTGCATTTCTTTTTAATGATGGTCAGAAAGCATGAGGCGGTGGATAACATTATTTTTACGCGTTATGATGTGTATATTTGTGAAGTCTTATCTGTCATAAACAAGACATTACGGGTTACGGGGTGCGTTTGTGTTGCGATGCTGCTGAGACGAGAGCTGAGACACCGGGTCGGAGGTGCTGATCTTTCGAGGTTGGTTTTCAGCCAAGAGACGCTAGGTGGAAGGCAGAGAGCCTCTATTCTCCCTCATAACAAGTTACAAGTCATTTATTTAACCATCACAATTACTCTGAAGCTGTTTAATTAAGTAAAATTTTTGCATATTTAAGGTAATAAAATCTTGCATAGTTCCTCTTTAAGTCATTTTCCTCTGACCCACCTGTAGCAGCTGCTGTTTGAGCTTCTGCATCTCTGACAGGTTGAGCTCACTGAACAGGTCTGGCACAGATTGCAGGGCTTCTCCTTTCCGACCCGGGCGAAACTCCCCGTTCATCTTGCCTGTATGGACGTGACCGTTGCGCCGGTTGCTGTCCTCATTGTTGCCGTTGGGAGTTGGGATGGCGGTGCCATTGGTGCCGTTGGTTCCAATAGTTTCCTCTGGGAATTTGAGGCCCTCAACGCCAGTGACGGTGAGCGCCAGATGGGCCCCTGCTCCGTACACGCTGTCACTCAGGCTGATGTGGTGGGCCAGCTCCTTTCTCAGGTTGTTCTTCTGCTCACGCTCGCTCTTCAGGGCATCCAGGGCTTCTTCTAACTGACCCTCAGAGATTTCCTTTAGACGTAAAGCGTCTTCAAGCTGGCTGTTGAGGAGAACGGTCTCCTCTTCCAGCACTTTAATTTCATGTTTTAGTCCCTCATATTCCACCTGAGGGAAGAGAGGAAAGGAAAGGAGTAGAAAACATTTAATGTAATTATTTGTGCAGATTCTAAAACATTTTATTTTGAATCATACAAAAAATAGGAATAAAACTGTGCTTCGGATTATCTATCATTTTACATTTACTGTAACTAAAATGATACCTACATAGGTGGAAAATCAAAAATGCTATTATGCAGTTACATTTTCAAATGTATATAATCTTTTAAACATAAGGGCCTAGTCCTTTCTGGGCTTCCATAGAGAATAATGCTTTCATACAATACTTCATCTTAAAAAACAAATAAAAGAATCAATAGTAATCTGGATCTGGTTACAACGTAGGTACTGTAAAGGACATTTTTTAATAGAGTTCACAAACCAGTGGTTTTCTATGATGTAGCCCTTAGACCAGCAGGACTACATCACACTGGTGATTTTATGATGATGTATAGTCTTAATCTACTCCAGCACAGAGGGGGCATTAGAAATTGGGGCCACAAACAATACATACAGTGTTTGACTTTGTAATTGGATGAGGGATAATGTAACCCCTTACAGCAAATAAAGGGTGATGACCATCTAGAGAATAGGCCTACTGTTAAGTCCAGTGCATCCCAGAATGAGAACAGACACTAAAACATAAAGGCGACCTCACTGTTTTGGAAGCGATACTGGAAAACAGTGTGAGTCATCTCTCTTGGTTTGTTTTCCATCGTTAAAAGTGATGACAAATCTGTATGAGACAGTTTTGTGGTGTAATTGAGAAGTGACTAAAGATTAAATCAGGGAGTGAAATGTTCACTTAAATTGCTGGGTGTTATTCATACTGACCTGGCTCTGCTTGAGTGTAGAGACCAGTTTCTGCAGCGTGATATTCTCCTCCTCCAGCTCTGTGTAATCCTGAAGAAGTCTGGTCTCCCTGAACTTGTACTCCTTGATCTCCTCCCTCATCCTGCTCCTCTGTAGCTCCAGCATGTCATTGCTCTGGAGTCCCGGAAAGAACAAATGGAAAGAGAGAAGCAAGGGGGGAGAGAGAGAGAGAGATGGGTACAATGAAAAGAAAGGAGTGAGGAAAGTGAGAAAAAGATGAGAAAAAACAGAATTTAGTGCTTTGTCATAACCCAATTGGTACCACTCCTCTCTTGAAAGCATGAGAATGAAAAACTTTTCCAAAACAATGCCATTGATGTAAATGTAATGCATCAGCAGCCACACACTCCCAGAAAGATCATCATTTTCAGTCATCTGCTGTGCACCGACAGAAACATGAGCATATGCTGGACCAGAGGAAGTGTCGATGGGAGAAATGCACAGACCACAGAAGTCATAAATCTACATACAGAAGGCGGCAGCACTGGGAATAAACGTAAGACTCAGCAATATCATCTAAGCTCACATAATCCTTAATGTTACCTGAAGGAAATGTTGCTATATTAGCTCTTAGAGTCTACTTATCAATCATGGTGGTAGGGCTATTGTTAATCCCTATGTTTTTACACACTAAATGACTACAGTACAATGCTGCAACCACTAAGGAGACAGCTCATATGAAGTGTAGGATGAAAGTCTGGGTGTGCTTCCCTCACTGCAGAGCTCCCTGCAGCTCCCTGTGTACATATGGCAGAAGTGCTGACCCAGAGACAGAGTCAGGAGTCAGTACAGTCAGGAGGTAGAGACACATACGGCCTCCAGAATCTCTATATTTCTCTGTGTGTTTAGCGGTGGATGGCAATTTTTATAACTGGCAAATGGACTGAGACTAAAGACCATTATGATTCACTGAATCGTTTGATTTGTACCGTGGCTGACAGCGGCTCCTATACTCGTGAAGCAAATGGAGGCAAAACTGCAAAGTCCATAGAAGGACAGCAGGGCGGCTTCGTCGGCTGCACTGGAAAACACTTCTATACTGATCCAGGAGGAGAACACAGAAATCATAGGAAAATGCGAAATCATACAATAGGTAAGAAAGTCAGTATGTTGATCAATTACATATTCACTCTAATGTGGGGGGAATTAACACTGAGCTGTGTGTAAAGTGCACAGGATTAGAGGCCAATTATCAGTCAGTGAGGCTCCATAGAAGCGTAGCTGATCAGGGGCTAACAGCGGCCGGGGTCAGGGACAGTGCGGCATACAACGCTGGCACCGGGCCGACCATGGGCCAGAGCCGGGCAAACACACCCCCTGACCTGGAGGCCACAGCACTGTGACCGTGGCAGATTCATGATACATTGGCAGAAGTCCAGCCATGATGTATTTATTCATCATTACCAGCACTGTAGCTGTGCTGATGTGGAATTAAAAGACAATGTTACCATAATTTGTGACAAGATCCTGGATAAATGAATAATACAGTAAGGTGGTCACATAAATATGTCAGCTAATGTTCTGACATGTGTCTGCTGACAAACAGCAAAAAAGTTCAACTTTCCATCAAAGTTTTCTTGATAAATCTGCATATGCTAATAGAGTTTCTGAGGGGTTGTTTGGAACTTGCAAAAATCTTTTGATTAGACATGATTTGTGGTGAGTGAAGCCCCCAGTGTGGTTGCAACACCTGCTTCTCACGATGCAAAAGGCGACTCCTCCTCATTAACAGGCATCCTACATGCAAATGAGGCTTTCAAAGACGGGCAGAAGGCATTTGATGAACACATCATCAAAGAGCCGTGATCATGATGCACACAGGTGACAGGTGCGCCATGAATATGTTGACCAGGCTTTTCAACCAATTAGTTGCCAGATTTAAAATATATATTGACTCTTAGGGGTTCAGACTATAACACAGCAACAATTGAACCCCACAACTCTCCCTGGTGAATTTAGTGAATGGGGAGTGTGTGTCCTGTGAGTGTAGTGTTGGTTGTGTGATGAGAGCAGCCCGGCTCACTCTGTCCCTACACATGTGCCGAGCTCAGGGCATTTCACTTATTCCCCAGCTTAGCACCGGATTTGCCCCCCACAATGGGGTCGTGGCCGCGGTGTCTGACCCCGGCTCGAACTTCTGCACTGTCCGACACAGTGGCTGCAGACGTGTAGTGTATGCATGCATAAACACATGCTTGCCTTGCACGTCTGCACATGTAAACTGTTTTCTCTGGCTGAGGTTTGACCCTGTCCTGTCTGACATAGTGACCTTTGCCCTTTATCAGACATACACATGGATCTCATGAAGATGCATGAACTGCAAATAAGACTACACATTATGTTCTTCATAAAGTTAATACAACTATCCACTAAGCTGAAGTTTTTTCTTTATTTTTGTGGTACAAAAGACCTTGAGTGACCAAACTTTTCAAAAATAAATTACATTGTCTTAAAAAATCACCAAATCTCTATCTAAAACATTGAACATATCACATAATAAAAGTAGATGTCAGTTGCTGCATTTGTACAATACGATGCATATTCAAAAATATTTTTAAAATAAATAGACGAATAATGAAACTATCCGATTTTGGAAACTCACCTCTCGCAGATCCTGCACGAGCGCGTTGAGTCTCTCATTTTCTGCCTGGGCGTTGGACGCCACAGAGCGGCTGAGTGTCACCTCCGTCTGCAGCTCCAACACACGGCCTGTGTAGTAGGCCTCCTTAGAGGCCGACTCCTGCAGCAGCGACTCCTCATTGCTCTCCCCATCCTCCGCCACCTTACGCTGGTTGGTGTAGGCCTGGCCGAATGCCTGAGGAGGAAGAAAAGGAGGCATGGTTAGAAGAATAAAAACAACCACCAAGTTTGCATCTGTTGGAGTGTGGAGTAAGCCGAGTACATCTTTCACTGTTGACCACTAGGTGTACTCCTGCTGTTCTTTTTACCACCCCACAGCACCAGCAGCACCATTAGACACAGAGGCTGTCCCTTAAGGATACCTGCTTTGTGTGTATGGGATGGTGTTTCAGTGTGATCAATAGACACACTGTTCCCATTTTCCTGACACAGGTTTTCACGGCACTGAGCGCTGACTTGTCATGATAAAGGACCCGAGGTCTGATTGAGAAAATCAAAGCAGGCGTCAACAGCAAAACAGGCCTTCAGCACCGGCCCCTCTGTACTAAACTACATGAACAAATGCACTAACTCAGTTGGCTACAATATTTCTTGCAGTTAAATATAATGCATATTAAATGAAGATGCGGTGGTGACTCGTGCACCATCTTCCCGACAAGTTTGACTGAACACACACACAAATTCCTTAGTTGTAACTGCTCCTCAACATCCATGCTTCTGCAGCCTCAGTGGTTCAATAAATAGCCCTACTATGAGCCATCTTTCATTTTCTTAGCAGATCAGCAGAGGAAAAAAAAAGAAAAGGGATTGGGTGCCCGAGGTGGCCTCTGTGAGAGAAAATCGATCAATACTGCCTTGTCTGGAAAACATTTTATGGATTAAAATTGCCACATGAAACTGTAAACAGCACAGCATGTGGAGCTTTTTACAGCCTTCAGGAGGCAGTTCCTGGACAGGGTTACTTGACCAAATCGACCATGCAGCCTAAATCATAAGGGAACTGTATATTTTGGAGTAGATGTATTAATAATTCACACTGCAGTCTTCCCATTCCCACTCCACCATGATAACAACGTTTTCTCTGTTTGGGATGAATCATTTATAAGTTATAAACATCTGTTATTTGCGGAAGACAAGAGCCTCACTAGATCAGTCATCTTCCATTTTTCTATTTACTGTTGATTCATGAGCTAACAGGTTAAGTAAGCAGCGTGCAGAGAGCTGTTAGATAGATAGGGGGGATTTATGACAGTCAGAAATCGACTTTAGTGCAGAACTTGAAGTGTACAGCTCTGGCACAGAGAGGGCTGTTTGTCATGTGGTCGTTTAGCCACCGTGGAACTATGTTATAAGGTCAAACCGATGCGTTGAAGACTAAATAAACTGGTGCGTGCGTGTGAATGAGATGAGGCGATTCACCATCTGAGAGATTTCAACGACACCTAATTAGCTTTATTGACCATCTCCGTCTGTCTGCCACATCTCACTCGCTGCTTCAATATACTCATCACCTGCTGCGACGCCAAGTGCATGTAAAACAACACATCCAGTCACTGTCAACACCATCTTTTCATAAGGTTTTCATAACGTCTATAATCTATAGAAATTAATGCCCACACTTGCCATTCTGTCAACATGAACTCTCCATTAATAAACATGCTGTAAGCCAAGTCAATGAAGACCTATTCACTCATAAAGGTGCTGATTCTCCCTGTTGGCATAGACTGATCCTGATTCAACCGACTCCTTTGTTTTCCCTTTGAATGACAAATGTAACAGTTTGCATATGAATAAGAGTCCAGCAAAACCTCTGTAAATACACAGAACATTTAGCCGCTCAACCACAAAAACCAACCTCAAGGACTCTCCTTTGTAATGACATGAAAGCACTCATGACATGAAAAAAAAGAATAGGCTAAGAGTATCATAATTTTTTTCTCACTTTCTCCCTCTGTATCTCCCCACTATTACTCCCTCTCTTTCACACTCTGTCTGAGGGGGAGGCACATTGTGATTGTGGGGGCCGATTAAGAGGGAGGGCCCCTGGAACAAAACAGCTGATTAATTCTGAGCACAGTGTGCGTGAATGAGCTCAAATTTTCACTTCAGATAAAGGACTGTGGAGGTCTGAACAGACCCCTACAGCAGCAGAGCAGCTGAGCCCCGCAGGAGGTGCTGGCGAATGTCTGTCCACACGGGGCGACCGCTGCTGGATTTCTGGTGTCAGGAGGTCAAGGAAGAGAGAGCAGAGAGTGAACAGAGCATCTGTGCTGCTTTCACCAGCACTGTACTGTATGTGCCGTGACTAGGCGGCTATTTAAAAGACAGACAAGGCTGTTGGTACTCGAGGAAAATCTGTCACATTTGGCAGAATATGCAAAACTTCTGTTACAGTCACTGTTTTTTTGGTTTTTATCTTTAACTCTTGTTCACTCTCTTGTCTATATGTATTAAGTATGAAGCTGGCAAGTTGCTTAGCTGCTTAGCATAAAGACTGGAAATGTGAAAACAAATGAGTTTATTTCTCAAAATGACACACAAAATAAAAAAAAATACTAATAAAAGAAACCTAAACTAAAAAGCTTTCACTAGAAACTATAACAAATGAAAAAAAGAGGAGTTAATGACAGCTTTACACACATCTTGTCCATTGATAACCCAGCCCTATTGATAAACATGCCAGCCGTCTCCTCTGGGGGTCAGAGGCGGAGAGGCTGCCCTATAGTTGCGGGCAGTGATGCAGCAGTTACTCAGCCACGGAGAATCGGTGGCTCTCGGATGCGTAACGAGAGGCAGATGCTTTTGTAACCACCCTCCTTCACGGGCTGAGCCATGCCCGCTCCTCCAAGTCCGCTCTCTCCATCTGCTTCCCTCTTCAGGGAAATCACAGTGAGTGACACTGATGGCTGAACCTCGACGTTTGCACATAAAGGAGCACAGCGCGCTCTGGCCCATGTTGCTCATGCACTGTATAGCTTCTGGTGGGCTAAAAATAACACTGTGGCAGCTCTGTATTTTTCTGGCTAATTACTTGAATAGCACTGACAGTGCTGCATGCTATTATCATTACAGTGATGGATCTGCAGTGCTCCACTGTCGGTGTCCTATATGGCTGGCACATATAACATAGTTATCCAGGCTAGATAACATGTGAATAAACAATGTGGAGGATTAAAATTTAATAGCATTTCCTGAGGATGATATTAATATGGGGCCACTGATTGGCAGTCTGTTTGGTTTGGTGTACTGAAAACCCCATAATGCATTCAACCTTGAGGCTCCTCAGCCTTCTGTGCCTCAGTGGATAAAGTCCAGACAATAGGGTCCCCTTCTATAGATATTCATCCCTGGGGCCATGGGAAGAGGAGCAGACAAACCAACCGCTGCACCAGCCTGTGTGTATGTGTTACCCTGAAATCCTTCCCTGTCTGTTGCAGTCCATAATGAGGGCCCATGGGTCTGCAATCTTGTATGTGCACGCGCGTGTATGTACAGTGAAAGTGTATTTTTACACCCAGGAGGGAGAGAAAGAGTGAACTCTCTGCAACAGTAATTAATCTAAACCCAAACTTTCATTATAACGGTGAGGTACGAGGTCTCCCCACCAGCAAAAACAGGTTTATTTATAGACAGCAACACACAGCTATACAGTAGAGATGTGATTAAAATTTCAAGGTCAGAGAGCAAAGCTCAGAATCAAATTCATCTAGATGCTGGAATTAAATTTCAAATACTGTAGAAATATTGACACAGTCAAGAGTAACAACCCTCAACCACTTTCCATGTGTCCTTATGTATTCATGATTTATTCGTGTCCTTATGTATTTGAGTTCTAATTTATGTGGATCTTAATTAGACGGTCTGGATAATCTAATATTTTAATTGTGGCTGTGACACTTAATTAATTGTTAATCACTGCACAGTCACAAGTGAATTAATGTATAATATGACAAGGAGAACATCAAGTAAGGTCGAGGTTTTAAGTGATACCGTGATAGATGGGGTTTGAATAAATTGCAATTCGCTGCAGTAATCCATCTATATTTCATGAACGTACAAGATGAGTAAAGCACCATTTTTTTATTGCTGGATTTGAAAAATGAAAGAAAAAAATGAGAAGAAAAAAAAAGCTCTGAATCTTGATCATGAAGTGATTTAAATATTAACCAAAAAGACAACTTGCTCAGGCCAAATCTCTGCTACAGCCATGTTTTGATGAGTTATGTTGTAGCAGAAATCACAGTATTAGTCATCCCATAAGAAGCAAAAAGTCTTATGGCTGAAACACATACATACAGACACACACACATGGACACACACACACACACACACACACACAGGCCAGATGGTCAACCCAGCCAACCACATCAGGGATTTCAGTACCATGGAGAGAGACATGCAGGACTGCTGCTGCTGCTGCCGATGTGAAGCCATGCAGCTGTCAGCGTCATGAAGGGAGCCCTGTTTCTGTCCCTGTCTGTGTGTGTGTCTGGGAGAAAGTGTGTCTACCTTGTTGTTCACTTGCTTGATGATCAGTTGTAAAGCATGTCACAGCAATTGTCATGACTGTTTGAGGCCAAGCCGAATAATCCGAAGCATACTGTGTCTCTTCCATCAGCAAAAAATAACAGCATCAAGTACGACAGAAAAGCTGGGGACATAAGTCAGAGGGCAGCGTGAGATGTGTAAACCTCCAGTCACAACAGGACAACACACGCACAAACACACGTCAGCCAGCAAACAAGATTTGTCCCTGACTCACTGACTGTTTTTGACAAGCATGCTGTCTACTCTGACTGCACTCTGGGGAGGTAAACGAAACACAGCCCAGCAGGATGAGAGGAAAAGTTGAGTTTCTAATTCACTCTCTCTCTCTGTGATCTCTCATGTACAAATTCAAATGAATCAGATGATGCAGTTTCTGTAGTTAGGTTTGGGAATAAACTTTTTATCACTTTGAAAACTCTCAATGTAGAATGTGCTATGTCTATTCCTCTAATTTAATGTAGTACTGTAATAGAAATCTTCTACACTTTGTAATGTTGCCTTCAAGGGGCTATGTTTTATGAACAGATTTAATGTATGTCCTAAATTCAGTATTGCATGCCCATAAAGTTTGGAGACAAAGGACGAAAAATGTCCAAATCTTTGACCTAACACTGCATTTCCCATAATGCCACACAACAGTGCCTCTCATTAGACCATCCCTGCCTCCTAAATGGCCACTTTTTCCAAATTCAGACATTATACAGCTGTTTCACAGGTTGAGTACAACTCTTAAAGACAAGTGAATTGAACTTAATGTGTAAAATCGATGGCGCTCCCTGTTAAAGGAAAAGGTTAGACTTCCTCGAACACCGACTGAGGTTAAAGGAAAACACTCCTAAAGTTACCCTGTTAAGTATTTAAAAGCCATATACCCACGACAAGCCGTTTAAAGTGTGTTTATAAGAGACATTACTCTGGCTTATTTTGCCCTTTAACAAGGACACTGAAATGTCCCCATGTGCTTCTCAGCCGCAGGGAAAAGTGCCAAGTCAAGAGATCTGTCATCTATAAAAACACACAATCACATTTCCACAAGCACGGGGAAGCTGGGTAATCACAGCCCAGCAAAAATGGAGGTCAATCACGCTAATACAATTAAAAAAAAACAAAACAAAAAACAGAAGACTAACAGAAATTGCTACATTTAAAAAAAAAATTCAGTAACACAAACTTTGCATGCATATAAAATCAATTTGTGTGTGTGTTCATGTACTTTAAGCCTCCCCAGGAGTCCTCTGTTGAATCTGTAGGGATGCTTACCATTTTAATATTGTAATGCTGAGAGGCCAGGCATGCTCCGCTGCACCATTTAAATCCTTTACTTTAATTCCTCCGCTGATAGGAAGCTCTTGTGTTCATGAATTACTGTCTACAGTCTGCAGACACTGAGCCGGTGTGATATAAATGTTTTATAGATTCTAAGAAAGGTGGATGTGTATTGCCGTGCTTTCTGTTCTTCCCTACCTAAATGTTATTCAGTGCACGCATAAGCTTATTATCCCACTGATAATAATAAGCTATAATGCTGACACACAGGGAAAAAAAAATCAACAATACCAGATAGCAGCATCAAAAACGCCTTAATGAGCTTTGTAGTGGAAAATCCATGGCAGTTTACAAGGCATCCAAAACAGTGTCACATCTGTCGCTTTCTCCCCGACACATTGTGTACAGTACATGCTGCTGAGAGGTCTGCCAGGGGACAGGCCATGTTTTGTTAAAAAGATGGGTCTTGTTAAAATGATTCGATTTGGCTCAAGTCTGCTCATGATAAGAAAGATGCTTGGACTCTCTCCCAGAATGCCTATCACTAATGTGTGCTCAGTCTACGCCTGGCTGAATTGACATCGAATTGGGAGACAGAGCGGCAGCTGGGCATAAGATTTGTTTGCTGAATCCCAAATGGCTCTTTATTTCCTCTCTTTTCTCTTCAAATCCATCCTTACATTCCTCTTCTCTCTCTCTTTCCAGACAGGAAAAAAAACCCATTAGAGCTCTCACAAAATTGCACAAGCTCTACTAGCTGAAACTGTGTCATATGTAGCTTTCTCTCTGCTTGGTAATGTAGCCTCAAGGAGATCATGAGCAAGTCGACCACAAAAACACATGGGCTGCCCCCCCAGGCCGTTTCTGCACAAAAATATATATACATTCAAAAATACACATTGGCTACAGGCACCCTCCAACATGCACTCCACTGGTATTCATCCCAGACTACTGCCTTTCATTTGAATACAAGAGCTGTCAGGCTGCAGCGGGAAATAAAAACGTTTTAAGAGTAATGATGACGAGAGGAGGCTTTAATTCAGAGTGGATTCAACACAGACACAAAGAGGGAAGGAAGAAATATGTGCTTATGTTTTAATCTGCAACTAACTAATCTGTATTTTTTTAAATTACAGTTGAATCTAAATCTAAGCTAAATTAAAATATCAAAATAGCACTTTCCCAGAGGTAGCATATCTAAATATTGTGTTTTTGCATTTTTTGCTGGTAACCAGGTAGGTATATTGTTGCTCAACTATTTTAGTAGATCAACTATCTCACTATTCTACCTATCCCACTCATTTACACATGCTTTATATTCTACAAAAAAAGTTCTGCAGAATTGCTACCAACAGCAACCACTTTGAACCCTCTGCCCCTCTCTTCAAACAGCTCAATATCTTACCAGTTTTTAATATAAACATATATCAAACGTGTACTTTCATTTATAAAATTGTTTATATGCCTGTATTATTCTCCATGCCATGCCCCCATTTTTCTGACTAATAGTGATGTTCATAAATATAATACTAGACATGCCAAAGATTTACACCTTCCTATGTTTCGTACCAAGCTTTGTCAATTTTCTGTTAGATATAAAGGGGCCCAGCTTTGGAACAGCCATATTCAAATTGTATTTCAATCCACCTCCCTGCAGAATTTCAAACAAAGGCTCCGGTCATATCTGATGAACCAAACTCATACCTGGCTGCAATTGTCTGTTCTTCTTCCACTATAGGGACTTTCTGAGCACAAGTGCACACGCATGCACGCACACACACACATACACACTCACATTAATTTAGCTATGTTCTATATTGTGATTTTTGAATTACTTTTTTTCTCTGATTTTATACTTTTAATGTTTTGTTTGTTTTGTTTATTGTTGTGGTCTCTTATTTTTTGTTTTTATGAGGTGAGATTTCTCTTATAAACCCATCTGGGTTTCTTTAATCTCACCTGCACAACTGGTTTGCTGTTTTTATGCTGTTTTTCTTTCTTGTTTCAAACCTATGAGTAAAGAGAGTACTGTTTTATATGCACTGAGGGGAAAAGGCAGCTTCTGCCTGTACTTCCTTACCAATGATGTCAGTCATGTCTCCTCAGTGTTGCAGCCTTTCTGAGCTAACTCAAGTGCAATGCAGCCAAATACGGTTTCAAAGAGACACTGCATCCTTGTGCATCTGAAGGTGCATATGTGTGTGTGTGCAGGTGTGTATTTGTGTAAGTGCGTCAACCTGAGTGTCCAAGACAAATCCTCCTAGCCCTCAGGGTACAGCCTGACGAAAGCAGTGATTCACAGAGGCTCAGAGGTCCATGAAAACTGAATAAACAAGGCTTTATCTCAATTCTCAACATCTTTTGCTTCGCACTTAACAGCATGAACGACCTATTTTATTACATTTCTAAACATGAATCTTTCCCTTTCTTTCCTTGCTCCTATAGTTTCTAATACTTTTTTACACTCTTGTCCAGAAGCTTTCATCATAATCCTCCTAAATGACAACAGACCATTTTCATTTTAATCCCTAACTAAGTGCAGAGTCTCCTCAGTCATTACACTTCTCCAGGAACTTGCCTTGGGTCAAGAAAAATTAGAGCACTAATGTAGGGAGAGTGGAGATTGATCTGCTCTGTCTCCTCTTCCCTACACACACCACCTCCATCCCTCTCTCCTCCCCATAGTCCCTTATTCCTTTCTTTAGACTAAGTGGTGGTGGAAATATAATGAGTAATGAGGATGGCACAGAGAAATAAAAAAAAAAGACGGAGGTGTTTAAAAGCTCACCGTCAGATCGGTATTCTGCATCGGTGCCAGAAGACGCAGGGAGGGAGAGACAGAGCGATAGGAGACAGAACAAACTAGATAAGATTGTCTCCTCTCTCTCTGCAGTGGGTCTCTACCGATAAAGAGGAGCTCAGTGGAGCCAGACAAACACAGGCCTATACAATGGAAAGGCGAGCCTGCCCTGCACAGCACGTGGGGCCTCTGGGTGACTCAGTGGTTTTTGTGCGGCCCAAGGAGAGCGTCCATGCCAAGCCCGCAGACCTGTGGGAATTCTTCTACAGTAACAAAAAAAAAATCTGGGCACGCTGCCGTTGAAACAGCCCACAGATGTTGTTGGTGGTGTTTGATTGGGCAACATGTAACATTTTGGTTCTGTTGTTGTTGCATCACATATTTCATTTGTCTTCCTCTTCACTTTTCATCCATCAAAACAAACCGAGGCAGCTCCTACAGGCAAGATTTTATTTTATTCACGGATCAGGACATTAAGGAGCTAAAAAGTTCTGCTCGATAACTGTGTGTTTATGCCAGCAGCACTGTGAGGCGTATGTGTACTGTGGTGTTCTGAGATTCATACACGCCTACAACAAAAACGTGCGTTGGTCTCTAATTCTCAGGCCTCTTACCTTCAGCGTTATTATGAAGCATCTAGTATAAAAGCTTATACAGCTACAACAATGGACCTTGCTCTTAGCTCTTTCAGTATCATGACCTAACCTGACACCAGCTCTCTGGTGATGGAGGATGGGGTCAATTAAACGGCTTAACTAGGGGAAGATTTAATACCTGTCTGAGCCTATACATCCCCTACCCCGGTAAAAGTGACAAAGACAGATCCTCTGGCCCTGAATCTGTGTCACGCATGCCCGATATGAGTGCATGTTTCGGCGTGAACGTGCTCATGCATGCCAGTGTATATGTGCACTGACAAGGGAGAGGCTTGTCCTTGTTCTACATCGTTGCTGGATATAATAGCCTCTGGTCATCTAGATAGGAGGCTTTTCTTCTCTCTGGGTGCGGAGAGGATGATCACGAAAGAAGCTGAAATGAAATCGCTCCGTCTAGACACAACCAAAGCAGAATTACTGCTGCCAATACTGCTTTCAAGTAAAAAAAAAACCCCAAAAAAACCTCTAAATCACGTGAACAATGTTAATACAGATAATAAACCCACATCTCTTCACACAATGCAGGCCTTTGGGTTGCAAATACAAAAGTTTTCCTTGTGAGAGGACGGACTGCGTTTTTTGCTACGCTTTCAGAGTTTGCAGCACACACAGCTAAAGTAGACGACTAATCAATACAGCAGCCTGCAGGCAGGGGAGTCCTGTTCCCTCTTCCTTCTTACCCACTACTGTATTTCACTGCAGCAAAAAGGAGCTTTCTGAAAAACATAATCCAGGCAGGCCTGAAGGGTCTCTGCAGAGAGAACAGCCTCATTAAAGTCATTTTCTCCCTCGTGAGAGGATCATGAGATTTAAAAAAATTCCGGGCAAAACAAAAGAATAAGGGTCAGACTGAATTAAGTGAAAAAAATAATGATTTTTATTGATACAGTATGTGTTGATATGATCTATGTTATTCTCTGTACAGTGACCAGTAGCCACTTCCTCTCTAGCCCCCGTCATCTCCCTTAAGTCAACGCAAGCGTGAAATGCTGAAACAACAAAGAGGAGCAACTGATTGGAGTCACTCACCAGCAGCAGCAACAACCACTCTATCCTGCCGCCCCTCCCTCTCTGGTCTCAATCACAACATCCGCACCCAAAGGCCCCACCTCTCCTGCTACACACATACGGACAGAGCAGAGAGGGGGAAACAAAAAAGAAAAGACACACACATACACACACGCAGGAAGAGTGTGACTCAATTGCAAAGACAAATGACCTTCCCTTCAGGTCCTGACAAAACACACACTCACCCCCCCCCCCCATGTTCAAACACCAGAGGCCAAAACAGAGGGACAGACAGGTCCTTATCTCTATGCTCAACCTCATCCCTGAGCCTGTTGCCGGGGTCACAGGTCAACGCCACCAACCTGCAGCGTTCACGACAAAGCAGAAAAACCTCCTCCCTGAAAAAAAACAAAAAAACATCCCACTCACTACACAGCTGAATGGTGAATAATAATGTGTTACCGGCTGCCTTTAGAAAACCACAATCACTGAGTGAGTGATACATTTATTAAGTGCTGAAACAGATTCGGCCGACTGACTGACTACCGTCCAGCAGACACCGCAAAGTGCCAAAACACAATTCCCTTTGTACAGTAAGTCACTCATTCAACACCTGTTATCTGCTATGAAACATGTCCGATATGTTTCACCAACAGGCACTGCACATGTTTCCACAAACCCACGCTACACTTTACACACAATAGAGCGCTGCTTAGCTCAGACATGATACATTTCCATCACACAGAGCTAGAAATCGATGCATAATTCCCACTTCACTCCAGGGGGGTGTGGTGTGTGGTGTGTGTGTGGGGGGTATGAGAGTGAGAGAGTGTGGGGGAGAGCCATGGGAGATGAGGAGGGGGATGGTGGACTGATGGTGTAGAGAAAAAGTGAAAGAAAGAAGGGAACAGCATCATCTCATGAGGTATTGATTCATCCCCTCCATCCATGTTTACTGCCCTCCTATATGGAGCCATGTAAAAGAGGAGCAGAGAGGAGGAGGAGGGGGGAAGGGAGGGGACAGGAACCTGTAATGCACCCTTTCTCCCCAGTGAGGACAGATAGATTTACAACCACTGCTGCTTTCTTGTCTGATCGTTGCCCCCAGAATTTGAGAAATGGCCCAGTCAAGCACGCCAGGATGTATATGGAAAAATAGTTAACAGGTTAATAAATATTCAAGTTTTGGCGTTTTTTTTCCATTAAGGGTCTCTTTTTTTCTTCAAATTCAGGAACCATCTGGTATAAACAGATGTGCAGAGCAGGTTTGAATGTCCTGCTTAGCTTTAACACGTAATGTCAAGCTGCTGCTTCAGAGCCTTGTCCGCCACATTTCCCCTGATAACAGTTGGTGTGGGAGAAATGTTCAAACACCTCTGGAAATATCACTCTCTCTAATACTTCTAACATTCAGGCTGCGTGTTCTGGTCCTGTCTGTGCAGGACACAGAGGATTTGTGGATCAGCGTGACTTTGCGCAGGTCATTCACCGGGCTTTATACTGTAATTCATTCTGAAGGAGACGGAGACAAGCAACAGCTTCACACCCTCATCAGGAGTCCCTGATGATCGGGGCCGTCGCATGATATTAACTTGATGCAGATACACACAGAGATAATGGGGTGACAGGTAATCAATCATTATAGTATGTTCTCATATGTTGCTTGCTGCTGTTTGTTTATCTGACAGGTATCCCTTGAGAATAATGCGCAATAACAACTCACTTTGCCACGATAGAAAAAAAAAACTATGTTATTTGGCTTTCCAAAGGCTATAAAAATGTTAAGTTTTAATAAATATTTTTGAATTATTTATTATATTTAAATTATGCTCTTTGTTATTGTTGATACCGTTTTAAAATAAGCTGTTGTCCTGTCCAAAACAGCACTTTTGAAGAAGGAAAAACATTTTCTTATTAGCTTTCTTACTGAGGGTTAGATGATCAGATACACCACTCACATCTGTATATTAAATCTGAAGCTTTAGCAGGTGTTTAACTTATCTTAACTTGACATACTGGACAAAACAACTCACACAAAAACACAGTCTTTTATCCAGAGCACAGTCTGTTTGTGTTCTTTCTATAAGAACAGAGACTTCGTGACAAAGATATTTAACTCCGAGAGATGATGACTCATGACTGAATCTTCCTCTCTCCCTTTAAAAAAAATGTTTTTCAAGTTACCATGTGAAACATTTGATGCAGATTTGATTTGGCATTTTCCTCAGCCTACAGCCTTGAGAACAGAACTGACCTGTGAACTGCCAGTTCTCAACATATCACAAATGTCAATTCTTCCACAGATTTGTCATTCAAAAGAGCTCATCAACAATATCTAAAAAAGATGAGTTATGACAATAAAAAAATGACCAATTCTTCACACCTCTTTAGACTTATATTTTGCACAGATGTTAAAAGGCCAGAGTATTTTTATGATTAGATAAAAAGTCAAAGGGTTTCATTCAAATGAAGGGAATAATCCTATCTGGACTATTATAACTGCAAGGTTGCTCTGTGAGTGCACTGGCTCTACAGACAGATTTCGAGTCTCAACAGTGCAATGAAAACACTCTTAGCCATATGAATGCACTGCTCTTCCTACTCTGCAGTGATGGCATCCTCCTCCTCCGGCCGCTTAGTGTGTCCTATCTGAGGTTGATCTGCCCGGAGACAGCACTAACAAGCCAGAACCACGGGGAAATGGTGTCTCCGTCACTGCTTAGGCAGCTATCCAGAGACTTACGGCAAACACACACACACACACAAGCACACACACTGGGCGATACAAGACATGAGAGAGTGATTGGGCCGGGAGGCAGAGAGAAGGACAGGGAGAGGGAGGCTGAGTGAAAGTGCCGGCAGAAGGGAAAATACACGGGAGGGGACAGGATGCTACAAAGCAAGAAAACACTTTGTCCGTTGCCAAAATCCACTCTTAGCTTTCTATTTCTGTTCGGACCCTGCTGACAACGTATATAAATGCTGCTTTTTCTGAGGAACGTAGTGCACAGATAATAAGAGAATAAAGAGCATGAGTTAACTTAAAAAATGTCTAAGAACAGCTTCTTATGAGTGGTAAAAATATGTTGCCATTTTAAACAACAACCAAAGAAACCGATAACGTTTTGTTTTTAATTAGTTGATTATTTGATTAGTCAGTTAACATAACAATTTTCAGTGACTTTTGTTAATCACGAGGATCACTTTTTATTGATTAATTGATAATGAAAACAATAGATAATTTCCTTCCAAAGTGCTCAAGACTTTTCCTAAGAGAACACTGTTTTGTCGTCATCTCCTTCTGTTATCTATCTCACATATACAGTACATGCAAATCACTGCCAGATAGAGACACACAAATGCCAAGTTTGCTACAGCAAGACCAAATTAGCCCAGCTGAGGCATGAGTGCGTGGAGTCTGTGGGTGGTAGTGAATGTGTGTGTTGATGACGAAGAGTGTAGGACGAGCAGTGCTGCAGCAGCGAGTTGTTCTCCACCAGCTGGGACCTGGATCGAGGGCAGAGCATGTAGGACATACTGTATGTGTTACCGCACAACATATGTAAACACAGCAGGAACACACATGCAAATCTGGCCACTTTACTTACTAGACTATACTCTATGGGACATCTACAGTGATGACAAGCCAATAGTAAATACAAGCTTGAGGCATGAACCTGTTATTTTTGACAATCAATGATAAATGTGAGAGGTTTTCTGTGCATAACTATATAGGTAACATAATGTCTTGTGTCAGCATACTGAACATATACTGGCAGAATGAAAAAGAGGCTACAATCTATTCTCAAATAAAAGGAAAATGATGTGGGAGTATGTAATGGATTTGTGGTTTTTCATAAGAATAACCAACAGACATGAGACGGGCCACTCGATCCCAGAAGCAATCCCAATTTCCATTTGCCGTTTCCCCTGCCCTTTTATAATGCACCTCTCCCGAGCGCAGGCGGAGCAGATATGATGTTATTGTAGTGGCAGGTCTGCACTCCGCCATGTGGACTCATATTTTATAGGAGTGTGCGACAGGCAGACAGACAGACAGGGACCAGGAGGTGTTTTTCTGTGGAAGTAATATCACCTCCGGAAAATGTTCCCTCCATAGGACGAGTGCAAAAAAAAAAAAAAAGAGAGAGAGAAAGACAAATGGGCAGGCAGACAGGTGGGGAAACAAAGAACAAAGGCCAAGTTTACCACACAATCCACTATCTTCCCTCTCCCACTCTGACATCTTTATATCTCTGCTTCTTTCTCTTTTCTGTCTTGTCATGCCATTCCCTCCATCATCTGCCACATCGCCCATCATCCAATAATCCATAAGTGTGAGATATCAGCAGGACAGTGCTGTGCTGCCGCTGGTGTCAGGCTGTCTCTTCATCTTAACTTCCTGCTGTGAGCTGCACAAAGATCACTCAGATTCTGCATGCACGTCAAAACAAAATCTTCAACAAGTCAAGCACTGGGAGGCAAAGGGAGAGCAGGAGAGGAAAAGCTGGGGAGATGTAAATGTATAATGTGACATGGTGAGTGCTACAGTAGCTCGAGCATGTGATGTCATTATTTTTTTATGTGGACCTACAGTAAATATACTGAGTCAACGGAGCAAGAAACATCCACTGATGGAGTCCATTTTAGTCTGACAACCTTTTTATGGTTTTTTTTCTATTTTTGGAGGACACTGTATTACCTCTTTTTGTTTGAAAATGATACAGTAAAGACTTAAGAGACCTATGATAATAATTTCTCTGTTTTGTCACAATTTGCATGCTTTTTGCACAACATTGTTTTCATGCAAATGTCATGTTGAATATGTAATGTGGAGGAAACCCATCTTCGTTTGCTGTGTCTGTTGTTCATTAAGTTCATGCAGGTCTCATGTGTAACTGGTTTAGGAAGAATGAAATGAAGAATATATGAAGACAGGTTTTTGGCTGCATCTTGCAGGTGGCTGAATAAAGAATAGAGCCAGGTAACAGCCTTGATAAAGAGTCACTATATGCTTGTCTGTTACAACATCCTAAAGCCAAATGTAGGTGAAGATGTGCACATTTGTTTGTTAGAAAAATCACATCCAAAAGTCTTCAATACTCAATTTACTACAATGCCAGAAATAAATCAACAAATCCTTACATCCGAGAACCCGAAACTAACAAGTAGTTGGCATTTCAATCCATTTATAAATGTATCCCTGCAGCTCTAATATGCTTTAAGGATTTTCTTGTGACTTTTAGACCTAAGTGAGTGGTGTGTGCACTATTAGAGATGACACTGTACTGTATAAATAGCGACGAGGTCTTCTGAGGTGGCAGCACAGTGCAAACATCCCCATCTCTTTGACACACACATACAAGAAAAGAAAGAAAAAACCCACAGCCGCCTTTAGCTCCTCCTTCTCGGCCCCTTTGGCTCTGACGTCTCTATAAGCGACCTTGAGCTGTGAAGCTCTGTCAGCATCCACCTCTTGTTGCTATATGCATGTGTGCATTAATGAGTGAATGTATAAACACCAAGTCATTATTCAGCCTGGGTCCCACAGCACTGCTTGCCTTTGAAGCTTGTGTGACTTTTTTTTTAAGTTGAAACACCCAAACATTTTATTGTTTAATTCATCCTTTTGGATTATGAAGATATATGAGTGGGTCATACTGTATCTTTATGTCCTTGTATCCTTGCAGGATCTTTATGGAAACCCTTATGCTGACATTTAGATCAATGGGGCAACTGTAGTGAACAAGTCTGAAGATCCAATTACTGTGAGCTTCTTGAGAAAAAAAGAAAAGAAAAAGATCTTGGCAAAACTTCAAAAACCTCAGTCCCAAAACAGTTACTGTACCTCCTGGAAGTAATAACTGGCACCATGCACACACACTGGGAAGGAGTTGAAACAATGAAACACAGCGGTGTGGGTGGAGCAGGGTGTTACTGTGTGCTTGCAGAATCCTGAGCTTGCAATTATGATATTATGATGTTCGCTTCTGCTCTGTATAGCTTCACTGCACAGAAACAACATGAATTATTCAGTTTTTTTCTTTTCTTTTTTTCTTTATAAGTCTAACTTATTCATACTGGATGAAACATACACCACCACAAATATAGACATTGTTATGCAACCTCCATCTGAAGGATTTTCAATTAGATTACATAAAAGACTATTGCTCATCCTGTTAAAGACCCTGGAGACCACCCAACGACCCCTGCTGCTCCTCAAACTGGCCCTGCTGCTGCTCCGGATCGCACACACCAGTCTACAGCTTTACCCGCTGAAAGCATGGTAACACAACAAGAAACACATCAGTCATAGTGGGTGGACACCCGCTGGGCTGGTGCAGCTGATCACACACACACACACACACACACACACACACACACACACACACACACACACACACACACACACACACACACACACACACACACACACACACACACACACACACACCTGACTGCAGTGCCTCAGCAGCAACAACACAACCCGGTGCATCAGGCAGTCTATAGGCTACCTACCTCCTGTAATTGCTCCAACTCCTTCCTGAGAGTCTCTTGCTCGGTCTCCAGCTCGGCATACTTCTGCTTCAGCGCCTGGTTCTCCTCCAGCACCACCAGCCCGCACTCCGCAGCCCGGATCTTCTCCCGGTTCGCCTCGGCCAGCTCCGCGGTGAGCCGCTCCACCTCGGCCCGGTACTGATCCACCGATTCCCCGCATCCTACACCGGCGGCCATCGCCCCTCTCTATCTATCTCTCTCTGCACCTCTGTCTGTCTGTCTGTCTGTCAGTCTGCGGTTCCCCCTCCACTGTCTCTCTCCACCACCGATATGGACAGAGCCAGAGCAGAGAGAGGCAGGCGGGCGGAGGCTGAGAGACACTGAATATCCCACCCCCCCCCCTCCTCTCCTCTCCTCTCCTCTCCTAAGAGCCGGTGCAGGCAACACAAATATTTAATGATATGACATTTAATGAGAGTTTAAATTAGCCTCAGCAGAATTTCCCGCAGCAGACAATCACTGATCAATAGCATCGCAACGGACATAGCACTGTGAAATGAAGCCTTGCGAGTTAGAAGTAGGTCAGTGCTGTTTGTATGACACTCAGCAAAAATACAGAGCTTCATTTCTGCTTAATCATGGGAGCAAGAGCGCCACCTGCCCGCCACTTACAGGTATCTATCTATCTATCTATCTATCTATCTATCTATCTATCTATCTATCTATCTATCTATCTATCTATCTATCTATCTATCTATCTATCTATCTATCTATCTATCTATCTATCTATCTATCTATCTATCTCTGTTTGTTTACTGCCCTATAAAAATACTGTTCATGATTTCCATTCAAGTGAAATTGCAATGCAGCCTTCATTATGGCTGTTAGGAACATGAGTGAGTCACGCCAATTACAGATATCAGTATCACATCACTTCTCAGAAATTGGATATGATATTACAGTAACTTGCATGTCTGGGTTTTTTTTCTTTTATCCCAGCAATTTCTGATCTTTCAAAATAAAGTTTATGAACTGAACTCTTTGATGCTCCAAACAACACAGCTTTAATTCTCCATATATGTTTATCAGCTCTTCGAAATCTCTTCAAACCTTTGTAAATCTAACAGATTTTATTGACTTTATTTGGAGGCTTTTTAAAACCAAACATACATTTCCATATGCATATATGCAATCCAATGCAAAACAATATGATAGATCTGAGACCCATGTTACAGTAAACATTATAGGCAACACAAAATGAGACTTAAAGGAATAGTTCACCAAAAAATAGAGTAGTTTTTTTTATTCCTCAAAGTGCATCTGGAGACCTGGGAGGGCGGTTCATAGTCCAACCAAATCCTTATATGAGAGTCAATAGCGCCCGACACAAAAAGTCCATAAAACTACACAAAAACCTTGTAATCTTCCTCCACACTGCTCGTCCGCTGCAATCCAAGTGTCCTGAAGGGATATAGTCCAGAGTTTAATTGAAACAAAGTCATTTAGTCATTTTTACAGCCTATACAGTCCTGTATTGAATTTGCCTGGGGCACGCTCTCATGTTCATGCGATGCGTGATTGCACGCGGACGTGACCGGACTTGCCTAAATGACGTTGTTTCAGGTAAACTCTCTTCAGGTTACTTGGATTGCCGCATACGAGCAGTATGGAAGAATATTAGAGGGTTTTTGTGTAGTTTTAATGAATGTTTTTGTGTCGGGCCCTATTACTCTCATATAAAGACTACGAACCGGCCTCCCAGGTCTCCAGATGCACTTTGAGGAATAAAAAACTACTCCGGAGTCAGCATGAGGGTGAGTCACTAATGACATAATTTCATTTTTTGGTGAACTATTCCTTTAAGATATAGTATTCATCATTACTGAGCACTAGAGACACAGACATTACAGGAATCACACAGTATGTGTGTATGGATTGACTGATTGATTGATTGATTTAGACTTAGACTCCCGAATAAGTAAGCTGCCATTCACAACAATCAATGTAATGGACAAGAATTTCTCAGTTATCACAGAGCTGTAAGTGGCAATTTGTAATCACCTACTTTATGATAACAATACGCTTGATTTTTATTGTGCTGCCCTCTTTGACCCCTCCTCTGCAGCCAGGAGGACAGTTTATCTTGTGGCATACACACATGCAATAAAGGGCAACATAACCGGGGTGAAAAGTTTAGCTGCGCTCAGAGGCTTGTCAAATGTAATCAGTAATGGCACTGTCTAGTTAGTTATGGTACAGATAGTGAAGGCGTTGCTGTGTTATCATTCTTATAATTAGTAATTATATGAAAAATGGCCTATGTAACACTTCTGGGAAAGAAAGAGATGCGATGAGTTCATGTCACTGTTGCAGCCTTCTCTCAGAACAATATCACACATACCTCACAGGAAGCAGGTTTCAGGGTAAATGGAGGATATAGGTATATTATTACAGGGAAGGTTATGAGATACATTTACAGGAGCCTTATCTGTAAATAATAAATAAAGATGAATTGAGACATTAATGTACATATCGCCCCCCTTTTTTTCCACAATTATGCAGATGGTTGGCCCACTGACATCAAGTGTCTCAGAGTCAGTAGGGTGTTTGGGCAGCTGCTTGGCACTGAGTCTACAGCTCTCTGGACTCTACTAGAGGGATGAAATCCCTTCTTTCAAAAGTTTATTCATTTGTTATTTTGATGATGATGGTGGTGGAAAGTACTTTATAATGTGCCAAGTCCAAAATCCCCCATACAGTAGGTGTTCACCTGGGTTGAGCTGTGTGGAGGCAATGACATGAATCACATCATTTTTATACTCATCCAACCATTCAGTGACTCCCCCACCCGCCGGATTATGAGGACATTATTATCCCGTTTCGCCACTCATTGTCTGGTTTTTCCATTAATACACCATTCATATCTCAACAACCCCCAATATAAAACAATACCAGTAATAGTAATTTTCCCTTTGATCCTATTTGTCAAGTTCTAAATTTCCCAGCTGACCTGCCAATAACCTCCTATTTACAAGCCCAAATTAAGATAAGGAGAGGTTGTCAGAAAGTCAAACAGATGAATGCTTTATGGTTGGCCTGTATATCTTATCTCTGACAAGGAAGTGTGGTGTCATGAAAAAACTCGAACAGGCTTCTGCACAATAACACAGCGCACACTCACTCACACACACAACTCTTTACCAAGAAGCATGTCGCAGTATAACGAGTGCCCTCAAACCTTGATCTGTACAAATAGTGTTCATCAGTACAGACTTATCACAAGGGCTTTTTATTACAAAGACACCCAGCTGAATGCTTTCAGTAGCCATGTAGGACATCAACACTGAAAGCAAATTTCATTATTAAACAACAAAACGGCACAATTACTAATATGAAAACTTTATTCCAAGTTGGATAGTACAATATATACAATGCATTTTGACAACTGAAGCGATATATTCAAATGAACAGTTATCAAAGTTTACACATCACAATCTAGGTTTTGTTGTTTGGTGTGTTACCAGAAACTCAATATGATCTTTGTACCAAATAAAATCAAAGAAACAGAACAGTGTCATCATTTTAGGGGTACTGAGGGTGCTATCTCTCTGTCCGCAGTGGATCAAAATAAAGAGTCCTGTAATCTGGGGAATGCGTGTTGGTCAGCACAGTCGGTGTTGATGTTGTTCTGAGGAACAGCCTCGACTGAAGAGGTTTAGGTAAGCAGCATGGCAGCCAGCACACAGCCTGCAGTGGGGGCTTCTGTTAAAAACAGACAGAGAGAGAGAGAGAGAGAGTATGTGCATATTAATGAGAAATACCCATGAGACACATCAGAGGAATCCCTGCGTCACCCTGTCATTGTTTCCCACTCGTGTCTGGTCAAGTGATTTCACAGGAGCGTCACACTTTGAAGTATTAAATTATATATTTCATGGACTTTACAGAATGACCAGTCACGTTTTGTTACCTCATAGTAATGCAGCTCATGACCGGCCGTCTGTATGGGCTGTCTGGACATCAGCTCAAGGTCCCTCAGTGTTTCTGTCTTCCTCCATTTGGCCCTGCGGTTCTGAAACCAAATCTGAAGCACAAATAACACGTAATGAGGATAAGATATACTCTTTCTTTCTTTTTTTATATCAGGGTACAGAAAGATCTTGTTTTGTATCACATTCTACTGAGAGATGATTAAACTACACATTGAAGTTAATGGCGATAGTTAAAAATTCACCTAATTTGGATCAATACAGCATTCCAAGTACTAATAGGTTTTGACTTGCTGTGAGTGGGACATCCCAAATTGTGAAGGCGACACATATCATTATCAATCATTAACACTGATTGACATGTAATTTTAAATTGAGCAAGAGTACACTGGAAAAGTACATTTATATTTTTAGTCTTAGAAATAACCTGACAGTCCTACAACAGTTTGGATCTGATTTTATTTACTGTATAACCACGATAGAAAACAAAAAAATAGGTTCGTTTTTTTCTAGTCACAGTTTCATCATGTTGCGTGTCATTAGTCATCTTGAAGGTAATGCGTTATGTTAACAACAGGCCGAACACCATTACCACTTTTCCACTGATTACATTTTTGTATTATCTGTTGACTATTTTCTATGTATTCACTGCATGAGTCTTGTTTGTTAGAACGAAATATATAAAAAGAAATCTAGAAATGTCAAAAGTAAAATACAATAAAATTACAAAAGTTACAAAATAAAACAAATGTTTTATCCGTGTACGTGTCTAAAGAAAATTAATAAAGTTTAATTTGCTTAATATTTGAATTGTACCTCAATACTGCCACAGTATTTGTTGAGTATTGTAGTGAAACGAACTACCAGTAAGTGTACGATTGCATATTACCGTCATGGTCTTTGGTAAAACCACACATATACAGACTCATAGAAAAAGTCACTCGTTCATATAAATGCTGGCAAATCTAACAAATTCACTTAATCCACTGGTTAATTATCTATAATATTAAATGAGTTGTATGTATCCTACCTGTATGCGGCCCTCAGTCAGGTGCAGGTGGCAGGCCAGCTGTTCTCTGGTGTTGATGTCGGGGTAGTGAGTCTGCTGGAAGACTTTCTCCAGCTCCTGCACCTGGAACGGCGTGAATGTGACTCTTGTTTGCCTCTTTTTTCTCTGACCTGTACACAAACGACAGTCGCTGTCATCGTCCTCACCATCAGCATCATCCCCACACCTACAGTATCTAAACATGCAGCTCAGGATCACAGTCGGACAAATTTGTCAAGTATAATACTCACTCATGCAGTCTGCGATGACCTTTGGAAACTCTTCTTGTAGTCTAGTCTGTGGTGTTTCTATTGATAGAGAAACATTTTCAATGTTAAATTGAATATAAATTGAATATAACAACCCCTTAGAGTTAATAAAAAGGGTTAAAAAAAAAGACACATACCTGTACATGATTGTTGATTAGATTCCCTGGTGTTCTCCTTGATCACAGACCAGTTACGGTGAACTCTTCTCTCTTTCCTGACACATATGGGCCTCCGCAGTATCTCCTCAATGGAATGTGATAATTTCTTACACGGCTGAGTTTCCCTCTCTTGATCCACGCAGGAGTCTCCTCTGTTCCACATTTCCACTAATGCATCCCCCGCCATCAGCACCTTTGTCATCAGATGTCTCGCTGGCACTCAGAAGCCCCTCTCCTTTAAACGTTTCTCCAGCAAAGGAAATACAACTCTTGTGCTCTGACTTCTCCTCCTGTCTGACCTCTAACGTTGCACTGTACTATCTGAGAGGTGAGGACCTGCTTTTCTCCCTCTCCTGTCAGCCTGGTTTTGACCTGCATCACATGGTCATCATTAGGGAGGAGCAACTGGCAGTATATGACAGCATACCTCTAGGAAAAACCTAGTAATAAACATCCATTCATCTCCAAGTTTTTTTTTTCTTTCTCGGTACCTGCTCATTGTAAATGACCTTATGCGCTTGATCTTTTTTATCTCCCCTTATCAGACCTTAATGTGCACCCACACACACATACACACATATGCATTATAGAGTTGTATTTGCTCTGTGACAAACAAAAGAACAAATTCTTGCATTTTTGAGGCCAGACTCAAACACAGTCTCTGTGGTTTTGTTGCTTGATTGACAGGCTAGACAACATTTAACCATGGAACGTACTTAAATTGTTGCTCGTCTCTCTTATCACCCGATTTATTGGAAGTCTAATCTTTATCACCTTGGCCTCAGAATACCCTCTCACACTCCAGTTAACCTTTCAGAGACCCTGGGAACACAGGCTGTTAGCGACTCCTTGTGGCCTTCAGGAGAGGATACCTGATGTCCTCAGTTTGTCTCCATCTAGTGGTTCATGTTAACTGTGACCCTGAGGTTGAAAATCAGGCTGGTACAGTAAGGACTCCTGCAGAGAAACAGAAAGTCGACATGCAAGTCGTCCTTGTGCAGAATAAGCAGACCATGTAAAGAATAACATGGTGCATCTACATCAGTGTCACATGCACATTCATCAAGTTATTAGTTGCAAGTCTACAATCAAATACCAGATTTTTATTGCCGCTCCAAATGCTGTGGTCATCTTTCATACTAAAATTCAAAATTGATTCAGCAGCAAAGAATTTTGAAATATGGATATATAAATTAAAATCATGTATTCTAGCAAATATCACAGCTAATGCACATTTGAGTCATGATTTATCATAATTATATTGTTTTTGATGACCCACTTGAGGCTTGTGTGGTCTGTGGGTAATGGAGGATGGGAAAACCTTTGATCAAAGACAACTAAAATATATACTAAATTCAAAGGGAAGCTCATTGCTCTTAAATGGACCCCCTCGAAAATGAGATGGCACATCTCAAGGGGCTATCCTGTAAAATAAAGTCAAGTCAAATGATTTCCTGCATAGTGTCATGGAGAAACACTCTTTGAATAAACTCAAAGCTGCACTCTTTAAGGTCACGGGATGCAGTAAGACACTGGATCAGGGCAAATCTCTTGACTCAGTTTTTTTCTTTTTTTTATCAGTGTTGTTACAGTCCTGCAGGTTGCCTCTCCTCAGGACTTCCCAGCATGCAGTGAAGATAATGACTTCATTGTTTTCTTTTTCTTTTTTGTGCACTGTTCAGCTCGTCTCATTTTGTTTATTTTCACTGATACTGTATTATTTTTATTGCCTAATTAGACCCGGTCATTTACACTGAGGTCATTGGTATGGCAACATGATAAACTGATGTTATAAGATTTTTTTTTTCATCAAAACAAAATAAGTTACAACATACAGTACGTACATCTAAGAATGTGACATAAGTATCTTGATATATTTAATGCATCATTACCAAAATATTGGCCTTTGTGTATGGTGTAATAATGTTTCAATGCTGACCTTGTTTCACCCTGATTTCTCCATTACTCTTGTGCTTGTTTACATTTCTCTTCCACATTATACTCGCTATTCTCGTGACTTTATTTCTACATGTACATTGTAACACAAGACAGTTCCCCGGTCCATACAGTGATTGGTTGCACACTGTAAGGCACACAGTGTCTGTGACTCAATGCGATCATGTGCGTTTGAGTTACAGACTGACGCAGAGCCTGATGTAAATGACATGACCAACAAGGGACACAAAATTGGCTTCGCTCTGCTGATTGGACACACATTCACAGAGATGAGTCATGAAAAAGTAAACAAAGCTTTGATTAGCCAGCTTTAATTTGTCAAGGACAACAATGGCTTAGCTGGTAATTACTGAAAGTGCACCCATTTCGAAGATAAAATACATGTTGTATGTTGTGTTGTGTAAACCAATTGCTAACATTAATATTTTCATACATAACATTCATAATATGAGTCTGTCTTAATTCAGCTTTCATAAATATAATCTAAAAGAATCCTGGCTTCAATCCCAGGCTGTCAATACCTGACATGTGATTGACCCTTCTATACTTCACACAGTCACATGCACACAGAACAGATAACCTCATGATGTGCCAGCAGTCCGCTTCTCAGTGCTTTGCAGGTCTCATGTGAGCTCAGTTTCCTTTAACTATTCTATTTATTGCATTTGTCAAGCTCCCATTGCTACTACTGTATCTGAACAGTCCACAGGAAAAGGTTTTCTCTTAGACTTTATATTCTTTTGTTTTTTAATTTCTTTCTGCACAACAATTCCACATTGATCTGCTGGTTTTCTGCCAGGTTTTGGCAGTATCTATTTTGGTTTAGTTGGAAAGTTGGTCAGTCTGAAATTACTATTTGATCGGTTGCCATAAAATCTGTTACAGACATCACGATCCTGATAATAACACCCACTGACTTGATGTCCTGACTTAACCCCTGTCACCACCATGAGGTTGACATACGCTACCCATAAGAAGTTAGGGATATATGGCTTTCGGGTAAAATCTCAGAATGCACCTAAAATGCACTATAACCTTTACAGGTGAACTTAATTTGACCGTCTCTAAACTTTTGAATGCACGTGTCCAACTGTTCAATCAACCGATCCATCATCAGTACCTGGCCATGTCGAGGTTTCAGACGATGGGATGTTGTCAGAGGGAAGTGTCCACTATGTTTCGAGTGTTACAGAGTGTCATCGGCAGGTTGAACAGAGACACAAAGAGACTGGAAGAGAAGTGAACTGAGAAGTGGACGTCCTTTGACCACAAGAGAACTTATTGACACATTGATATGTTTTATTGTGGATTACCCACCTTTGTTGTTAGCTTTTGTTTCAAAAAATTGTTTCAGATGAGGAAATTACCATTCCATACAGTACTTCAGTGTCCTATAATATCACTGTAGTGCATGTGGTTTTGTGTTGGGTTTTGGTTTAAGCCTTTACAACTATTAAAGTGATCACCATGAAATTTTACAGACAATTCTCCTGCAGGATAAATTGTAATAACTATCCAGTGATTTTTACTTTGTTTTATCTGCATCTGCTGTACTTTAATGCCAAAGAACAAATCTTAGCATGCTTAAATGCCAAACTAAGATGGTGAACAACATTCAACCTGCTAAACATTAGCATGTTTGTACCAACAATTTGGGGTAAGTTACTGTAGCATGTTGATGTTAGCATGTCACTCGGCAAGACTTGGAGTCTTATTTTAAAGGTAAAATGTAGTTTACTGTGCAAAGACTGGCAATTGCTGGAAGATAATGAGATTCATCATGAAATGTGAATCACACAATAATGAGACATTTCTTGTAACTCCAGAGATTTTAAAAGAAGTGGAGTATAATGTGTGCAAGCATTGGCTAAACTGCAGAGGCATTAGTTACACAAACTTTTGTTGTTTTTCAGATGTGAAATGGTAATTCAAAAAAAGGCAGTTGAGGTTCGTGTGTTGCTTTTGCTTATAGTTTTGCTCTTGAAAGCCTGTTTTGTGTTTGTCTCACTCCTGGTGTCGTGCAGCTGCCTGCTTTGTGACCTGGATCTTGACTCTGGAGCAAGAAGAGATACAGATTAACAATCCTGTGACAGTTGATGTGAAAGTACACCCAGATACGGATGCCAGCAGTGTGTGTGACTCTGAACTTCCTCTGCAGCGATAGGAATGCCGTTTGGCTGCTGTTAATTAAGTAGATGTGGCCTGCTATCATACTCTTTAGACAAATAATCTAATTTAATCTAATATCATAGAGCTTTACGGTAAATCAGGAAATCAAGTTAACATTTAGGCCTACCCATCATCAATAACAGCTCGGTACCACGTGATAGTCTGGCAACATGTGATCCTTATGAAAGCTTCCCCTCGCAAAGAAAACATTTAGTGTTAAAATTAGGAGGAAAGTAGACAAGACATAACTGAGATGCACCAGAGACGGGATTATTATCTGTTGTGTATCTGTTGTGGCTGAAACAACAGGCCAGAGCAAACGGTAAGTAGCCTATTGCCTTAAACTATAGGATCTATTCCCTCAGTTGACCTTTGTATACCATATACCAATGACTCATATGTTTTATAATGTTTTTACGGCCTCTGAAAAAAAGATGTGTGTTTGAGAGAGATGGAGACGGAGAGAGAAAGAGTTGTCTGAATGTATATCTCCTGTCTGCCAGATGCTGGTTGGTCAGCTGCTGTTACTGTTGTAATTGGGTTCACATGAGCTGCTGAGTAACAAGCACAGAAATCTCTTGTCTCAATTTCGCTCCTTCCTACCATGCCGCCCCCTCCACCCGCCTCCCAGCTCTCTCTCTCTCTCTGCCTTCTCGATCGGACACCCTTGTCTCGTGTCCCCGCCCCTTCAACTCATGTTTTTTCACTTTTCTGTTTTGGTTTTTCAGGCTCACAAGTCCAATCACCTGAGCCTAAACTGAAGCTGTAGCATGGCTCCAGAAAAGGAAAGTAATGGTCTTGACAATTACGCATTCGCAGTGAGTATAACTTTTGTTTTTATAACTTTATACTGTTGTGTGAAGCTGTTTACAATAATCATAATATCTGAACTACTGACCACTGGCTGGACATTGTGGAATAAATTTGATCAATGGAACAAATGACCTGCTGTAAGATGGACAAAATGGCACCTTTTTGTCCACCTACATTTGACAGAGTAGTGTTTACCCCCCTTGTATTTTTGTACCTATTTTATGAAGAAAAAAAAAGAAGTTTAATTAAAAAAAAACCTGAACTACAGAACTTTCACTACTCAGATAAATATCCCCAATTCAGTAATTTACTTTTAAATATTTAGAAAGTGAACATATTCCGATTGAACATTAAAATTCTGTGTAGCCTCTTCAGCTTTATCTCTCCTCTGATCACTGATCACTTTGACTTTGGCTGACTGGTGCTATCAGTTAATAATTGACTCCAAATAGCATACCTAAGTATCATCACGGATGCATATGAATGTAGTCGTTACATTCCAGCTCCTCTGTGACTTATTCTAGTAATCATTAACTTTTAATACTGATTAGAAATGTGTATCACTAGTATTGGAAATGAGTTCTTGATCCGTCTGTGGCCTTTTTGATCAAATTACTCTGTAAATTCTTTGATGCGATAAAAGAAAATGAATATCTTGTGCATTTCCTTTTACAGCTGCTATATAAGCATGTGAGCTACAAGGGAATAAATCACATTCCCTCACAATGAACTGTTCAGAAAGCAAAGTGTGTCAGCGTCCCAAAGTGGATGAAGGAGTGTTTGTTAGGCATTCTGTTGTTGTTGTTGTTGTTGTTTTCTGTTTTGAGAGTGTCATATCACTCAATTATAGATTGCGACAAATCAAAACAAAGATCTGCAGCATTCCTTCATTTCACATGTATACTTATTTGACTGCTGTGTGTCTTTCTGTCTGATTCATTCAAGCTTGAAGCACGTTTCTGTAATCTACCTGAGACAAAAAAAGGAGAGGAGGGGGACTCGTTCACGGATGGAGACAACAACAAGCTTGCATATTGCGTAACGGATGTTCCTCCTTGGTACCTATGCATCATTCTTGGCATCCAGGTATGGTTTTCATAATGAGTTACTAATCATTTCCTGATAAAAGAGTCAATGTAGCAAAGTCCCTGCTATTACATAACAATACGAATATGACCACAGTGTCACATGAGAACCTCAGTTTTAACGCTTCCTTCATGGTTGGTTAGACTTGGGTTTTATTCATTTACTGTAGGCCTGATTGTGAAATTTGCTTCAGATACAGTTGAGAGGGGAGAGTCAGTGTGAGCTTGTTTTATGTGTTTGGCCTGTGTGTGTTTAGATGATGTTACCTTCATGCTAGTAGTTCCCAAAGTCTGTGTCATATTATATTTTCCAAATGTATATCAACCACAAAATAAATGTATCTCATCATATTTTTCCTGTCTTTGCTCTCCCAGCACTGTTTGACTGCATTTGGAGGTATCATCGCCATCCCGTTAATCTTGTCTCAGGGTTTGTGCCTGCAACATGACGCCCTCACACAAAGTCACCTCATCAGCACCATCTTCTTCGTCTCCGGCGTGTGCACTCTGTTGCAAGTTACCCTCGGCATCAGGTAAGAAATAAAACGGTTAGTTGTTGATAATGAGGAGGTTGATTCATAGACGACGCTGTTTTTTTTAAAAATTCTAATTGTTTAATTAGAGATAGTCAGTGATTTCTTTACATTGATTCACTGGACACGCTTTTGTCATGTTGCGTTGGTTCCTGCTTCAACACTTCAGTACAGCAGAGTTTATTAAAGTGGAATCAAGTACTGCACCCTCTTAATTAACCAGCTGAACAGAACAACCTTTCAGATTTCCTCCTTAATCTCTTTTGAACTGAGCGGCTTGCCAAAGTCAGTGTACGGCCCTCTGTGCAAACAATAGAATATTTCACTGTGTTGAAAGGAGCAGCCTCTATTTAAGGGATTATCTGAGAGTTAAAGTATCAAATAGCTTAATTTCAAGCATACATGCATGACAATGCTCAACATTATGCTTTCAATCATGCATGAAGGGTATCGAGAGTCATGACAATGGCTTCAATACAGTATACCTTCAGCTAGGTCCAGATATGTAGAAAATACGATATGATACTGTACGATGCAATACGATATGATACGATACGATACAATTGGAGTTTATCACGAGCATCACCCCTTGCACAGTGTTACTATAAGCCCTCCTTGTCAGCAGTGGCATTACCTACACACAGGAGAATCCACATGATGTAACTGCTGATTTGGTTTTGAAGAACAATAAACTGAAATCATGTTTTGGAGCTATGAACTTGTACTAAGCTCATACTGACTCAGCCTGGCTGCACATTGGTGTCAGAGTAGGATTAGTGAAAGAATTTCCATCTTATTATGTTAGGGAATCTAGTTCTTGCTAAATCCACATTCCCTTGGCTTAGCACCACTGATGCTTTCTTGTCTCTCTCCAAATACCAGGAGGTCAGCTGTAAGGAAAACAACCGCTATGTGTAATGATACTGTCATTTGGGTAAACTAAAAGGAAAACAACACTAATTTCATGTGTTCTTTAGGATAACATTGTAAAGAAAACATTATAAACAAAATATATCTTCTAGCTTCTAGCGATCCAGCTGTGCATGTTGCACCGTCTAGACAGTAATGTTAATTGCTAATGGGATGACCAGTGTAATGGGAATTATTAAACGAGAACTCACTTAACCTCTTACAGTTGCAGTAGCAGTTTGTCTAATCAGAGTCACTCTGTACCGTCACGTGATTTACATCTCATCTTGTGCATAGAAGATTAGGCCCTATTCACAAATGGCTATAGTCAGTCAGTCTAATTGTACAAGTCACCTTAAACTATCTTTAACAATATCTGATATCTGAGGATCATGTATCACCACGTCCTCCTATCCTGATGTCATATCTGTCTGGCTCCTTCATGCAAATTGCGTTTTCTCCTGATGTATCGTTGTCATCTTTACTTCTAGGCTACCCATCCTCCAAGGTGGCACATTCACATTGTTGGCCCCCTCAATGGCGATGCTGTCCATGCCAGAGTGGACATGCCCTGCTTGGACCCAAAATGCAAGCATGGTCAACACCACCTCGCCAGAATACATAGAAGTTTGGCAGAGCCGGATGAGAGCAGTACGTAAACCATCTGATCTGTTTTAACCACAACATAAAGCATCTTGCACTAAACGTTATTGTCAACACCCAGATTAAGATCATTTCTCTGTAGCCCTGAGGAAAGCCCCTTTTCTGGCAGTGGGCTAACCCATCCTCTCTGTACAGAGAGCTTTACTGTTTTGGTTTTACTCCCTGCAACTTTGATATTTTTGGTTCAGTGTCACAGCTTTTCTCAACTTTGTTTCTAGGCAATTCTTCTCAGTGAAACAGCAACTGTTTGTCTGTTTACTTGCCGAAAGTACTGTAAGATGAAACACATAGACTCACCAACAAAACAACAGCTGCTCTGTGTGAACTGGAAACTCACGTGATTTACTCACCACGTGTGTCTATCTCTGTGTCTTTTTGGCCTCTCTTGCCATGACCAAATAAGCTTTGACCATTCCCAGTTATCCTTTGCCTGATGTATTTAGTCTCTATGTTTCCCTCACTCTGTCAGTTCATCTGCTCTGTTCCCTAACATGCAAATTTTGCTGGCTTATTTAGCCACTGAGGTCTGAGGAAGTTATGTTTTCACCCAGTTTTGGTTGTTAGGATTATGCGATGCAGTACCAGCGCAATTTGCACTATACTTTAGAGGACGAGGATACCAGTTCCATCATGGTGCTGAGCTAGGTCCAGACAATCAGGATCTGACAGTTATGTGGGATTGTTTGGCATTTTTTGAGGTACTATACTGTAAGACAGATGTAAGATAGCTTACTGTACAGGCTGGGCTAGGCAGCTACCAACTTACATTAGGGGTGGCAGCCATCCCTGTAATACGGGATATTTTCGTATTGAAAAATAAAATGCACTGAGTAGGGTAAGCACAGGACACTCACCCTACTCTAATGATATGCTATGTTTTCACATGCCTGGTGTGACATTGGAATTAGTTAGACACAGTGGAGAAGTATTAAATCAGAATGACAGGAAGGTTGTCTGTTACTGTCACCCACAGTCATTGTTGCCCTGGTTGAAGAAAAAAAAAAATAAAAAAAATAATACATAGTCTATGAAAAAAGTGGTGATGAAAAGTCCCAGAATGCACCGGTCCCGGGTATAATTTTCTGCCATTTTTTCGATTGTGTCAGTCACTTGAGTTTTCTTCTAGTTACCTGTTAATAACATAAAGATGGTGCCATACAATTGGCCTGTAGTGCTGTAGGCCATGTCTGCTTTGATAGCCTTCCCAGTGATTGTGTATTTGATGAAAGTAGTTAGTATAACATTTG
The DNA here is from genome assembly GCF_045865225.1 of Trachurus japonicus. NCBI lineage: Eukaryota > Metazoa > Chordata > Actinopteri > Carangiformes > Carangidae > Trachurus > Trachurus japonicus. The sequence continues at coordinate 25,235,061 of NC_140912.1, forward strand.
CATTTAATGTAGCATATTGAAAGTTTCATCAAGGAGATGTGAGGTACTGCTGGGCCTATGCCTTTTTGCTTGTGGAGAGGATATCAGCCTTGATGTGAGGGTGTCGTGTTATGGAAATAATGTTGCTTGTAAATTAAATTAGCATTTCGAATTAGCATTTGTGTCAGTGCCCATGCCTGTGCTGAGACAAACACTCAATCTTACCAGATCTTTCATCTGAACAAAAGTAGACAGTGTTCAGTTGCTGGTAATAATTTAAATGCAAATTACACGTTTGAATCTTTGCCTCAGTGTGCTACAACATTAGCAAGACAGAGCTTCTGTTGTTGTAGCTGAATATGTGGTTATTGTTGATGACCAAAAAATAGATTTTTCTGTATCAGTGGTGGTTGCAGCTCAGAAAAACCCAGAACGTCCACAATAATAAGAGTGGGAATGTGCATTAAGTCAATGTACCATCTTAATTCTGGAAAATAAGATAGGCACACCTCATTGCCCCTTCAATGCACTTTAGATGCAAGTGGATGGGGTAAATAAAACATGAAAGTAAATGAGCAGACCTACGCAACACACACCCCACAACATTGTGGTACTCTGAACCATGAGTCATTACTACACACAACTGTAAAGTTTAATGACTATAACTTGTGTGGTTGTGATTTCATCATGTAGGCCTAGTGATTATGTAATGAAGGTACTCAGTCCTCATCACCTCCCTTTTGGGCACTGTTTTTAAAGATGACAAAAAAATAACATAAAATAACATAAAATGAATAATCCTGAAAAAAAGTTATTCACTTGCCTTTCTGGCTCTCTGTAAAATGCCTTTGTGGTTTGTTCATCAGCCTTTTCTGTTGTATCTGTGTCCAGCTCCAGGGGTCCATCATGGTGGGCTCGCTTTTCCAGGTGTTTGTTGGTTTCTCCGGCCTCATCGGCCTCTTCATGCGCTTCATTGGTCCTCTCACCATTGCTCCCACCATCTCTCTCATTGGACTGTCCCTGTTTGACTCAGCTGGGACGAGTGCTGGCAACCACTGGGGCATTTCTTCCATGTGGGTAACATGCCTTTTTACAGACTGAGATCATTGTGCAGCAGAGCACAAAAAGTGGTAGTGTACTTCAACTGCTGAGATTATATTACTTTATAAAATTTAAGGTAACTTAATTTTTCTTCAGACTTTATTATTATGTTACGACTACACACAAGCCTTGTCGGTTTTACACTGCAATTAAAACAGTTCTTAAACAGAGGGCATGCCAGTTTTATGCATCTTTTTCTCAATCAAACATGTTTTATAGGTCATGTTAAATCTGCTTCCTCCTATGCCTAGAGTACAGCCAAGGTTTTAAAAATACTAATAGACTTAAAATCTGTGTAAAGCTCTACTCTCTTGGCAGGGCAGGAAAGCCTATTAAACGTTCTTGCCAAAGAACCTGAGTTGCTCGATAGTCACTCCTACTTACTTACAACAAATTTAATATTCCTCCCTCTCACACAGGACCACAGCATTGATCACCCTGTTCTCACAGTACCTCCGTCACATACCCGTGCCTTTTCCTAAATACAACAAGGACAAAAAGCTGCACACTTCCCGTGTCTACGTCTTTCAGATTCTGCCTGTATGTATCAGACAACATACAAGATTTATGAAACCAATTATGCATTTTTACTTTAAATAAGATAATGAAAGTGATGTTTTTCTTTCTATGTATCCTCAGGTTCTGCTTGGAATAACATTATCTTGGCTCATCTGTTATATATTGACAATCTACAACGTACTACCTGCTGACCCAGACCAGTATGGTTATCTGGCTCGAACTGATCTGAAGGGAGATGTTATGGGCCAAGCTCCCTGGGTCACTTTCCCATACCCAGGTAAGACCCTGCAAGACTGTTACCCCTAAAATGACCTGTCAGTGAACAAATAAAAAGGCAATATTAAGCTATAAACATACTATGAAAATACTCTGTTCCCTTGTGTTTAAACTCAGGTCAGTGGGGGTTACCGACTGTGAGCCTGGCCGGAGTGGTTGGCATCCTAGCTGGTGTGATTTCCTCCATGATAGAGTCTGTAGGGGACTACCATGCTTGCGCCAGGCTGTCTGGGGCTCCACCTCCCCCTAAACATGCCATCAACAGAGGCATTGGTATTGAGGGAATAGGCTGTCTGCTGGCTGGAGCCTGGGGTACGGGCAATGGTACCACCTCATACAGCGAAAACGTTGGAGCTCTTGGTATCACAAAGGTGAGATGAGTCTCCTTGCCAGCTGATTTCTCTTTCTTTCTTTCCATATTTTTCAACTGATATATTGAGATATTTTTTAAGAGATGGTATATCTTGCCTTCTTGCAGGTTGGGAGTCGCATGGTGATACTAGCCAGTGGAGTGTTGATGGTTGTCATGGGTGTGTTTGGTAAAGTGGGCGCTATATTCACCACTATCCCAACCCCTGTGATAGGAGGGATGTTCATGGTCATGTTTGGTGTCATCTCTGCAGCAGGAGTTTCTAATCTGCAGGTACACACAACAAAATATAAAACATTTCATGATCTTAAGATAAATAAATAAATAAAAATGCATATTTTATGAAAATAGTATTGAGGTTCTCTTCGTGTTGTTTTTTCCCCCCCAGTATGCAGATATGAACTCGTCACGAAACATCTTTATTTTTGGCTTCTCCATGTTCTCTGGTCTGGTCATTCCCAACTGGATTTTAAAGAACCCCAAAGCCATTGCTACAGGTGCATGGATTAAGTTTATATATCTTATATTTTTTATAGGATTTTTTTTATAGGAAGCAGAATAATGTTACTTGATTAGTGGAGTAAAAAGGTTTAACTGTTTGCTTTGTATTGTGTTCAGGTGTGGTAGAACTTGACCAAATGCTGCAGGTTCTTCTGACAACCAGTATGTTTGTTGGAGGCTTCTTTGGCTTCATACTGGACAACACCATTCCAGGTATCCTTCTTCTTTGTTTGTATTGTATTATAAGTGTATTTACATCATATCTATATTTATGTTTTAGGGGTTTTGAAAATCTATCTCCTCTCATTGTCCTATACTATAATAATTTAAATATCAGTGATGGGGCCAAATCCCGTAAATTACCAGGCAAAGATCAAGTTACACTTTAATTGTGTTGGTGGTCATCTTCTGGTCAAGTGATGGAGGGTCAGGTGGCCATGGTTAATTGTTTTGTATTGGTTTGATTAAGGAGATACTATAATGGACCATTGAAATGAGGGCAGTGTTTAAAATGGTGTTAGACCATCACCACTTACATCTCAACATTGGACCAAAAAATGTCAAATATGAGACAAATTAGTTTTTGTGTTTTGTAAAGCAACTTCTGCCATTTTCAAGTAGCAGTGCTAAAAGAAGCACACATGTCTTTTACTCACATACTACTGAAAGTGCCACAGTGTAGAAACAGGTCTTTCATTCAACATTTTTACAGTAAAAGTACTAAATGTACAAACTCATTAAGATTGAACATTATATTACTAGATTAAAATAATTTGTGCCCTAATGTGTACATCGCTTTTGCACAGTTGATTAACACATCACTGTGTTAATACAGTTGTGTTAAACTAGAAGGTAAATAAGATGTAAAAGATAATCAAGTACGTGACATATTAATTCTACTTGAGTGGAAATACTCACCACTGGGAAGTACTGTAGTCTGAAATGCAACTAAGCAAAAAAATATCTAATGGAAATCCAACTTTTGCTGTAAAACAGTTTTGAAATGAATAGTCTGCATATTTCAGACTGAAAACTGCATAGATCAGTCCCGAGCTTTATGAAGAACAAATAAGCAAGTCAGAAAACAACTTGAAAATTGTCAGTGATTTTATTCAGGAAGCTGCTGTACTAACATGGTTTGACACATTTAACACGCATACAACAGGATCAAAGCATGAGCGAGGCATCCTGGCCTGGAACAAGGCTCACGAGGACGACTCCAGCAACACACTGGAGAGCGGAGAGGTCTATAACCTTCCCTTCGGCATCAGCTCTTCCTTGTCTTCCTCCTCCTGGATCCGGTACATACCATTCTGCCCTCCCGGTGAGCCCGATTCTCTGGATGGAAGTGGAGCAGATACTAATTCCCTGGAGCCTAAGCAGTCACTGGAACACCCAGAGCCTTCACAGATCATTGTCGGAGTCGCTCTGTGAGTTGTACACTCTCTCCAGTGTGCCATTTTGGGGATTGGCAGAAACAATACCATCAAAGGCAGCTCAGTTTGGACCTTGTGTTTTCTGTTAAAGACCTTGTACTGTAACAACATGGTGCAAAGGATTTTCACATGACACTTTTGGAGCGACATTTTGCAGATGACATCCCATATAATCATATATGGACCTCCTAATTTTCATAGGCTTTTTGTAAACTGTTGATCAACGAAAGCTGACAATTTATACACTGATCAGCCACAACACTGAAACAGCATCGCTGCGTGTGTGTTTGAGACATTTTTTCTGTGCAGCAATTTGTATTCACAAAACATTGTTGAGTATAAACAGTGATTTTTTGTTTGTTTGTTTAACCTTGATCTTTTCTTAGTTCTTTCCATTCTAATCAGTCTTAGAGTGTGATCACACCCAGGTGCTAAAGAACAACCACTGAAAAGACATGTGAATGTAAGTAATGATGTTCAATACCACATTCAACCCAGAACCAATGCATACTTCCATGTATATAAAGTACCTCATGTTTGAATCAACCCTTGCTGACAGTCAGTGTTTTTTTAATTTTTTTTTAAAATATGCACTACACCGAAGTGCAGCAACATTTTCTAACAGGACTCCTCTCTCAGGCTACTTATTCATAGACGTTGTCATCATACATTACATGATATTTCTTCAAAGCACAAACCAGGACTACCCACTTATTTCAATGGAATTTTTTCCCTATTTGCATTATACGCTATTAAACTCTTCCAGTACATGTGTCCATTCACTAGTTTGTCCCAATCAGATCCTGCTTGACGGCTTTGTAGAGGCTGACAAAAGACTCTGCCCAAACATCTCGTTGGTGTTCGGTCGTGGCATTGACCATCTGATGGGTGATGTAGACCAAAGTCAGCAAAGTGCGCTCGAAATCATCCTGATGCAGGTGACCGACACAATTTGAAAGGCCAGAGATTAGCGTGATAATGTCCGTTAACCTTTGAGGAATGACCTCCTCGCAGATGACTTCCAGGTTTTGTGTCCTGCGAAGGGAGGCCAGCTCTGCGTCTTTTATGGAAAACTCTCCATTGGCATCAAAGTGTACACCAGTCAGTAGGATCTATTTGGTAAAACAGAAAGAGGAAGTTGGTATCGGTGATAATTTCTTTTTTATTTTTACTTTACTACTCTTATTTTTTTTGCAAAATATTTGTGTGTATTGATGCATGGTTGTCTCACCTCAAATAGTAGATGGACATCATCGAAGGAGTTGTGGAAGGAGAGGTTCCCTGCGTTTGGTACCCCTCTTTTCACTCTGCTTGCAGCTGGGAACAAGGCTTGAAAGAAAGAGACACAGACTGAGGGTTTACTGCCTTGTGATTTATTCCAGTTAACCCAAAAAGCCTCTTGAAGTTGGATTATCTGTGTCATGCAAATAACAAATTTAAAATTGTTGGGCTCCTTAAAATGTAGATTTTATTTGGGTGCTGACGTTGTGCCACATATGACACCCATTTATCCCACACTAATGCATAGGCTACAGCAGTTAATTTATGATATACACGCTGTGAGCTTCAAACCCAGCGATCTCTGACCTATACAGTTGACTTCTATCTGCAGGCGATGAGACATGACCTCGAACTTCAAAGGCTGCAGAGGAATCAAAGGTGGAGTAACACGCAGCTCCAGATGATTTCAACATGCACTGAGTGGTTTAACATTTCAGCCTCATTTTCATAGCATTCCTCAAAGCCACAATGTGGACCAGGGTGTTAGCTGCAACTGATCTCGTGCAGTCAAAGAAAGCTCACAACAAAGGCCCTACTTTGTACTGGAGCTTGAGGAAGCATAACTGTTATGCATTTGCATAGATGTTCATTGAATGCAAGTCAAAGACTAATTAAAAGACTAATGATTGCACAGAAACTTTGTGTGGGCTCGTAACGTGCAAATGACATCAAGAATCGGTTGATTGCATTCTTTTCTAAATAAATAAAATGGTGAAATTTACATTACGGATTAGTATGTTTTCATATTGTATAATATTACTGTAGATTTGGGAACATAGCTAATGTTTAGAAATGTAATGGTTTCCAAAGTTCCTTCAGGACATCAAGGGGAGCAATAATGTCTTTATCAAATGTCAGGAGTGGTCAACACTTTTGCACTAAACCACCTGGGGGGAACTAGAGGTAAAGGATCATTAATCAGAGTGATCCTCTGGGAAACATGAAGATCCACTCAGTGATGGAGTCTAGTCATTCCTAGAGCCATGCTGCCAGCATGTCAAAAATGTAACTACAGATAGCAAGAAATTCAGGCCAGACGTAGATGTAAAGCTCTGTTTCCACTCACTGTCCATAATGTCTGACATTCTGTCCTGGCTGCTTTTATAAATGGGAGTAAGACGTGCATGCAGTTTGCAAAAGAAGAACAGATGAAGGGAAAGCAGGAGGACATCACACAGATATGGATGCAGACAGACAGAACCTCCCCTGTCATACAGACACTGAGACAATGATGGACTAACGGATTCCAGCGCTGCCTGGAAATGCACTTTGATGTCTGATGTCGTCAAATAAAGCTGCAGCATTATACTCAATCACATTCAACCTGAGCAGTTTTGTCTGACATCTCAGAAGTAGTCGTGTGTGTAGTAATAGTGTCTGTTTTATTTAATGTAGTGTATCTTTCAACCATCAACAGTCACAAACAATCTCATTTAAAAGAGAAAGATAAAGATAGTGAGTGAGTATGGACGCACACTTATGAAAATAATTTAAATGAATGTCTGAGTCACAGTCAAGAAATTCTGACTGCAAGTTTGCTCCCTTCTATCAACCTGTTTATACCAGACTCAACAAGTCTAAGAAGATGATGATACTTTAATGGACTTCTGCATGATCAAATCATCTATGCAAGTTGGCCATAATGTCTCCATTAATCTAAATTTGTCAAAGTTGGTTTAACTTTTTCAGTGAATCACTGTGAATACCTTCAACTATTTTGTCTGTAAAAATCAAATCATGCTGATCAGATACTTATCAATATCTGACCAACATCATTTTGCCTACCCTCCAGTTGTGTTCATAACTGCGCCTTTTGTTTGTTTTGTTATATTTAGCAAATAGGAAACAGCCTTGCAGCCAGGCTGTGATCACGCAGTATTTACTTCTACCGATGGCCCACGTTCTGCTGATGTCAGTGGTATTTCCAGAGGATAAATGCCAATGATGATGATGTTGAGCTTTCTGTGCTTAGATCACATGATGCTTTTCTAACTATGCCTGGCCCACTTCACTTGCTCAGCAGCTCCAGCTGGAACGCAAACACATTCAGAGATCACGCAAACATTGCACCAATAAACTGCACACTTAATATGTTTAGCAGCTGAACTTTGTATCAAACACACAACAGAGGCCAAATATGTACTTCTAATGAATCCAGCTTTTTATGATGAAGTGTTCCTAAGTGCTGCTTTCATGTCATGACTTGGAACTTCCTGTTAGTGGAGCGTGCCCGTAACCCAGACCAGAAAATTTTAACCATCGCAGTCATGGTGCCACAGTTTATCACTGCAGTTTAAGTTCTGTTTCTGTGTTTCAGTGTCATCTTGAGTGAATGATGGGGACCAGAACAAAGGAATCAGACAAAAGGAAATACATGAGAAAGGCTGGTCTGAATACCTCAGCTCAGCAGTGTGTTTTTTATTCATTCTTCATTCATTTTTTCCCCTCCCAGGTCAGTTTTTGGAGCCGTGCCAATGTTTCCTCATGAGAAACATGTGCAGTTGACATCTGAACCTGAAGCTACATTAAAATAAAAGTGAAATATGCTGTGATTTGTTTTTATATTTTTGGTATTGTGCTCTGCTCCGTTCAAGCTACATGATGCTATTGCACTTGATATTGTTTTGAAGGGTGTTACTCCCTCAAACTGTGTTAATGGTGCAGGAATTCGTCTGCACTGCCTATTAACAACAAACAAAAAAAGATAAGTATGTATTCATGTCCAATATACACAATGATTCATTCTACTGGCAAAGCTATGTTTGCACAATATATTTTTTAATCTGTTTTCAGAGAAAACACCAATGTTTGGAAAGAAACTGAAAGATGAGGGTGACTCTCCCCCTGGTCCAATAGGAACACGTAATGCTCAGCCAAGATTAATTGAATCACTGTTCTCTAAAACACTTGGATTTGGAATCTGGATCAAATTTGTATTTATTGAAAGATCTAACAGCCTACAAACAATTGTCAACATTTTTCTGTGGCCCAGACACATAAAAACCCCAGACAACAATTAACCCACCATTGTACTAAGTCACCATCAACTATTGCCACTAAATATTGTCTTTGCTCTGTGAAAAGAAAATTAACCACATACAGAAAATGAACTTGTTGCCATTCAGAATTTAAATAAAAGTCTTACCTTTGCTCTGACATTGGGCAACACCTGTTCTGATGCAGCAGTAGAAAAGACCAACAACGACCATCCTCCAGGGCAGCATGGTGGCCAGGTCACTCGTGCAATGTGTCAAGTGTCTGGACAGTGGCTGGACTGACGTCTGCTCAAGCTCTCCAACTAATCTTTCACTACCTGTTAGCATCCACTGTGCCCCTCCTTTGCATTTCTGCCTGTCTCCTTACTGTGCATCTGCAGCCTTGCAAAACATCACAACGCACGTCCTCTTCATCATTTATGTTCTCTGACTGCGTCTGTCCTCAGCACTGTCTTCTTTCTCTCTTCCTCCCCCTCCCATCCACATCTGATCTTGCTCTCCCTCCCTCCCTCTCTCTCTCTCTCTCTCTCTCCCTCTGCCCCTCAAACAACCCACTGAAAGGCTTTTCATTTTTTCAGCTGGTTGTCATCAGGTTTTCATTTTCACAACACAGTCCTCTGCATGTTCCTTTTACTACCTTTATATGTTAATGACATCCCATTCGTCCTGTTATCATTGGCATCATATTCATCACGTTTTTGTTTTTTTTCCCCATTCCTTATTGTTTGTCTGAATACTTAAAAGGATATTCCGGCATAAATGTAACCCATGGTCCAACACACTGTGACACCGAGTTAGACCCCCCTGAAGTCTGCTGACCGCTAGCTTCTTTAGTTGTAGCAACTTTAGCAAGTCTATTTTCTCCACGAGCAAACGATCAAAAAGCCACTCATAGCTACAAATAATGCTCAGAACAGCACCAAACTTCATCAACAGTACAAACAGGGTCCCAGCATACGACTTCTGTTAGCTTTGCATGGTTTCTATTGAAAAGAGACTAAAACAACTCACCCACTCTCTTCCAGTTATAGGTTATGCAGCAACTTTCCGCGTCCAGCAAATCGTCCAGGCACTGACAAAACACGTCCGAGTCCGACTGGCAACAATCTCAGCGGCCATTGGCAGGCAGTGACCACTGACCACTTGATTCCCCCAGCACCGGATTCCACCGGCATCTCTCCCTCTTTCACTTTTCTCCTCCATTTCCTTCAGCTCTATGGTCTTCGGTAAACTCCGTCTCAAACTGATAGGAGCGCCCATCAAAAAGAAACCAGTCGTCGTAGTTCTCAAACTGCATACACTCAGCCTTGTTGTCCCTTCTGTGAAGTCTGCTCATGGATGTATTATAGATCAGCTTCACCATGGCTTCACTTTGTTACAGGCAGTCTCTTCCGGCAACAAACGTGATCTTGCGTGTGACGTCACGTCTAATCTCGCGCTTGTTTACGTGATTTTCTCCCGCAAATATCTAAAGTTAGAAATGCCCAATTCCGTTCATGTCCCTGTGAACACTCGATAATAACTTTTATAAACTGATAGACAAGATACATAGGAACATTTGCTGCATTGCATGGAGTAATAATAATCACACATTTTCATCCTCGAGCTGCGGGACTCTACTTCACTCGGTGCTTGTAACCATGGCAGTAACAAGCAAACGTCACAGAAGGGACAACCATAGACAACAACCAACACGGCCGAGTTTATGGAGTTTGAGAACAACGACGACTGGTTTTATTTAGATGGGCGCCCCTATCAGTTTGAGACCGAGTTCACCGAAGGCCAGCTGAAGGAAATTGAGGAGAAAGAGAAAAGAGGGAGAGATACCGGCCTGCAAATGGCCGCTGAAACTGAATCTGCTGCTAGTCGGACTGTTTTGTCAGTGCCTGGACGCGGAAAGTTGCTGCATAACAACTGGAGGAGAGTGGGTGAGTTGTTTTCGTCTCTTTTCAATAGAAACCAGGCAAAGCTAACAGATGTTTGATGCCTCGTATTATGTGCTGGGACCCTGTTTGTACTGTTGATGGCGTTTGGTGCTGTTCTGAGCATTATTTGTGGCAATGATTGGCTTTTTGATTGTGGTTTGCGCTTGGAGAAAATAGACTTGCTAAAATTGCTACAATACAACTAGAGAAGCTAGACTTTATCTCTCCAGGGGGTGTCACGGTGCGTTGGACCATGGGTTAAATTTATGCCGGAAAATCCCTTTAATAACGTTATGTGTACGTGCATTTTAAGCCTCTAATCCACTAGCCTGACTCTCGCCAGACCCTTGTAGTTCCGCAAAGCTACGCTGAGCTCCTGAGCGTAGCGCCTCTGGCGTAGCTTTGCGGAACTACAAGGGTCTGGCGAGAGCCAGGCTACTAATCCACTACTACTGATTTGAATGCTTCTCATCAGTTTATCCAATTGTATTCATTTTGAACATGAATGGTTATTTACCATAGTTACAACCACCAAACCCTGTATGTTACTCTTGGCCTTAGTTTAGCTATTTCTTTGTTGTTTACACTGTGTTCAGGCTTGCTAGCAGCTTTGTCAAGTGAAACATTTTCTGCCTGCTGAACATGTTTATTGTCGCTGACGTTAAAAACAATCTTGTTGTACAGGCCCTGATTTGTCTTGGCTTCTTTTAGTAGATTGAAGAATTGAAAATGAGGGAGAACATGTTTATTCTTCCTATGGGAACTGTGTTTATTTACCTCTGAGGTCAAAGTTAGTTCTGTTTTTACCAGCAGCATGCTCCCTCAGCGGGTTGGAGCATGTGCGATGGTGCCAGGATGACCACAGGTAACAGCTCGGTCGGTGTTCTCCGGGAGGACAACTATGGAAACTTAACACTTCCATGAACATGAAACCCAGCTAAGTTATTGTGTCTAATTACACAAAGCATGCACTCCAAGCACTGGAAAAAAAAAACATATGCAGAAACCACAAAGAAAAACTTTGTTCATTGCCTGGCAATCTTCACCTTCTCCACAAGCCAGAGGAACAGTAACCAGAAGTGCAACCATATAAAATAAGTTTTATTCGTTTTAACACTATTTTAACAACAGTTTATTCCATTTGGGTATATAAACTGAAGCTGACATGTGAGCATAGCACATGGTTAGGTTTTTTGAGATGTTGTTTCCTTGCATCTGTCTCTCGCCCTGAGGATGTGTTTCTGTGGCAGTCGGAGTCGGAGCGATGTGGCAGTTGTGCTGCTGCTGCTGCTGCAGAGGAATGCACAGGCACAGACTGTTGCTACAGCTGGCAAGAGAGCTGTGGCCGCAAATAATTTACTCTCTGAAAATGGTGCATTTCGTTTGTGACTCAGAGGTTGTTGGAGCTCTGTGTTGTCTTTTTGACACTGGGTGATGACCTGGTTAGGAATAAACAGACAATCACTGAGTTTTGATGTGTCTAATGTCGCATTTGAACTCGTTCCTAAACAAAAGCAAGTTGGCAGTGCTGAAGGGAGTAGAAATTTAAGACAGGAGGACAGGACATGCCTGCGGACTGACTGTTACACAACAGAAAAAAGACAGTGTCCACAGATTTTTGACTTTTATATCCTGCTGCAGTGTTGCACTCACTGACTCTGCTTATCACTCTGTGGCACAATATGTGCATCGTGCGACATTCACAGTGAATCCACATTGTCTTTTATATCTTCCAGATGAAGTGTGCAAAGTGATCAATCCAGTTACAATGAAAACAATCCAGCACAAGCAAGAAAACAGTGTCTTATTTCAACCTTTTTATTTTGATATTGTATTCTAATTATTCTGACATCCATGTGCTATGTTGGCTACTGACATCAGCAATTCCTAAAAAGGATTTTTATTTTCAACTTTTTTGCTAAAAATCCCACCGCCCTGTCACTGATGCCCCAAAATAATGATGATTTAACTGTGCCAAATGTAAATTTAGTACTCATAAAGAAACAGTGCACAACTATTTACTCAAATTATGTGCTAAGACTTGAGGTGAATGCCACTTACATTCACCCCACAAGATTAGAGTGAAGTAATGTCTCTTTTGACTGCTAGCCTATAGTTTGTTTTGCATATCCAAACATCATAACTTGCTGAAGAGTAAATGAACCAGTGTGACCCACTGTCAGGTCATCAATTTTTTTTCTGCTTTACAGTATCAACCTGCTTTTTAAATCCTGAACTCCAGGTACTCTGGTGTTCTTGAAGCCAAAAAAAATATTACTGAGAGAAGCAGAAAAAAGAACTGGGCCTAATGGAGGCAGTCATGAGCAAGAGCCAAGATAGTGGAATGAAAAGTTTAATTAGGCCAACTGACATAAAACAAAGGTGACATGCCAACCAGTTTCAACCTTTACACTGGTCTTCTTCAGGGCGTGGCTGGAGAGAAACCGAACTGAAGGTAGAGGGTGGCCCTGTGGCCTATACAGCTGCTCATATAAAGGACAATACACCTTAATTAATTAAAAACAAATCACAAATGAATCCCAAATCAACATACTGACATATGTCAATATGTTGATTTGTAATTGACATGTGATTTGTGGATCTTTGATATTTACATAACTGAGATTCCATTTTATTGTCCTTTATGTGAGCAGCTAGCTATGTAGTCAGGCAGGGCCACCCACCCACTTTCCTCGTACCTCTACCTTCAGTTCTGGTTTCTCTCTAGCCTTGCCCTGAAGAAGACTGCTGCTTTTACTACTCGTGATCTTTCAAGTACATTTTATGTCAAAAAATAAGTTTGTCCGCATTTGAGTATTTTTATTTTATTTTTACATGGAGTATCAGTTCTCTCACTTCAGAAGAGGATACAACATACTGGCTCAGAGTGAGTAAACAACTTGGCCTTGACGTTTCTCATGCAACCACTTTAATGTGTCACACACAGGTGTTACTAATAATGTTGATTATGTTTGCATTCCACTCAGTCCGGCTCGTTCACTGCACTGGACAGATCAGAGTGTGATTAGTTGCACCTGTGTTTTTCCTGCTGCGACAACTCAAAAATACCGGTGAGGAAAATTATGCAAAAACACTGTGGCTTCAAAATCACAGAATAACAAATGTACCCACAAAATTCAGTTTGATACATAACAGACAATTATGAATTAAAAGGTTGTTTTAGAGACAAATGATGAGATACTGTATCATCTGTCACATCATTATATAGACACTCACACAAAAGCTTAGTCCCTGTCAGTTTTCAGCTCTTTTCCATATTGAAGGTTTAATAGACCAACTTTACACATGGTGGTCAATCCATCCATTGGCTATTCTGCTTCTTTGTGCAGCTTGGACAGGTTGCCAGTCTTTCAGAGACACATTATATCAATCATGAGGAGCCAAACACAGTCTGTGTGAAAATAGTTATTGAACGTCCTTTGTCATTCTGAGTTTGTAAAGTCTGACAAAATAAGTAAGAATTCCCCATTTTACAAATTGGGGATTGGGGAATTCACAAGATTTGGGTCAATATCAGGCAGGAAAGGAACAGTGTAGGATGATATCAGTTTTTTTTTTAATAAGATGTAGGAAACAGGGGTTTTGTGGCTATTCCAGGGACTAACAGTCATCTTATGTTGGACTCAAAAATCATATAAAATCAATGACAACAATGGATCATGCAGAATGAAAGAATATGCCTTGACAAACTGCAATCCAACTCCTAAAATCTATAATATTAATTGTAATAGCCAGACTTTTCCACTAGGTGGCAGCATTTCTTTGTATCTGTGGGCAGCCCCTGCTTTATATGTTTATTTATTTTTTTCTATCTTCTTTTCGATAATATGATCCCCTTGGAGATGTGAATGTAATACGAATATACATTATGATTACCTGCATTTAAATTCGGGTCTAACACAGATGTCTATGATATATTTGGTGTGTTTTTATTCAGGGAAACAGTGAACTTTGAATACCTTCCTAAACACTCAAACACAGTCTTGGCAAACTGTTGTATGCATTTCATGTTGAATTTTTCACTGCTAGAAGCAGGAGAAACACACACTCTGGGCAGTTGCCACTTCACAGCCTGGTACTGCAGGCATCCCAGCTTCCTCACAGGCCATCTGTCATCACCGTGCAGTTGTATTGTGTGCTGCTGTCTGCAGGCCAAACCCGGTTTATGATCCGTTCAGCCACCCTCCTGATTTTAAAGTGATACTTACTCTTCATCATTTCTGACTTCTGGGACACGCTCCCTGACCAGCTCCCTGGCTGGCGCTGCAACACATCACCGACTCAGACTGTCAAACCCACTGTCCATCTGTTCTTCATAGACACAGACCAAAAGAGCACAACCATGACTGTAATTAGCTGCATGGGGAAGTTCGAAATCCCCAAGACTGCACTCAAAACGTGATGTTCTGGGACAGTCGGCATCCAAATCGCAACCAAAAATAGCAGTGTGGGAACAGAACAGACTTTGGATCCTGAACTGAACACAATTACTGTACTTTGATAAATGACCCATGTTTTTGCATTTTGGGTTTAAGTTGCAACAAATACCCACCCCTCCAGGACCCGAGAACAGCAACTGTATTGTTTCAGAATGATGAGAAGAGATAGTATAAGTACTCTGATGGTAGGCTTTTTCTCTCTCGGGCTTTAAGGAGACACAAAGGCAGACGGAGCAAGAAACAACAAATAGGTTAAACATGTCTTTGCGTGGAATTAACTGCAGATGGGGAAGTATTTATATACAAAGTACTTTGCTCTTCTTCTTTTGGAAATGCTTTGGGCATCAAGGACTGGTAAATCAGTGTCTGATCAACATAAATAAAATAAAACAATTCAGTTAAACAGTCAAAAAACAATATGCTTGGAGTGCTGCTTGGGTGTGGAAAATAAAGGTATCCCTCTGGTGGTCTCCAGTTTGGTGATCCAAGTTAAACATTTGTAAAAAGATCTGAGTCACTCACAGAGGGAGAAGATTAAACAGCCTTATTAGTCCATGGATATCACATTAAAAACATACGCGTTTCAGCCTACAGTACAAGGCCTTCGTCAGGACCAAAAAACAAACAAACAAAAGTTCAATTAAACACTTAAATGTGTCCAAAGTAGTTAAACAAAACATGTATTTGGCAAATTATACATTAAATGTTAAAATGTAAACACAAACTGGACGTCTGTGCTTAAAATATGAATGAGCTCATTTACATTTTAGATGCAATTTGCATATTTACTATGTGACTATTAGGGTTTGATGCGGTTCAGTGAGCACATTAGTAAACAGAAAGCAAGTCCAATGCTATTTTTCTTTTTCATATTCTGTTACATACACACATTGCAGAGAATGATTTTCAGTTAAATTGAATGTTCCTCTTGCAGTTTTATCCTTGCTCCACTCCCATACTTTCAGCAGTTTACGCACAATAACTGCAAGAGAATCCTTGATATGTAGTTGAGAGTTATTGCCTCTCATTTCATTTAGCTTTGCTTATTGTGAGATTTCAATCTCGAATGCTCAGCCTGCAGACAGAGACACAGTCTGCCTCACATTCTGGGCCCATCCTGCCTGAATCCTCCTCTTATCTCTGAGGACGACAGATGAGCTGTCTGCAGTGGCAAGGCCTTGAATGTGCCCCTCATCACTCACATTCACTTCTCACAGTCTTTGTTTGAGTTTGTGAGTGTGTGTGTGTGTGTGTGCATGCATGCATATGGCCGTTTTTATTAGAATATACTATGTGTGCCTGCAAATCCTCAGCCAAATCCACAATAGTCACTTATGTAAATCCAAGGTCTTTCACTCCTTTCCTCACATATCCCTCTTCCTCCACATCGTCCTTTATAGCTCTTTGTACTTCTGCTGCTTCCTCTCATCTACCTTGACCTTGACCATCCCCAGTCTGCCCTCTATCTTAAAGATCAGAGGGAAAATTTTGGAGATGCAGAGCACTGATGATTGCCCAAATCAAACAAAAGTGCACCTTTTTTCCCCCCACTATTAAACAGGGAGCACTTGTACAGTTTACAGCTCACTTCCACCTCTTTGAAGCGCGTTTAGTTCCTCTTCCTTCTCCTAGTTAAGATATAGTAATGGTTCAATACTCTAGGAGTGACGGTGGGGCGATGGTTTCAGGCTGTGAAGACTGTTGCAGTTCAAGGCCATTACCTCAGTTATAACTGGGGTCCTGCTGTGAGCTGGGAAGTGTTCCTGCATCTCATCCATTGGGCCAAAAACAAAAAAGTAAATCATTCTTCTAATCATCCTTTTAATGTTTTTACTGCCTGTAAAGCAAAAAATATTACAAAGTAGAAGACGGGAAATGGTGAGTTACACTCAGACCGATGAGTAAACACTGAAATAGTTTTCTATAAACACTCACTTTTCAGCATATTACTCTTTCAGGCATGCACAAAAACACACTCACACACACACACACACACACACACACACACACATGAACTCAATAAAATGTCAATATAAACTCATCAGAGTATATGGAACTGATGTTTATGTTGCCACGGTTAGCATGACATTGAAGTCAATACTCTAATGGAGCCAGATTCCATTGACATTACAATTAAGGCTACTGGCTTTCTGTTTGAGCTCTTTCACAGGCTAATGGAGATCACATTAGCCCCCTTCAGCTTTTATTGTCTACTTCACTCTATCTCTCCCCTCTAATGCACTTGAGCTAAGTTGTCCAGTCTTTTCTTGTTCTTTTTTGACTCATGCAATAGTGTCATAGCAATGTTGGTTCATCATCCTTAATCTATACTGAAATGAGGTGACCATGAGGTTTTGTGTTTTTGAATGCAAATCAAAAGATATAGATGTGTAATAGAGCCTATGCTAACAGTAGTGTTTCATCATCGTTATTGGGCCAAAATCTCAAATTGTGCAATACCTGGTTTTCAATATTAGCTAAACTTTGTGTTTAATGCTATTCAGTAAATATTAGCAAGGTAGTGAACATTATAAACTGTAGCATTGTCAATGTGCGCTAACCAGCATTTAGCTCAAGTACTGCCTCACAGAGCTGCTTGTATCACTGTAAACTCTTCTTTAGGCCTTTAGCCCAACTTAACAACAATGTGTGATAAGTATAGTTTTGACCTTGGGCTTTCAGAAGGGACTTATCTCGTCAATCTGATGGCCTTCTTTCTCAACGATCCACCATACTGTATAGGGTGCCATCTCGATTACACACTCTCCTGTTCATACCCAGGTTCTGCACAAGCTCAGAGGCCAACACAAAATAACTTTAAGCCTGCAGATTTGGGAAATAAATGTCAAACAATTGTTTTCACAGCTGTGCGCTTGGAGTGGATGCTTTATGTCGGTGTGACTGGTATGTATCAGAGAGGCTGAGCTCAAAAGGGGAGGGGAAAGGCATTGAGGGTGTGCTGTTACAGAGAACAGGACAGGGTTGAGCTGCAGCGTATATGGGGGGAAGAAGAAGGAGAAGAGATGAAGGTCACTTGTAGGTGATTGATGATGTTGCCTGCAGCGCTGTCATTGAGTAATTGACCTGAAGTCATCTGAGTTGTTAGTACTGAATGAAGCACCTGTAATGAAATCATAGGCCCTGGCAGTGCTAAATGTGAGGATCTGACTTAAATGCTGCAAGACTGATGAGGCTGCTGCTGCACTCGTGTCTCTTGTCCCTGTGTGGGCATCCTGGTCAGACTTCATTGTTGTTGTTGGAATTATAAAAAGCCAATATAGACACTTTTATATGACAAAAAATGTATTCAATATTTGTAGTTTATTCAATAATCTCTGCAATGTCTTAGATAAAGAATTGATAACTTACTGAATTTGTATATATCATAGTAAAAAGTCAATCAAAGTACAAAAAACCCATAACTTTCATACAAAACTTCTCTGTTGATCAACGAAAACCAGTTCAACAATCCAACCAATGCCTTTCCAGGTAGATGATTCACAATGAAAATCCTGCATTTGGATGACTACGCCCGTCTCATGGCTGGACACACTGTTTTACTGGAATCAGATTTGTGCAGTCTCTGGGATAATTCTTCCATCACATGCAATTCAGTTTCAATGAAAACAACTTCTCTGTGTCTATGGGAATGTCCGGTGGGTGGTTGGGTGGCTCACTCGCTTCGTCTGTGGTCTCACCACTAACTGTGTCACGCACTAAAAAGGGGAGTTTGGTTCAGTTTGTAAGTAGGTATTTAGTTCTTTAGTGTACTTACAGAAAATGACTATCTTCAGTAATCCAGTAAATTTTGGGGGCCTCGGGGGAGCAAATTGCTGCACATTCACCCTTCAGTCTCAGCCCTTCTCTTACTCAGCTATTTTCTCATGCAGCGCAATGTATCTGAAGATGGAGTGCACGATGCAGAAGCACGGCATTATAAACAATAACAGATGGACACCGTGGACCATGAGTCTCCCAGTGGGCACAAAAACAACGTGACTAATGATTTGTCAGCGGCAGAAACGAGGATATGAGCAACACACTGATCGTAAAAACGGGATATCTGACCTGTGGCGACACCATCTCTGCTGGCAGGAGCCAAATCAGGACTGATTCAGAGTGAGAGACATCCACTGCAATACAGGACAATATAAATATTTTCATGAGGCATCAAATTGAGTTAGAATAAAGAGATTTTTTTTATTGCAGCTCCCACTGTGCTACTCAGTTCAGCATGGGGAGATACTGTATAAACAGGTTGAGGCTTTTCAGATACAGAGGAGATTCTTCTGCTGCAGAGATAAATTGTTTACTTGAAAAAACTCTGACAATTAAAGGAGAGACAAGACTCCATAATCCTCCCTCACTCCTTGATTCTTCAATTGTTACCAAACCGAAACAAAACAAAAAAAACAAGCCAGTTATTTTTTTTCGTCTAGTGGCCTCAAGTGCCAAACAACATCATTAATCAGTGCACCCAGAAAGCCATTTTAAGAGGTGGAATTAAAAGTGGTGGGATAATGATTTCAAAATATAACTCAATATAAAACGAGGGCCAGATTGTCTAGGTTAGTAATCATGGAGATTACATGCTATTAGACTACATTCCGATCGTGGATCAAAATTAACAGATGAAGCCAATTACGTCGTGTCTTTCTGTTCCAAAACAAAATGGAAAATTGATGACTGTGCACAACGCAATTACTTTTTTATTTCATCTATCTTAAAGTTCATTGCTTTGTTTCCTTTGGGTAAAATGAGGGCGTAGAGGCCTCACTTTACAGTATCATTAGCGGATTCCTGTGTGTTGTACTGGCCTCTAACTGTATTTGTTTTGGTGAGCTCAATTAGCACTGACCTTGACATTTCCTGTCGGACTTTATCTACATGGACATTAGTGGGCTTCACGGTGTGGTAGTGAAAAGTGATACGTGAGAGCAGCTGTTTTGTCTCCACTGCTCTTCTGGAGTGTCCCACGGCAGCTAATGTGTATATGTGTGAGTGTGTGTGTGTGTGTGCGTGCTACAGATTGTCCCATCAGATGCTTCTCTTGTTTGATTACAGAGGGAATTTGAAGGTATGAGAAAACACAAATCTCTCACACATGTATGTCCAGCTGTTTTCCGTGCTTTTGTCTAAGTGTGAGTAGATTTAATGATACAGTAGAAGTAATAACCATTTACATGATTTAAAGACAATGTTAACACCCTGCCCCTTGTTTGAAGTGCTGTGTAGCCATTACCAAAATTACTGCAAAATTAGTCCTTGAGAAGTCTGGAGGAAGTTGTTATGCAAGTTTCACTGTCTGTTTAGACACAGTCCGCAATAAAATCCAGATCTCTCACTGCTTAAATCACATTTTGCCATAACTTGACTTCCCACGGAGTGCGCGCCGGGACAGAATCCAGACCCCTGTGACCATGAAATGGAGTAAGTGGGGAAGAAAATGAATAAATAAAGGAATTAACATTGCCACATCTGTAAACCAACATTGGTTTTTCTTTTGTCTGTGTGCTAAGACCTCAACACACTGGGGACAGTGCTGGTCGAGGACAACACATTAGAGGAAAAACAAGGCTGAAGTCACAACTGCAATTTTGTGATGAGACATTCATTCATTCGGTATGTGATGAAAACGTCATCTACAGCCATGATGGCGGCTCTGTTAGGCTGCCTGCGAGCCACAGCACTGCTTGGAGCTAAAAGCTCAAGCCTGCATGCTAACATGCTCGCAATAACAATGTTAACATGCTGATGTTAGCAGATATAATGTTAATCGTGTTCAGTGTCTTAGTTGAGTGTGTTAGCATTTCTGAGATTCGCTATTTAGAGCCAAACATGTTTACACAATGAGCAAAGCTGGAGCTGGAGTGTTATTCATCATACATTGTTCGGTGTCTGTCTCCAAGAAATTATGCTGATGAAGGTTATCATTAAACTGAAACAGAAGACCTGTTTTGCTAGAAACAAAACTTTAGTTGGATTGCATTCAGAATGAAGTTCTACATTTGCACACACAACTCTCACACCCAAGACCACAGTTTGCATCCACAGAGTCCCAATCTTTTGGCAGTAGTTGAAAATCATTTATTCATCACCATGTGGCTACAACTGGATCCATGGAAAACCTTAACAGACAAGAGATATATATATGTGGTCAGTTTAAGCAGAGTGAGATCGAACTAAATGAAAAGAGATCAAAAGCTTGCCATTCTCCTATCCTGTTAGGTTCACAGATAAGAACAAAGATAATAAAATTGAATAAATTTCATGTTGTTGAGTCAGAATCCTGTGAGATTGGCGATTGGTCGACCTAAAAAATAAAATAAAACAAGACAAGCCGACATATTTTGCTTGCTTTATGACTCGAATATTTCACAGTAATATCTGTATTATCCACATTGATATTTATACGTATGAAGTGTCTCTAGCGAGGGAGATGCTGTAAATCCATAGCTGGATCCAGGTCCATGAAGATGAAAGTTTAATGATGGTTTGAATCTGGTCCTGTTGCTCAAACAGATCTTACAAACGAAGGAAAACTGCATAAAATCTAGAAGAAGAAAAAATCAAAGCGTGGGAAACACAATGTGCCGAGTAAGAAAGGAAACATTCCAGGTTTGGTGTGCATTTCCACAGCAGCTGATCATGATAATGAAGATAATCTCTTTGGAAAGTCTGTTTAACTTTGATTTTTCTTGGCTTCACTTGGAGCCAAATGCTGATAGAGGATATTTGTGGGTATGCATTACAACTTGAATTCATTATACAATTAGAGCCACCGCCACATGTTTAATAACAATGGAGTCTCACCCTTTCACCAAGATCCTCTCTGAGTCAGGCCTTTTTAACACCTGCAGACAAAGCCTTGTGTTTACTATAGAGAAATGTTTTGCTTATATTATTTGTCAGTGAATAGAGACCTCGAGTGTAACCCATTGAGGAATTTGTCTATGCTTGACTATGTTCTTAGGTCTTAATTGTCCTCCAGTACAGTTGCTGACCTTCCCTTCATGCTGGACGTGGCAAAACATGATCAACGCTGCAGGCGTCAAACACTTTATTACATCAGGCCATGCCTCATCTGTTGTGAATGCTCGCCTGCTGTGCCGAACTCTCCACACCAGTCCTCCCTAAACATGATGGGTCTTACCCAATGCACATTAGTCTTAATTAAACTAAAGTGTTTTTTCTCTCTCCAGACTGCATCCTCCCTCTCTCTTTCCCCTCCTTTTCTCCTTCACTCCTCCAGCCCTCCCTTTTCTGCCACTTCCTCGCATTTCTCCCTCTCTGTCCTTCCAGCAAAGCTTCATCACAGTTAATGACTTGGTTGTCTGGTCCTATGGGAGGTGCAACCAGTTTACATTCATTTATTCGCAACTGTAGGCAATAAAAATAAACAGACTTTTGGTTCAGAAACCAATGGGATGTTTCCAGGGCATTTGCATTGACTGTCTACTGTAAAATACTGGCTGCATGTATAATCTTGGTACAGACCTCCAGGCTCTTTGTACAGTATCATAGAGTGCGGCAAACATGTAGTGTTGTTTCTCGATAAAGATTTTAAACTGGATTGACTTATCCCTCACTCATGCAGTGCAAAACACATTTAAAACAGAATTTTTCTGGGTCCATTACAAGATTGTGACTATTTCATAGTTAGATTAATGATTTATAAATAAAAAAAACTACTCATGTAGGCTCTTTAATAATGCTAACAACAAAATATTAAGTGATGTCTGAAGTTAACTACTGCTAAACCAACAAGCTTTAATACAGCATATGTAGCCTATATTGTAAAGACAAATCATTTAGAAATATATTTTTATGTAAAAACAAACAAACAAACAAACAAACAAACAAACAAACATAAAAAAAAATACCCTGTAAAAAGAAAAGGTTGAAAAGAAAAAGTAACTCAATAACCCCTGAAAATGGTGTTTGTTGTCAACAAGATAGTTGTGTACTCTGGCATCACTGTCGGGTGTGTTTATGGGTGTAACCGAGCAAATTTTAAATCACATCCATCACAAATCATTGCTCATGCTGGGTGTGGTCAGAGAGAGCAGAGAATCTGTTACTGTGGTGTATATGTTCAAAAATACAATAAAAATAGTTAACCATCTAAACTAATATGGCAGATATGCTAAGTGCTAACACATACAGTATAGGCTACTTACTAATCTAACATGAATAAAATACTAGAGTTTGACTCACTTCAGGTAAGGCATTGGAAGGATTGCAGTTATTAGCACTTCTGTGTGGTCCAGCTTAATCTGTACTTCCTGCAGATTCATGCTAAATTTACTGGTCACATTATTAATGGTGATGGGAGCGTGACCTCTTTCATACCATGTATAGCACGTGACGCATTTAATGGAATTTTTGCATGGATTCTAAAAACAGATAATAATAATAAAAAAAACTTAATATAAACACACTGAGTTGTGATGATAAAGTATGAGGAGATCTTCCGAGATAATTGTGTCCTTCTTATTCCTGTACAAAATAATAAATCTCATTATCTGTGGCTGGTTTGAGGAAAAAAAAACAAAAAACAAAAAAAAAAACACACCTCTGTTCCAGTTTGGCGCTGTGTCCGCCGGCTTCCTTCCTGTCCCTGACCTCACAGGTCAAGGCAGCATAATGAGCACACTCTCCAGTTTCCCTCGCCCCTCAGCACCGACCTGTCACTGTGCCTCTTGCAAAATATCACAATCTCAAAGCTGCTCCACTTTTGCCGCTTCAATATGACCCCCTGAATGTGATTTTTTATTTTTTTTCCACTTGTGTATATTCAGATACAAATGACCAGCACACATGACAGTGACTTATGGCGAAGGGGAAACAGGTCTGGCTGCAGAAATATCACTGGATACAATCAACGTAAACACACACCTCAGTGTTAAGCAGAAGCTGTGCTGCAAAACAGTCATATATCAATGTCTCACAGGTTAATGTAGAGTGCACTGCATCAGAATAATGTTTGTTGTCTTGTGGCTATTGCCATCTACTCTAGACACCATTACCCTATCCATTATACTCCCCATAAGTTTTTAATAATCACATATACTTGAGCATTACCAAGTTTCTCAGCTGTATGGGAGACCACAATACCTTAGGGTAGCAGAGTTTGGTAAACCTCATTAATGTTGCCCAGAGAGAAAAGCCCTTTTTAAAGCCTCAAAGTGGACTGTAAAAGGGACTGGGTCAATAAAGTCTTTATTTGTCTATACACAGGCTGTCAACAGGTTCTTTGTGTTGTTTTCCTGAGAGTCACTTTTGATTTTACGAATGATCCATTCTAATACAGAGCGGTTAATGCAGAGCAGTGGGGCTTAAGTTCAAACTGGAAAGAAAAGCATTTGCCAAGAAAAATGTTTGCAGTGACTCTTGTTTAAAAAAAAAAAGTCAGAGCACAAAGTCTGAAGGTAAGATTAAGTTTGGCAGCATTCATTCTTACCTGCTACTGTTGCTACCTAAAGTTTACAGCCAAGCAAGAGTCATAAACCATTTATAGTTATAATCCCTCAGTTATTCATTGAATCAAACTCCATTTTGGATTCTGTATTTGACATTTTCCCTGAAATTGCCATCCAGTGTATTTATTTCAACAATTACATCTCTGTATAACAGTTTTTTATTAGCAGTGGTGGAGTCTGCTGTTCCCAAGCCAGTTTCAGATTGCGTACCTCTGCATGAGGGATTCACAGGAAATGATACGTGCCTGTAATCCAACACAGTTCTTTATCACACTGATATCAGCTGCTCTGCTTCCTGTTTGCTCTCTTTACACTGCAGCAGAGTTATATTCACTTACTGCTAATGCAAATCAAACGTCCCACTGCTGCTTCACATAGGAATTCTGTTTATCACGAGAAACCCACAGGAAACATAATGCACAGCAAAGACTACATGTGCTCAGTTTGTGGTAGTATTAAACTGCACCTTTTGTTACCATCTCCACTGTAACGACGGGTGGTAAAGAAAACTAAAAAATCTCAAAGATGAATTACCTTTCTGAATAATAATGATATAAAAACAGCAACATAGCAACTGTCTTCGGTTTAGTTTGAGCTGCAGATGGAGATGAAACCTGTGGGAGGAGGAGAGATCGACGGTTTCTGTTGCGATGCCTGTGTGCACGTCTGGAATGTCTCTGTGTGCATGAAGCTCTCTCTGTCCCACTGTGCTGTGGATCCCCGTGGCAGAGAAACCACTCAGTCTCTCAGCAGCCCCTGCAGAAATGCTTTTGCCTATAGCACAATTTTTATTCTCTGCCCAAATCTTTTTTTGGCAGTGTATAAAAGTGCTGGCTGTGGCTGCGCAACTCATCACAGGCTGCCAACAGAGGTTGTGGCCTGGCGGAGGAGGGCAGTCGCCTGCTGGTGGATGTATAGCTACAGTGTGCACTGTAAATTAAACATCAGATAAACCTCTATCTCTCCTCGAGGCTGTGGGAAAGTGGGAGTGGAGGTGCAGAGGCCTTTGTTGATCTCTGTCAGTGGCATGGCAGCTGAAGTCAAGGAGGTGCAACACATGCTGGGATGTGAAGAGCAATAAGCTGCTGATAAAGAATTTGAGGATTAATCTACAGGAGGTTTGGGAAAAAAGGGGGTGGACAGATGAATTGATAAGTTGTTTGCATTTTGAATAAATGGGACTTCTTTTCTTTAACCCTTGCTGGTGGAGGAACCTCATGGCTGAGGCCTAGTCCACACGAGCCCGGGTATTTTTGAAACCGTGAACATATGTTCCCGGTTGTAATCAAAAGCAGACCTCAGACCAGGAGCTGGCATTTTTTTTCCACCCGTGGTCTTAAAATGATCAACTGCCACTTTCAGTTTTTTGTCTGCACTTTGTATCTCATCTCTCACCTCAGCTGGATCAAGCTGGAGGTCTGGCACCAGACATCCTGATAATGATGAGAAAATGAGAAGAGCGGAAGCCATGAAAGGAAATATCCCTTCAAATGCACCCCCTTCTTCTTTCCTCGGCCTCCGCTCCCTCCTCTCTGTCCCCACTCCAACCTCTCAACCTCTATTCCCAGGCTGCACACACACACACACACACACAAGCCGGGCCCTCCATGGAGAGCAGGAAGCTGGACTGGGAACTGGGAGCCTGCTGTCTACAAGCCAAGGCAAGCGGGTATGTAGATGCCTGCCTAGGAGAAGGTGGCCACTTTCCCAACTATGAGCCAGAGTCAAAGTGACAGCCATGTTCAAGAGACCTGGGGGAAATTACACAGTCTGAAAAACCACTGGGGCACAACGTGAAAACCAGCACCCAGTGGATGAGCATAATAACACACATTGTGTTCACTGGTCCCTTCATATGGGAAATAATTAACCAAATCGCTATCTGGCACACAAACCGCTTGGGAAAGATTAGTTGGCTTATGTGTATTTTGGGACGGTTTGGTGAACCACAAGCCAGGAAACTTGAAGAATCCAAGTTTTGTCACCAAGCAAAAAAGCTTCATCCCCATGATTACAGATGTACGATATCATTTCTTATAGCCTCTCACACATTTTATGGGTTTCGTTGAATTATGTTGTTCATAAAAATTTTGCATGCAATTTAGTTTTTGGTCTCATAAAAGATGTCCGACACTTAAGAAAACATCCCTCCATGCACCAAAAAAACTGCCTTACTGACATTATTCACCGCTTTGCTGCTACAGTTTGCAATAATACTGTAGTGCAGATTTCATAATTGTTACCATGGCATTTTCTTTTGTTGGTACCCACAAAAATTTTGCTTTGAGGGACAGAGACTATTTTTGCATGAAAATCCAGTAATCCACTGCTAGTTTGATCCGAAAATTAGAAACTTGTGATGAGTCTCTATGGCCGTCCTTTTACCAGTGGCCAGACAAAGACATGTTTTATTTTCTAAACTATGATTCATTGAAAAGGAACATTATTTACAGCTCCAAGACAGGCAGCTAAATGAAGCAACCTATGTTGGAGCTGGTTTCGCATAATTGAAAACACACTGTTAATTTGCATTGTGGTGGTTGGAAAGCGGCTTGTTTTCAAAAGGTTAATCTCTCTTATTGTCTTTTGTGTGTCATATGTGAATTGGTGGAGGAGTAACATCCTCCTCTCTGTTCCTCTGTTCTCACCCTGTGAGCTGCTTTAGGATTTTTTCAACCACAGCACCACTGTGGAACGTCTCCAACATTAGTTAGATGTTAGAAATGGGCTTTTTAAGTGCTGTGGAAAGCTGCTTTCTCTGTTTGGTCCAAGAAGTTTCCACAAAACATGTTTTGGATTTGGGTCTATTGGGTTGAAATCACCATCAGATGCTTATTTGTGACATGTGCAGTGGATAAAACACCATTAAATTAAGAAAGGAGAATAGAACATTTACTCGATTTAAATAATACACTCAATATTCCTTCTGACTTTAAAGGGTCAATTCACCAAAACTTTATCTTGGAATAAAGTAGCAGTATTCATTCCAGGTGCAGTTCAGGTTCAGTAGAGAGAAAGTATTTTCAGCTTCAATTCTGTTATTTACCCAGAATCACTGGAACAGTAATGGCTGAAAATCAGATACACATTTTCATAAATGTTGCAGTCCAGACTGAAATATTACAGTGGCAGTTTTTTGTTATTCATGCTCCCCAGAGGATGACACAAGATGGTCTGAAGCCTTTATCGACTTTGGTGAACCCTTATATCACAATGAGGTTAATGTGAAATTACTGTGTAGCCTATTTATCTTTTTTTAAATTATTATTTTAGATTTATTTCAACCAGGGTAACTATGATGGTGAGTGACAGTAATAGATAATGTGCCTGTCATACTGATGAAAAAAAGACTAAGTGTAGCATTAGAGCAGGGTGGAAGGGACAGTGCATTTCATTTTTCAATACGGGACGATCCAGTATCACTATCAGTTTACTCAATATATGAAATAATGTTTTAGGTAATTCATGTTTAATTACTGGTTTATGTCTTTGTAATAACAAGTGTTCAGAGTTGTGTGTTTGATTCCCATGTTGACAGAGATCACACACCCCGAGTGGCACTCTCAAATTTTCTAGTTGATGCAGATGTTAGCAGATGTTAGCACACTAACAACAGGCAAAACTAAGATGAACAGCTAGACGTCTTGGCTGCAGAGTATTTGTGTAATTGGGAGCAAATTGAGTTTTGAATAACGTAAAAATAAGATGCAATATTTCTTTAACAATGTCACATTCCTATTCACTATCTACGCTTCACTGAATCATTCTGGAGGTCACTGCGGTTTTTGATATAACTCCAACATAAAAATCACATGTAAACTCTAGATGTGTTGTGTATCATTTTCTGTATCGTTCTCTGTAATTCAGCCTGACAGTTTTTGGCTACTTTAAAAAAAATCGTTGAAAAATGTGTCTAGAGTTCCAAATAAAGCGTTTGAACTATGCTAATTTGCACAGCACAAATATGTAACCAAAATCAAATTACTGGTTTTTGGTGGTTAAATGGTATCGAATACTGTTCACTGGTCGCTACTCTTTGCTCAGAGTTTAAAAGCTAAGGGTCTGCATCTTATCCCTGCCCTTCTGCTTTTCCTCTAGATGTCTGGTACTTCCTCACAACAAATGATTGATTGTGCCAATGCCCTCTGAGAACTGACAGCTGGTCCCTTTATCCCCTCGGTGGCCTCGCTAACCACGGAGCTGTAATCGTTTTTGACTTGACAATATCTATAAGGAGCTGCCGGCTGAGGGCAAGGTGTCCTGGTTGTGTTATGACAAAGATATTAAAGGAATCTGTCTTCATCTTTATCTTGAGGGAGTTCTCTTTTTAATCCACCCAAAGACAAACTGCTAGCCCTCCGTGCTCTTCCTCTTATAGGATCCTGAAGGATGTGAGCCTTGACACACACTCATAAAGCAGAGAGAGGAGAAGCTCCGGTTATTTGTTTATTTGCTCTGACTATTACAGCGTTTCCAGAGGCACTGTATTATGCACTGACATAGATAGATAGCTGAAACTTTTCCCTCTCAATACTTAATGTTTTTTACTGATCCTGTGAGATAAGCTTTCATTCTAACATGGAGGCAGAAAGTTCAAAAAATAAATAAGTAACTGAATAAGTTGTGGATAAAACAACATCAGAACGCAACAGTGATGTTTCTCCGTCTCCATTTTTGGAATAACAACTACGACTACACAGTAATCTTTGCTGTGTGCATTGCAAAAAAAAGAAAAAAAAAGAAAAGAAAAAACCTTCAGCATTTCGACTCCACGCAGATCAGTGGCATAATTCAAGAAAGAGTGACTAGATCCATAATTTAGAGAGCTCTGCACTCGTCTGCCAGTGACAGCAGCAACACAACAAATCTACTTCTGTCATATATGTGCTAATAGATAATTCAACAGCAGAGAGTGTCTTATCCAACCTTTTTACACTAGGTGGGTACTCAGTGAGGGAGACGGAGAGACGGGTAAAGTAAACCACATTATAACATTATGAATCCTCACAGATTGATGGATCGGTGCAAGTGGAAAGTGGGATTATGCCTTTTCGACACGGTCTGTCACACCGGAGTCTTCTGCTACTGTGACTGTGGGACTATTGAGCCGCTCCTAATATTTCAAAGCCTATTACTCAATGAGCATGACGTCCAGGGACAAGCATGGGCATCATGAAGACTTCAGATCAGCTTACCACATTAAACATCCAGCGATGGGGATTTTTTTGTCTGATCTGCAGTGGGACGACAACCAAAAGTTAGATTTATGCTCCACTCGGTGTTCAGTTTGATTATCAAGCCTCAAAATTAGGGAACTTTGAAGCATTAGGAGCAGGAGCTGGAAAAGCAGCAGGATCCACATCATTGCCTTGAATATTATCACTGTCCTTTAGCTTTATTACCAAACAGATGGTTTGTTTGCTCTGTATCTCCACGCTTTACGGTCATAAAACCTCCATGTGTATAAATATATGCTGACAGTGCTCCTCGCTCACAGACAGGACGCGGTTTGAGCAAGAGGCAGTAAAGTTTTGTTGGAGCGTTATCTCACAGGAGGTCCCAAAGTACTATCCTTCAGGATAAAACAGGGTGCTTTATTTGCATTTATTTGACTTTTACAAGGTCATGAAAGTGAGGCAGAACTCATAATTATGCAATGTAGGGCAGGAAAAGTCATTTTAAAAGGACTGTACTGCATTAGGTTGTTTACTAAATGTTATTTAAATGGATACCTGTCTTTCTGTCTTACTCATTGCAGAAGGTTGGTGTTCTAGCATCAAATTTACTTTCAATCATGCAAAAATGCTGTTTTAATGCTCAAATAAAAATACATTATAGGTTTAGTTTTACTGCATTATTTTCATCATGCCATTGCCACAACGGTTCCCCGGATATTTCTAGTGATTATACTGATGAATCGTTTTTTATTATCCACATATTACCCCTGTGCTGCTGAACCGCACAGCACCAGGCACATCGTGGTGAACTACTTGACCCTTTACTCTCTTAGAAAATGTTGCATGTAACTTTAATGTATGAGGCACTCTGTTAACCTCGCACTGATATTGCACAGGGATGCTGAAAGCCGTGCCATAAGAGCAGCTTCCTACAAGGACTGCAGTTTGACACCTTTCCAAAAGTGTGACATTGAACAGGAAAGACTAAATGAGGATTTGATTAAGGATATAAAAATCCAATGTTACTCAAAGATCATTACCAGTAAAAGGCTGGTATTTCATTAATTTAATGCCTCGTAGTTTCAGAGGCTTATTCTTTGGCCACTGGTGTGTGAGGAAGCGTACAAGCACTTTCATCAAGGGTGTGTCTTTCCCACAAATGAGACTGTATCTACAACACACACATTCACACAGACAAGTCTCTCATTAGGCACATCATACTGATAGCAAGGTCCTCTCAGAGTTAATGATGCATTTCTTCATTATGCCAGCAGAGGGACACATATTGCCTATATATTAATTAAAAAAAATGTCCTGCCAAAGAATTTCATTATGATATGGGAAAGAGGTAAAGTTTTTTATGTTTGGTTTCTGCTTTTCATGTGCAACATGAGCGGTAACCGTGGGTGACTTCATAGAGCCTGGAAGGTTCAGCTTTGAGCACTTAATGGTCGGTGCAACCAGATGAGATGAAGGTTGTGGTGGTGGCTGTGGAGTTAAGATTTCCCAGAGGGTAATAAATGTAGAGGAGGACTTCCTGTGGGCCATTTCCTTTCTTATTTCAGTCATTTATTACAAAAGCAGGCATCTATTCCAGCTGATCACATTCAAAAATAGTCCCCAACTCCAAAAACTTTCAAATTAGTCTTTTGGTCTTCATCTATAAAAGTGTTTTGATCATGGTTGTAGTACTTTCTTAGGGACAGAGAAGTGGAGGATGGCTGAATACGAAGATGTTACTATCATATAAAGTAGTATCATAGTAAATCCATTTGGAGAAGAGATGGAAATTGCTCACTAATGCGTAACTCTTATGTTTTTTACATGACTAGCATCACTTGTTAATTCATGGTTTGCTTGCTGTTCAGTCAGCTTCACACACACCCGCTCCCTCGTTGACTTCACCTTGTTTTAAATTCTAACCTGAGATAAGAAAAGACAACAAACCGTGCTGCAGCTCCTCGGCTCATCTGTGCGTAATTTACAGTTTTACAGACTTAAAATGCGAAACACGCAGTCTCTTCTTATGTTTCACAAAGGAAAAAAAAGCATAATCCAATATTTATGAAGTATGAAAAGACATGAATCACCTTTTAAGACATTATGTAAAGATAATGCAAGCTATGTGTGCTATCTGCATTAACATGCGTCATAAAAGTCAGTAAATCCTCCGGGGCGCTCCCGTCTTTCTTCCCTGGATTCCTCGCCCACAAGTCTGGCCTTCGATTGTTCGCGTTATGCAAATGTGGCAATAAGGAGTCCAAATGCTTGTGAACTTATAGAGCTGGAGCCTCTTGCTGCATTGGAAAAGATCTGCCACTGAGGTGCAATTACTCTGCTTGAGAGCTTCAGTGCCTTAAACTTCAGTCAGGCCTCGAGATGTTTGATGAGACATCAAACAGGTTCCAGAAAAAACTTTGCGAATGTGAAGATCCCCCGACTTCTCTCTTCCCCTCTTTCGTCATGAATCAGAGTCGGGCGATAGAGAGATGTGACTACACAGGTGGTTTGCTTCATTTGTTTCTATCCAGCCGTCTCATTAAAAACACTATCTCCTCTATACTCTCTAACTTTCAACACAAGCTGACTCTGCTGTTAGTGCCACTCATCCCAGAATAGTGCCCGGCTGTGCTTTGCTTCATTCTCTGCTGGCAATGAGTCACTTTTGGGGAAGCGGCCTGACTTTACTTTGAAAACGTTTCTTAGTTGAGCACATTGGAAAACTTAAAAGGACGTAGGGCTACGCCTCTGTTTCAACATATTCTTGTATATTCAGCCTCCCTGGCTGGGCCCAGATGTCTTGAGGTTGGAATAATGGGAGCAATAAATGAATTAAAGGCAAATTCACAGATATTGAAACAAGCCCGCACAGCCAGCCAGGGGCTTGTATAAAAATACTCCAGCAAGACACTCGTGGCGGTGTTTCTGCTGTATTTGAGAATCTAATATTACACCCCGCACGAGTTCTGTGATAGCACCCCCAGGCTCAGACATGTTGAGAAGCCCATTAATCACCAACCTGCAGTCACTGTGCTCCGTGTGACAAATGACAAGGAGGAGACTCAGACTCTGCGTCTGTGTGTTATGACATCAGTGTGTGTCTATCCACCTTGCATATGTTCAGATTTAACCCTTTCCTTCATTCTGGATGACCTGATGGTGCAACATGGCCTGACTCACCAGCAGGGGCAACACAGTGGTGGCCCACCTTCAGGCAGATGGCTCTGATTCTGTTAACATCTGTGTCGGGCTGCCCCCGCTGTAAAATGAATTTAGCTTCTCAGCCTGAGACGCGACTTTGTCTTCAGGAGTGTTAACATGCCATGTAATCACACTGTGTCTGTGAATGTCATTAGTCTCCCTTTGAAATCTGGAAGTGAATACGGAGAAGGAGGAAGCTTTTCAAAAACAGGTGTGTGCCCATTTACTTTTTCCTGTGAAAAAATAAAAAAATAAAAGAACCGCAGAGTGCTGCTCCTTTCCTAAATCAATAAAAAAAATTGAAATTAATCAAAAGAATTAGACAGGATGCAGGAGTGGGGCATGATTTTTCATTCATGCATGCTGTCTCTGACGTTTTAATCAAACAGAATATTCACAGCAGCCACATACATGAAACAAATTATGATTGTGTACTAATGAGCCTTAAAAGAGATCGTACTCCACCCAAGTTCACCTTTAATTTGTCAAGTTAATGCTGCATTCAGCAGAACAGGCCCCACAGACCCCTTTCCTTTAAAGGGATAGTTCACCCAAAATTCAAATTTCACTCATTATCTACTCACCCTCATGTCGACTGGGGAGAAGTTTCAGAGTCCTCCGTGCCTTCTCTGAGTTACAGCGGGGCTCCGTGCAGCACTGCATGTCCATATGACGGTTGCGAACGGAGCTCACTTTTCTTTGTCCAAAAAGACACACCAAAAAACATCCAAATACCTCCATGCTGCTTGTCTGTAATGTCCCTCTTGTATTGAAGCCCCAACATGAGAAATTGTTCCGAAAAAAATTAAATAAGTATATGTTTTAAGCTTGTTTGTAGCGGAAGCTCCCAGTGTTGCTCTGCCGGAATCTCGCGCGATTTGCGGAGCCGTGAACTGGGTGTCAATGCAAATCGCGCGAGATTTGGACGGACCAGGAAGAGCAGTGCTGGGAGCTTCCGCTACAAACAAGCTTAAAATATAGACTTATTTAATTTTTTTCGGAACAATTTCTCATGTTGGGGCTTCAATACAAGAGGGACATTACAGACGAGCACTATGGAGGTATTTGGATGTTTTTTGGTGTGTCTTTTTGGACAAAGAAAAGTGAACTCCGTTCGTCCGTCATATGGACATGCAGTGCTGCACGGAGCCCCGCTGTAACTCAGAGAAGGCACGGAGGACTCTGAAACTTCTCCCAGCCCTTAGTCGACATGAGGGTGAGTAGATAATGAGTGAAATTTGAATTTTGGGTGAACTATCCTTTTAATTTCGTTTCCTTTCCTTTCCTTTCCTTTTCTTTCCTTTCTCTTCCACACAAACTTTTTTCCTTCTCACACTGGCCCATGCTTTTCTGTCAGCTTCAAATTTACGACGCTGAGGTGCAGCAGGGGTGTTTTGCCCTGGGTACTAAAGGGAAAACGGTGGAAAGGGCATTTTTGCGAGCTGTCCTCTGACATGCCACCCACACAGTCCTAAGCAGGGTGTTATCCTCTGCCATAAATCACTTGGGTCATTAAATCACACCCCAGACACTCTTCTGCCCTTTCTCATCACAGTGGTTTCTCTTCATCTTTATTCAATTAGGGAGATTAATGGCCCAGGATACAGCACCCAGGTTGACATTCTCTTATGTGGGACATGATCGAAATGTCACAGTGTGAGGGGGACAGGATGTGACAGGATGGGCAGGGGACGCTGACTTACTTGGACACATGGTGATAAGCTCCCCCCAACGGAGCTTTTTATCCCTGTTTATGGATGCACCTGTTGCTGCTAGCTTCATATGAAAACTGAAAATTGAGTGCAGCTCATTTCATTAATCGTTGATTACACTAAAAACTAGAAATAGATAAAGAATAAAAGTGCTGTTCACATAACTGAGTCTTCCTTAATGCATCACAGACAGCAATCACTCTAAATATCAAGCTTTGCCTCCTCTGTGAAGTCAGAACAGACCTGGAGCTCGCTTACTGTAGCAGCTCAACAACTGCCAGAATCCACGCAATTTCCCTACAATAGAAAGGGAAATGAGCTGAGGATTGACCAGTGTTTCATCCGTCAAACTGTGGACCACATCTGAATAGAAGCCCTCGGCGAAAGCTTTGACGGCGCCTTGTTAGGCTTTCCAGTAGAGCTGCCACTGAAATGTAAATTAGGTGGTCAAAAAAAACCCACCCTGTGTTAGAGTAGAAATATGGAAAAAAGGAAAAGAAAAGGAAAGACACTATATGTAAAAAGGGCACTCGTTTCCTAATGTATTCCTCTGTGGCAAAGAAGAACTGAGCTCCTATAGGGGAGATTGTTTTTAACGATATGCACACATTTAAAATGCACAATTTATACACTGGTATATGCCTGACAGTGACGCTAGGATTTGGTGACAAGCTACTGAGTTGAAAAGCTAACAAAGTGGAAATAAAAACCTTCATCTTGTGTCCAGCGAAATGTTTTTCCAGCCATGTCATTGTGCTGCGTGTCGTGTACTTGATACAGTGAAGGACACATTAAGGAGAAGGAAATTGGATTTCTGTGGATGAATAAGTGAGTGCCCTTTTGCATGAGAGCACCTATTGTGGCTGTGTATTCAAGCCATACTGATGGCATGGCTCCAGAGAAGGTGATGCAGGTCTGCTGATTGGTCTGCCAGTTGGCTCATAAGATATGTTTTAAAATATATGAATTTTTTAAAGTATATTTTGGGGGCTTTTTGGCTTTAATTGATAGGATAGTTGAGAGAGACGGGAAATTGGGAGGCAGAGAGAGGGGGAATGACATGCAGCAAAGGGCCGCCAGATTCTGGATTCAAACTGGGGCCAGCTGAGCTATGTGGCACCGCAGATTTCTGTGTATTTTCATGATTTGCAGAGAATGAACCAGGGGACTTTTTCTCTATGAAGCTGACACTTATACATTTAAATGCAGTATCTTAGCTATAGTTTATAGAGGTGTGAGACTTGCACAATCATTCATATCCTCCTCAGGATAATTTGTTATATCTTTGGCTGTTCCTTTATCTTCCATGTTTGGACAAAATTAACAGTAAGATTGACATTTTCTGACCAAATAGTTGCAAAACAATATAGAATATAATGGTATGGGACTTCACTTTGATTTATTTTTGTATGTGAATAAATAATATGAATCAATTTACATATATCAAATGTATGTATATACCGGTATATACTGTATTTGAATTTGGGTTAATTGGTGTCATATTGCTTCTTTTATGTAATTACATTTATTTGCAGAAGAATAAATAATCCTCCTGCTTTGTTTCACTACCACCATTAATAGAGAAATAATAATCCACTCCTAAATAACTGTGACAGCTCGTATCCCTGGAAACTCTTTCCATGTGTGGAGGCTTTACCTAGCCACTCTACATTTCACTTCCAGCATTAATTGTCTGTGCAAGTGTTTAGTCACGTTTTCCACCTCCAATATATCACGCATATGAAATGTCAATTTCATGAGGTAGCAGGGAGAGTGTGTGTGTGTGTGTGTGTGTGTGTGTGTGTGTGTGTGTGTCAACAACACTTTGTTAATGTGCTCCATGCTGATGTTGTTTGCTTATTAAAATATGAAATGACTTCAGCATGGTTGTTTTCATTTCATTAACTATGCTTTCAACATGGAAAAACAAAGTGTAACCTGATAAGATATAAACACTGGTATAAAAAAAACTGTGCACTTTTCGTAATACACATCTAATGATTACGGAATACCAAAAAGTTTTCCTGTACTGCAAAAAAAACAACAACCCAAAAACATGTCATCCACATAAATCTTACGAGCTGTTGTATCACCTTCATGTAACCTACTTTGTCTCCACACGGAGTTTGGAGGCAGCTCCGTTGCCGTGTAACCGCGCTCTCATCTCAGCCTGGAGTTGACTCAAGCTGCTGTTGGCTGCTTCCTCTCATGTCGTCATCTGGCAGGTGACAGACAAGAGCAAACACTCAGGCAGCCATGGTATTGTTCATCGGAGGGAAATCTCCTGGGAACCCTGAGCAGACTCCCCCCCTCCATCACATTTACAAACACAGACAGGATTGTTTACCAT
Source organism: Trachurus japonicus (assembly GCF_045865225.1). Lineage (NCBI taxonomy): Eukaryota > Metazoa > Chordata > Actinopteri > Carangiformes > Carangidae > Trachurus > Trachurus japonicus. Next base: position 25,271,827 of record NC_140912.1, read on the forward strand.
TAGTTAGTATTCATTTCTTCCACGGACTGATTGTCAGGCTCTGCGTAGCCTTTGTTCAGGTTGTGTAGTGTGGTTTTTAGTTGTTGTATAATGTGACAGTCATTGTTAGGAGAGCTGACTGAAGAATTGCAATAAGCTTGTTAACAGCAGCTGAAGAAATGAAATAACATTTTGTATCAAACCATAATAAAATGACAAGCCGCTGTGAGGTTTAATCCCAAATTCAAAAGCTAAAACACATTATACAGTCTCTGTCTATAGCCTTTTAATTCACTTTGTCTCTGTAGCTGGCACACGGGACTCCTCTGTGCATTGCTTATATAATTAACCTTTACTCACCCATGCGAGCCAAAGCACAGTGGAGCAAAACAATCACACAAATGTCTTCATGCCCACATATGCAGTTTCTCGTTGATGAAATCAGGAGGAGGAGGAGGACAAAGACCCCGGCATACGAAGTAATATGATTATGTGGAGACTTGCAGGTGTAACATTTCCAATTACAGCTCTCCTCCGTTTAATCAAAACACAACCACCCCAGAGCATCACCATCTACATGTTTACGGATTACAGTTTAGAGAGTTGGCTGCACTGTGTGTTTCAACTCAAGATGCTAAAATTATCGCTTCATGCACATAAAAACTTACATCGCATCCCTTCTGGAAATGTCTGTCTTCATACATCTGACAAAACAAGCGTTTTATTTTCAGTGTTGGAGGAATTAGTTGATTTTATTTGCCTGATTAGAAGGTGTGATTAGCAGCTTGGCACCAGTTGCATGTGTCACGCCTGTGAGTGTTTTGGCAACCAAGTAGACGAGATGACTGCAAAGCCAGTACAGCAAACAACAGCAAGTGACTACAGCTTCTGGCAACGAAGCTTAACGAAAACAAATCTCTGCTTCCAGAAAGAGTTGTAGGAATAGTTTTTGAACTCCAGGTGCACTGAGGAGATTGATGGTTGAAAAAAAAAAGGGGGGGAGAAAAAAAGGATTTACTAAAACAACAAAATGCGTTTAAAAACCCATTTCCAACACATGTGGCTTTTGGGAAGGGATGAGCAAAACCATGTTTTTCCTCTCTGTGAACCACTATTGTTATAGCAACCTTTAAAAAATGTTGCTATAACAATGGCGGTATAGCCTCCCATGAGATACAGTACTGCCTGCCCACATATTTAGTGGATGATGGCAAATAAATAAATTACTTCTTGACAATATATTTCAAGCTACAGTACAACAGGACTGCAAGCTGACATGTTGAGTTAGTAGAATAATCTGCTTTTTCTTTAGCTGCTGTTTTTTTTTTTTTTCAAAGCTAGCAAAACACTGAGTGAAATTATTCGGCATTGGTCCTGAATGGAAACTGAAAAGAAAAAAAAAACTGGAAGTGAAATCCTTACATGATAGTAGAAGTGCCAGTGAAAATAGGGGTTACTCCCTGGGTTTTCCAATGTGGCCACTTCAAGCGCAATTACAGCCCTCTTTTCATTAAATGATCGTTTGTCATGATGGAGTGAAAAGAAAAGAAAAAAACTCTTTCATACCAGCATTAGTTCTCTGAGGAGCTGTTTCTGCTATGACCAGTGGATATGAAGGTGTGTCTGTCTACGGTCTGCTAAGAATCACACAGGTCTACGTCTGCAGCTGAGTGACAAGAAACATTACAAGAAAATTGACTCAATCTGACCGTCCGGACTACAGGCAAATTTGACTTAAAGGTGGATGGAAAAGGTTGGACCTCACTTGACAGAGGGAAAATGCACCTTCATGCCAGAATACTGTAGCTCATTCTTCGGTCTGTGGCTGCAGCTACATAAATGATGTCATACTGTCAATAGTAAGTGACTCACTTTGTGGATAAAACTTGATCAGATCTCAAGAATACACTCCCACTTCACACTTACATGGAAAGCTGAGCGACTATGTAAGACAGCTTTTCTTTTTCCGAGGCCAATTCCTCAAACTTCGCACCGCCTGCTATTTCTCAGGAAAGCTCCGATTCATGGGCAAATATACGACGTCCTGAATCTGAGCAGTGATGCTTTCACTGTGCCATTCTTCAACAGGATTGATACTTAGTAGAAGGGAAGGCAAACCAGCAGCCTGGCAACTCCATTAACATAATTGCATCATTAATTGTGAATCCCTTTCAGTCTGAGAAATAGTAGCTGGTGCTGGATGCAGCTCCCGCTCAAGAGAAAGCCTCCACACACAGTGGTTTGTAACAAGTCAGAGAAATGCCTGCTGCCTCATTAGTGCTAGATGCCTGTGGGCCTCCTGCTCTGAATGCAGGGGGGGTCTGACGCCTGTGAATGACAAACCCATGGTGTTTGGTAGAGTGGAGGCATTCAGGTGAAAGTTATTACACTTTTCTTCCCACACTCAGCCGCATAACTCAGCTTTAGAGTTTCTCCCACAGGGACACTCCAAGGTCGATTGTATCTCTCCAAGTAAAGCAGCTACCAAACTTGTGTTTGAAGAGCTATTCCCAAACTGCTGTCTCCGCCATAATGAGGACACTCTCCCAACATTCCTGGCTGCTGGTACCATGAAATAGAAAGGAAGAAAGACTGCGTGAAGAGGATGAATGAGTGAGTAATTAGGAGTGTAAGGCTGATCTTGAATTAGCGAAGGAATGACAAGTGTGAAAGGCGGCTCTTTCTTTTAACACAGAGAGAAACCTAGTGAGTGGGCAGGACATGATTCACAACAGGCTATGTCAACTGCTTTCAAGAAAACAAAGGGAGATGTGCAAAATACATATTAACGCTTTTTTATGAAGATCATTCAAAGCAAGTTTGAAATTTAGCCTAATATTACAATCATCCCAAAGAACCTTTAGTTTGGTGTGAGATTCAAAGAGCAATGATCAATTATCCTCAAACTTGCAAACAATACGTCTCTGCAAAGATGGAGTATACGCTGATTTTCCGATATGTTTGTTCAGTTCAGTTCAGACAACTTTATTTATCTTGCAAGGTTGATTTCATGTGTAGCTTTCCCAGTGCACATTTGTTCACACATCAGACAGTCAACACAAACTGTCAAGAAAAAAACCATTAAAAGCATGGGACGGAGGAAGTCAAGAACTATATAAATATGTAAACAAGATGTATGAAGGTTTGATGGCTGGAGATGGTTGGTTTGGATGTGCAGGTAGTGAAGCAGAAGGGGGAAAAAAGTCAAATAATCCCATGCCCAACGTGGATTAGACCTGAGGAAGAGGAAGATGAAGAATGAGAGTGATGGTAGTTCAAAAGTTTTCAAATTAAAGACTGGATTATGTAAAATCCTTCCCATTGGATTAGCTTTCTCACCATAAAACCTCTGTCAGAGACAATTTCCCTACTGTATATATAGGGAAATGCCTATATTTCCCAATCATTCTGTTTTTGGTCAATATTTGTGACTTGTTTCATCAGATATTCCTCTGTCAGTTACTTGTAGAGCATGGACATCCCGTATTTACAGATTTACTGCTTATATTATGTAAAACCAGTAAACCAGACATTGCCAGTGTATGTGGGTTAGCAACAAAAATGTAATTGTCTAAAAGGAAACAAAAAATAAAAATAAACAAATAAAAAAACCAAACAGTTTGGACTTTTTTTGAGCGGCTTTCACTCTTCCAGTTCCTTTCTTGGCTAAATGAACAGAGTAGTGAATTGAGGGCCATGTAGCGGCTAATTATCGTGGCAAAGCAGCTCAACAGTTCACAGCCTAAAGTGCCTGGTGACTCCCAGAAGAAAACAAGCCAGTAGTATTAATGTTGCCTGCCTGAAAACTGGTCGTTTATGGAAACATAAATGGTCTCCTTCAAAAACAATTATTGGGTACATTTCCTCATGCCTGCATGTTGAATAATTATTCAGCTTCAGTGTCGAAAAAAAAAAGTTAGCTGCCCTAACTTCAACAAAAATTGTTTACAAGATGTGAGTATAAACATTTCGCTTACTTATTTTCCTACAGTTTATAGTTTTGAAAGACAAACCAATAACCTCCTGGCTATAGCCCAGGAATGAACTATATGCATTTTTATCTGATATGTTACAGGGATGTTCGGGGTTGTTGTGATGTTCAGTTTTATTATTTATGAAGCATAAATAATGCAACAAGTGTCACGGTGGGTCAGATGCACAGCAGTCTGACTTTTTAGGGGAGCATTGAGGATTTCACACGGTCTGCATTTTTAATATAATGTACTGTAGCTTTCTGTTCTCGGTCTGCAATAAAAACGATTCTGACCTTTCTCACTAAACTGGGAGTTAAATAGACTTCTGCAAAGAATCAAACACAAGGGCGAGGAAAGACTTCTGGTTTAATTTCAATTGCACAAATCTATTCATATAATGAACAACCCCCACGTGGGAATGTGGTCTCAGATTCCTGGAAAACCAAATACACTAAAAGGTTTGACGGTGCTTGTGTTGGATGGTAAATTCAGTGATGAATGACAAGAGAATGATTTTTGCCAGTTAACCACCCAGGTGTGGGAGAGGGGGGAAAAAGATCCCTGAACACCCATGTGTTTTCAACAATAAGTCATTTTCTGTTTACATTTAGATTCATGCTTGCATTTGTTTTTCTTTGTTTTTTATAAGTAAAGGGCCTTTATACAATACTGATGTGTTGCGTACATGAACTTCTATCTGGTTCTGTAAAATGTACTAAACGAAGCAGTCTAAAAATAAAAGTGATGACACATCAGGAACACTTTGGCTTTTGTCCGCCTGAGAAAAAGAAATCCTTGTTGAAAGGGCCAAAGGCCACAACTTTTAAATTTGGGAGAAATTATTGGTATAACTATGATAACATTCAGTATCACAAGCTTTATGTCAAGCATACCCATTGGTTTAGGTTGGCACTACTTTACATTATGGTTACAATATAACTCAAATGATTCAATGAGGTCATAGCTGCTCTTGTTCATCTAATGAATTTGTATTTCACAGGGAAATAATTTCATTCATTTTGACCATTAATATACTGAACATAACCTGTCAACCAAAAACAAACACAATCTAATATTTTGTGTATACTGATTAGTTTGACTATACGAGTAGTTTCTATATTCTACACAGAATTCATAGCCATGGACATAACTGAGTTGGACAGGCGTAAATAGAGCAAGAGTCATGCTAGCACCAGTAGCTGCGTGAGGCTATACTTAGACACAGCAGGGCTTGATCTAAACACTCATGTCATCAGGACAACACACCCACAGCGACAATGTCAGTGTGGTTTATGTAGCAGCTAATGATGTTTAAAAGGTTCACCAGTTCAATATCGAAGCACTTTAGCAGGCAATATTAGCAAATTCAAGCGATCACCAAGGTTACTACAAATAATCCTGTGGGGAACATGATTTCATAAACACATTTTATTTAATATACTTCAATTTTATGTTTAGCCATTTTAGTGTTATCAGGTGTTTCATTGCTGAGTTATGGGGGGAAAATTTGCATCTCCTGACAGGTTTCAGGTTTCCTGTTGTTTCAGCGTGCAAAGACCACGTATGAGTTCAGTGAAACCTTTGCCAAAGCACACTTTGTTCTTTTTTAAAAATGTACGAGCTTACTATTAATACACATGTTTTAGTTCTTAATATGCATGACATCACAGTTTAAACCATTAAATACCTGTTATTTTGACCTTTTGTTTTGCTGCTAAGCAAACTGTGCCACAGAGACACATAAATACAAACTGACTTTAAATGTAGCTGCTTGTTGCACTAATATACTCACCACCCATCGAGGGCTGAACGCTGGCAAAGATCACAATGATGAAATGGCAAGATCTATCACATCAGCATATAACGGCCGCTGTCTCAACTGTCGTACTGTGGCATGACAGACGACCACTTCTTGGCAATGAAAACCATTTCTACTTTTTCATGTTCATAAGAAATGGAGCATCCTGCCCACCGGGAGCCTTTGAAGTGATAAGCTGTATTTATTTCCCAAATGCTATTCTTTCTTGGTACAAAGCCGTGGACATCTGTTAACGCTGATTACCAAACCAGACCTTTTTTTCATGCGTTCCTGTTTTTTCCCTCCCCGTGTCGACCTTTGGGATTGTTTATCGAAAAAATTATGAGCAGTGAAAGGATCTATCCAGGGAGAGGATGCTTATGATAAAACACAGATGGTGGAGCGTCAAATTCTTGATGATGTCAGTTAGTATGGTGCAGACAAGTATGTTTGTTAAGTGAGGAGTACACTGACTCAGAACTAATATATTTGATTAATGTAAAGGGCTGCATACTGTAGATGATTTGATTATTATCAGGCGTGATTTACATTTTCACTCAGATTATATCCAGATTGCTTCAGGAACATGCAAGATAATAAAATATAAATGTAAAATATTGTATTTTTATTAATCAAAGACACCCAATGCTTGGAGGCGAACATATAAAATTATCTTCTTTTTTTCCCCCTGGGTTCATCTCTGCGAAAATGAAGAGTTACTACTGTACCATCTCTCTTCTTGTTTACTTCTGAAGATCTTTCCACTCCTTTACCTTTTACCACAACATCTACAATGTACAGCTATTGGTTTTTGGTTTTAGTGTGGGTTCTTCTTAGAAACAACAGATCCAAAACCACAACCAACCTCTTGTGATACTTGAGGGTTAGAGTGATACTGAGACTGCACTCAACATCTGGCAAAATGTTAAGATGCCTCTGCAATACATAAACAAAGCTCGAGCTCACATATCTTGCGTGTAAACAAGCTCTCAAGAATTCGACATTTGACCAAAAAGTTAATGTAATTGCCTTTAAGTATGATGCCTAAAGTAGAGAGGCCTATCATGTGATTAGAAGGGATGATTACATGGTGAAAATCTATAATCATCTTGGATAAGGTCTGCACACCAGCCACCATCCACTTTGGCTCAGTGCTTAGCATTAAAACAAACTTGTGCTTCTTTAGTCGACCAAAACAAAATCTCTCAGATCTCTACTTGGAAGCTTCCCAACGCTCACTTTGCTCACTCACTGGATAATCTGGCTGTGATTGGTTAATTCGTCCTGTGATAACCTCTGTCCTGTGCATGTAAAAAACCCAAAGCAGAGGAGGTTGATGTGGTGGCAGGCTGACGTGAAAAGATGGATGTCTTGAAAACAATATCAGAAAAAGTAAACTTTTAACGAATGAATTAAGAAAAACAAAGTATTTCACCATGACTCACCTTCTTCTGTCACTCCTCCTGCTGCTCATCTGTTGTATGACTTATCCCCCCTAAAGAAACCATGTGCTTGCATGTGCCAAACACGGAGGAGGCATGCAGGCACTGCTGAATGTTTGTGTTTACCTTACAGATTTACACTATAATCTTTTCTACAAAATTTGAACCATTTGAGTTGGATCGCGAACAGAAAGATGGTTGGGATCATGTTTTACTGATTGCAATGTTTCATTTCCATAAAAGCAAACAATGTGAACACAATACCACTGGCATGCAGCGCTTGTGTTTATGAAATGAGGCCTGCAAGCTAGTTCAGACTGTCAACTTGAATCTGTTGCTATAGAACACACTGCTCCACGTTTCCCATGCAAGACAGTCAGTTTTGATTTTGATGCCTAATAACAACATTTTAAAACTTCTCAGTCAGTATGGTTGAAGAGGGTTGTTGACAGAGGGAATTAAAGACGGTCGGAATTGGATGAATGAAGATTGGGGAAAGAGGGATCAGGAGGGTTGGGGTGAAATCGTGTTGAGTATTAAGTGAGGAACAAAGGGCTGGATGGGGATCAGTGACACAGCGAGAGGTGTGGCAGAAACGAACCAAGACACTAAGACCCAGTGTCAAGACTCATCACTATTATCTCTGTGGCTTCATCTCCTGTTGTTCTTGAAATAAAGGGAAGGACGATTCTTTTCTTTGAAGGCATGCTGTAGCAAGTGACCAACCCTTTGGACATCTGCCATGAGTGTTGGAGCTTTGCCAATTTCAAGCACTTGGATCAGCGCCGATCCAAGTGCCTTGCTGGGGTGCTTGGATCAGAGCCGGCGGTAAGGTTAAATGACAAGCAATAGGGGTCAGGAGGTGGTTATGGATGGAGGACGCTCAGAAATGGCCAATCATCTAAAAGGTCCATGATTGTAATGTAAGAACCAGTAAATATCTTCCTGAAATTTTGAGAGTGCCACGGGGGGCGCAATCTCTGTTGACAAGGGAATCATACCCATGACCTTAACATCAGGAGTCACACATTGCACTGACAGAGCTAATCAACCAGACACATGATCATCTCTCTCTCTCTCTGAACGGTGACATGAAGGAGCTGTCAACCTGTCTGTTTCCATTAGTGTGTGTTGGTAAAGGTAAATATAGATCGGCCATTCAGTACAATGACATGTTCAAAACTTATTGTATTTGGTTACATTTTAAGTAAGTATTGTTAGAAAATGTAATGTAAGATTATAATGTGGAGGAATCAAAGCATCCAGCTGGATAGGTGAGCAGGTAATGCCACTGACTTTGGATCGGGAGGCTGAGGGTTGAATTCCCATCATGTTTAGTATGTTGCCTGGGTCAGCAAAATCTTCAGAAAAGAAGTGTTTCGTACCAGTGTGGCCTTGGGCTGGATCATGCGCCTGATGTTACTGCATTTAAAACACCTGTGCGCCTTCTAAGGTTTGCCATCGTGATTTTACCTGCTTAGTTTTTAAGTGAGATTAAGATTATGTCACGAAAAAAATATTCTCTGTAAAGAAACGTAGTAGAATACCGATGCTGATTGAGCCGCACATCTTGAATTTGCCAGGGTCTTTTGAAAGCTGTAGGAGGCGCAGCAAACCGAAATTTGACACAGAAGCTAAAAAATAAAAGAAGAATACGCAAAATAGCGTCTTGGACCGTGACGCTAATCAATTGCTGTGATGCATGGGAGATTAGTCTGAACATTTATGAGCAAAGGTGAGACTTTACAAAAGAGAGAGGTAAAAAATAGACACAGGTAATCAGACTAATCTTGGGAATTTAATAACCTTTTATAGATCAATAGGCAGCTAAAACACTGGGTCATGGTTGAGGTATATTTGCAAAAATAAAAGAATGGTTAAGACAATAAACAATATTTTCGGATTATTTTTGCCTTGCTACAACTGGGACACACTACTTCCTACACTGGCAATGATATTTCCGTCACTGCCCAATCCCTATTGTGCGGAGTTATGAGTATTCTTGTGGGGAGTGACAAGGTCAGAGCTCAGATGCCAAATATTAACTCTGGACATATTCTACATTAATAATAAATCATTCCATGTGAGTTGCCTGACTGAGCTGCGGTATAGTGGCTAAAGCTGTGAGGTTACAGAAGCTGCGGTGTGAACAAAAGGTCACGGCAGTAACTCCCTCAACAACAAGGAAAAAGGTATGAAAAACAAAAAAGAAGTTCTACAGCACCCTGGAGCAAAGCCTGGCAGCCAACTCCCACTGTGGCAGAATATAAAACCTGTTGTTTTTTCATCTCACCTGTGCCTTTTTATTTAGCTGGTCGTGAATCACAAGCACCTCTCACATGTGGTCCCCTTCGCTTGGCGCTAATGGGGGAAGCCTGCCAAATATGGCCCCCAGATGTTCATTTGATGGGTCATTTACTGTTGATGTTGTATTAAGACAAGTGTTTTAGTTGACTGACCCAACAGTGATTTATGATCTCCTGGGATTTCCAGGAAATTGTGGTGAACGTGTAATTGTGGGGGGGAACATTTTTAGCTCCTTGCAGTTCACTGGACATCGTTGTCCGGTCAGAGGTCTGGCAACCACACTGGCACTTACGTCAAAAAGGACTGTTGCTGCCGGTGAAGCTATACAGCCATTGATTTCATATTGACGTAACTTAAATTAATTGAGGTTACCAATGTGGGTGTAACATAATGTTTACATACATGTCCTGCAACTCATTCACTCCAATCAGGGCTTTGAATCACACAGTAAATCACAGAAGAAAAAAAAAGGCTTTGAACCACAAACCAGTCCTGCCTCTGCAACCACCTCCGTCCTCCTTCACTATTTCCTCCAGGTGTCCATCACACAAAGAGCTGCTCTGTGAGTCAAACCATACCTGGGGTCATTACAAAGCAGCACTCACACAATGAAACTCTTTGTCTTTGGGTGCTGCATGTTTTGCGGCATTCAATTATAAAACGAAAAGGGAAAAAAAAAATCAAATAAATTAAGAAAGGATCACTCCAAAATTCACTGGTTGTAAATTCAGCAGGAAGTCTCAGTATCCTGGGGAGAAGAAAAACACCATTAAGAACATTTCCACAATGAATCACAGCAGCAGCAGCAGCAGCAGCAGCAGCAGCAGCAGCAGTTTGCTACCCCTTTTTGATGAAATGTGGATTCAGACATTGAAGCTGATTTTGTTACTGGTATTGTTGATGCTGCAAACACTTTGCACTTCCATCTCCCTGCCCAACTGACAGCTCAGTGGATTTCATTGTAGTAGTAGTACCACAATATAAACGGCCAGCTAATATAAAAGATGCTGTGGTGTGTGTGGCGCTGGATGATGACAGAAAACCTAAAAAGAACCATATTTGATACAGATTGTTGTTATTAAAACATTATGGCTCTTTTATTCTGCAGGGCACAGATGAAAACAAGAGTTACTTTATGTTTCTAACTAGCGAAACACTTGGATCGGATGGAAAATGCGTGTGAGTGGAGTCGGTTTTCTAACACAGAAAACATAACACATATTGACCATCAAGACATTCAGATGTCGCTATGTCTGAAACTAATCTGCTCCTGTAATCAGAGCAGCAGTTTTCAGTGGTTCAAAACAAACTGGAAAGAAATACACATCGTTGTGTTTCATCATCAGAACTGGACTACTCTTTCATCATAATTTAGAGAACATTTTTTCACCTCATTAACACCGTTGTGTTTCCCAGAAAAACAGAAAGTAATAAAAGCTTTAATATGAGACATGTCTGACCTCTTTGTGAGGCCCAGAGCAAGAAACAGGCAATTTCTGTGTTTATTTTGCAAATTGGGAGAAAATCCACTTCCATGTGTGTCACCAGTAATGATTTGGTTGAAATCACGTAAAATCTGTCTAATAAATTTCCTGAGAATTTCTAACTTAACACACTTTTGCAGGAACTGATAACGCAGGTGAAATTTAAAGGATATGTATTCAACAGGGTTAGTTTCAATGCAAATATAAGTGAGTTGGTTAATTTTAACTACATGAAGGATGTGAATAGAAAAATATTTAAAAAATAATAGCGTCATAGTTTGCCTTCAGAATTATTGTTCTTCACTGTCATCAGTTGCATTGTACTTGAGAAGGTCAGTTACGTCAGATGTGACTGAAACGCTCTCATATCCAATCTTCCCTCGCTGACTGATGAAATACAGTAACACACTTTGATCATTATCGCAAGTTGCAACACAAATGTAAAAATAACAAAGTCATTTTGGGCGAGAAAAACACAGTAAAATCCTCCACAGAGTTTATATTGAGAACACAAGCACAAACAATCTACACACAGTGTCAGTGGTTGTGTTTAAGAGCACTGTGTTTTGCATAATGGATATTATTATTTCCAGTCTGCTGCTGAAAAAGAGGGATTTTTTGTTTTGTCTCACAAACAAAAAAAACGGTTTATGCCCACTTACTGTGGTACACGGTCTATCCTGTCTAAAAATACACTGCACAACATGTTATTTACTTTCAACTCAGTGAACTCTGTTCATGTTAGATAGCTGGACAGAGTACAGAGGCAAGATTTTATTTTTTTCCCTTTTTTTGTGAAGATGTTATATTATAGCTGCACACTGCTGAGTCTCATACACAGACACACCACACTCTGAATGACTGTAACCCACCTACAAACACACAAACCGAATGATGAACAGTGTTTCCCCCCCAAAAAATGAAAAACAAACCCAAATGGACACAGAAAGAAGGCTAGACAGCTGTTAAAATAGAGACTCGGAGAAGGTGGTCATGGTGCTGCACACGCTCCCAATAAGACTTAGACTCTCATCATTAAAAGCCTTCAAAGCCCACTAAAGCACTGTGGTTCGGGGCTAATGAAGAAATATGACTGGTTTAAAATTGACAGCCTAATGGCTGCGATAGTAAGCAGTTAACCACCAGTTGCCTCAGCTCCATTTTACACTCAGCATTTGAGTGAATATCATTTTTGCCAAATACATAAACAGAGACTGATTGATTCCAGATCTCTTTTTTTCCCACCAGAGTAGAATAACACAGTAAATCCACTCATTTGATGACTGATGTGACAAATGAAACATGGTTGGTGTTCGAGACCTTTGGGCCGGTGACAGAAAAGTGACAGAAAAGTTCACCTAGTGTCCAAAAACTCAAGAGCTGTTATCTCCATCCAGAAACAGTTCAGTCTTATGGGGGTCTTTAATTAGTTTTAAGTTTTAATTTGATCTGACATATTGTATTCATCTAATTTAAAGGAGACATATGCCTCTTTTTTACATATTAAAATGGTTCCTACAGTAGGTCTCTTAATGAAACGTCCGTAACATGCTTCAGTTAAAATACCCCCACTACAGAACATTGGTAACTCTCAGGTCTCAACATGTTGCTGGTAGATCCCTCGCTATAGGGACAATAAACAACATGGCGGTTCTTTGCAAAGCTCATTCGCAATCCGTGGGTGGATACACTCAGGTAGGGGAGATATTGTGCAAATTTGAAAGCAAGTGACATAATTGTATATCAACTGAGGGAGAGGCTCATAAAAACAGATGGATTTCAATCTAGGGAGCCTCTAAAAAACATATTTTTTTTTATCATGTCCCACATTTTGGGGGCTAGAAGACAAGCCAAACACCCAAATATATGCTCAAAAATGCTTAAAAAAGGGGATATTTCCATTATATGTCCCCTTTACAGAGTTTTAAGCATCTGCCTGAGAGCAACCATTCCCTGCAAAAGAAGTTCTGTACTCTTTCACACTGTAAATAAATAGCATCAGCAGCATTTGGGTTTTTGCTATTTTCTCCTCAGTCTGGTTTGATACACAACAGAAGCAGTGGTGTGTGCTGTTTTGGAGAATTCTCCTCACATGATGAAGGCCTGTGGCCTCCAGCTACTCGCCTGGCTGTGGATGGCAAAGCCTGACACAATCAAAGGCATCAATTACAATCAGGCTTGTAATTGGGCTCTGTTGCATTGTTTGAAAAAGAGCAGATTAAAAAAAAAATCCTTTGGTTTAAGACGAAGGGGAGGGGAAAAAAGAAGGGGTTTTGACAGAAGACACATTTGCGTGTGAGTAGATAGACTCCACACGTGTGTGAGGCTGCATTTAGGTTTCTTAATGAAAAACACAGACACATCTTGGCAAACAATGAATCAAAATGAGGTCTTGTCTGTTAATTGTTTTAACAGCGGTGACGGTATTTTTTAGCCAAATAAACCCTTCATCATTGTAACAAGCTGAAACTTGGGCAGTGATTGGACTTCATCAGCTATAGGCTTTCTAGTGTTGAATGGTTTGTGTGTGATCATACCTCTGCAGAGCCAAACACAAAGACCTTATCAAGACTCTGTCATAAGAGCCGATCCTATGGGAAACTACTACTGTAACGAGATCAATTTAAAAGGTATCAAAAAGATAGAAATAGCTGCCTCTGGGACCTTGATAACCCTAAGAGTCTCGGGGTATACTGAAAAATCTGTGGTAATTACTGTATCAGCACAAATAAGTTACACATTTGAAAAAGTATGAAAAACAAAAAACATACTGTAAAAGTATAAACGGGCCCCAGGATACTTCTGGAGCTCAGTTGTGTCCAAACCGCAGCTTTCAGAGATTTTCCATTGGAATTCATATCGGACCTGTCAGGGGGCCTCTATAGGCTCGAACCTTGGTGCTTAGCGTCCTGAAGCCTATTTGCAAATTACCTCCTTCAACCGGACTGGAGGGTAGAATAACACACAGCAGCCGCCTTCTGTCCAAGATCCAGCTACCTGGTCAGCTACTGCAGGGAGAGGAGATATGAGGCAGCACCAGACGGGGGTTGGGGGTGGGGGTAGGGAGGGGACGTCAAACCTGGCTAACTAAACCGCACTGATACGAGACCTGTTGCTCCTTCCACACTCACCCACTGGTGTCCCATTTCTAGTATTAGGGGAGTTTTTTTTCTCAAGCAAGTGTCCAGAGTTGTTAGCAGCAGACTTTTTACTGGTTTTTGACATGAGGGTATAATAAAGCAGACTGTGGCAGACTCGAACGTGGTGTCCGTGTTCTAGATTTGCATGATGGATGGTGGCAGTGGCTGAGCGGGACAGGTTGCCTACTCTAATGGGTCTCCGAGGAACTTAATCAGCCATTCCCACTGTGCTAAGGATAAATAACAAGCTGGACAACGCCGCTCTAGGGGGGGTCCAGTCCAGCACAAGAAAGGAGCTGACTGATGGCACCCTTGCAAAAAATAGCAACATCCCCCCCTTCCCCCTTAAGCAAGATAATGAGTTTAATCAAAAGTGAAGGCTGAGGCGCAGACACGCACTTTAATAAATGCATCTTTATTTCCAAAATATTGCGCCAGATGTCAGTCTGTGGTGAAGGGGCACTGTAAGGTGGGCCTGCTCCGGTCATTCCACACACGCAGTTTGTGCAGGAACATATTTTTTGCGAAGAGCTCCACCGCCACGGTAGATTTATCTTCAGTGGAAACTGGCCCAGGTACAAAGAATTAAACTGACAAGAGCTCTCACTGTAAATATCCACTTAACACAGTGATGTGCAGCATTTCCAAACAGCTGGACTCATCACCGTACAGGGTCACATTCTCCGATATGCGCACTCTCGTGTGAGTGAGGTAATAACATTAATGTGATTAGGAGCAAGAGTATAGCGGTGGCTACTTGAAATAAATGGCTGCAGCTGTCAGGAGCGTATTGACAGAGGGCTTCAAAATGATTTTTAACAGATGGCTGCAAACAGCAAAGGCAGGAAGCAGAGCAGAGCGTTCGGGCTTCGTTGGCCAGCGTGGCAGTGAGCTGCATTAATGAGCTCACAGTTGTCAGTAATATCCACAAGTATGAGCTGATAAACCGAGAAATGGTGCTAATGAATTACTATGCTGTAAAATAGCCTATTTATTTTCATTTTAGTGAGTGGAGTCTAGTTTATCTGAAAACGCTGGTAAGAAATGATTCATTATTCAAAGCAGTTACATTTTAAGACCAGTGTTTAAAGTAAGAAAGGCAGAGGACACAAAAACAATGCATGTATTTTTAGAGCCAATGTACACAGTGTTCTTTGCTGCATATAAAGAACATCTACTTGGGTCATGTTTGTCTCTAGAGGACACTGTATAGATATATAAAGCTTTCTCCATTTACTCGTAGCTAACCAGAGAAACAATATTGAAAAGATGCCAACCTCAAGCTGTAAACACTAATTATTGTAAATACAAACCTCCGTGGGATAACAATTTTCTGTTTCATTTGCTTCTCGACGCTGAGAGTGACAGTCTCCTGCTCCTGTAACACTGCAGGTAAACAGGCTCCAGGATTTCATGTCAAGTCAACTGTGTGAAAGGTGTAATTAATATTTCCTCTGACACACTGTCTTATCATCTGCCCCCCCCACCCTCTGTCTCTTCTCCAATAGTCAAACCTCAACCAGTAGTGTGCCTCAGTATCTCGCCATTTCAACACCAGCAGAAAGCATCCAACTAAAACAAGACATACATGTGAATGCCTCTCTTAAAGAGGAACTATGCAAGATCTGCATCTTAATTTAACGGCTTCAGAGTAATTGTGATGGTTAAATGACTTGTTACGGGGAGAATGGAGGCTCTCTACCTTCCACCTAGCATCTCTTGGCCGAAAACCAACCTTGCAAGATCAGCGCCTCCGACCCGGTGTCCCAGCTCTTGTCTCATGAGAAACATGCAGAAACATTACCCATTGGTAGACATCGATCCACCGATTGCCGGCTACATTGAAAACAAAATGCACATGACAGGGAACGAGGGAGGAGGGTTACAGGCGAGTTTTTACGACAGTGAAAATATGCACAAACAGTAGGGGGAGCTCTGTAGAGAAAAAATGTGACCAAAACAGTGAAAAAGCGACTGACTTGCATAGTTCCCCTTTAAGATATTGTGCTTATTTCATGATGTTTCGCTTAATTGCTGATGTGACCGCTGCATTCTTCTACATGGCTGCAGCACTGGACAGATGGAAAACTCTGTGGTTGCATTGTGAGTCCCTCATCAACTGCGAAAACTGGGGCACTAACTAAAAAAAAATCAACCACTATCACATTGCTTCAAATTGATTGAGCAGTCTGCAGTGTTGTCTGCTTCTAGTCATATCTCCATGTTGCCCTAATCCTACTGTGCATGTACATATTCATCACTCACTCATTCTGTTCGGACCACATTACTATTTTTGGCTTTGAATTTATCTCCTTGAGTGTTGAGAGAGCAAGACAGATAACAAGACAGATGACCGAAAACAGTATTGTGACTGTTGAGTGCAGCCCGGTTCAGATCTGTCGGAAACACTTACATCACAGGGCAAATGAAGATGACAATACAGTTTGATTAGGTTTTTAAGATTCCTCTTCTCTGCTGCAGAAACACTGCAAACTAACAGGTACTACAGGGAATTAGAAAGAGATCCAGATTGGATTAAAGTTTGAAGACCTTAAATAGCTCGGAAATTACTTCCTGACAGTCAACACAGCACTGTGATGTATGACTGAGTGTCCTCCCTGAGCAAGTTCACTAAGTTCATTAAATAAAAGCGACTGCTTTGCACAGTAAACACGCTCTGATCACTGGTGTTTTTGAGCAGAAGAAGCTCATCAGTCAGTGTTTCCTCTAGCCTGTGAGAATGGCTCAATTTGCAGACAACTTGCAAACAAACAGACTGGTAATGATTTATTGGTTCAAATCACATTATGGGCACCAACTCTATTAAAGCTGACTTTCCTGTGCAGACGGACAAGATTGTCCACAAGCATGTGTTGCATTGTCCCAAATTGATTCCAACTGTTTACCCAATTATCTTAACTGCATGTCTGTCTCTGTGGTACCCATTCCTCTTTGGCTTGTGTCCACTAAAACAAAGCAATATCTACCCATTACATCGTTTTTTGTTTCATGTAAACACTCACAGGAATTATACATATATAGAGTCATCTATTGATGGCTTTGACGTATCATATGAGCCCTTGACTTTGAGTTCCACCCCCCAAGTTGAGACCTTTGCAAGTGTTGAAAACTGATCAATTCCCTACAAACGGCTCAGAAATTAACCACACATGCTGAAGTCTATTGATGAAACCATGTTTTACATTTAGATATGCAATCTGTTCACCCGCACTGGTGCTGAAACAGCTGCAGATCTCTGCTATGGCTGTCATTATGTGTTAAATCACCTGGAATCACCTCTCTGCAGGTCAAATGAGTAATTCCTCTCCATCCCTCTATTGCATGACATTGATCTTCTGGCGGCAGCGAGAACTGCCTACAGGACTTATGGTCCCGCAGAGTCCTTCCCCCTTCTAAGCATGCACGCGGTCCATGTGATAGTCTGAGTGGAAATCCAGCTGTCTGGAGAAGAGCCTGTTGTTTTGACAGTGCACTGCTGGATCCTCACATCTTGTCTCTGTCTCTGGAACTAATCAATTTTGATGTCGCGATACGCACAGCCCGCACCTGCTTCCTCTCTGGCTACCACACACACACATACACACACATATGGGATATGCACACCCACGTAATTGTACATACACACACTGCTCAGAGGACAGTTCTGCCTCTTGGTGAAGGCAGAAGAAGACAAAGTACATTCTGTCGGTTTAGACAAAAAAAAAAAATGGGTCCATTTCCTTATACGTGTGGATCCCAGCTGCCAAAAAAACACAAAATGGTGTGTTGGGAAGGCTTCTGGAGTTTGGCTGTTAATAGTGCTCTGCAAATCCTCAAGGGTGGCCATTTTAGGGAGCTGGGGATCTGGGTTGTGTCTCTGACTCCTTTTTGTGCTAACATTATACACCTGCATAAGCATACACGACCGCCCATGCAAGATCACACACAGACACACACAGAGACACACACGTACACTAGCATTAGTTGTGTGTTGACTGTGGTATCTGGTACATGTGGGCATAACGTCCAAACCAGGAAATAGAGTAGACCAGTAGCTCGCCAACAATTAAGACAGAACCCATAATGGGACTTGAAGGATTCCTGCATGTCTGTACTGACATTTGGGTGAGACCTGGCACTGAGACTCTAAACTTTAATTCTGGGAAACACATGCATCAGCAAATTCAGTTTCAAACTTTTCAGAAGGCCGGTACATTGTGTCAGGAGGCTGGGGAGAAGGCTAAAAAACCAAATATAGTGTGCTGTAGCGTTGAAGAGAAGATTAATGACCCAGTGTGTTCATTTCCTGCAGTGTGCCAGAGTTCTCTCTACACACACACACACACATAGACACACACACATACACACTAATTTCACTGATAAAATCTAAACCTGGTTCCAGCCGGGTGTTATTACACTGCATATCTACATCTCCATGCAGTCATGAACGCAAATGATTTGACAGTGTCATTTTGATAAATGTGTTGTCATTTCATTGGACAAAACTCAATGTGCCCAGGATACATGAGAAGGGAGGGTTTGGCTTTTATTATGACTCCAGTGCTTGGAGTAAAAATACATGCAGAAGGTTCAAAACTGGATTATGTCAAGAGAATTATTCTTTAGCGCACCGTTTAGGTATCTGTTTACAAAGTGTCTGTTCACAGTGTTACATCTGGTAACAATTAGCAATTATAAAATGATTCTCTGCTATTAAAGGAATTAATAGATGAAGGGTAAGAGTCTTTACACACACATTTGTGTGCTTAGATACTTATCTTAAATAATCAGATTGTATAAGGTTATGTATTTATACAGTACCACTGCAGATACCTGACTCTATCCCTCTTTAATTTTCGTGCCAGCAGTTTGTTTACATCACTGCAGTTCCTTGCACAAACTGGGAGACATTGTTAGCGTGTGTTATATCACCATGCAGCTCAGAATTAGCTACTTACTCAGAAGTTGGAGCCTGACGTGAGTGGTTTATCCTACTTGTCGCCTTTGTGTATTTGCATAATATGTTTTCTTATACACTGCAGTGCATTGAGCTCTCAGAGCCACCATACAGAACAGTGTGCAGCTTAACTCACACAAACTTATTAGAGTGCAGTTTCCTACAGTTAGACTGAAAGATTTGACACAGGAAAATCTTTTAAATCCCCCTTGTGAACTTTGACATGTTCTAATAAGCACTTTACATTTAAAAACAGCAGCTTCTGTTCCACTGAGCTACAGTAGCGCATATTGCATTTGCAAAAATAGCACCAAAGAAAGACAATTTCCTTTCTCAACATCAAAACGCTTCAATAATGTGAAGCAGAGTTTGCATCTCATGCAGGAGCTTCATCTTAATACTGCTTCTATCAAATAATAACAACGGCTATTGAGTCCAGAGGAGAGGGCTTCTCAGCATCACGCACAGCCGTCCGCGCTACAGAAGCTGGCCGGCTGCTGTGAGCGCCTGGGCTCAGGCGCTACAGATCAAAGTGGTGATAGTTCATCAGCACATACCAAAAAATATTTGGTTGATAACAGAGGGCAGATTTTCCAGATCATAGCATAATAAGAAAAATTCCTTTCTCCCAGTTTGAACTCTTCTGGATACAAGAGGTCATATAAAGCAGCAAAGTATACTGTAAGTCATAAGAGTGGAAGACAGATGGAGGACCCAGGGTTTATCTAGTGATGTGAGACAAATGTGAATATTTTGATAGAAGGATGGAAAAGTTGCATCAGATTTTCTGTGGGAGAAAAGACATTTTGTGTCTTATTTTTGTGGTGATGTATATTTTGTACTTTGCAGAATTCAATATGCTCAAGTGCTTTATCACCTTCGAGTATAATCTTGTCACCTCCTCTCTAAAGGCTTTCCAGTGCACATAATGATGAATTCAGTGAAAACAGGTCCTTGACAGAGTTCATCATTAACACTCGCAGCTGTGCAGCATTAATAACAACTATCAAAATGATGTGCTAGCAAGTCTTGAGAGGTGTGAAGGCAAACGAACAAACATTACTCCCTGGAAACAAGGGTTTGTTTTAACACCATTGACACAGTGATCCAAATAAACAAATAAGCTATGTGTCTTTTTTAGTGCATATTAGGAAAGTTAGTGCTGTTTTGGGAGCAACAAAATATTATAGTTTTCATTCTTGGCTATAACACAGCACACTAAATTCTGATTGGCCGCCAATTTCAAACTGATTGCTGACTAGAATATGATGATCTGTGACGAATTTCATGACCATCCAGCCAATAGCTGAGATATTTCATTCAACCAAACCCAGAAATAAGAGGTGATAGAGGAAACATCAGGGATGACCAAAACCATTAGGATACATCATCCTGGAATCACAAGTGTCATTTTCTCCAGAACATGTGGCAGATGTTGAGACATTTCACAGATTAAGTGAAAAAAGAAAGAAAAAATTTGAATCACCAAACTTATTTGTTATGATTCATCCTCTGGGGAGCCAGAAATTTCACAGAAGTTCACCAGTAGTTGCTGAGATACAGTATGCTATACTCACATGGCTAGCAGTCCTTTAGTATGACTGTGCCGATGAAAACTGTTTGCACTCATGGAAATTCCTAGAACAGTTTCCTCTGCTACTGCTGCCACGTGCGCCGACGTATAACTTCAAAGTCAGAGGAATATGCAACATATGGGACGAATCCAAAATGCCTACTGAGACGAAAAGTATAAAAATGAAAGCACATTTCTTCTGTGGCGTGACTCTACAGCCCAACAAAGCAGCGAGTTCCCCCGATTTCATTATTATTTGTCTCGATATGTGAGGTGCACCTGTTTTATTAGAAGAAGACCCAAACTGGTCCGGACAGTGGAAGCAGCAACGTCTGTGCATTCCAGTCCAATAAGGAGAGCTGGGCACCATGGCGAGCACCGATCATGGGAGCAGACCTCTCATGTAGACACGTGAGAAACATCACAAGGCGGACTGCTCGGTTCTCAGGGAAGGGCCTTTTTGCTTGTCAGCGGGGTCTGAATTGTGGGGGTGGGTTGGAATCGAAACACACCAAGCCACATGTAGTACACACTGTGCTACCCCGTCCATATGGGAATATTTACGTCGCCTTTGTTGTGCAAAGATCAAAGCGGCGGAGATCCATTTCAGTTGATTTTATGACACGATTTAGCAAATTTACAGGGGGGGGGACTTTAAATGCCCTGTAAAACCTGTTCCACAGCATGCAAGACCACCCCATTAAGTCTGATGTCCCACATGAATATAAAGGAAATCTGACTTTGTAGACCTTTGTAGATGTTGCTGCAGTATGAAGGGACGGTGTGTTTTTTAAAATGTTGGTAAGTGTAAAAACCCACACGAAACCCATCCCATAAATTCAACTGAAATGAAAAAAAAAAAAAAAAGCTAAAGAAAACAAAAGAAATGGCTGCACAGGAACAAAATCAAAAGCAGAACACCATAAATTTATTGTGGAAAAAAAGCAACATTGGGAAAAAAAAAAGAAAAAGTCTATTCTGGCACATTGTTCATTTTTTTTATATTACAAAAAGGAGAAAAAGGCTACAAATCTCGATAATTTATACAAATACAACAACTTTCAAAAATAAATCTTTAATTTAGTAAACGCTCTGTGAACAAGTTTCTGCAATAACCACCCACCACTTGAGATCCCTGAGCAGAGACACAGAGTGAACCGCTTCTTCTTCTTTTTTTTCCTTTTTCTTTTCTTTTTTTTTTTAAAACATCTTCACTCAAGCAATAACAATTATCAGTGTTTGATCATAAACACTTTATATACACAGGAGAAATCAGCACATGGGGTTTTGTGAGACGCGGGGCCGGGGAGTGAACGTGACTGGTGATTATTTTACTCAACATATCACGAGTGACCATCACAGGCAACGACAGAACAGTGTTGACGCCGTTACAACCGCAACAAGTGACTTATTATATATTCAATCTTTTATCCTCCACTGCAGGTGTTACTGTGTATACTATGAACCTGTAACGGGCCACATATCCGTTACCTTCCTTCATTTTTACATGTTATAAAAAAAACACAGTGCCAGCTGGTTCTGTTGCTAGGGTAACACAAAGCAATAACTTACAATGTAATAAACTAAGGACACAGATACAGATCAAGAGGTTTGTGGCCGGTAACAAACAAAATGATCACAAATACTGCACATATTCTTACTTTTGGGGAAGGTGCCATTTTTCCATTTACTGTATGCCGACGACAACAAACAAACAAACAGATGTTAATTACACAGAATATATACAAAATGAGATCTTAAGACTGTGAACAGAGGTTTGACAACGTGGGAAAATACTTCATGTCAGGAAAAACCAAACTTGCTCAGTAATCTGAGCTTCCATTTTAAAGTCTGGCTACTTTTTTGCTGCATGATTTTCTGTATAATATACACAACGTTGGTATATATTAGGATTCATTTTATACAAACACAATGAAATTCGTTTTTTTATTCCAACACAAACATAGGCGTTTTTTAACATTTCCCTCAGACGTGCTACGTCTCTGCATTGTTCCACGGTGAGAAGGTGTGCATCGGCATAGCTCTTGTATTTGGTTAGAAGAACTCCTTCATCTGTATCAGCTCCACAAGCGCTCCTTCAGTAAAAGTGGCAGGTGTGTGTACCCAGAAACTACCGTACCTGCCACTTTGTCGTCTGCGACTTCCATGGGAAGCTAGCTTAATAATAACAATTCCATTTATAGCTTCTTGATGTTGAGGATAAACTAGTAACTATGGCAACTTTTAACAGGGAAACACAAGAAGCAGTAGTGGTAGAAATGCCACCATGTGCGCTACTGTAGACTGCTAAAAGAAGATCCACACCTTTTGTCATAAGGCATAACAATGTGAAAAGTCCCACTTTCTTCATTCCAGCCAAAACATTTTGCACGCGGCAAAAATCCTGCCTGTGTGGAGCTTTAAGAGGCTTTTGTTGTGCTGTAATGGCTGACAATTTTATTTCCCTTTTTTTTTCAAGTTTTCACCAAATGTCAGGACATCCGCTACAAATGGTTTACAAACAACGCTGCTGATTCTCATACCTTCATTATGAAGCGTGTATAATCTAACAAGCGAAACAAACCCACTGAGGAAAATACACAAACTTGAGATTTCACCGATAAGAAATGGATTTACATTAATTTGGAGGTTTTGGACGGTGTCCATTTCTTCATATAATCTTATTTACTTCATTATCAAGATGGAAAATCTGATCAAACCAAGAACTTCACTAAATGGTAAAGGAAAATACCCTCAGTGCTGTGCTCTGAGATCCTCTCTGTTATATTTTATCTTGCACAGCTCAGGGATAAGTTTCACCCTTTCGAACTACGATTACTTATTTAAGGAACTTAATTCGTCACAAATGTTGGAGGATGTACCTGGTCTCACCTCAAGTTCAAGTGCTGTAGTTATAGAAGAGAACAAAAAAAGAATAAAAAAAAAACATGGTTCCTGTGAGAGCACTAATTTTGAAGAAAGTTCTAAAGAGTCCAAATACTGTGCAGCGCCGGCCAAACTGTGAGCAATGCCTCAGAGGAAAGCCGCTGGCCTGAGGTGTATGCAGAGCTCAGGAGTCATTAGGAGGGCTGTACGGCGCAGTCATGGCCTCTTTGAACAAACATCCTCCCTGAATCTCCTCCATCCCTCCTGGAAGAGAAGAGCGAACGAGTGAGTGCGTGGGCCGTCCTTTTCCTTTTCCTTCTCCTCCGTGTCTGGCGTGCACATGGCAGGTGCTGTACTGTAGGCGGGCAGGATGAGCTCAGGGGCCGGTGGTCCTCAGGCCCTGTTTCTCCATGATGTTCCACAGCTTACGCAAGTTGGACTGGGTGATGGTGTCGTCAGGTTTCAGCTGAAGCGCTCGGAGGTAATTGGCTTCGGCTTCTTGCAGCTTCCCGTTGAGGTGGAGGATTGCCCCCAGGTTCATCAGCGCTGCAGGATACTGAAACCAAAAGAAAGAGTTCAGTCATTTCAGGGCGAGATGAGTTTCACGCTGAGCGTATACCTCAGGCAAGCTTCAAGCTCTCCAAACTTACACTGTCTGTTCTTTTCTATAATACCGATGCAGAACCCTACACTGTTACTGAGAAGTAGATATAAGACCGTGGGTGTTAACAGAGCCTCCTGAGAGACAGGAAACAGTGAGCTGACACACACACAACACTTTTATTTACTCACCACAACGGGCTTGTTTAAACTGAAGAAATTATTCATTGAAAAATTCAAATCAGAGGCCATGAATGGATGTTATGAATAATGCAAATGAAGTCTTTCGAGTCGCACTTGGGGGTATAAATAATTCAACGAAAATGAAATTTGACCAGAAATGTTTTATATCACTGAGCCATGCAATGAATTATTGTCTGGACATTGAACAGATTAAAATACTTTCAAATGTAAATCTTTTCACTAAAACCTGAAAAATGTCTGAACGGATGTATAAATATAAACAGTCTAGCGGTAGCACATTTAGTGATCATATGAAGCCATACAGCACGCCATTGGTTCCTGCCTGTCAAGATTGTTTGGAAGATCGGTAACCACGATGCTTTGCATGTCCCTGTGTCTTGTCTGTGGCCACACATGTCAGATCGAGCAAACCACCACTTTGAAGTGGGTCTAACCTAATACTGTATATTCCTGCTGGTGCCAAAGGGGTGAAAATCAAGACGCAGGAGCGGCAGCAACTGGCGACGGGCGAGTGAGTCACGAGGATGCACTAAAGGTACGTGTCCGGTGTGCAATCACATCATAAAGTATCCAGGCGAAAGGAAGGGTCCACATCTGATCTCCATTTTAGTCTGGAGTGTGGAAAAGATGTCGAATCCTGTCAAGAAGCTACCGTTTTACTGCTTCAGACTATTGCAATTTCTCTAATTGTTAATTCCCTGGCAACGAGACACACTCAAATAAAACAGCGTTAGTAAAAAAAAAAAAAAAAAAAAGGCCAATCATGTGCTTTGAGACTTTTTCCCTATAATTATTGCCTCATACATCACTGTCACATGGAATGGCACATGATTATGGCATTGAGGCTCAGTTTCATTCTTCCTGCCTTTTAACTAATCATGAGTAATTCTCAGAGAAACATACTTTGCATGAGAAAAATGTATTTCTATAAATGTTTTGAGAAATCTGTGGAATGTCGTGGGAAAATGCATGGAAAAGCAAACCGTTCACATCGGACGCAGTTAAAGAAAAAATGTATAACATATTGAAAATATAAAAAAAACCATCAGAGACCTTTTTATGTACTTGCATGGCTCATAAATAAAATGTTTGATCCAATTCATTTAATGGATTTATACAATGAGTATGTAAACAGCTCAACTGTGAAATGTAAATGTCTAGACTTTGCATATTCAAAGTGTAGTTTTCCATGCACCTTCTCATCCTCTGTGAACTGCTTTCCTTTGTCTTGCCTGTTCCACCCTTGTCTCACTCTCAACTCTCAAAACATTTCTTTGTTTTTCCACTGTCAAGCTTGGATGAGTGATACTCCATGCATGAGAATTGCATTGGGAACACAGACTCTGGGATAATCCTATTGTCCCTTGGAGAGAGGAGTCACTTCCTACCTCAACACATATAAAACACGCTGCAGATGCTTCAGCCAAAGTAAAGGCGAGTGGCATGACCGACACAACTCACTGTTGCTCCATGACTCCAAATGTGCAGCTTTGAATTACTAGATACCACACGCTGTAATATCGCGCAATTACATTAATCCCCTAGAAAAACATTGTCCCTCAGTGTTTCAGTTATTATTCACAGGACTTCTTGACTTTAATGGTCGGGGTAATTCTGGAGCTGTTTGTGCTTTAAATTACCCGCCGTTTGACCTCATCGTTGGAGGGTCAAACCACAAAATAACGCTGGGGGATCAATTTGCAAGTGGGGGGATTTTAACTGGTCGAGAAAATACCAGCCAAAATATAACTGTTTATACATATGGACATAGTCGAAAGTGACGCATTTATACTGCGTCTGTAACATGGAAGTGACAAATGGTGTAGGTGTATATTGGAAAATTAGCCTCAAAGTCATTTTGTGGAGTTGTTGAGGATCCAATGTTAAGTGAGGAGCAATCATCCCTTAGCCCCAGATTGCTTCTGAAGGGGTCAGTCGGTTCATAAGGTAACGGCAGCTCAGAATAAGAGCAGTCTTTGGAGAAATTCTAGTGAGAGAATGACAATGGTCAAATAATACCCTGCTTTGGCTCAGTGGGATCTCTGGCGTCTGTTGATTTTGGTTGTTGGCAAATGCACACAGGAATATTTCTGCTACAATTTATGCTTTTCGTATCATTTCTCCATTGCCCCGCAGAAATGAGGTGATCTCACAGGGTACGACAATGGTTTTGAAAGTTTTCCCTTTAGAGATGACACGGGTCGTAGCAGAAGCCAGAATCAAAAACAAAGGCCAGTTTGTCCAGTTGCTGGAGAAACAAATTAAACAGGAAAGTGCATGAGAGGCTGACCTAAACAGGCTAACAAGGCTTTTATTGCAAGCTTTGTGCGATCCTTCCGGATAGAGCCTGATGAGTGGCGTAACATATGAAGCAACTGAGCAAAGATTCCTGGGTAAAAAAAATCAAGGGACTCCTGGTTTTCCTCTCAGTGCAGCAGCAACTGAGGTTCAAAAGACCTCTCTCTGTCTCTTTCCACCATGCAGAACTTATCAATTCCCAAGTTCAGCTTCCTTCTTCTCGTCTCCCCTGTAGGCTCCCACCTCTCCTCACCCAAGCCTTTATCCCCCTACTTCATAAAAGCTAAGACTTTTGTGATTTACTCCTACATTCTTCCTTGCCTTTGCAACACTCTGCAAAATGTTCTCTTGTCAAAAGCTTTCATTTTTTTCCTCATTTCCTGCTGCTCTGTAACCTTTCTGCGGTGCTACCCTTCCCAAAACTGGCATGTAGCTTCCAGAGGCATGGGCCAGATGTGGAGCATATTAGCCTGGACCGTAAAGCAACATATGCTATTAAGACTGCCAGAGTTGAATGTGAAGCTAGACTCGGGGAATGACCTGACCATAATGACTCCAGAATGGCATTTAAGTAAAGAATATCTTCATAGAAATGGGAAATCTCAAAAGGACAGATGTCACAGGGTGCAGAGAGCAACCAAAGCAAACCATGCATCCGATAGGATTTAGCTCGTCTAGATAGAGGGGATTGTGGGACTAAAGGACTAAATCCCTTGAATGGAGGGAATTGTCCTCTCTCACTCAGAGCAAGCAGACATATGTGCTTAATATAAACCACCAGTGCCTTTGGAGAGTGAGGAGTCAAGCCGCAGTAAAGCATGAAATGACAAATGAAGATGGACAGGGTACATGGCTTAAGTCAAGTCGCATCGCAAAGAACAAAGGATAACGGTAAAGAAGATGGATGAAGATGCTAAATTACAATTGTGCCTCAGCTGTAAGCAATACAAACAGCGAGAGGCATCGAGGCAAAAAGTGACCAACTAGGGACAAAATAGAAAAAGTGCCTCTGTGTTTGGACGCAGACGTCAAATGCGTATTTGTACAATTACAGACGCCAAGAAACGGTCATGTGAAAATTACACGGATCTGGCCTTGAAAATAGAGCTGTGGGAAACACAAACTTTTACAGCTTGTATTTCATAGAAATAACATATCTATCAGGGGGCTGCATGATATGGCTGGAAATGTCTCTGCAGAGCAAGAGCTCAACTTGTTTACCCAGTGTTGTCTGTATGTGAGAATGTGAGTGTACATCATGGATGTTTTATGGGACTCCATCAAGGCGTGCCCTCAGTCCACCACTGGAAGTTGCTAATCCAGCGTTGACAGTAAAAAATGCTTTTCAACATATTTACGAATGATTACATCTTAATGGGGGTGATTCAATCATTTATATAAAGACTATTAGTTTCCTTTGTTTGACGTTTTGCGGTTGTCTTGTAATCAGTTTTATAGATGCCGGTTTGAAATGGTTGTCTATGGGAAAATAGTCACCAAATAAGCAAAGCAGCACCTTGTTAGCTTGTTTTCGAGGGCTCCCGTGGCTTCAAATATTCTCATTAGCTTGACTTTGTTTGCTACCAGTAAATCCTTCCATATTATGTCATAATCATGTCAACAAGTTCACATTTCTATAAACGGAGAAACAAGTGAGTAGTGATCAGATCAGTGTAGAAAACAGGGACATTCCCACAGTTCTCCTTTAACGTTGTTATCTTACTGAACATTATTTAATGTATGGGTTTGAACTGTAACAATGAGAAAAATATATTTTTTTACTTTCCATCTGGGTTTAATCAGATGTTAAAAATACACAATGCTTTGGCAAAGGTTGAGCACTGCATCAACACTGAGAACAACAAAGGCGATAGGAGCTCAGTTTCATGGTTTCTGTGGAAATTTTAAATTTTATCCCTTTGTTTTCCTCCAGTTTTGTATTTTTGTTTGTATATGTTATACTAGTGTTTGTGTGTTTTCAGAACTAAACTGTATTGTCTGTGTAACGCTGGCCAGATACTTTTTGATCATTAATCCTGAGGTGATTTCTTCTAATCAAGACACAGGAACAAACACGGCGACCGCATGCCAAACATATTTTGTTCCCTCTGCGGCCCTCGCTCAAACAACTCGACCCCTCCTGTCAGAGAGTCTCAAAGACTGGACCCCATTCATTTTCAAGATGTCAAAGTCCTCTGACTGAGTGTTATTATCATTATTCTTTTCAATTTGCCTACCCGGGCCCCTCCTTTGAAGTTGATGATGGATTCTGCACAAACAAACCTCTGAGCTTAGTCAAAGTTGCCCTTATTTATCCACTGACAATGAAGGTCGTTGTGAGGAGGGCCGAGCGGGCAGTAATAATATTGGAAAGCCGTCCAGACTGTGATTGCACGGTGCCCATCAGGGTAAACAGTAATGCGGGTGATTAGCTAGTCGTACTCACATTAGGTCTCAGGCTTGCTGCTTGTCCGTAGTACTTCTCGGCTGCCTCATTTAGGCTGGCTTGTCTGCAAAAAGGGGAAAACAGAGAGAGGCGATCATTATTCATCTTTATTGCTCCTGGCTTAGGATGAGGCCCTGAACCCTGCGTGTTTACTAGCGCTCAGGGGTCACTGAGAAAACAGCAGGAGGGAACAGCATGAGGGATGAGAAGGGCCCATCCAGTTGCCTGTAGGTTTCTCGTTCGATAGCATCTCGCTCTCCCTCGATAACATCTGTGCTGAGCAGTGCACTGCAAGCACTTTTTGTTCTAATTGAAGCTCAGGGTCAGGACATTTGGCTTATTGGGGACTTGCAGAAAACTCATCAACAAACCACGGCTGAGGTCTGAGATATTCAACCCGGGGTAAACTGTGGGTTGACATACCAGACAGAGTGCAGCGACTCTGAGGATGGAGGCACAGAACCATTTAACCATAATATGAGAATAAACAGGAGAGCAGAAGGGATGGCACAGATGCACCAAATCATGCTGTATATGCCATACTGCGACAAAAAGGATTTTTGGGGCAGATGGCTTGTCGGCATGACTCCCTGGTACCAGAAATACGTTATTCCTTAGGACATAAAAACCTGCAGTTCAGACGAGAATGCCCTACAGTATATTATGCTTCTTATCTTCCCTCATGATCCACTACTGTTATACACAAATCTGAGGCTACCATGTCACAAGCCTTTTCTGTAATTAATATCACAGAAATCACCTTTATGGTCCACAGCTGCATGCTTGTCACTGATGGTAGCTATCGCCTCATTGGAAACAAACTTTGACAAAGTCAAGGTCAGAGTCAGCGACGGCCGGCCGTGGAGCCCCTTTTTTTAAAGTTGTAATGATCAAAGGAAGCGAGGCCGTTGGAACCAGTTTCATTTTGGCTGTCGCAGTTTGTTAAGGGATCATCATCCATATGGTTTCAGATAAAAGGCAGTGCTTTTACTTCAGGATCTCCGGGGTCAGCAGCCTAAGTACACACAGTGTTTATGTGTGGTTACACTGTGTAATATGTTGTAAATGCCTGATTTGTAACTGGAGAATTTATGCTCTTTAGTTAGCCGTAACATAGTGAACGCACCGAGATGACTTAAAAAACATCATTCTGATCTCATCCCTCAAATATACAGATGAGCATGCCACTGCCGTTTATTTTTGTTAGCACAAATGAATTTTTCCAACTCTGTAAAAAAGAAACATTTTTACATTCCAGCTCAGATCCAGACAACGAGTCGAGTAGCCGAATTTGTCCTGAGATTATAAATGTGGGTTTCATGTCCAACCACAACCATATGTTTGTTTGCCAGCATAATATTTAGAAAGCGCAATCCTTTGCGAACAAGAAAAAAAAAAAAAAAAAGCACCAATCTAATTCAATAATATCATTATCACATTTATAAACACATTATCAGAGGAGAACTGGAGAACTGCCACGCCACAACCAAAAGGAGCAGCGGCCAGAGTCTTGTCCGATTGCGGGCTGTGAGAGTGCAGGAGACAATGGAGGCCAAGTATGTAAACCACTGCCTGGGTTTAAACCCGAGGAAGAATCAGTGTGAGGCTACAAGAGCACAAGAATGAAGGGGAGGAGATTGATGGGAAAATTGAGGAAGAATGAATGAAAAAATAGAAAAACCCCCCAAGGGAAAAGAATTCTTGACCATATTTCAAATCAGCAGCTCCACCACTGATCTTTCCTGTCCTGACATCTTGTTGTCTGGCGATGCTTTATTAACCCCAGACATGCACAAATCACAGTAGTTGACAGTGCTGCTTATAAGCGTGACGCTGCTGGATGCTAATGACTGCATGAACAAATTGCATTTTCAACAACAGGCAGATATTTGTGCTTAAACCGCAGCCGTCCCATCTGTCTCGAGGACAGAAGCACATTTTTTAAGGGTAGGATCTTCTGCGATCGGAAACAACACTGCACGCAGACGCCTTCCCCGAGGGCAATGCTGCATGAGCAACTAATGCAACTTACCACCATTTTGTCTTCTTTCTTTTTTTTTAACTTTTTGGGAAGAGGCACAATCGAATATGCACAAATTGGCGAACCTAACATCATGACATGCTGGTAATATGCACAGTAATCTTTCAGATATGGTGCATTATATTTTCACATACTGTAAGACATGTGGTTTGTGTGGGAAACCATGAGGTCAGCTATGAGTCATATATATATATATATATATATATATATATACTGCTTGTTTGTGCCTTTCAGAGTTTCAGATCATATGTGTATGGAGGAGTATTACACCCACTCTTGAAAAAAAAAGAGAGGAAGGAGATTTTTTTTTCATTATGCACAAGAAGAAAGTCGAAATACAATGTCAAGAATTAAGTTGAAATACAATGTGAAAGAGAAGTCAAAATTCTTCTTTGTAGTGTAGTGGTAAGAGCAGGTTTTATCATGATGCAACTGCATACCTCATTGATATCATATCACGTGTTTTAAAAATTTCCCATTTCAACTTTTTCCATAACATTTCGACATTTTTGCTTCATTCTCGAAGGACATAATGAAAAAAATAATCCCTCCTCTTATATACTCTTCCGTATGTGATATCACAGTGTAGCTGTCACATAAGGAGGGCAGAACAGACACATCCACACTAGTTTTACCATGAAACAACCTTTCCTGTTTTATGTTCCCACTATAAACCAGAGCTGAGGTTTTAAAAAAAACAAAACAAAAAAAAAAACATAAAAATTGTTCAAAGGAGGTAGAAGGAAATTCTTAGTTTGGAAGCAAAAATGATCAAAAACCAAAGGGCTCGGGAGAGCAATAAAACACATTTGCACATCTGAGAGCTTCTGCCCCTCCTGTTAATCTCTTCCCTTCCCCTGTGTTGTAGATTCACTTGTGTCCCCACCAACCGAGGGCCTTTCCACGTCCGCGTCCAAGACAAACAACATAAAGAACATGAGCTGTGGAGGAGTGGGGACCCCATGCCAAGCGAGCGGAGGAAAAGTTCAACCCTGAACACTGCTTGAAGCCCTTTTTAGCTGCCAGGGGTCTGCACCCCGGAGGAGGCTCTCAATACTGGAAGCTGCTGGAGATGAAGATCCTGCATGATCGTACTGGTGGGGGAGAGAGCTATGCATAAAGCAGCTGGGTAAGACTCTTACACAGAGCTGTGCAGCATTGCTGTACTCTTGGGAAAAGCGCAGCCAGCTTTATCAAACTGGTGATTCAAGATAAGTATTTCCCTTCAGAGGACCGTAGCCATTTTAATCCCAAAGCCCCGAGCCAACCACGATGAGTTTAAACAAGAAAATCTCTATACTGGCTAATATCATTTTGTAGGTTTATTCAGTTAGAGGTGGGGTGTACTGTAAGTTGGCACATGGTTGTATTTACACATTTTCCATTCATGGCTTGTGTTCAGAAACACAACAGATTGCGGGCTGCTGAAGCTCTGCAGCTCCAGCTTGTCGGCTGAACCCTGTGCTGATTTGGAAGCTGTCTTTCAAGTAACAGCCAGTAAGAGACAGTAGAGAGGAAGAGTGAGACAGAGTGGGAGAAGAGGTGTGGAGAGGACACAGAGAGACAGAGCATATGAAGATACATAGCTGCACAGCACGCTAAGACAAACCAGCAGCTCTCTCGGGCTGGCACTGCAGCAAGAGGAGAGGATTACATAGAACAGCCAAGTAAATCACAGTGGCTGAGGAGAGGTGTAAGCTTCTGGATAAACCGTGCAGACAGTAGACCTCCCTTTTTTTATACACAACCTCGACTCAGCCTCTCGCACAACCGCAGCCAACGCATCTCATCTACGCAGAATGAATTACATTGTGGCTATGGAAATCATCAAACATATCAAAAAAGAAAGAAGAAAAAATGAATTCCAATCACATAGTCACCTGAGCATGTGGGCTGCGCTGAAGACCACATCAAACTCCCCGCTGTCGAGGCGTGCGGCTTTCTCTGCCATCTCCGCCGCTTCCAGCAGCCGCGACTCTTCCAACAAAAACTGACCTGGCGGGGCGAGAGAGAACAGCAACACACAGTTTTAAAAAAAATGCTGAGGGATCCCCACGGAGATGCTGAGGGATACTCGGCCTAGAAGTGTTGCCTTTGGCCCAGGTGGACAGACAGCCTGGTCTGCCCCTGAATTAATATGCTGAAACATTAGATACGAGCACAGCATACCATCACTCCTTTGGCCTTCTCTCAGACCCATTTGTTCCTATTAGTCGACCTTGATTGATCTATTTCTCTTAAGATGAAAATACTTCCCCGCAGGAGCTTTGTGCTTTATTATGGGTGTTGCCTTGCTTCTTGCCTTGGACGTCTGTGGACCCACATAATGAGATGGGATTATGGACGGCTGACAAGGCCATGAACTAAGGGTGGACCCCTTGCAAAGGGCCAGGTTTAGAGAGGAATGAATACCCTGTTGACTTTGGTTAGCCCCACTACTGTACCAGGATGCAAACCCACCGAGTGAACCTAAGCATATTTTCCTTAATAACTGCGGATGAAACTGAAGCCGTTAGACCTGAGGTGAGAGACGGGCTGAAAATGAGACTTCAGACCATGATTGAGTGTAAAGTGGCTCCAGGTTACAAACACTTCTGCAGCTATGGAGGGTTTATGATATCAAAGCAAATCAAGGCAATAAAGGAAAAGACAGTTCCTGCAACAATGAATGCCCTGAGCCCGGGAGCGCCCCCGCTATATTTAAACATACATTTCTCAAAGGTGATGCGTGTGTGTGAAGTCTGTAATATTGTGAATCTTGTTCATCATGCGGCGGGGTGACTTATAGGGGAATATTGCAGGGTCCAGCTCTGAACACAGACCTGAGCCCTGGGGTCCTGCAGGGCTCGCAAAATTAAATGTAAGAAATTAAATTAAATCTGAGACTTTTTCTAAGACCTTTTTAATACCACACAGAATGCAATTTAATACTTCTATCAAATCATAATGACCACAGTATATGAAAGCATGATAAAAAAAAAAAAAAAAAATCAATGGAATAATTTATTATTACACAACTTATCATGATTATATGAGAATTATTTAAACTTGATGAATTAAATGAACATGACCTGGATCTGGATAAGTGCTAGAAAATAAATTGCTGCATTTACCTCTTGAAAATTAGGTTTATTGAAGGGATTGCTAAATTTAATTTAATTCAATTTAGCATATAATATATATATATATTTTTTTTGGAGGAAACCTATTTATTTTCATAACCTTTTTCCAATTTGGATGATTTACATTCAGTGCCTATCAAAAGGCCACATCCCTGTTCATGTCAAATAATCAATACCTAGTTGCACACAACACATTTTGTATTTGTGGTTCTGTTTAACTGTATGTAAAGGAATCTGTAAAGTGTACCACAGCCCAGATCTGAACTGAAAGGACTGAAATGGGTCAAAGCAAGTTCAAAGTACAGATGTTATATCTTTAATATCCAATACATTCCTATTTCATAGCTTGTTTTGCAATGCCCCTCTGTCTCTGTGTGTATCGATGTGGTTAATCTGATCATTAACTCATCTCTTAACCTTTGAAGGTGACAACTGAGACAGCACAGTACAAGAATCCACCATCAACCTGGAGTATCGATTGTTTAAAATGCCACATCCGAGTTGGTGCGGTAAACACAAACCGTTCATTTCAGACAGAGGTTCTTCTAGTTGAGTCCCACGTATAATGATGTAAGACAAGAGAAGATACTGAAGTGGTCACGTTTCATATTTCCATCAAATCAAAGAGAACAATCTGAGGAAATCATCCCCTCTTCTGTGTGATCCCCCACTGACCACGTACAGACTGACACTACGGCCGATCGGAGGAAGAGATGGCAGACGGGGTCTGCCAACACTGTTGTTCTAACATCCTGGGGAGGCGTGCAAGTTCCTGCCTTTGTGCGCACGTCTGTGTTGAGCTGCCAATTTTAAATACTCGCGGTTGCAAGAACGACGTCAGGATCTGTTAAATTGAGAGTTCCAGAAGAAAATAAAAATCAACACTTACCGTAATGCATGTAACAGTTGCCTTTTGTGGGATCAAGTTGGATGGCCTTGAGGAAGTACCTCTCCGCTTCTGTTTTCTGCCCCTGTGAGAGAGAGAGGGATTAAATACAGTGTCATTATTGTTCCAACTGCTTCTTAGAACAACTCATTATAAAAACACTGTACTCGGCTCAACGGCCAAAATACCTTTGTGTATACCTAATGTCCCTCTCCAAACCGCAGACCTACTTTAACAATAAATCTTAATAAATAGACATGAAACACACGGACCACGGCTGTTATTCTTGCAAGCTCGTGTGTCGTCCTGTCAAAGTGCGCACTGTCATCCTTGGCGCAGCGAACCAGTCGGGGCAAAGGCTTATTCATTACGCACTTTTTATCTGTGCAAAATAACACTTCCAGAGCATAACCGCAGATTGCCCGTGTGTGTGGCCTGACCGCCGTGAAACAAGACAGAGTGGTGGAGAAATGGAGCGGGAGGCTGGGAAGGCAGCGAGAGGACAAAGACAGACAGTCTCACGTGTCTATAGGGATCTTTGGTACACAGATTTACATAGCGCGCACATACACAAACACACACACACACACACTGACGTTGTGTGTGTACACTGTTGCTCTGATGAGAGAATCCATACTGGGAGGGTGTGAACAGCATGATGAGGAGAAGCATCACTGAAGGCCTGAACGCTCCCTCAGGTCCTTGAGACTGTGACACGCAACCAATCACAGCTCAAGTAC
Source organism: Trachurus japonicus (assembly GCF_045865225.1). Classification (NCBI taxonomy): domain Eukaryota; kingdom Metazoa; phylum Chordata; class Actinopteri; order Carangiformes; family Carangidae; genus Trachurus; species Trachurus japonicus. Next base: position 25,307,704 of record NC_140912.1, read on the forward strand.
GACGGAGCAGCTGGCCAGTAGCGCTGCCAGCTGGGACTCTGTCACATTCCTGCTCTCACTTGGGCTCCAGATGCCATCCAATCAACAATTAACAATGTGCGCCCATCTATAAAAGCTGATGTTTTAGCATTAACAATGCAGCCCATTAAGTATGAGTTCCCCTCTAAAAAGATCATGCCTTTGCATAAATAATGCATATTATTAAACTGCTGTTGTGCTGAGACTATAAAAAGGCGACAGAGCCAGAAAAGACGTTGGGGGATTAAATAAGAATTGGACGACTCAGTGAAAATAATTTACATGTTCCTTCCTAGCGTAATATAAAAGCAAATTACTTCAGTTTACTCAAATAGAAGAACAGGTTCAAATCCAATCAGCGCAGTCTAGTATTAATGACTGTATACTTAGTCAAGCGTATACATTTTGAATGAGCTGCAGATTCAATAAATACATAATTTTCTAATGTAAATATACGAGCGGGGTTTCCCCCCCTTGATGCCGTGGAAAAATCAAATCCGCCCCGAGTATATGTTTAATATAACCGACGGCGTCCAAGTAGCGATCGCAGCTCCGGTCTGAGAAGCATCATCTCTGTGTATTTATACACTCTAATTCACAGATGGAGGAACGCATATGTTTAAGAGGGCCAGCTGGTTTTATGTTATGTTAGCGGAGGCTTACGTGTGTTTGTTAAACCTCAGAGTGAAGCTTTCACACTCTGAAATGAGTTCCAGTTGTGACTGGATAGAAGATTTGGATTATGACAAGTATATTAATGGAGAGCGAGCTGTCTGTGGAGGAGACAGAGAGGGAGTTAGAACCAGAAAAAAAAAAAAAAGCCATCGGTTGCTCATTTCTCATTACTCATCTTAAAAGAAATGTTATTACAGTTCTTATACAGTTCCCTTGACATGCAATTTGTTACACTGCTGGTTATATTACTTTGCAGTTGCACCCCCCTTAAATTGGCAACTGCGTCCTCTTTCATCTTCAAACTTTTGGATTATAACTCATTTGGCTCACCTGTATGCCTCTATGAATAATCCTGAAACTCAACCAGCACTCATGTTCAGTTCTCTTGTTGTACGGCTTCTCTGTGAAGTCAAACCTGTTGCAATGCTTCAAACTCAAAAGGAGTGAACTCCTCCACACTTCTCAGAACAGAGAGAGCGAGAGAGAGAGAGAGAGGTGATCGTTCTGCTGCAACACTGCTTCAACTCTGCAGCGTTAAGCTCTGGTCTTGGGACAGAAAAGATCTGAACTCACTTTCTGTCTCTGTCTCTGTGTTCAAATGTGTCGCATGTTGCAACAAGATATGTACTGCCCTGCGGGAAGCCCGGGTAAAAAAAAGATGGATTACAGACAGCCGATGTGTTGCACATGCCTGGCAAGCAAACAGTCAACATCGCTTCAGTGACACATGCAGGTTGGGTCATAAATTTGGCAGGACCCAGAAGGGTTTGTGTCGGGGATCAAGACCAAATTCAGGTCTCAGTTTCAGGCCTCTGGTTTATCTAAACAAGACACCGACGCCAGAGTCTGGAAAATAACAATATCAACCTCCCTCAACTGCCCTGATACTTTATATTAAAGGGATAGTTCAACATTTTGGCAAATTGGCCCATTGCCATAATCGCTATAGTCATAGCAGTAGGTTTGTTACCTTTAATTGTCGGTGCAAGCTATTTTTAGAACGGCGGAGCAGAGCCGTGAGCTGCTCAGAGCTACACTACGGAGGCTAATGGAATTTCTTGGTTTTCCTCATTAAACTCATCAAATACACAATCCAACAACTCCAAAACGCTCTGGTGGACAAGTTGTGACCTGCACATTCACCACGCTATGAGATAATAACAGAACGTTACAAAACGGAGCCGTTTTCAAGGTAAATACAGAGTCTGCTTGCTGAAAAACTGTCCCTCAATGCAACGCACATCAGCTGTTTTGTATGTATTTACCTCTAAAACAGCTCCGTCTCGTAACGTTCTGTTATTATCTCATAGTGTGGTGAATGTGCAGGTCACAACTTGTCCACGACAGCGTTTTGGAGTTTTTGGATTGTGTATTTGATGAGTTTGATGAGGGAAACCAAGAAATCCCATGAGCCTAGCGTAGCTCTGAGCAGCTCACGGCTCTGCTCCGCCATTCTAAAAATAGCTTGCACGGACAATTAAAGGTAACGAACCTACTGCTATGACTATAGCGATTATGGCAATAAGCCAATTTGCCAAAAATGTTGAACTATCCCTTTAACTACAGTATATATCCACTTCTCATTCCAGTCAGCTCATAATATGGACACAATATCCTCCCTTTTGTCACACATACACATGCTGAGATTATTGGTGCGTGCCTCACACCTCAACTCTCCTGACAACATCAGATAAAGTGCAGATGGAGGCGGCCCCGGCTCCGCGGTTGCCGTGGTGATTATGAATGAAGCCTGCATTCTATTAGCTGAGGAAATGACAAGTGGATGACTGAATCCAATATTGCGAACATCGTGTCCAGCTCTGACCCGTGGCGGCGGCGGAGGCAGCGGTGGTGGTGGTGTACACATCCTGCCCCCGCCCGCCCCCCCCCCTCCCCTCGGTGTGGGTGGAGGTGTGGAGGGGTCAGCCCAGCAGGGAGGGTGATACTGATCTGTGTGATTAACTCCCCCCTTCCACTCCCATTTTGTCCTTTCTCCCTCATCCACAAATCAGAGCATCTCATTGCTCTCTCTCTCCCCGGCTCCACCGTCCTCCCCTCACCCTTCTCTGACCCTGCCGCTGAGTCTTATCTCCTCACAACCCCCCCCTCCCTCCTCCTCCTCCTCCACCACCGCTCCCGCAGGGATCTGAACCTCCAAAACCCCCCTGACAGTATCTGAAGCGTCTTCATCACTCAAAGTTGTGCCACAGGGAGGAGTGAGGAGGTTAGGAGATGAGTGCTGGGGCTGGGGGTCAATTTCCTGCACTGGTTTTGATCATGCTGAAACGCTGTTGTCACCAGACAGACACACGGGTCACAGCCACACGACAAAAGAGGAGAGGAGCACACATTAAATAGTACCCTGACTGGGATTCGTGGGTATAAAAAAGTGTGTTTTCACGGCTAAAGAAGCTCTGAGCCTGTCCAAACAAACTCCTCTGATGGAATTATTTGCACTCACAGGATCACAGGGGCTCAAAACACCAATACCATCCATCATGGTCAGAGATCTACAGAGAATTATCCCTGCAGGTTTGAACTCTACTTTCCTCCCGAATCAATAACACTTTCTTAAATGAAATGAGTTTCTCTTCACGGCCGACTGAATTCCTCCTTCGCGTCCACTTCACCAAGTCTTAACTTCTTCTCTGGAGAACTGAGTTGTTCTAAACTCTTCTTCTTGCTGACAGCGCTTGGCCTCAAGATGCTTTCTGATGTCTGATGTCTTTTGTTCCGAGAGGAATTCATGTCAGTTTAACAAGCCACTTTTGTCTGTATGGTGTCAGCCCAACTATAATTTAAGATGACCAACAGTCTGAGCGGAGATGGGAAAATCAATCTGGTGTGAAGCAAGAGCTTGATTTAATTTCGGCACACAATGCTCCCCTTCAAAAGATATATGGCATTATATTCATATAACACTAGATCTGTTAATTAACTTAGCCAGCCTGGCTCTGTCAGTAGGTATTGTTTTTATGCATGGTTTTTATGCATGCATGGTTTGGTTTTTTAATTAAATACATTAGACATAATTAACTAGCTTTAGAGATGTTTGTGGATTCCTTTCTCATTTTCACAGTACACATACCCTATAAATAAGTGTCAGACTTATCTATTTCTCGGCAAGAATAAGGGTTTTTCCCCAAAATGTCAAAATAATTCGTCAAGTGAACTTTTTTTTTTTTTTTTTTTACAGAAAACGTGTTTCAATATTCCCATAACAAGTTGGAAAAATCAGGTTCTTTCCAACAAATGTAGGTAAATGATGTGCCAGTAGAATTCTTCCATACAACTCAGTTGTGTGATATACACAAATGCATAAATTTGGAAAGGGAATAAATGAATAGAACTTGAAAAAGACTCTGTTTCCATAAAGGAAATGAAAAGGGACAGAGCCAGGAAGAGCCTTGCCTTCCAGATACCACTGCTGCAGGATTTTGAACACATTTACGTCCTTTCATTAGGGCCCAGGCTGTGGGAGAGAGGGAGAGATGTCGGCTGAAGAGGGGGGCCTCCACCCTTCTTTTGACCTTCTGTGCTTCTCTTCTTCTACTTTGTTTATTTCTCTTCTGACAGTCCTTTTCAGCTCTGCTCCTTTCAGCCAGCTCAATTGCGAAGACGCCTATCGAGCTGCGATCTGTAACGACTGTATGACCTGAACACATGACTGTCTACTCGTAAAAAAAGACTCAGGGACTCTTCTTCGCTTCTGTCTCATCAACACAGATGTCCCTTTCTTTTGGTTGCGGAGACACAGGTCAGCTGTGTGAACCTGAACGGATATTATCTCTGCAGACCTGAGATCCATGGCAGAAGCAGATTTCTTTCTCTACAGTGTGGAGATCTCAATCATCTATTTTTTTAAAGTATTTATTTTTAAACGTTACAGTCAAAGTGCAAGGACAAGTTCGATGGAGCATAAAAGAGTAACCATGACAAGATTTTTAATCAGGAAGTTCTAGTCCCTGACAGAGATGATCATCTTGAGAAATACAACGTGACCGCCGCCCCCTTCCCTCATGCTCACTCTTCCAATCTTCTCCCCCCTGGCTCTCATTCACCCACACATTATTGATTAACTGTAGTGGCTTCAGGAGAACTTTACGACTGTCAGGAAGGAGCAGAGGAGAACTGATGAAAAGCTTGGGGGAGATGAAAGAAGGAAGAGAAGACAGGTAGAGAATGAGAAGTGGGAAGCAAAAAGGCAGACGTGTCCAAGTCAGTGATGTAGGCGTCAGATTGAATAGAGTACGATGCTGGTTGTTCCAGACAGGCCGGCCAGGAGAGGCTGTTAGAGATCTGACTGTAGCAAGCATCGGTTTCCTCTCATGGTCTCCACTTGTAATCAGTGAAAGAAATGATCTGTTTTATTTTTTTGTTTTGTTTTTTTCCATCACAAGTCTGCCCTACAAAGGCAAAGTGCAGTATCTGAATTTTAAAAAAAAAATTTTTTTTGGACCAATCAAAAGTGTGGCATATTCTCTTCAATCTGGTAGAATTTGATAGTTATTGGGCTTTTTATTTTGCTGTCCATCCAAAAAAGCAGTGAAACCAAGGCAAAGTGTAGTATCTGTAGCTAATACCAAGCCAAAGTGCAGTGTCTGCACCAAAACCAAGGCAAAAGTGCAGTATCTGCCATAAAACTGTCAAAATTGGTCAGAAATACATTTACATACAATACATGTAATTCAGTCCACCTTCATGTAATCAATTATAGACTTGGTACAGTAGTTATTCATAATTTGATGCTTAAACCTGACAATGAAAAACACAAAAAGCTGTTTGGCATTTTTACAGATACTGCACTTTGCCTTTGTAGGGCAGAAGTGACATAGTCTCAAGAGAGGATGACATACACAAAACAAAAAAAGTAGTCTTACCGTCATGGCCAGCAGTTTGCCGTAAGTGAGGTGTGCAGGGATGTGGTCGGGCTTGGCTCGTAGGGATTCCCGGTACCAGTGTTCAGCTTCAGGCAGCTTGCTCAGCCTCATGTAGGCTTCTCCTGTGAGAGGCAAAAAAGCGAGTTGGGGGTCAAGTCAGGGGTCAGGCTGTCAAGAGGTTAAGACATTGCATATCTTTCCATTCCTCTGCTGAGGATTTGCATGACAGAGCGGCCAGACCTCATCCCCATGGGCTGGAAAACTCAACAACGAGGAACAAAGCCCATGTTGTTTATAAAGTTGTGACTCATATGCTAATACATGGCAGTGAATGAAAACCATGCAACTGTTTAAATGTCCCGCAGTCCTACTGCAGAAAGTATTCATAGATACTTTCAGTGATATCCACAAAAGCAAAAAACCCCATTCAGTAACACATGTTTGATTTCTTAGATGTGAAAATAATTGAACTGAGCTCTTAGAGTATAAATAATCTCACTTCAGCTCACACTCACAGCTCAGTGGATGGTTTGAAGAAGTCTATAACACACTCCCTCACACATCATCCGATACCTCCTCCCCCAACCTGAACCTCTGCCTCCTAACACCTGAAATAACAATGACCTCTCTTTCATAGCCATCCAATAACACTTGTATTATTGCAAGAATTTGACAACACGGGCTGGTAATTGGACACAACACAGTTAAAATCAACATTATAACATATTTAGGGGCACAAAGTGAATGCAGCACAGGTGTTGGAAATGTCGCTACAACTCGGGCTACATGTTGACATTTCCATCCACACCGAGTCTCGGGAGCAGCTGAATGAGCGGACGCTTTGTTTAGACTAGAGAGCGGAGGAACTTTAATCCTGCGGGGATTAAGACTAATCACTTCCCTTGATAAGAAACTGCGATAAGCAACAGGTGACACACACATACACACACACACACCTCATTACAACTGCAGGACCCTTTTAATCTCAACACACTTTCTCCAACCGAGCGATAACCCTGCACGATGAGACCTCTTGATAAATACGGTGGTAATGTGAAAGCCATCACGGTTTTTTTTAGATGTAACTTCCTTTTCATTGTGAGAAAACACAGCTTGAGGCTTAGCAGACCCAACACCCCTGATGTAATGTAATACATGAGAACATATTTTCAAGATGATGTCCATCAGTGTGGCCTCATGTTTTAGATTCGAGTGTTGGAAATCCATCATCCCGCTGCCGCAAAGTCGGACAAGTCCTTGTCAACAGCTAACATCAAACACAGCATAAGAATGGATTAGATGGATATCACTAATGTTGTGGATCTCACTGTCACAATTCTGTTGGGTTAATGTTCCTGTATCCCCACATGGCTGCCTTTTTTCATTCCTAACTGACATTTTGACAAGATTAAAGGACAATTCCGGGAAAATTCAACTCGGGGCTGTATTTTCCTATAACATTTTAGGTCTAAAAGAAGGAATCTGAAGATTTTCAGTTGAATTGCTCCTGTTTTGCGGTAGTTGTGTTGTGTCTGTCCCTGCATCGCCACGGCAGCGATGAATGGGAGCGGATGCAAGTTCTGCTGCTTAGGCTGTTTACATCCCTCAAAGCCGCAATTTTTTTCCACAGATAGCGTCAGATGGCAACTCAAACATGCACCGAGAAGTTTTTTTTTACTTCAAGCAAGTCAAGAGTTGATATTCCTGTGTTTATGACACAAACGGGAGCTTCCGACTGCACCTGATACACCGAACGCGTCAACTTGGGTCTCGCGCGAGACTCCGGGAGACTTTGAATTAGATCTAGTTTTACAAACATGTCGGCTTGCTTGAAGTAAATAAACTTCTCGGTGCATGTTTGAGTAGCCATCTGAAGCTGTCTGTGGAAAAAAAATGCGGCTTTGAGGGATGTAAACAGCCTAAGTAGTGGAATTTACATCCGCTCCCATTCATCGCTGCCGTGGCGATGCAGGGACACAACTACCGCAAAACAGGAGCAATTAAACTGAAAATCTTCAGATTCCTTCTTTTAGACCTAAAATGTTAGGAAAATACAGCCCCGAGTTGAATTTGCCCGGAATTGTTTCAGTTTTAGTTTAGGAAATCATCATTGTGGTTATAAATACGATTATAGAAAAAATTTACAATGCACCCTAGAGGCACTGAACTATTTCTAAATGCACATTCAAGTCTGTTTTGACACGACCTCTTCACTTGTTGAGGGGGGTTTTAAATACACGTCTCACCTCCCTGGCAGAAGACCTCTGTACGAGATTAGCGCAAACACACAACGTGCAATTAGAAGTGACATTGAATCCCGAGGAGCTGAAAACCACCGGCTCCTCGGAGTGGAACATTCCTCGGCCCACCAGAGAGCGTTGGAGCGAGACCAGTGGGGCGCAAGATTACCACCCAGGTCTGCCTCTGATGAAAGCCTCTGCTGCTTGGCGTCTGACAAACGGCATGAGAGAGCGCGGGCGCAGCGAGCAGCGAAACTGGAGGGAAACAGATACGAGCAGGTGTGGTGCCAAATGTGCAAATCAGTTGAGCGAGGAAACAAACGCTAAGCTGCAGAAATCACGGCTCGCTGGCTCGCTGCCTCCGTTACAGACGCAGCGCTGCTCCTTAACGGTGACTGGAACTTTCATCAACATTTTGACATAATCTCTGCAGCTCTGTCAAACTGCATTTTGCCAACACATGAAGCCAGGGACCTGTGGCACCACTACCAAGTCTGGATTACACACGTCCCAAGTTGGGGAAGTGTGTGTGTGTGTGTGTTTAAGTAGCTGCATGTGTATGACAGAGAGAAAGCAGGAGGGAGGAGGGGGAAAAAAAAGTAAAAAAAAAAAAAAAAAAAAAGCAGAGGGAGAGCAGCTATAATGAGCCTGCAGCAGCTGTTCTACAGCTGTAATCCAACAAAGCAAATTAACTCTGTGTAAAATGATATTGTAAAGCTGTTTAGCTGTTAAAGACTGTTTAACAGCGTGAACTCAAATTACACTTCTAAAACATGGATTTCACTGATAGAAACTGATAGAAATGGTTTTACCTGGCACTGATTTTACACATTTTGACATCTATTCTCTTCAAACACTCTTTCTTATGGCAGATTTTAGCTGTGGCTTCACCCAAAATGCATGTTACACAAATCCCACTATGAACTTTACCTATGTTATGACCCAGGATCGTACTTGTTCAGGATTCACAATTAATAAACCAGTCAACATTTCTTACATCACTAGTGGTATGAGTTAGTAATGTTGTAGATAATGTTTGACTTCCTCTTTTCTATGCATAAAAATATCAAATTAATAATGGAAAAAATAAATCTACAAATTGAATTTAGTAGTTCCTATTGAAAGTTTGGTTGCTGATGCTTTCAACTTAGTTAATTATATATAACAAGCAATTTCTCCAAAATACCTTTACCCTCAGTAACATCTGCTGTTAATTCTGCACTATACAACAAAAACAACAACAGGAACAACAACCACAGCTTTTATATTTGTGGTCCTGAAACAAAAGCAGCTCTTACCCATCATGTTGTAGAGGCTCTGTGGCGCAAACTGTCTTGGCATTTTCTGTATTGCTTCTTTAAACACAGAGATGGCCTCCTGTGAAAGAGACAAATACATTGAAAAAAAGAAGGTGGGGGTGTTTGCATTAGAAAGTGGAGTAAGACCCCCACCGGAGCCACTCGCGCTGGGGTAACCAGTCATTCCTCCCCTGCCACTGTGAATACACAGCGTGGAATTGGGGGTCACCGGGAGGCTGGTTGGTACAGAGCCCGGCTGACAGGGTCTATCCTCAGTGTCACGGCTGTTAGGACGACCAGAGCGGTGTCACGTATAGACTCTATCTAACATGTATAGTGTGTTAGGCCCATGCATTTCCCTCAGAGCCCCTCAGAGTTTAAACGGTGGAGGGAGGTGGAACTACTTTATTGCTGAAGCAAATGTTGCGGTTAGAGGTCGGAGGAAGTGGGACTGTTCTCTTCTTCCAGCATGCCAACTATTTATAAAGGCCTTTATTGAATCTGCAGTTCTACTGCTTCATTCCTGATTGAATCAGCAGCATCGGTGCTTGTGTACAATATAAATGTGCAGCATTGGAAAACCAGTTCCTTTAGCCAGCACTGTAGGTCTTTAGGGGCATGAAAGAGAGTGAATTTGTTAGAAACAGCCTGAGGATTATCTGCACACAACACTGTGTCCCCTATGACAGAGGCAATTTTGGAACATGTCCATATAAAAGCCAGCATTTTCTCCGTGTCCCCCAAAGGCTCCTTGGGCAACTGCCTGCATTTTATCTCAGTTCACTATGGTTTTATATTTTCCGGCATGTACTGTATTCAAAGGAGCACTTTGAACTCCTTCAGCAGTAATGGTGGTGGTTCTTAGATGTAAGTCAGATTATGTTTCAATAACCATACACTGCACACTTTTCATCTTGAAGAGATTTGTGCTTTTGAACTACAGCAAATGCATTTTTGCTACTTTATATTTTATAGAATCCACTTATACATTATGAGGATTAAAAAAAAAACGGTATTCCATACAGTATGCAGCGCTGTGAAATCCCAAACATGTTGTGATGTGCAATGTGCAGTCGTTACCTCCTGGTGACCCTGCTCATGGAGCAGCTTGCCCAGGTTGTACAAACAGCTGGCGACGGAGCTCTTGTGGGCATGAGGGTCCTTCAGGTTCTCGTCAGGGATATCAGCACAGGTTAGGAAGGTGCGCTTGGCTTCGTCGTGGCGACCCTGGTTCATCAGGATGATGCCTGTGTTCAAGTAGGCCGCTGTTTCGGGGGTGAGGGGGGGAGAAACCACACGAAGCACAGAAAACAGCGTTAGTTCAGGCAGCTGCTCGCATTAGCTGATTAGCATCACTGGTTTCATTCATGCTTTGCAATTACCGGCTCATTCACAGCTGCACAGCTATCAGTTGACTTATTGATTCAACTTTGATTTATTTATTTTTTCATGTGTATATTTTTCAAGGCAGGATTAGCTGTCTCACGGGAGTCTTTGATTCTTTGAAATCTTCCCTTTAAACAGCGAAGACATCCTCTGTGACAAATGCATATGTGTGTGTGTGTGTGTGTGTGTGTGTAATGTAATTGAATCATTTCCCCTCCATGGTGAGTTCCTTGACATAAGTGTCTCTCTGTGACCTGTGGCCACAGAGAAATCAGAAGCGCTGAAAAAGTGAGTAATGACCGTCCATCTCTATAAGAACGAGTCCTTCAGGCTGGAACAATGACCCGCTGTTAATCCTGTTCACACTTTATTGTTGTGTATGTTTGACCTTTGCATCCATCCACCCTGTGGGACACTTCGGGAGCTTGTTGAACTTTTTTTTTTTTCTTGAGCAGTCAAAGACAACATCTAATGATCGATAAGCAGCCGCAGTGTAATTAGTCTCTGTGGACCCTCCTGTCCAGACAGCTCCCTATCAAGACGGTCTGTTGGAATAAATTAACCTGATAGTGGAGATCGCTCAGGAGGGCTCTTCTGTAGGGTGCTGACATATAATCAAGTCAAAGGGAGGGGGGGGCTGAGAATCAAAGAGCCTTTTTTTCCCCCTCCCTACAAAGAAGTTACGTTCCTCTTCTTATGTCGTTGCAATCCATTATCTCAAACACTTCCTCACACCTCACAGTCTTATCTGTCTTACATGGTGTTGCTTTCAATGGTCAATATCGAGATTTTTTTTCCCCCCACGGCACTGAAAGGGGAGCAGATAACAAAAAAAGAAAAAACATAGACAGAGAAAAGCAACGTTTTTCTTTTTTCTTTTTCCAATTTCATCAGCCTTTGCTGTGTGCGTAAAATGTGACAGGAATCATTAACACTTTATCACAAAGCAGGACAGCTCTGCATTTTTAATGTAAGTCCTACAGTTTGCACTAGTTCGCTCCAAACTAGGCAGTGAGTAATGGTGTAACCTTGACAGAAAAAAAACACCCTTCGTTGTCACATTCTCATTTCGTCTTCAACATGTCTGTCTGCTGCTTGGGGTAATTAATTAACCTTGTTATCGGCGCCAGCAGATTGGATAATTGCATGCTGACTGGAAATTTTCAAGTCTAACCATGATCTTGATTAGGTCTATAATTAATTCGGAGGCAAAAAAAAAGGAAGAGACGTTTAAGTTCTCTGTTTATCCGTCACTGACTAATGCCTGGAACAATGGGGGGCTAATTTACTGCACGATCAGGTAAGATTGTGAGCGATTTGTTCTAATCAGGGAGCGATGCTGCTGAAAATGACAATGTATGGGAGACTGTACTCCAAGAAAAGCAGAAAAGTTGGAGTGAAGGAGAGGACAGGAGAGTCGAGAAAGGGACACACAACAATAAAATGAGAGATTGAAGTTAATGTAAAGAAAGTAGAGGGGGGGAGGAGGAGAAGAAATGAGCGGCACGGTCTGAATTCATAATAAATGACATAATGCAGTTACTCGATCTGTTGACACGTCTTGGCTTTGAAAGCCAGTCGGGCAGCTGTGTCGAATGTTTAATTTAGCTGTATAGCTGCTGCCCTTTGCCACCTATTCGTCTCCCTTCACATAACCACAGCCTGTGTTCACTGTTGCCTGGACACAGCACAGCCACAACCACAAGAGCTGGAGATTGTCAATAAAAAAAAAGAAAAGAAAAGAAAAGAAAAGAAAAGAGAAGAGCTGTACTTACAAGCGAGAGTTGGCCGGCTCCCAATGGCCAGCTTATAGTAGTGAAGCGCCTCTGAGAACTTGTTGCTCTCCTGCAGCAGCAAACCACTGGAACAGACGAAAACGAAAGAAAGGAGCAATGACAGCTTGAAAAACTCAAATGTTTAGAGTTCGAAGCCTCTGTTAGGCTTAGACAAGAACACAAAGCAGCTGATAAAACTGAGGAGGGTGGGGGGGGGAAGATTTAGATCTGAGCGAACCACAGACATTTGAGCACACACTGAGTATTGGCTGTGGATGTTTTGCATTTTCCCCTCCGGCTAAAACAGCATCATTAATAACCCTGTCAGACAGACAGCACTCCAGGGAATACAAGACACTTCCTCTGAGGGAACAGCTCTGATCAATGAACACACGCAAAGGAGAAGGAGAGCTCGTCCATTTGTTCACACACACTCACACACACACATACAGTACACTCTTAAGTCAGTGAAACAGCTGGGAGTGGAGATGCATTCAAATGAAAGACATGCACACGAGACAAAAAAGACATTTCTACAGCAGAGAGACGGCACATTTGAGCATAAGAACATAACATAACATAACACAACATAAAATGACAAAGTGAGGTGTGATAGAACATAAACTCACAGGTTATACAGCATGTCTGCCATGTTGCTGCGGTAATACAGAGCATTTCTGTACGCCTGTTCAGCCTCCTCCATCTTGCTTTGGCTCTTCAGCACATTTCCGAGGTTTCCCCAGGCTGACGGGTCACAAAACAAAAAGTTAATCAAACAGAGAGAGAGAGAGAGAGAGGAGGAAAATGGATGGTAGCCTTCTTGAGCAACAACTTAACCTTAAAAAGCTCAGAAGCAGAGTTAGAGAGATATACTTTCATGGTAAGTAATGATCGTCTTTTGTTATTCACCGTCTCACGCTGACATGGGATCAGTGTTTTTAACCTCTAAAGAGGACGTTGTTCTGCTGCAGCTGCTATTCCAAGACATATGAGTAAACAGAGATGACACACTAGGGGAGCTTTGTGCCAAAAACCACCAGTCGGTCCGTATGAGTGTGTGTGTGTATGAAAAGGAGACCACCACTGTGTTATTGCACAGCTAATGGCATTACTGGTGAATGGCACAAAGCAGTATCCGACTGCTTTACTTAAAAGAGGCTTTTGTGCATTGTTATAGTCTAATGCATTAATAACTCTAGTGTGTATAAACCCCCAGACGCGGCTCCTTCCTGCAACTCCACTCATCATATAGAAGAGGAAGATAAAAATCTTGGCTCGTGCTGCCTTTGTTGACACGGGTTTGCGTGAGCGCTACAATCTGCAGTGTGTGCCTGTAAGCAGTGTATTTACTTAACTGTTGAAAAATCCTCCCAACATCTATGAAATCTCACAAGAATATTCAGTGTAAATAAAAACCAGGCGGAAGGAAAAAAAATAATAACTTAAGCTTCCTTTATTCAGCTCATAACACCCAGTTCTGCACAGATGACTTCATGAAGCTGTTTTGTGCATCCCGAAATTTCACAGTTCAAACGATCCAGTGGGCGTGTCTGTGTCTGTAAAAGGCCGACTTCCATTCAATTCTCATATTAGCCGTAATGAGTGTGAGTTGGGGACATTGCTGCTGCTGTTGCTGCTGCTGCTGCTCTGTTCGGCTGATGGCCTGCCAAAACAAACAGCTGTCATGCCTCAGCTCCGCTACAGAATCTGAAAGGGAAATTAGCTAACACAACGTGTCCTGCTGTTGCCTTTGCGAGTCCCTTGCCCTGCTTCCCCTTCTCTCAGCCTGCTCCGAGAACTTCGCCGCGGATAGGAGTCAGCGTCTGATGACCTTGAATGCTGAAAGCTATTGAATATTTTATCTCCTGTTGAAGGTGCCAATCAGAGACGGGTGACGGGTGCCCTTCCAAGAGGAGACGGGGGCGTGCGGTGTCATGGAACAGACTGCATGCAGGGTATAAAGAGATGTGAGACAAGGAGACACAACTTGCGGTAAAATCATGTGTTTCTTTTTTTGTTTTTTTTTAAGAAGAAATGTGACCTCAATTAGCAAAAGTCACACCCGTCTCTCTGTCTCTACAACTTTCGAGCACTCATGAATCCTGTGGTAGAGCTGAAGTGATGAAGAGGAGACACTTTGAAGCAGAGATTTACTTTGAATTATTCAGAGCGGCAGTAGACTGAGAGAGACAGTGCACATAATCAAATCCAAAACCTAAAAGCTCGCTTGTGCTATTCAGGCAAGCCAAGTCTGATGGCTGAAAAGAGGATTTGAAGTGGGAATGTGTATAAATAAAGAGTGTCTGTGCTCATGTTGCACCTTTGTGCATCCCGAGTGGGATCGTACCTTTAGCAGGATTGACATAAATCCCTGACTTGTAGAGCATCTCCTCATTCTGCCAGTCCTTGTTCCTCAAGACAGTTTTGACGCCAAAAAGAAGAACCAGGGTGGCGCTGCAGTACACCAACACCGTCCTGAAGGAGCGGCGTCGCAGGCGGACGTACAGCGACCTCATCCCCACCGCCACCAGCAGGCAGAAGCCCATACTGGGGATGTACAGTACTCTCTCTGCTATCACAAAGCCCACGTAGAAAAAGAGGTTTGTGGCAGGAAGGAAAGGGATCGCCAACAGGCCTAAAGAGAAAACCACCACATTTTCCGTGGTGGGCAGTGGAGTCCTGCTCTCGTAGTGCTTTTTGGTACCGTTCTGTGCACTACTGATGATGTGAGCGCCTGTGTGGGAATTGTTCGTATGTTCGTGATTGTTATATTGGTAACTGTGTCCGTTACTGTTTCCGTTTCTGCCGTTGGTGTAGTGATGCGCTTTGCCGTTGCCGGTGTCTTTGCTGCCCTTAGCCGCGTGGTGCGCCGTCCGCAGGCCGAACCAAGCCAGCAACAGCAGCCCAAGGTAGAAGAGCACGGTGTAAAAGTTCCTCCAATCGGCCAGACCTCTGATTAGAGGAAGGGCGTCCATCGACCAGTCGAAGCTCAGCGTGTCCGGGCAGAGGAGGAGCCAGAAGTTGGCGGCGGGCAGGTAGAAAAACGTCAGCGCCCTGGTGAGGAGCGAGGGGGAGTCGGCCGCCGGGTTGTCGGAGTTGGAGAAGTTGGGCGGTTTGTTGCCCATCCAGTAAAAGCGACAGGCCAACAGCACGGCTCCCCAGGCCGCCAGCAAAAACACATTGAGCAGCAGGTGGACGTTCTTTCTCTGAAAAGACAAAGCAAACAGAGAAACAACCGTCAAATCCACTGGGAAGGAAAATCCACAGCACTTTAACCAAGAAGCATGTAAGCCAAAGCTCGTTTTCTGGGTGGTTGTAATATTTATGACTCTTATGCATTTACATTTACTTTAACCCAGAGCTATGCACTGGAAGTTGAACAAAGGGATGCCTGATCTCACAGCACTATGTGGCTATGACAGTACAGATGCATGATGCCATCTGGAGCAGAAAGAGTGTTCAAGGACAATTTACAGAGGGGTCGACTGAGCGGGGAGGCTTTGATGCATTTCCTCAAAAACTTTTGTTTTAGCTGCTTTGATGTTTTCTGGAAACCTGTGCAGCAACAACAGTCCAGTGTCATTTATTTCAGTTCTGTTATTGACTTTTAAAAAAAAAAGAAAAAGTCAGACCATCATACTTCAGAGCCTACATAGATATATCAAAAAGAAACACAACTACATGAGCTCCATTCGTCATATTACTGACTGATATTAAACACTTTCTCATGTGCTTTGTGGAAATGCCTATGAAATGTTTATAATGTGTTATAATAAAGTGACTGGACGTATTCCCCCACAAGGCCGCTCCACTGTTAGGGACCGACTTGACCTTATATTGTTTTCATAGTTGAAAATCCAACTTCGAAACATGTGGAGCTGTCTCTAAAAACAGCAGCTAAAGCATAAGCAGCAGTGTCCACTCAGATCTTGCAGTATTAATTTTGTATTGAGCTTTAAAAACACATCAAAAATGAGAAATAAAAGGCAAAAAAATATAGATTGCAAAGTCTCCTCGGTCCAACTCTAAATCCCAGGGGCTCCATGGTTCTGGGTGTTTTCTCAGATCTAAACCTTTTTATTATTTAAACTTAAACCCAAGGCAACACAAGCTCAAAACCTCTCATACCATTATACCAGCCAGTCAGTGTGATCTGTCTCCATCTCCACAGGCCAAAGGGCACAAACTCGTCTCATTTGTGATCATAAACTTCATACCACCGCAGCTTAAAGGGCTGTAACTATTGATTTCCTCAACCCATCCATTGTCATTTACAGATTGGGTCTGGTGCAGAGATGCTTCAGTAACCTCTGGGCACATCTGACCACAAGGGGAAAGCTCTGTTGTCTGCTAATGATCACTGCTAATGCAATGTCGCAGCCCAACACTTAAGCAAATTTAAATTAGTCTGGAAACACAGGAGACAACCCCATGACAACACCATGAAAATGATCTGCCAAACAACTAATTTCGGTGCTGTACTGTGGTTCAGAGTGTTTACATCATACAACATACAACTGGAACACCTGGCGATATAATTTTTTATCATTGCAAGATCTTCAACAAACTCAAATCCTGTCTGTTCTGACTGAGGCAGAATGGTTTTGAATCTACAGTATGGTCCTCACAAGTCTGAATATCACTGAATACACTGCAAAAACTCAAAATCTTACCAAGAATATTTGTCTTATTTCTAGTCAAAACGAATCAAATTATACTCAAAATAAGACTCGTCACATAAAAATTGGCTTGTTTTCTTTCAAGCATATTTTAACTTGAAATAAATAGAAAAATCCGATAGTAGAGCAAGTTTTTTCAAACTTTCTTATTACGAGCACCAAAAATCTGCTTTCACTGGCAGATTTTTCTACTTACTTCAAGTGAAAATGTGTTTGAAACAAGTGAAAATGATCTAAAAACAAGTTATTTTAAGTGGAAAGAGATTAGTTTTGACTAGAAATTATACATTTTGACAAGAAATAAGACAAATATTCTTGGAAAGATTTTGAGTTTTTGCAGTGTAGCACTTCTTGCTCCAATTAGACGATGTGCTGTATAGCTCTGATACTTCCCAGGTGCTCCGAGAAGCTCCATGTGCTGTTACTGTACGCAGCAAGAGCCGGGCTGAAGTATAGCAGTCCAGAATAAATGAGTAAATAAATAAAAAGCTTGTATAAGGTCATCTCTGTCAAAACCTTCAGGGGAGGCATGACAACAACCCGTGGTGCTTCAGTATTACGTGAAGATATACCGCCGCTGAATAAGTTGTTCAGTCGCTTGGCAACAAAAGGTCATCGTTTTCAATCCACATCACCTTTTCTCATTAATTTCACAAACTGCCAAAGTTGTTACTGTCAACTCCTCGTGGATATCCGCAAGGAAAGTAGAGACAGGGCAGAGTAAATGACAAACAGAGACAATTATATAAGAATGTAAATTTAGAATTATGAAAAAGAAAATGCTCTGAAAGATGCTATTAAACAGCACTTAAACAAGAATATAAAGTTGAGTTACTGTGCAGGGACGTCATGGATGAACCACTTCACCAGGCAGCCATAATGAGTCTAATTTGACTGAATACCCATCATAAAAACAAAAGCCACAGCTAGGCAACTGCATGGAAAACAATAGAGTCCATGTCAAACAAACTGTTCTCCCAGTGTTGTGAAAACCGAAAAGGGAAAGAAAAGCAGGAACATCTGTCAGTATGTACAGATGCAGCCGATAACATGGTACAAACATACACAAACACATTCCACACATGAGACCTAAAAGTGGGTTCTTCTTGTCATGTGGAAATTCAATTTGAGTGAGTGAAACTTCGCCAGTTTAAGTGAAAAAGCAGAACAGAGAGCACTTGGGTCATAAAGCTAAAAATTATGTCTAAATGGTCCTGTAACAAAAAAAATACAAAAAATAAACAAGTTCCACATCCTGTGGAACCGAGGTTAATACGATGCCTATGTATCATTTTAATTAGCCCTCGGTGACACGTGGGAACGCAGCATCTGTTGGTGCTGATTGTGGGATTATACCCACTGATGTGCGCTCGTAGCAAAAATAAACACACCCATAAGGACGGTATGATAGATCCTTTGATGCAGGTTAAAAGAATTGTTTTGGGATGTGTGCTTGTGTGCAAGTTTGTACTAGTGTGAACTAGTGTGTACTATGTGCAATACATTTCTATTTCTATTTCCATTTCTATGTTTTGGCTTTTAATTAGCACTTAATCAGTTTTTTTTTAATCTCTTCTTTTGATTAATTGAAGTGTATGATGTTGTTGCATTGTATTGATGTTGGTTTATGCCTATGTGACCTGTTGACTGTGAAGCACTTTGGTGCAAATGCTCTTTGCTTTTAAGGTGCTATATAAATAAATTAAACTTAAACTTAAATGTGAAGTTATGATGTTTAAAGTTAAGTTATGGGAAAATACTTGGAGCTAGTCAACCTAGAACAAATGTTTTGCACGTATGTAAAAAATTTACATAGACAGAGAACAGAATTCAAATTCAACAGGCGCCTACAGCCCAACATTCAAATCTGTCATCTGAACTCTACATGAACTCTCAGGGTAGATGTGTGACTTTCATCCTCTCCCAATCTCACACACCAAGGTTGCATGTGTGATTGTAACTCCATCCCCTAAAATCACCAGAGTGGAAACACACATCGGTCCTGCAGGCACGTTTCTGTCCACGCAGGTGAGCAGCAACTCCACAAAGACGTCGTGAAGTGGTCTGAAGTGGTCTTTGAGGCCCATGGCGGACGTGCCGTACTTCACACAGACTCGAGGCTTGCTGAGCGGTGTTAATACATCTCAATCACCTCTTCAGGGAATCCGGCCTGGATTTACGAGGCTCTTCTGCAGGCTCTCGAGGCGACTCTCCGGCCCAAGCAACGGCTTACGAGACACCACCTCGGTGTAACTCAGAGCTCTGCAGCACAGAGTGGAAGGAAAAAAAAAACTCCTCCTCTATTTTTAGATAGAACAGGTCGACTAAAAACTGGGTGTTGCGCAGACAGGCTGAGGTGCCAGGTTACAGACCAAACAACACTCTGATCTCGTCTGAGATAGCGGTCTTTTGTTTATGGCTGTGTTTTTGCAGCACCTTTGCTGTAGGGCAACGAGGCACGAGTGTGTATACAACACCTCTGAAGGTGTAAAAAAAAACACGACAACGACCTGGCACCGGTCCCGCACGTACTCACTCATAGCTGGCACTGTGACAGACAGATATGTCATCCTGACTCTTCCCAGACACTGCACCTACTCAGACAACACCACCTTAACCACAACCATATGTTGACACTGAGGACTGGGGCCCAGTTTCATTTACATTCCTCTGCTGCAGTTGTACACTGGGATTTTGCTGATTTTTTTATTTATTTTTTATGCAGAATAAAGTCTCTGGGCATAAGTGAGAACATTAATACAACCCACTGATTGCACTTGAGCACACATTCATAACCCCGCTGCTCCTTGCTCTTGGCCTACTTTACAGTACCAACTGCTCTGACTTTCTAAGGAAAATAAATGTGAAGACAAAAATATATATATAGGCAGAGAGCAAACAGGAAATGCTCTGAGGAGATGTTCTGGAGGACACATTACCAGGGGACAACATGAACCCCATGTCTATTATGTCTTGGATAAACAAACATGTGCATCATCCTTAATATGCCTGCGGTCAAAATGTCTACCATTCAAAAGCATAAGTTCAATTACCAGCCAGGCAACGGCTCCCTGGGCGCTATAGCTCCATTATGCAGGAAAACCAAGGCATTCCAGCTTTGTGTCTTTTGTCTATAATCCAGTTTAGTTTGAAATAAGTGGTTTAGCACAACCCCGTAGGAGGGATGAGGGCAGAATTTTTTTTCTTCTCCCCTTTTGTGTTTCAGGCGCAATCAGTTCAGAACTGAAACAATTTAGCCTTTATAAGGCAGGCGTGTGAATAAAATATCCTTGGAGATGAAATGCAAAACAGGCCAATTACGGAATCCCTATTTGTGCCTGTGCCTGTTTTTTTTTTCTTCCCCTTCTACACTTTGATTAGGTTGAATTGACTGAGAAGAAAACTCAATCTAAAAAGTTTTTTTTTTTTTTTTTTTAACATCCGCTAGAGTGTATAGTGAAAGAAGTCGTACAGCAAAATAAAGCAGTGAGAGCTCTGAGAGAAATTTAATTAATTAGTTTGGAGAATAGTTGTCTATTCTCTGGGTACACCCATGCAGGCTTCTTTGCATAATTGGCTGATACACACCATACCTTTTTTTTTTTTTTTTTCCAACAGCATTTTAAGACCAATCCATCACTTGACACATCTAACTAGCCCATCAAACCGCAGTGCTGCAACGGCACCTCCGAGAAAATCCAGTGAAAGGAGAAGCGGCGTGTCTGACCTATCCCCCTCCTCGTCATCATTACTGAGATCAATTGTCTGCAGAGGGCCTTTCATCAAGATCCTGCTCCGCATTGATAGTCTTGTAATGGAAGTGAAAATGAGCTCAGGGTAGCAATACGGGAGTGCAACCACCTTTAAAGCCTTCACACACACACACACACACACACACACACAGCTCAAATTTGGGATCCACTCAAAAGGTCTGCATGAATATATCTAGAGGTTTGATGGATGGATGTACGCTTGGCTGATGCGCTTGCTGCTCGACTGCTGGATCAACTCATCAAGCTTGAACCACAAATTCACCATTTATCTTTTCTCCCTGTTATCAGCAGCAGCTGTTGTGATCCTCTCATCTGAACCTCCGAATGTAGGAACCCGATTGTTAGCAGGGAAGACAAGATAAGAGCTCAACTACACACTTCCTAACAGCGTGTTATGGATTACCAACAGCTGGCTCGTGTTTCTGAAATGCAATTAAGTGGATGTCCAACAATTTGCTCCCACACACAAAGTGCATAAGATGTTCTTCACTAATAACAGGGACTCATTTGGTACATTTTTCTTTGTATCTTGTTTGTTTAATGTGAAATGTCAAAAAATGTGAATATCAAAGTGTAAAAACAACATGTTGTCATTTCAAGGAGGGTTCATTCAAGGAGTTTGGCACATACCCTCCAAATAATGTATCACATTTACTTTAAATTCATTAAAATAAACCCTGATTCTTTTGCTGAGCCAGCTGTTAGCAGTAGTTTAACATTTTCAGTAAAAATGCGAGGCCGCTGTAAGTCTTCTCTTCTAATGCTCAGCAACAAGAGTATTTAACAAAATGTTGAGGTTACAATAATAAAACAAAGAAGACTGGGGTCTGAATGACATAACCTATAGCTGAGAGGCGATGCCCTAACTTGCTTCAAGAGTTAGTGAACACCCAAGAAGATTAAAAGTGTCTCCAACCAGTGTTTGACACTTCCTGTCACACCAGCTCATGAATCATTTCACATGCACTAAATTCTCATTCCTCAATTTTTCATGTAGCTAAGCTGAACTACACGGACTCTGTCATCACATTAGGACAGATAACCTCTGTAAATAGTGTGGAGCCTTGGTTTACTTAACGTCAAGTGGACCACTGCTGGACTGCAGGCCACATGGTGCAAAAGGTCACAGAGTCAAACCCCAAAGCGGTCCTGCCTCACACTGCTCATAATCAAAGCTTTTAACCCGTGTGAACCCCGTTTCCAAAACCCACAGAGTCAGCTGGTCTGGCTGGAGGAGGATGGATGGAGCTGCAGATGAATCTGGCTCAAGAGGAAAGAAATTGGCCACTGATGAGCAGGAATTTGTTGGAGATATAAAAAAAGAGAGAGAGAGAGAAAAGACTATTGACTATGAAAGATTAAAGAGAATTAAGTTTCCAAGCGATGAGGGTGGGTGATCACTTGAAGGACGTAAGAGGAAATGGGAAGGAGATGGAGCCTGTGCGGATGAAAGGTAATGACAAGTTAATTTTCTGTACTGAACGTGAAAAGAACAACATTTTCTCTTTTAAGTATCCCTGCCTATCTCCAAAGACCTAATGTAAAGAGAAAGAAGAAAAAAAAGAGCTGGAATTAAAATGTACGTGGTGAGAGCAAATAAATCTCAGCAAGAAAATTTCCGACCAAGATGACTTAAAACACGCCAGCTCATGCTCTCTTGGTCAGCCTTTATTCACCATAATCACTGAACCAACATGGGATCCATTTCTCCTGAAACCTTCACTCAACATTCCAGCTCGTCTCACTCTGTTTCACTTCAGCTCAACCTCCTTAAACAACACTTATTTTAAATGTCCCAATCATGCTGCAAAATGTCTTCCCCTGCACGCTGAGGCCAGATGACCCCATGGGTTGGGGAGGTCAGAGAGGAGCTCGCTTTTCCAAAAGTGCCAAAATCAAGGGTGGATTTATTTTCTCATCAGTGGCGTATCTAGGGGAAGACACATCTCATTCTAGGGTACCTCCAGAGGAGAAGAAATCTGATCCACTGGATGGGTGAAAAGGGAGAAGCGTGTTATAGGCAGACAGGAGAAGAGGGTGGAGGAGGTTTCTGATGAAAGGAACATAAACAGCTAATCAATGGAAAATCCTCCGGGTTGCCAAGTTTTCAGTGGTTGTTGAAACCTGAGTTGATAAAAATATATGGAAAAGCAACAGAACCTCTCGCTAGTAGCTTCCAAAAAGTGATGACAGTTCATGCACCGGCTCGACCAGCCGACTCAAAGTGGTGAGAATAAAGAAAAAAAGCTTGTATTATTTCTGCTTTTCTGTTGTTTTGTTTTGAAATAAAAAATGTTCTTGCTGGATCAGGCAGCCACAACAAGGTCACACGTCACAATTCATTATCTGAAAGTCCTCAAAAATAAAACAACTCTAAATTTCGTCTTCATTAGCATTTGTTGCAAAATGAACTTCGTATTCTGAAAAAGGCAGAAAGGGTCAGGCCGACCAAACAATAAGAGGATAATGACAATGGAAAACCAAAGTGGACTCAAACCCTTAACATTTCGGAGAAGATATTTATTGAGTGAAACCACAGAAATGGTTTGAAAAAATAAACGTACTGTTCCTGATTTCTGGTCTTTTTCGTTTCCCGTATTTATTTGTACTGCGAGGGCCAGCTAGACGAGGCGACCACCACGGCAAATTTGCTGTGACAAG
Source organism: Trachurus japonicus (assembly GCF_045865225.1). NCBI lineage: Eukaryota > Metazoa > Chordata > Actinopteri > Carangiformes > Carangidae > Trachurus > Trachurus japonicus. The sequence continues at coordinate 25,331,089 of NC_140912.1, forward strand.
ATGCTGATTCAAGCTGGAAGGAGTAGGGGGTGGGGTGGGTGGGTTGGAATTTGGGTTGGAGGTAAATGCTTACGCTCCATTCTGCTAAGGACTTCAAAGATGAATGGAAAATAGTACACAGGCAGAAAAGAAATAAAAGATTTTACTGTTTCTGAGGCAAGTTGCCAGTTGTATAAACCAGATTAGTCCTGTCCATGCATGGATTCCCAGTCATTACAATGCATTTGGGAGATCAGAGCCATTGTATTGCAGGGTTTTAGAGAGGCAATAAGCTCCTACAGAATATTGCATGAATGAGACACACAAAGCCAGAGCTGGGGTCCAAAGCTAAGCAGATCTGCTGTCAGACGGATGTCAGTTTCTGGATGTAGAAAGTTGCTCTGATTGCATATTTTCCCTCGCCGAACCGCATTTTTTTGAAAATAGCTCTCCGGTGTGTGTCACGTTACGGTTGACCACCACGTCTCAGTGACAGCATGCCATTTGTTGCTGTTTATACTGGCCTAGTAACGAGCACAAGAGAAGCTCTGCTAGAAAACGCACAGTGAAAAGATGACTTGTGGTGTGGGACGATGACGAAGAGCAGAAGCGAGACTCGACCATAAACCAAGTCAAGGTCAAAACACAGTCCAAGATGAATCATCAAATGGTAATGTTCCACTTTTTTTTTTTTTACCAGTGGATTTCGAGGGGCCGGTGAGTGTGTGTTTGCAGAATGAGAAACAATAAAAGCTGGTTTTAAAGGGAGTGAGCGTGTGCTAGCCACTAGGGACCACTTAAAGCGGATATAATTGTATCAAGTGACAATACGAGGAAGTGAAAGAGGTTGATGGTAGTGATGAACCTGCAGAGAGCTGCTCTCAGCTTTACAGAGTAAGTTTTAACTCATTCTCTCGTTGCCTGGCATGAAACCTCACCTCTTTAATAACATCATCTTTCCATTCAGGAAATATGAAACAGCTCTGTATCGTTACAGCTGAGAGATAAAATCTGCATCTACCTGTGTGAGCCAACCAGATACTTGGTAGAAACCAAAAACAGAGTTAAAAAGACTGAATATTATGAGGTTGTTTCCACTGCCTGCAAGTTGTTGGTGGTTCACACAAATGCACAATAACAATGCTCACATTATATTAACTACAATGTTTGCTCTGTGTGGCCTTCATCTTTATCCACTTTGTGAGTAAGATATAAATGCAACATCTCTAAAATACTGTAAATTTAAAACAGGTATTAAAGAAAAGAGAAGATAACAATAAAACACAAAACTTTAAAGCCATGAGACACCACAGATACACAGACAGTGCTGTTCATTTTCCACAAACCAGCTAAATATGTGAGTCATTCACAAAATTTCCACCTGATAGAATTAATTCAGAATACCAAACGGGCACCGCTCAATAAAAGGAGCCATAGATCAGACTCATAAAATCATTACAGAATCATAAAAGTCTCTTAAAGACCATGGAATTGCTTTAATTTGTAGCTTTCAGGATAGACAGTAAATCAAAGATGGCCACAGTGGGAGAAATAAAGAGAAAAGGCGCAAGTTGGGGGGAAAAAAGATAGAATAAAGAAAAAAACAGACCAAAAAAGAGAGGGAGAGAAAGAAACACCCTGAAAGATCAAGCAGAAAGCTGAGAAACCTTTAATGCTGTGGGAGTACGCAGAGCTTGCCAGACATCTTTCTGTGGGTCTCCGAGCGTCCACTTGTCTCTGAACTCGCACAAGGGCATGATAACTCAATTCTACAGCGGTATGCTCCGAGATTACCAATGAATCCGGGGATTGAGAGAAGAATTCCCAGATGTGCTGGCACAGAAACCCGGCACCTGTATGTCTCCTTGCTGCTTTAACACCCAATCCTTCTTTGGCATGGCTGTTTGAGATGCAACACATGAACATTTCTGCTTGTAATCAATTAGTTTCACTCAAGAGGCTGAATTTGTATAAATGCGTAACTGACCGACGAACGTGTTGGTGCTGACAAAACCAAGCTTTGATCATGCAAAATGAAGCGATCCATCCAACTCTAACTACTTTAACGGACATCTCCTGCTACAGATCCTGTTGTGGAGAGGGGATCTTTCCACAGTTTGCATGTTTATAACCGGTGCATTGTCCCGTGTGGCTTCACTTTACTGCTGCTATAATGATTCCAGTGTGTCACAGTGGAGAAATTACAATTGGGTGTGGGCCCGAGTCCATTTAATCCACATGGTCGACTGAACGTTTTAAGAACAAAAACTGCAACTCAGCAGCAAAACAAGAAAGAATGGAAAACAATTAGAGAGTACTGTAAGAGCAGAAATGACAGGGCAACAGCAGCATTCAAGTCTTTCATGGCAGCGTTAGGATTCCCAGCAATGCGCATTCAGTATTGTTGTTGCAGAGAAGCCTCTCTGGCTGCTCATGAATCATTTTGTTTCACTGCTCACTGAGATTGTAATAATCCGAGAGAGCAACAGCAGACCTAAAATGACACTCTGGGTTATACCAAGAAATTATTTTTGGAGAAATCCAGAGTCCAACAGTGGATGGATTCACAATGTCCTCTTTGTGTTGTTCCCAGCGCAGAGACACGTTCTTGATCATACTTATTTCCCAATTTAGTTGATAAAGTAGCTGCTAGAAAAGTAGACATTGTAATACGAGCCTTGTATCATTGAAGAATAACATGTATCTTCTGTACTGAAATCCAGTCTCAATCCTCATGGGACAACTAGTCTGCAAGACACACGATGACTCCACATCCTCCCATTGCTATAGTGAACAAGTCCCTTGAAACATTATGGACAGAGACTGTAAGGTCAGTCATGTGCATCACCTCAGCAGTAAATACTGTGGCACCTGCAGTGGATCGCCTCTGGGACTAGAAATCCATGTTTAAGATACGTTTGGCTGCAGTTACCAGAATATTATGTCTGAGCTCAGACTTCGGACTGAGTAAGAAAAGCAACTCACTTTAATCATAATCTTATATAACGCTGGCCAGCTTAAAGTCTAATCTTATTCTAATACTTGTAGTTGTGGAACATGACAGTTGTTATTATTAATAACGCTACAGTTTTTAAATCACCGCAGAGTTTAAGAATGATAACATTAGATGACTAGAAATAGAACAGAAACACAGCTAAGGCCGATGTCAAACAACATAAAAAAAATAAAATAAAAATCAAATTTACAATAAATGGTCCAAATCTGCCCCAAAGTTTTATTGCTTTTTCTCCCAGGTCCATGCTTCATCTCTCCACTGAATTTGGTGCAAGTCGCCTCAGTGCCTTTTGCATAATCCTCCCGACACAGTTGAAAACATAACCTCCTGTGTGTGTTATGACACAGTATATCATTTTAACATTGCACAGGGGTTTCTGTTTCATGTGTGAAGTATGACACGTTGTGTTTGGTCATTTCTGCATGAGGCCAGAATTTAACTCTTGTGACATAAAAACAGTGGACGACAGACGACGTTTAAATAAAGAATGACTACTGAGAACCATTATCACACAAGTAAACAAAAACAAGTCTGCATTAAATTGTTAAAGGGACCTTCCCCACATGGCCAACTGATATTCTGTGTGTAATAGAAAAAGGCTTCCACACCATCTCGGTACTCGGGTCTATCCCTGGTCTGTGTATCCTAAAATAGAGCACCAAGTAGCTGATAGTTCATGGGCAGTGACAGGCCATATGACAGCAGCACTTCATACACACAGAATCTACCTCCTGAAAATGTCTACAGCAGACACTTTTTCTTTGTCTCCATGTCCCTTGGCTGCTCCATCCATTAATGTCTCTCCCTTCCTCTGCAACACATTGTTGCTCCATCTCTTTTCTACACATGTCCTGTTTCTCCTCGGGTCTCTTGCTCTGCGCTGGGAGCGCCCACCCTGATGATAAGGCGTCTGCTGGGAAATGCAGAGGTCCTTTGCAGCTACACTCACAGGGGGAAATTTCACCTCAGACCAGGACTCCAGGAAAAAAAAAAAAAATCATATTCAGGTAATAAACTGGACCATTTTGCCTTCGGCATCTATTTTGTGGATATTACACAACACGCTGAGATGATGCAGCAGAGAGACTCTGCAGATAGCACTTAATTTGTTTCCCTTTCCTGTGTTTGTGTAAAGTGGCCGTCTGCCCATTCTGCATCTGAATGATTTCATTTCTCTTATCCAACTTAACAGTTTTGGCAGAGGTTTATAAGGTTTACATGGGTATCTGGTTGCTTGTTTTGATTAGGATTCCTAAAAGCCATATTTACTGTAGTACGTACACAAACAACCAACTAAAAATAATTCCCAACAGCACTCAGAGCCCTTTGACAGGCTTTGAGCCCATTTCTCATATTCCAGATTCTGTTGAGCTTTACACAGCGATAATTCACAAAACTTCAGGACAGGAAAATGGAGAAACACGCTGCATGTCCATACCAAAGCTCACAACTGCCTTTTTTATACAATGATAGATAGTAGCTGGAAGTCTGAATAATGGAGTTCTGGTTGGCTGATTTTACATGCCAGTTTATACGCTGAGACCATAAAAAATGAACTATAAATAGGAGCTATGGCCAGCAACTGAAACAAAGGCCCATACTATACTTCACTTGTATTGATGTTATGTTCTACAGTTTGCAAAACTTTGCATCTAAAATATCAATTGACCTTAGAGTGAGCTGGAAGAAAGAGGACAATTTGGTCCAGGACTGAGACGAGCAGGTGAGTAAATACACTGAAAACGTGTCTGAGTTAATTAAAATGAAGGGGGATTTCATTACCGTGAGTCTGTTATTTGTTGTAATACATTGTGGGCGAATCAATCATCCCCCGTGATAGCTTAATGAGTTTGGGAAGAAAACAGACAAACCAGCAAATCTATACACGTCTCCATTAAGACAAACTCAATGCATGTGTAAGAGCGAGACAACAGGACACTGGTGCTATGGGACATTCCTTTCCAGAGCCGAGGTCTTACATAACGTGCCACTATCGATTCGCAGACAGGCTTGGCTATAAAAAGAAGGGGCGTGCAGGCGATCTCAGCAAGAAAGCAAAGCGAGGCCAAGGGACAATGTGAAATTTTTCAAATTACAGTCTCATGCTGTATTTGGCATCTGTTTTTTACGCCACCATGAGGCTTTGTTTTGGGGATTTTTTCCCCGTTTTTTCTCTCTGTTTCCACCCTTTCACAGTGGGCAAAGTCAGGGTCACAGTGCTTGGCTGTCGCTGGCACTGTGCCTGTCAGATTCGCTTATGCCTGATGAACGGTACATGCTGAAGCGAACCCAGCTCAAGTCACTTTCCATCACTGCGGCTGCATTTGCCTCGTTTTACCCCAAAGCAACGACATTCAGGGGTCGGGAGACCTGTTCAATCATCTCCACGTGGAGCGTCTTCTCTGTTTCACTGCTGCCTCTGTACGCCATTGTTCGGAATAAAAATAGGTCTGACAAATGAAGAAACAGTACCTTTTGTATTAAGTTTCAGACCAAAAGATGTAATATGCTAATCTCTTGCTAAGAAACAGATGAGAATACCACTCTCATGTCTGCAAGGCTAACAAACATTTAGCTTAGCTTATAGCAGCTAACTGGAAACAGCTAGCCTGGATCTGCTCAGTGAGGGCAAGAGCTGGCTCCCCTCACCTTTAAAGTTTACTAATCAGCATCTTATGTCATATTTGTTAATCTGTTAAGTAGCCTAAGAACTACTGTGGTTTTATAGAGGGTACATGCTTTCTTGGAGTCTAATTATGACGTGAGAACTGTTAGAGAGCTGTTTCCCTTTGTTTGTACTCTTTATGCGATGGCCATCTAACTTCTGGTTAAAAAAAAAAAGAAGACGTGATTTTGCACTGTATAACCCAAACTGTGGTACAAACCTATACACACTGACCCTTTTGTTTGTCCATAAGTGCGTTTCCATCAAGCCTCAGACTTCCCATCTCCTAGCCGCACTAGAAGCGGTGGTGTGTATCCCCTTGTGAGAGGCAGGTGTGTGAGGGCAGGGGGCACTAGCAGAGCCCACCAGGCCCAATCCATCACACAGTGACAGGAGCCATTAGAGCATGGAGGAGCATCTGTGGAGCCCCAGGTAAGAATGTATTGTACTGTATGTGGTGGGCTTCCCTTTACCCTCATCCAATGCACAGCAAGGCAATGTATGCATGTCATGTTATGTATGTAGGGTCTATAGCTCATACACGCCCCTCAGCGTGTAAACATGCACAACACACACACGTTTGGAAGGACCTCCAATCACACACAGTACCTGCCTTCCCCTGCTCTGTTCCATACATCCATGGGGGTCAGATCACGCTGGCCTCACTAGCTGCATGACACCTGAGCTCCCAGCCAAAGGTAAACTCTGACGAATTACACACACCTTAAGCAGTGACCTTGCACTAATAGCCGAAGTGTGAACAGAAAATGGTAGGTGTGAAAAGATAAAGTATGTAAGCTTGACATTCACAGAGGGCCAGCTGGGTCTTGTCCCAGATTTGGAAATAATTTTCCAGTGGTTGAGTCGTCGTCGGGATGTTGCACGAGAACAAAAGCATTCGCAAGAGGAACATCTCATGTTTCTCCGAAGATGTAGCTACGTGATCCCACGGTATGTTACTGATGGATGCACAGCAGTGACATGACATCACCAAGATAATTCTCTTTTTACCCAGTTTACGTTTTCAGCAGCATCGGATTTCTGCATTGTGTTTTCAAAGGCTTGTTCTCTTCATGGTCATGTCAGAAGTGTCAGCCCCTCAGGGACTTTGGCTTGTACTGTACGCCCATGTCAACAATCAGTATTGTCTCCCCAGTGTGTGAAGAGCTCACTACCACTTTCTCTTTGTAAATAAAAAATATGGACAAGGGGTGTTACATTATGTTGGCAGGACTATCTACAGTACAACAATGGAGCCTCATGGCGAAACACAGCCACATATAAAAAGAAAACATGTAAATCGTAGTGAAGATGTTTACAGAGAATTATACGGCCAAACAGTTCTTGTTTTTCCCAGAACTGGAGCTGGCTTTTAGGCCAATTTCAACTGTCTACAATTCTCCAAGCATTTCTTTTATTGGTCGACTAACAAAGACTCCTCAGGATAGACAATTTATGGCATTATGCTATGGAACAAACACAGTGAGATCACTTTAAAAAAAAGCATTCTTTCCTCGACTTAATTAAGAGCTCTAATTGTGTTGCTGTATCTCCTATTGAAAATGAGCCTATTAACTAATGCTGAGGAGGAAAAAACATGTAAAAAAAAAAAAAAAAGGCAGGTTTTTTCCACATAAACTGCGGTTACACCACACACACTCTCTGCAGCCAACTATGTTACATTTGAATGCAATAAACTCATTGCCTGGGAGTTGCCCAATACATAAGAACACATGACCGTAAATGCTTTAATCAGGCTCAAAGGCAACTGTTGAGTATCACCACTGTAAAGGTCAGCTTGAGTAAACAAGTTAATGACAGTTTTTTTTTTTCTTCCTCCCACTTTTGAAGACAGTACATGTCTTGGAAAGAACTAATTAAAAACACATTGTAAACTGTAGACTTGCATTGGCACCGGTTATCAGCTGTGTAAGTGCTGGTGGGTTTCAACACTAAACATACAGACTAATGACTGGAGGGAGGAAAAGGAGCGGGTGTGATGCTTGTTGAAAGGTGTATACGAGGGTATGGGTCATAAAATGTTAAATTGCAGCTCAATGTAGGTTGATTCTGTAAGGAAGACGTGTTTTTCTGTGTATTTATTCATAAAAATATCTGACTCGGATGTATTTAAAGAGCACTGTTTTCCTTAGAAAGGTCACTGAAACATCTGAAGGCTGCACCAGATCTCTTAATAAAAGCTTTCAGCTGAGTCTGGATGCCAGAGGATGCCAAGAGCTTTGACTCCAGCGCCACCGTTAACCCAGTTTGTTCTTATTCAATTACCGTCCGGGCACTTTTCTGTTTCTCTTCTGTCTTACCACCTTAAGCCAGCACTTCTAACATTAACACAAGAAAAAACAGTGCCATACTTAGATTAGCATTTATGTGGGAAAAGTTTAATATTCACATAATCTGTGGGAGATCATAAAGTTGGCGCATGTTTGTCCAATCCCGTTTTGAACGATTTTGAGTTGCCCTGGGAAAAATTGAATGTGATGAATGGAAGAAGTGGATCCATGAAGCTGACACTACCCAGACAACAGTTCTACAAGAAGAGACACATGTGCAGCACGCAGACGAATTATAGTCTATTCAATCTGACAGTATGTCCTGACCTGATTTAAATAGGGCGTACTTCAATGCAAAAATGTATTTTTCCACATTTTATTTCGATTTTACTAAAATCCTTATAATAGTGATGCATTAGAAGTTTTTCTTTTGTCGTTTCTGCCTCTGTGTCTAGATCTGTTATGCAAATTTCAAGTCGTTCAACAAATAAGCAATGAATCAATATAATATCCATGCATTACCTCTTCCCTCTGATTTGTACGCAGAGAGTCTGTCACAATGAAATGAGTTATGAACCTACATGGAATTACAGTGAAGCTCCCGGTCTCGACCGCCCGTAACCTTCAAACCGCACACAGAAGCCGTAACGACACAATGGGAGATTTGCAGCAGATATAAAACTCTAATGTAATTGACTGTGGGCCACAATCAGATAAGCCGGCCCATTTCACCATTTCCAACGTTAAATGTCAAACGACTCCGGCTGAGAGGAGAGCTCAGTGATAAAACGTAGCGCCGGCCCATTGTGGCCTGTCAGTCATGCAACGAGGCGGCCTCTTTAGTCCAAATGAAGCGTGGGTTTTATGTTCTCAAACGGGGGGAGAAAAAAAAAAAAAGCTGAGACACGGTGACAGTCTCCCTTTTGCATGCTTTTATGCCTGGTTTCACTCTTATCACAGAAAATGAATGCAACAATGCCACATTCCCATTCATACACTTCGGTTCGGGGGAGTTAGCAGCCAACTTTTCAGCACCTGATAGATCTCAAGCCTGAAACATGAGGGCGGGGGGTGTATTTATTTTCACCATGATCATTTTCAGCTCTGTACAGAATTTAATGTTCACGCAGGCGGTTGAAAGCTCGACTCGCCCTGAGGAATAACTCCCTTTGCTTATCATCAGTCAAAGTGACTGCCTCCCTCCGCAGAGACAGAGAGAGATGAATGTACACGCTGCATTAGTGGACCGTTTGCCACGAAGAGAACAAATCGGGTCACAATACTCATAATAAACATGGATCTGAGATCACAGACTATACCATTACATTACCAGCATGACGGGAAAGAAACCTCCCAAGTTAGCATGATGGAGGTGCTGATGACAGCTCTCTGTCTGTGTTCCTCCCTTTGTGTCGCCTGTGTGACAGAAAATTGTCAGCTCAAAGTTGCATACGAGGAGAATCAAACCATGTATTTCAGCCTCAGAGAGATTTTTAAGTAAAAACAGGTTCAAATCAGTGGCATAAAAATAAAAAAGAACCGGGTGGTGCCAGATCCTGAACCAAAACAAGTACAAGAGAGAGAATTTTTAAGTCGGCTACTTCACAGAAGGACAAATCCTGAATGGTTTATTATCTCCAAACTTAGTTGACATGTCTTTTCCTTTGTCATCAAACTCTACAGTGTGAATTACATCAGTTGAGTCAAAGACATTTACTCATTTTTCAACCTCTGGAAATTCCTTAACAACACATCTCAAGAGTGATCTGCTTTCATGTCATTTCCCATTCCCTCACTTGTTGTACTGAAATATTTTCATTTCAGTTGTTTCATTGTTTTAAATTGTTTGCAAACATCAAGCTTTTACAATCTTTTTTAACTTGTAATGTAATTTTATGCTGCATTTTTTGTATGACATGATGCGCCATACAACTGAAGTTAAAAGTAATATTTAAAACAGCATCAGCATCAAAAACCATCATGACACACCAGAGACAGAGTGCGGAAATCAGAAGCTACTCTGGCTGTGCCGTGTCCCGACTCCTGCCAAGTTTGTTAACCATGATGGCAGACCATGAAAGAAATCTATAGAGCCTGATCCGTGCCAGAATTCTTCACTATCTGCCATGCTTTTTCCGCCCAAAAACAAGTGGTTCAGTGGGGTTTGTGGATTTTCAATCAAAAAACAGTTGAAAATCTGTCAGCTCTGAAGCATCATCTCCTCCGGCCCTTTTGGCCTCCCTGGTTTCCTCTCCCAGTCTATCCGTGCCTGACAAGCCATTAGAAGGCCTGTCTGCCTGTAGCGGTGGATGGGCTGCACTCCAGAGGACACAGGGATGTGATAAGGCTTAAATCATGAGAGGACAGCGTGGAGAAGACAGCAGCAGAGGCCCCTCCGTCTTTATTACCACACGAGGGTGAGCAGGGAGGGACGGCTTAGATCTGTGCTTCAGTTTCTCTTCGTTTCTGCCTCTCTCTCTCTCTCCAACACCTACCCTTCCATGCCACATAAATATGATTATTCCTTGGTTGGAGGAGCGCCACATAGCCAGAGCCTCTGATTTGGCTACACTGGAGCTCTTTTGTCACGTTAGTGCACACGTCCCGTTGCATTTGTTATGATGTGTGGAGAGTCACGCGTGTCACATTGCCTGGACAGCAAACAGTAAACACTTCTGACAGGAGCTGTTGGGGAAAAAGGCTACTTAATGGCTGGACGCTTCCAAAGCGACAAGATAATATAAAATGGACATCACTTTTTGTTATGTCAGCTATTTCTGTTGAAAAATGTTTTTCAATTTCTTCTCTTTGTGTCGCCTTGTGAAATGAGAATATGGCCTCCAAGCAAATCATGGGAACACACACACACATACACACACACATACTGTATATCTATATATACATAAATACAGTGTACAGAAAAGAGGGAAGAGGAAAAGGAGTTCCTAATGTGTACCATGTGGCTAACAGAGCACTTTTCATCACTATGCTCTATAAAGATGTTAATAAACACTAATGGCTCCATGAGCAATTAGCTACATTCTCATTTGGGTCCATTGACTAAATTGGTCTTTAGTTTAAATGTTTGTTACCTGTCACGAAGGAGTAAGTAATGAACACTATGTCACTGTTGAAGGCACAGATTTAGAGTTGAACTGCATGACTCGAAAATGACGTAACAGCTCAGACTGTAACCTTGTTACCACTTTAGTCCTGAAAAGGTTAAGCTTAGAGGGATTAAAAATAAAAGCCTTACTGATGTTTTATTGCCATAATGATACTCATCATCCTCGTGGAGGATTATTTCAGAATACCAATTGGTGAATTACATGGGTGAGGCTATAAAGCATCATTACTGAATTTGCCCCGTGCACAGTCTCTGAGAAAAATATTCTGTTTGCCTTCCCTTCCGACATGTGAGTTTCCTTCCATTTAATGGAAAACACAACAATGTGACCTGAACAACACAGCTGCGCATACAGTGCCAAATGTTTTTCAAATTATATTGTGATGAAAAGCAAACAAAACACACACATTGTAGACATTCATGTGCGCAGACCTATATATATACACACATATATTGTATATATCAACTTTCCTATGTTGTCTGCCAGATGCTTGGGAGCCACAGATCGGGTGCAGGAAATCAGATACATGTGAAAAAGGCAGCACGGCGGGCCGAGAAACAAACTTGTTTACCTTGTAGAGGAGCATAATGACCTGTCGCAACTTGAGCTTGTGGAAAACGCAGACGTCATACAGCGCAGATACAGCCAGGACCGTCACTCCGAGCTCCTTCCACAGCATGCTGCAGGCGGCGCAGGCCAGGCTGCACAGGAGCCAGGCCGCCAGCCGCCAGGGCCCGGCGTGGCCCCGCAGCGCGCAGTGACGGATGTAACACAGCAGGGACAGCAAGAAGAACAGCGCGGCGCCCTCGTCGGCCCGGCCCACGATGCCCGCCACCGCCTCGGTGTGGATGGGGTGCGAGGCGAAGAGGAGGCCGGCCAGCAGGCTCCACAGGCCGCCGCCGAGCAGCAGGCGAGCCAGCGAGGTGAACAGCCCCGTCACCGCGCCGTGGAAGGCCACGTTGACCATGTGGTAGCCCCAGGGCTCCAGCCCGCCCGCGGCGTGGTTGAGACGGAAGGAGAGGGTGCAGAGGGGCCGGTAGGACTTATGGCTGCCGCTGTGCGTGAGTAAAGTGCCCCAGAAGTCGTCGTAGAAGATGTTGGTCCAGGGGGTCTCCGGGAGCAGGTCCTGATTGGTCTTGATTGCTCGGCTGTGAAGAGAAAAGAAGAGAAAAGAAAAAAGGTTACAGTACTTTGGATGGATGGATGGATCAGATTAATAATTGATGTAGTGCTGAAAGCGACCATGTTTGTCAATTCAATTCATGTCACTGCCTCACTGTCTGACCACTTCACCGCTCTGTCAAACTCAATAAAACAGCTACTTCTGAAAAACAGTGTTTATTCTTCTGGCAAGGCACTGCAGCTTCTCTGGGGAGGATTCACAGCTATTATTTGCCAGAGCAGACTGAGCAGAAAATATAGGTTGCTGTGAAATGATTTTTTTTTTTTTTTTTTTTTTTTACATTTGCTTAGAGTTTTTTTTTTTTTTTCCCCCTAGAGAGTCTGGTCATGTGGCATTCACAAACAGAGAATCAAGACTGTGAGCTTCAAGGTCCGGGCAGCCTCGCCACCGCAGCCACAGCTCTTACAGCTGTGGACTCGAGGATTAAGCAAGAGCACCACGCCCTTAACCACAAACAAATACAGGCACGCTGTAGGGGAACGCCATGTTGGCAAAATGCAGTTTGGAGAGAAGGCGACCTGGGGTGACGATCAACATGGGAGCTCTGAGTTTGTCCGCCGCACGCAGAGCTCCAGAGAACAGCAGCAGTGGTGGAAAAAAAACAAAAAAAAACAGAGAGATATACTCCTTGTCCATGTTTAAGGACGTTTTTCTAAACACCATATGTGTACTTTCTGCCCCTTTTGCCCCTAAATATGAGGCAAGTACGACTTCCCTTCTGTTTAGGGACGAACCTGCGTGACCTAACCTAATGCAGCTACATCAGCCACCAGCTGTGTGCGCCAGCGGGTGGTGAGGATGAGCAGCGGGGGTCAAGGAAGAAGAAAAGAAAAAGGCACGTTTCTCCCAACAGGAGTCCTTCCATGTTCAGTGTTTTTTTTCTTTTTCTTTTCTTATCTTTTCTGCTTTGCAACGAGGCGTCTGACCGAGTGACAGGACTCTTGCTGCTTTCTCCAGGAGATGGTGACGCCACTGCTGCTGCTGATTATGATTTTAGGGCGACAGAATGAGACCCCCGCAGAGAAGAGGAGGTGGTTGGCATTAGCAGAGCAGAGGTGTCGTAATTAAACGTGTGATCGATGGGACGTGGCACGTGATAACAAGCCAGGAGCGCCGGGGTTGTAATGTGTCCTCAACGGCAGTCACAATTAGCACACCCTATTAGTTCGAAAGGGAGCTGGGCGGAGAGAATATGTGAAGTTTAAAGTGAAGTAAATCAATTAAAATAAACATTAAAGCGAGAGAAAACGAATGAAGTGAAAAAGCAAGTGGACTCTGAAAGTAATGAAGTGCTTCCTCAGCCGTCCTCCACCTCTTAAGCATAACACTTTACTTTGGCTAAAGCCCCACTGAACAACTGCCACCTCTCAATTCCAGAAAGCTCATGGGGGGAGTTTGGTACGGTGCAGCAGAGATGGCGGCATTCATCAAATCGCTGTGGAAAAAAAAAAAAAAAAAAAAAATCAACTGGCTCTCGAATTGAAATAGCCCTTCTTATAATGGATCTAAGGGAAATAAATAGCACCTGGCCTCAGGATGTTGGAAGGGGCGTAGAAATAATCAGCTGGGATATAATAGAAATGCCTTGGATGTCAGCGCACAGATGATTGGGTTTCTCTACCTTCTCTCTAGTCAGACTGACGGAGGCTCCAGCCCTCCACCCGGCAGGCTTAAGAGAGCTGGTAGCCCAAAGTCTCCACTTCATGACTCAGATATGCCAGTTTATTTTCTCTGGCCCATTTGTCAAGTGAGATCTTCATTCCACCGCAAGATGCTCACATAAGAGGCATTATGGTTCAATTACATCTCAAAGCTGCTTTGGAGACAAGTGCGCTCTTTTTCCATTGCACAGTGCGGACCAGCCAGCGAGGCCCAGATACGTTATATATTGCCTCAAAACCACACCAGATTTTTCTGGCAGTGAAGCACGGACGAAAAGCCTGCAGTGCCAGTCGGTCAAAAAAGAAAAAGACCACTGCGTTTATGGCCCTGGTTTCCTGAGTCGCCCTGCACAAGGTTCACCTCTCAGATTGTCTCCTTCTTATATGTTGCGACGGAGTAGGAGGGGGGGTGTGAACGCACAGCGGTTGACAAGCAGAGAATCGAGGACCGTGGAGAAAGACGGCAGTGTAACCTCTTAACCCGATCGGAGCAGATGAAAGGGACACACCCACATCTGAATTAACGCATTTGCATTATAGTCTAACTAGTCATGGTTTTCCCGATCTATGCCACGTCATTAATCAAATGGATTTCTCCTTTATCATCATCATCATCATCATCATCATCATCCTCTACCACGCTCGGGGGGCCAGCTGGAGAGAGAGATTGAGTTTCTGCGGCCGGTCGGGACCATTTCTCAGCGGAGCTGGCGGCAGCGAGGACCTCTCGGTGCTCTGCAAACCTTTTCCAGCCGGGAGCACATTCCTCTCATCCCCCCCACCCCCTCCTCCGACCGCCATGCAGCCTGCGCTCCGACTCCCCGAGGAACGGAGGGGATCATGTGGCCGCTAACAAGAGAAGCCCCTGAAAACTTCTCTACCTCCCTTAACTGCTCCTCAATCATACTGCTCCTGGCTGCCACCCTGAATTCGTCCACAGCGGCTCCGAATCCCAGTCATGCATCTCGATCTGTCACATTCTGTTTGCTTGTCACAACACGGAGCGAAGCAGGGAGTGAAGTCAGAAACTATAGATTTATTTTTTGTATGAGGAAAGACTTTGATTATTTCAACAAAAGCTGGTGTAATTGTGTAGATACACTACTGTATGTACAGCTTTTGTTCCTTCTGTATACACTATACTGTACACAGTGCTGCTAATTTGAATGACTATGGCGAACCCAGACAACCCCAGAAAAGTTAACATTTCCTCAACTCTGAAATGAATTCACCATAACAAAGATGTGTGATCCTGCTGAGGCGAGAAAACCAAAAGCAGCACAGTGTCGTCTGTTGTCGATGTCAAAGGCCTTGACTGACTCTTCTTCTGGCGGCTTCTTTTTATTCCAACACCACATCAGAGAGCAAACGCAGGACCCCGATAATGGCCCACTTCTTCTATCATGCAGCGACTGTTCCCAGTTTGTCACAAAAGCTGTCACATGTGTAAGATATTCATTGTTTCTGATCAAATTTTTAGTTTTTCCCCTTTCAACCAAAATGGAAAGACGTCTTGTTTTTATTATTCCGCTTATGTGGATAAATGGTCCTCTGATGAAGGACAATGGCTTACACAGAGCTGTAGACCGTGTAATTATAAAGAGTGAAATCAATTTCCAACATGAGCCTTACTTGAACCCTTTTTTTTGTTTCTGAGTTCAAAAGAATTTCCATGAAAAATGCTCCTGCTATCTCCTTATCTCCTCAGCTGGGGAATAATCATGTGAGAGCTAACCTCTTTACCCCTGGAACAGTCTCACTTATAATATGAATGCATGAGCAGGATGAAAGGGGGAAAAATAGCCAAGTCCAATGACCAGAGGATCCCATGTAAAGAGGCTTTCGTAAAAATTGAAGATTGATTGGCTTTTTCGGTGAAGAGTCTGTAGCGGCAGTTGCATCACATACGAGATGAGGCTGGATATTAGGGATGAGATTGAAAACCAAGGGCATGTCATCAGGGTTTGTCCTTTACAAGAACTCAATGAATTTCAGATGAAGCCTTGAGTGAAGTGGAGCTGTACAACCAAACACCAAAGCCTCCTCTAAAGTCCTCCAAACTCTGAAGGAGGAGGACATGAGAATAATAAAATAACTGTCCTCACCAAAGGTCGCTGGGACTCAGACCACAGAATACAACACAATGGCAAACAAAGTTTAACAATCTAAGGAAGGTTTGGGGAGAAGGTTTAGTCATCATTATATAATAAATAAAAGTATCAACAAATATCAATTTTATGTGCCCCTTTATACCCTCTGACCCAGGTATTAACCACCAAAGTACTGCACAGACACAACCAGACCAATAACATTCACACTGATTCCACAGTGGACTAACCAGCACATAGTCTGGACGCTAAAAGCCGGCCCTTTTGAAAGCACAAAGCATATAAAGATTTCCATTTGTGACAGCATGTGAAAAGAAAATCAAATCTGGTGGGTGTCTGGGGAAAGTGATCGAAGGTCTGCCAACTATATGTCATCACCCGGCTTCAATATCTGAAAGACGCACAGTGGTATTTTTAGACTGCCCACAGAGACACCGCTCTGTGTTTCCGGCATGCTCTTTTGTCTAATGTTTCTTCCCATGGGCAAGCTAGCAGGTCATTAATAGCATACCTCCAGTGCACTTATGGCACCTAATATAGAAAAAAAAAGGTCTTTTCCTTTTGCTAAAATTATATATTGCACTTGTTTTCTTTATTACAATGCCAGAAAGCAACAAAAACAGGTCTAAATATGTCTTAATGGCATAATTTTAATGGGTTATTTAAGAAAATATTAGTCTTTCTGCTCTTAAATCTTTTTAATGACATGAAAAATAAACACTGTGTCATTTTGTGTCTTAACAGAACGGTGATTAATGTATTTAGCCAACTATCAAAAAGCCAATTTGCATACAAAAATTAGGGTGCTGGGGATGAAAAGAATGAAGATGAAGGGACATAATGAATAAAATATTTATATTATTTTGCAGCAGTGTTACAAATAGCATCTTAAAGCATGGAGATATAGATCAGAGTGACAAGCCATTGGCAATACAAGCCAAACAAGATAAAACATAATCAAGCGTTAACATTTTTAGACTCGCTTGGTCAGGGAGAGAAAAAAAATATCAAAAAAAACACCTGGGTCCCATTCAACATGGAGATAAAAAAAGGTGCAGATTTATTTTGGCTGGGGTTTAGTTTGCTCTATCTCTGTATCTTCAGGCTAAAATGCAATTAATAACTCCACTATCAAAGCGTCAGTAATTTTTGGGATATTTCAGCTGTAACAAAGAGGCAGTATACAGTGAATGAAAGCGGGGGACAAACGGAGAAAGTGGCTGAGTGGTATAGCTCAGCTCACTGTAGCAAACACACCACCAGTGAGGCCTGCCGTAAAATCCCCATTGTAGTGGATGAATGGCTGCTTTCTTTCTTTTGACATATGCGATTTGTAAGCCCGTAGTAAAAGCTCTTAATAAAAGAAAACAGCCTCAGGGAGTGCTGAAGAGAACAGTGAACACTTTCACCACAAGGCATCATTTTTTGTTATTTCGGCAGAAGATGCATCTCATTTTGACGTATTGATCGAACCGCTGTTGTGCAAATATCAAAAAGAACAGCGATAATCCTCATGCGAGTCACATCTTTTCATCGAAAATAAGCAATTTTACATAAATTGACAGCGCTATGGATAAAAAAAAAAGGTGGATTTGAATTTGTGTTCCCTTTATGGATTTTTCTTTCCTGGGAGCAAAGGGGTGTTGGCTGTGGACACCTGATGCCTCCCCCCATCACTGTAATTAATGAAAGGCAGGAAAGTGAGGATGGATGAGATACTGGCAGGAGCTAATGACGATAAAAGGTCAGAGATACGCTAATTAGGGCTGAATCTGGCCTGAATGTCCCCCTGTACTCCTAAAGAGGAACTCTACCCTTTGGTGTTCTTACTTTGTGTCATTAAGTAGTGTTTACATTTTGGTGTGTCTCTGCCTCCTGTTTCATCCTCAGGTAATATCTTTCTGTATTCACATTTTAGACATATTTCCCCTTTGATATTAAAGCCACTGGCATTTGACATTTAACGTTGATATTTCTGGATGGGTCGATTTTCTTTCCCTGCGATGGAAATATCTTGTTGCAACATCACATTTCACGTTTCCAAGATGCAACTCGTGCATTTGATCAAGATAATAAATATACACGGGCATGTGGAAATATTTCATCTAATGCCTCGAGCATTGCTGAGTGTTTTATGAGAGCATGTTTTAGTAAAATACATATCATATCACGAACCTGCAAGCATTTAAAAAAAAACAAAAACATAAAAGGAGCTCTCACTAAGGGCTTTTTAAAAGGGATCAAAGCGTTTTCCACAGTGCAACATGCAACACTGTGTCTAATTCACCCAGCAGCGCTCCCTAACTAAGTGGAATAGGTCTTCCCCTCAGGGAGGGTATTTGCATTGCTCCACTGGCACAATCATACACACTCACTCCATTTCATGGCACAGTAGACAAGCAAACACAGGGACACTGAGACGTTGAGACTCGAGCAGGACGAGCTCGTCCAGCTCTGCAGAGTGTTTGAGCTCGGTGAATACCCCGCGCCTGCTGCCTAGCATCCCTGATCAGCCCTTTGTCCTGAGCGGGACAAGCACAGTGAGGCATGGTCTGAATACTGATCACCAGAGCTAACCAGCCAGTCAGGAAACCAACCAACCAGTGAGCAATACTCCACACTGATCCGGCCAACCAGGCTGACAGAGCAGGAATCCTGGCAGCACCAGCATTGAATCCCAGAGCTTGAAGTTGCCAGGGGCATTTATGAGACTTGCTCAATCTTCTCATGTCCAGCAGAGGCCTAAGGGCCACCACCCACTTTTAATAAAACTGTCTGGAAGTCTCCCTCTATTACTTTCCCTATTACTTACTGACCAATAGATGTCAGTTCCTCAGCACATAAATGCTTTTTAAGCTAAATATCCAGTGATTAAAGTATTTTAACCACTTCAGTTACTATAAACAGAAATATTGCAAATCCTTTTACTCTCTAATTTCACTTAATGACTGAGAATGTTGTTCCTGCTCTTTAGCGTTAAACCAGAGCCTCAAAGAGACAAAAACATCCTTGATCACTGTCCATCACTGCATTCCCAACAAATCCTATTAATGTCAAAGTCCCCGTTTCAGTCCAAGTGTAAAAGTTGTGTGATGTTTATAGTGAGTTCCAGGTGTAAAAGCCAATTACAGGAGCTGCCCGTGCAGAGCGTGGAACAGGGTGATATAGTACACTCTGATTATTGTATCCAATAAATCTGTCAGCATGCGCAGGGCTGTGGCCAGACAGCAAAGAGCTGCTGGGTCACCACTGTAGGCCTCTCCCTTTCCCTCTCACACACATACACATAGATCCAGATCCCTCTCTTTCTCAGGCACTTACTCCTATTTTCTTTCTGGCTAAACAGAAACTGTTGCTTTGTATCTGTCACTACCACTGTCTTCAACTGGCTGCCTCGTTGGTAAAGCAAAGCACACAGGGCTGTCGGGGGTGGAAGAACTTTCCACAGCTGGAGTTCAGATGTTTTTCATAAGAGCTGGTTTACTGCTTGAGGGTGAAATTCAAAGGGAACCCCTACACTTCCGCATGGTGATGCACAAACACCTGTCTGTAAAAAAAAGAAGAAGGGGGAAACAAGCTAAGCTAGTTAAAAGTCATGCCAGCAGCTTGGTGAGGATTTACTGGGCAAAATGGTACTTTGAGACAAATGCTAACATTAGTATGCAAAAACGCTAACAGCAATAATGCTATCGTAAAACAGCACAATGTTGAACAATACCCGCCATGTTCAACACCTTAGATTAGCTTGTTAGCATGCATATATTATTAGTTTGTGAGGGAAACTCAAACAATGTCATGATCACCCATCCAATAGTTGTTGAGATATGAACCCCAATAGGCAACATACCGACACTGACAAACCTACAGCCTCAGTTACATGGTCATTTTGAAACTGACAGTAAACATGACTATTTTTACCAGATATAATGTTTTCTTTCTATTGAATTAGCGTCTCCAAATTAGATTGCTGGACAAATAACCACTTGATAAGTCTACATTACTAACACGTGACACCATATTTGCTTTTCTAATGGACTTGACATGTCTGCATTTTGCTCATTTTCTTAAAATGTCCCCATAATGGTCACCAAATTGAAAAATTCAATTTCTCGTGTGTCTTCTTAGGCTTCTGGAAAATTTAACCAAACAGGTTTTATTGAATAAACGTCACAGCCCAACAAGAGTCAAGAACAAGGCCTTTGTTCTCAAACGAGCTCTACCTCCATGTTTCCCCTCAGCCTGACCCATGTCTAATGCTGCGGTAGTCACCCAGACTCTGCTTGGATGGGGCCACTCCACTGCACTCCTCCTCACAACAGGAGGGCTTTTGTCACGCTCTGACCTTTTTGGCCATGTGGTAATAAATTAGTTAGTTTTGTTCCTCCTCTCGTGTTTAGAGTGCTTCTCTTTCACATGGAGAGGGAGACCAGTGCAGGGGAGGCTACTCTTCCAACGGCTTGCGTGCGAGACCCATCCGGCCTGGCCCACCACTGGGCCGTTTAATCGTTCTGGTTTGGGTTTTGCAGGACGCTGACCCATGGAGGGGGTTCAGGGGGAAACCTGCACCAGGCAGATGGGACCAGCAGAGGAGGATGGAAAAATCCTGAACAAGCCAAGAGCCCAGAATAGATCTCTTGTCCAGCATTTTGCCATCCTTCTTCCCAAACCCTTTTGCATGGAAGGGCTTCACATAGCACAGCAGCCCTGAAGGATGAGCCCGAATGATGGCACATCACCGCAGAGGCCCTCCACTCACTGATGTTTATTGCATGGAGGCTTAAGTGCAGGAAGAGCCTTTGAGAATGCCAGTGGAGCAGAAAGGAGAAGACATCTTTAGTGCCCCGACCGTCTTATATGTTCAGCATTTGAAACAGCTGTGCCATGTCCCAGTTCTCTTCACTGCTATGAGCCACTCGTCTTTAAATGTGAAGTAGCTGCCTGAGTGAGTGCAGGAGAACTCCGGGAGCTCATCCTCTTGCCGGCGTTGTGATTAGCGGCTATTTTCTGGAAGCTCCGTGCAGTCAATCACACACAAACAAATATCAGAGAGTGGGCCAATCAGCTTAAGGCCCCAACGGTGTAAGAGAGGGTGTGAAGTTGGAGAGTAGGAGGGAGAGGGCAACTGATTACTTTTCTCTATCCTCACAGCTTTAATAGATATATATAGTATATAACCCTCTGCAGTTTCCCATTGCTCACCACTAGACAGCAACCAGAAGAAAGCATGGAAGCTTATTTGGTAAATTGGGACACACACACAAACACACACACACATGCTCAAATACACACACACAACGAATCATTACATTAATGAATGGCAACGTTCAAGGATGCAGCTCTGAGTCATCTCATTAGATCCTATCACAACAGGCCAGTGTTCTCACACTGCACTCAGCCCAGCCTTTTTTTAAACTCCCCCCATTCGGGCTCCAGTTCCCGGCCCTAATTGAAGGCACATGTAGCCGACTCACACAGAGATCGAGAGCCCCCTTCGACAGCCACGTGTATGTGTGGAGGCTGTCAGTGTTAACGTGGAGGGACGGGGGGTTTGTGTTCCCTCGGCGCTATGAGCACAGGTCCTGCAATAACAGCCTGGACTAATGCAGATCTGATAGCCCTGATATCGCCGCCTCATTGACTTTTGCTTGTTTCTCAGATAGCAGAGGTCGGGCGTGAGCTGCTACACGGGGCGGGAAATCAGGGTAAAGTGCGATTCTAATCTGTCAGTGTCATTTATTCCAACTTAAATTGGAAACGGAAAACTGGGCTTAAGGGGGTTGATGCATACACTGTGCTATACTCTGAACAGAGAGACACACAGATGAATACAAAAGGAAGAGAAACACTGAGGAAAGCAGAGCCTCGGTGCATCAGGTCCATCTCCATGGCCTGAGGCTTCGCATCAATGCAAAAGGGAACCTAAATCTCTCCAGCGTCGCCTGCCTTTGCGTGAGACTGTGCTGCCTTGTAAACCTATAAACATGTCAGAAAGGAACCCACATAGCCTCTTACGTGTTTTTTAAATGCTTTGTCTTCCACATGGTGTCAATTTGCATTTTTTGCAAAGGAGCTCATTTACGCATTTAAAAGTTTACAGGAACCAAATCACACAAACCCTAACCGCCTCTGTAACCAGTGCCTGCATGTGCCTATTTTTTTTCCTTTTTTTTTTTTTAAAGCAGACGTTGGATTACCTCATTTTCTTTTGCTATTTAGAAAGCCTTAAATCTCTTAAATACATATATTATAAAAAGTAATCACACTGCTCGGATACAAGACACACTTCACTTCAGAAAAACAAACCACTGTTTAAGTGACTCTGTACATAATATAGAGATTGCATGAACTGATGGAGTACATTTACAATCAGATATTGATTTTCCTTTTCCTGATACGACAAGACCAATCTGAAGCCTGCAATTCAGTGTCCATGTACCTAATAACAAAAGCCTTTGTGGCCTGAGATGGCCCAGAATGGAAAAAACGCATCCATTAACAGTGATGTTTCCCCCTGTATCTTCATGTCTCCTCTATATTGTGTTGTCATTCCCCGTCCACGCACCACAAAAGACCTTCCCCCGGCTAATCTCTTTCTCTGAGTCAATAACATTCACAGGCAATTTTCTTCAGTTCCCATTGTCAAGCCAAATTGAATTCTAAACTAAGATACAGCATATACAGCAGTCAGCACTATTGGATTTCCTAAAACCATTAATTCAACGCAGGCCGTGGTCGGCTTTCACATTTCACCACAATCTGCGATATACATATCCCAACGCAAGAAATGAAACTAAATGAGAACAAAACAAAGCCGAAAGCCAGATGAGTCGGATGTTGTTGACGCGGCTGCGAATTACCGTGGAATGAAGTGAACAGAATCAATTGGATAAAGTGAGCGGTAATCAATGTGTTTTTACTAAGTCTCCCCCTCTGAGAGCAGGTATCACACAACAGCAATCTATAGTGTCTCAGTCCTGAGGGCAGGCCTGATGGTTAAACAGACAGCTGCTTGTTTTCTTTTTCTTCTTCCTACCTGGCTCCACGGGGAGAGACGCTCCATTTCAATGATAACAATAATACCCCGAGAGGATTGTGTGGAAATTGGGAAACAGCCCCTCGGTGTTGATGAAATACTGAGTGAAGAGTGAGGTCTGCGTTGCACGAAGCAAAATATATATTTTCTAAAATCCTACTACAAATGTGGAAGTTAGGGCAAGCGCGCTGGCCTCGGAGGTTTGGGAGCTCGTATTTTTTTGATGAGGGGATATAAAAGTTTGGCATGACCGAGATTGGATGTTACAGAGAGTTAGTGGCAATAAATTGATGCCGAGTAAAGCTGGGTTGGAAATTTCACACGGACCAGATTGATATTACCCCAAAAAAAAAAGAAAAAAAAATCGAACCCAGCGCTGTAGATGGAAGTTTTTCAACTTAACTTGGACTTAGTGAAAACTGTGCCAAATACTACAGGCAGCGTGATGACCTGAATGACTGAGAAGGGAAAAAAGAAAAGTTTTATTTCCCAACGCTTTTGCTGAGGCTACCCAAGAGGTAGCTGTTTCCCTTTGATGTTTCCACATACTGTATTCCTGGTTAGCGGCGCTACAACAAAGGGCCATGTG
The DNA here is from genome assembly GCF_045865225.1 of Trachurus japonicus. Taxonomy (NCBI): domain Eukaryota; kingdom Metazoa; phylum Chordata; class Actinopteri; order Carangiformes; family Carangidae; genus Trachurus; species Trachurus japonicus. The sequence continues at coordinate 25,354,742 of NC_140912.1, forward strand.
GTGCCGAGGACCACAGCACCCGTAACTGCATGTTATGCTTCGCTCTTGCAGGTCTGTGCGGTGCAGCACCTACAAATCAGTGCCATTCGTGTATTAAACCCTATAGGAAACTGGTGAATGATTTTATAGGCGACATAAAAATGACATCCCCTCCATAGTTTAAAACCTTTACAGTGAAATCCTATAGCTAAAGAGGGATGGAGATTTCATCAAATTGACATCATTACAATCCTATGTGTGCTGTGTTAATAAAGTGTCAGGGTGGTACCATCACTACAGGGCCATGACAGAAGTTTTCTAAATTAGCTCGGCCTCTGATATAATGAAAGAAAGAAGAAAGAAACCTCCTTGACATGTGTGTGAGACATCAAAAAGCTCCGCTCTATAGATAAAAAGAAAAAAAAAGGAAACTTAATAAGCCTCAGAATATAAAGATTTATGGTTGAAAAAGTCAGACATGTTAGTGGACATGGAGACAGAGGGACATATATTAAGTTTTTAATGCAGTATCCAGACTCCTGACGCCTGTTTTTTTGGCTCTTTAATTCAGTCAAATATGATAAATATGTCCACAGGTCTGTTAGAAACAAAGGCCTTTCTAGGATTCATGTGGTCTTTGGAGGTTATTCAGCCGCTGGGGGACTACTTGGAATGAGGTGCGCTCTCCATTGGTTGAGTCGTCTCCAACGCATGCATGCATGCATGAGGTTTTAATTTCTCCAGCGATGCTTGAATTTAATTTAGAGCAAAATGTTTGAAAGTGAACCACGTAAACAACAATCCCTCACTCCGGAAAAATGTTAATGAAACTCCTTCAAGCAAGAATCTCGTTTCAAGTATGAAAAAAAAGATTTTATTTTTATCACGGGTATCTCAATGAATCTATCAACATCATCAGCTCGGCTCAATAAACGCAGCGAAACCTCCAGAGCAACATTAAATCAAAAACCTCTTTTCTCCCTTCTTTACTTAGGCACATTCACAGCGATAGAAAGACTTGCATTCATGGCATTTCTGGAATACTTGTTGGTGGCATATTGTAGGTGGAGCGAACAAAGACGAGGGAGTGGATGCTAAGGAACTGGGGCCCCCACGTAGGAATCACAAAGGGGCCCGGTGGAGCTCGGGGCTGAGTGAAAGGGCCCTGACAAAAGGCTGAGAAGAAGAAGAGTGGTTTCTGGGTCGGGCTGGAGGGAGAGAGGAGGCAGGACCCGGGGCCTGTGCCCACGCACCGAGCCCCCGGGTCTTGGTGAGCCGCTGGAGCACGACCATGTGTGGTCCATTATCACACCCAGCGAGCAGGGAGCACCACGCCTCCATCAATGGGAAGACGGATGCCCCCTTGCTGATTGCCCCAGAACCTGGTAAGAAAAGGCTCCAGGAACAAAGGCACCCGCCCCATCGGGAGAGGGCCATTGAAAAGGTCGCAGGAGCATGCCTGTATGGGTTTGCTCCTCTTCTGCGTGGGACAATGGGAGCTGACAGGTGCTGGGAGAAGACAGACAAGAGGACGGTGCCAGAGAGAGGAGACGGATGGGGTTTGAGCGTGGAGGTGGATGACGAGGATAAAGAATGGGTTGACGGTCCTCAGAAGCCGACGGCTTCCTGAGGGGAGCACAACAAGTGTTTATGTCCTACATTTAGAGTTGGCCTGTTTATTGTGGGGGCAGACAATAGATCCCTGCAGAGTAAACATGGCAAAGTTGAATTCTGCCAGTTGAAAGACAGAACTGCTGTTAGCGGGACTGTCTGGTATGTGTGTTTGCCCGGTTCTAACGACTGCTTGCTCCGCAACCACCCTCGAAGTCATTTAGCAAACATGTCAATATTTCCAGTCTCATGCGTTCAAGCAGAAGCACTTGTCAAAACATGAGAATAAAGCCATGACTCATCCTTCCTTTTATTCATTTGTCTTCATCCGATCTGACTGTGAACGCCGCTGCCTTCGGGAGCAGGAAACAGATGGAGCTGTGTCCTTCATCAGATCAAAAAAAAAAAAAAAAGGCAGTTCAGCCTCTGCCTGCGTCAGCTGCTCCCTGTACTGTTTCCAGGTCAGCCGCCAAAAGGGGGCAGGGAGCAGGCAGCGAGTCTTCTAAGGAAACCGTTCCTTAAGGAATTGGGGTCAACAGAGCAGAGCAGCTGACCTTCCCAGCGCTCAGGATCACAGATCAGGACAAAATGGAAAAAGAGGAACGGGAGGAGGACACTTACGTCACTCCCCCAGTCCCCTTCCGTCCCGTCATCACTGAGCAGGTCTCTTACACAAGAGGCTTTGGCGCCGCATTATCCACCGCTAAACAGTGGATGAGAAGGGGGTTCAGAGCGGCGCTGGCTGGCTGATGCTGCTCATCAGAGACTACAATCCCTGTCCGGGATGTCCAGCGGCTCATATCTCACAACTGTCACAGCGTATCCATCAGCGCTGAGCATGTATAGCGCATGAACCCACACCCTTCACACGGCGCTCAGCAGCTTGTTGCAGTCTGTGACGGATGCCTGGGAGTGGCCGTGATGTGCTTGAGAAGCTTAACAGTACCCCTGTTACCATGCAACAGGCTGTGTTTGAAATCAGCTTGGATAAGGTTAAATAAACGGGAAACAGTGAGAATGCTTTGGGCTCAGGCAGAGTGGTGTGTCTTGATGTTGTAAAATATGATAGTTAATGTTAGGCAGCTGTAAAAGCTGCAATTTCTTTTCTTTTTTTTTTAAAACCAGGCTTCTCTGCTGGTAGCATTTAAGTGATAACATGAATGAGTCAGACTAACCGTGTGTTCACACTGCAAGTAACAAGTCAACAAGTCACCAGAGGGCCATTCATTTCTTGTAGAGAGCAGAGCGAACAGAGGAACTCAAGCTTGTGCAATAGACCCACAGTACAGGCTGACACCACGTCTCAGCCTCTCATGGTCATCAGTCACTCACCGCCAACACTCTGCACGCTCTCCCGAGTCCAGTCTAATATTCACAGCAAATAACTTTACCTGACATGTGGGGAATGGACAGATATTACTTTTACTTTTATAACAAAAAAACCTGACAAAGCTTTTCAATCACTATCAACTAATCAGTGCTCCCCTGTATAGCCTAATTAAGGCTAATCTGATACAATAACCAAAGGGACACATTATCTGATAGCAGCTTTTTTCCATGAGTTTTATCAGTGTATATGAGGACTCAATCAGAAATTGTAGTATGAAAATGATAATTAAATAATTATAACTGTTTTATCTCTTTTTGTATGTCAGACAATTTCTTTAAATAAATCTGATGACAATAAACACATCAAGTAAACAAATAAACTTGATATGGCTCCGTTGGATTTGGTTTTCAACTAAAATATTTGGACCAGCCTTGAAAAAAACTGTTTCAGCTGACAATTTTGGCAATTTCATGAAACAATACTAAAAAAGAAAGTATTATAAAATGATGTGTTAGCCAAAATATGAAATATTTAGTTGTGGAAATCACATTTGGAAAGTTGAGGGTCACCTCATGTTTGAGGAGTGGACGTTTACTGACTTTGCAACAGCAGATGTTTTCTTTGTTTGCAGCCTTAGTGTGGCTGGGGTAGTGAGTTTGTTTATAACTAATCCTAAAACTCCACAGATAAGTTCACTTTCTGATGGTAATTAGATGGAAAACATTATTTCCTGACATGTAAAAAAAAAAAAAAAAAGAAGAAGCCAGTCAACCTACGTACAGTAGAAATGGATTGTGGTCCGGATCTGTAGAGCAGCCAGGAATTACTGGTTTTTACAAAATGTCATGATGACAGATCAAAAACACAGTCAGTTGGAGGAAGAAAAAAAACATCCTGACCACTTCCAAGAGCTGCAGAGTGTGTATGTGAGTGATAAACACAACGAAGAGTTGCACAGAGAAGCCTCCACACTGGGATTTAGGCTCTGCTTCAGTGGAAATATTTCATGTTATAGCCTACTTTCAGGACAAGAAAACAAGCTTGAGAAAGATCTTGTCCTTGGAACATGAGTTTATCAGAGAAATGTAGTATAAATGTCTTTAATCAAACCTGCCAGTACAGTATGGTAACACAGTATGTCCCTCAGTGCTGCTGGAGCATCTTACTCCACCCTGAGAAAAGAACAACCCGTCTGGCTCCCACTGTGAGCGCATTGTGAAAAACCAGAGGTGGTGAAAGCCGATGAGGACATCATTAAAGCATCTGGAAAGGAAACATCGCTATGACACTTTTGTGGCTTTGTCCATTTAAAATCATGTGGTCAATTAGTGCACTGCTCCCGCTGCGTTGCTGTGCTGCGTTGCTTTTTCGGGACCCAGCCAAAACACAGAAACAACATTTGGTTAACAATCGCGAGGCAGTAAACAGGCATTGTGCAACATCGCTATGGGTGTGACCACCCAGGTTCAGCATCTGGGACCTAAGGCTGAAAACCAGTCGAGGACTTGTCTCGCCTCTGTGCAACACACAAAAAAAAACTACCCGTGCGTTCTTCCTGTGGTGCAAAATCAAAGCTCTTCCCATTTAAGATAAATATCGCCCGACCTCAAAATATCACACAATCTCTCATCGTCAGGTCAAATGTGAAGGGAAAACAATCATTTTACAAATCGGGGGGAAAAACAACATGCGGGCTAATTTTCAAATGTCTGGGGATATCTGAGGAGGAACAATAATGAGCGCGCTGCCAAGAAGCTTTTTACTGTATCTGTCTCCAGCCGCTCCAGTGTGCTAGTCTTCACTGAAAGAAAATCCCGCAGCTTATTTCTCTGTGGACTGTTTGAATTAGCCTGGGATCCGCCGTATCACACCATCAAGACAGGAACATTTAAACAAGCTAAGGCAGAGCCAGCTATGGTGAAACTCTCCATATCCCCGATCCGTCTGGCCAAAGACAAGGTGATAAGTTCATCCCTTGCTCAGTCCCCTCCGCTCACCATCACTCCACTCCCACCTCGGCGGCAGATAAAGCCACGACGTTCAGATATAAACTGAAAGAAGGGGATCAAAGATGTTTGAGGTGAGCGAGCCAGAAATACCACTCCGAGGTGAAAGTTGTGCGCTGTGCATTTCTTTTCCGAGTAACAAACTGTCATTTCTGGTATGTGCTACTGAATATAACTGGCTGGGAAGCCCTCTCCACAAAAGGTATATTTTTCATCTTGCAACACCTCCAGCTATATTTCATGCACAGCCCTCAGGCATATGAAGAATATTAATAAATCAAGACAAAGCCCATCCAGAGTGCTGCTTTTGGATGTTTCCTTACACACTGGGGAGTAATTTGTTATTGCAGGTGGCCTCTTACAAGCCCAGTGTTCCTTCTCAAGTATCCCAAATAAAGAAAACAAAGGCTCTTCGCATTTTTCTTTCTTCGCTCTGTGCATCACGTAGGAAATAAAAGAAAAAAGTGCAGCTTTGGATGATGAAATGAACAAGTAAAAACAATATCTGAAACGCTTTTTTTTTTTTTTTTTTTTGCTCTCGCAGATTACCGCTGATGCCAGGGCTTGTGTGGCAAACACTTTGCATAAGTAAATTCACAGAAGTAGATTAGTCTACTTCTCCCATAATCCCTTTGTTGCCTAGAGGAAAAGGATTTGTGGGTCAAGCCTAAGGGGGGAGGGAGGGAGGGAGGGAGGGAGGGAAGGGAGGGTGTTCACTCTGTGTCCACCTACAGCGGCACAGAGAGAAGCTATGATGCTATCGACCAGACAAGTAGACGAGGACGACGCCCCCGCTGCCTCGCTCCCACTCCCGCCCTCCCCCACCAATGCACACCCCAGACACACACACACACACACACACACACACACACATGCATGCATGCATATACATCCTCCCTCAGACAGACCAGGAACAAACCATAATGGCACAATGACCTACAAACCACAACCCCACGGGAATTATTCACAAGCATTCAAATCAGATTCCATTAAAAGTCAGCTGCAGAAGAGCGAGAGGGGTGGGGTGTGTGCGTGTTTGAGGGACGGGGGTGGGTTTACATACCCCACCCCACCCCATCCCAAGGCCTTGCATTCTAACACACCATCGTTTAATGAGCTCACTCCAAAAACAAGAAAACATGTGGTGGTCACGCTGAGCACTTCTTTCCTTTGTTTTCTGACATACAGTATGTCGGTCAACCAGCGGGAGGAGTAAATACAGCTGTAAAAAGAAATCAATACAAACAAGACCAGGCTGTGAAGTTGCAGCCAGCACAAATTAGCATTAGCAAGAAGAAGAAGGAAAAAAAGAAATTAGCAAACATGGCAGAAAGCGTTTTATTTTCCCCATTTAGAAACAAAGTGAGCAAACAAGACACTTGTTGTCGGCCCGAACAATAAAACTCCTCCTGTTTAATTTCCACAGCTCATATCATCTCCTTTGTCTCTGGATGAGTCATTAGCATAAACCGAGATATTATCAAGATACAGATATGAGAAGGACTTAAGTAATTAACCTGACTAAACCCAATTAAACTTAGTGTAATGAAATGTAATTTGAGATAAAGACAGCGCTGTAAAAAGAAAACGCAGGTCCATAAAACGTAGATAAAACAGAACACTGAAGACTCATGAGATGAGTTATCCATCATTAACCAGAGCCGCAACTGCATGTGGGAGGAAGCCCAAAACCTCTTTTCATGTTTCTCATCTCTTTTCAAGGTTTCTTCTAACTCTTTGAGTGGAAAGACGCCGTTGCCCCCGTGCTACAACACACAAACCTCCTCATGGTTTTCTCTCTGATGATGATCGTTGGATCTGGTTTGGATCAGTTTTGGTTTGTGCGGGCTCATTGTTCAGTCTGACCAGGAATCTATGGAAAAGGGATTTTTGTCGGTTCTCAATAGATCATCCTGTTCTGATAGCTGGGTGCAGTGTTTGGGTTCAGTTCCTGCGCTACAGAATGAATACGATTATGAGTTTACAGTCATGCAAGAAACTCTGTTAGGCACAGGAATGTGTGTTGAGCTAAAAATGAACATCGACATGCTAATGTTTAGCACGTAGCCTACAATGTTTATTATCTTAGTAAACATAAAATCGCTGTTCAAGTTATTTCCTATTCTTACAGTTTAGCTACTATAATATATTCATAAATGTGTGTGTAATTTGGAAATTAAAGTAAATAAATGTGCATAGAAAATATTAACAATAGAAAAATATTGGCTGTTGAAGCTATTATTGTTTATTTTCTATATCTATAAACATGTACAGTATATATGTACAACAAGTATGTGTGTAATTTCAGTATTTAAAGAATGTAAGTTAAAAAATGTACATAGAATATTAAAAAAATGATATTGATTGCTGATATTAACATTGCATAGATGTTAACATTGTACACAAACACTGCATAATATCATGGAAGACAAATATGTAATGAGCCATGTGTAAAATCACATAATCTGGAAGCAATCAACACTTTTACAGCCGTTTTCCTCCCAGCTGTGTAAACTGTGCCCCCGTTTTATAAGTTCTTCATAGCAGCGTCCATGAAACAACGTGCCCGCCTGCTCACAGCAGAATTCAGAAATCTCAGCAAGCTACAAACCCAGTGGGTAAACCGAGCCTACCTTCCAGGTTTTGGGGGGAAATTGTTTGATCATTTACAGTACAAACCACAAAACCTCTTGGACTGCCAATCACCGATCCAAGAAATATTGTGTTTATGATTCAATTTCCTCACTGGATGGAGAAAAAAAGTAGTGCTACTGGTATTAAAAAAAAAAAAAAGAAGTCCCAGAATAAAGAGCGAGTAAGCAAATTACACACAAATACCCTAATTCCTCTTGTTCCCAGAGCCCTGATGGACCACCTGTTAGACACGATGCTCATTAGGCTGGAGGCTGGGAGGCCGCCGTGGGGCTGTTCTATCAAATAGTCAGACTCATCCTGGAGGAATCCGGCTGTAAAACACACTCTCACTGGGAAATCACTCAGACAAGCTCATAAAAAGCACACGCACAAAGGTTTATTCACACAAGCTCTCGCACACATGCACGCACAGCACGAGCGTGCCCAAAACAAGCACGCACATATTTGTCACGTTTTTTTTTTTTTTTTTTAAAACATCAAACTGCTTTCTGTTGTACGCAGATGCAATCACCATCACTGCTCCTGAAGGACTCAAAAAAGGCCCCATTATCCAGCGGGCTGGGATTTGATTTTCTGTTCGGGTGGCTCCGGCGTGACAAGTTGCTGGTGAAAATACATTATCTCACCAGGGAGTAAGAAATAACTTCCCCCAGCACACAATAGACGATGTCTGGTAAACATTTTGCAATCCCATTCTTCCCATTGATGGAGCTTGGGTTGTCAACGTTTACTGGTTTTCTAGCACTGTAGTCACTCAAAGACTGTGTGTCTTTTCTGAGTTGGTATCAATTCACCTGCAAACCTTTGCAGTTTAAAGGGTAACTATGCAATATTTTCACATTAATTAAACAGTTTTGGAGTAATTGTGACGGTTAAATGACTTGTTATGGGGAGAATGGAGGCTCTCTGCCTTCCACCTATAGCATCTCTTAGCCGAAAAAAACTATCTTTCAAGATCAGCGCCTCAGATCTCATCTCACCAGAAACAGGGACTGCTTTACGGTACTATGACACAAACACACCCGTTAATCTTGTTAACGTTACCCACCTCGGTATCGCTCCACAGATTGCCTTCTTGCCAACTTAGCTATGAGTTTTATGACAGTGAAAATATGCACTCCGAAACTGTAGGGGGAGCTCCGTAGAGAAAAAAAGCGATCTAAAGAGTGACTGACTCGCAAAATTCCCCTTTAACGTCTATATGCAAAAGCCATTGTTAAAAGACGATTTCTTAAGTTATCAGTTTTACCTCTATAGATCCCACAGTTTGAATAGCTGCATAAAAATGGCTGAGATGGCATCGCTCTACCAGTCACGTTATCTTTGATTACCCATAGTTCCTCTCACTAGAGCAAAAAATATGACGTTAATCTCACCTCAGATATTTATAGGTTAAAAACATGCACATGCTGTTTCATTACTACCATGCTACTATGCTATTTATGCGACTCTTCTTGGGAAGCAGCAGCAGCGTCGTCTCCACCACCGAACGGAGGAGGATGTCAAGTCTCCCGCAAACTATTTCGAGTACCGCGGATCAGGTTACTCTGTTTTACATGAACATGGGAAGTTTTTCCAGGGGTAATGAGACGCCGTGCCAGCCCAGAGAAGTGCAAAGCACACTCAGAGGGCCCCAGGGGCAGACAAAACAGCATTAAGTATTAAGGCTGCTTAAATGGAAAGAAATTCACTGTGTCAACCCAATTTCCTCCTGAAGGAGCGAGGAAAGCATAATCTCAAAAATAACAGGTTGACAGAAGGTGTGCGTTGGTCTGGCTACCGGTGGCATGGTAACGACCCTAAACAGTAAGGGGCAGAGAAATCATGTCGGCCCTGGTTTGTGATCCTCTGCCTCACAGGAGCAGATTAGTAATCATGAAATATTTAAGACGGCAGCGGGAATGAATAAACTTCCATCCCAATTCACATGATGAAGTGGCATAATGTAAAATGATGTGATGATGTGACATATCCAGTTTATAGTTACAAGCTTGAGTGATCATTAAAAAAATTGATTTAACTTTGGGTTACGAAGTTAAAATGAAAGATTTTCTTTTTTCCAGATACATGGTTCAAAAAAAAAAAAAGAAAATTTTATATTTCTCTGTAAATGGAATAACAGGCTTTTGGACTAATAGTGCAGCAAAACAAGCTAATTTGAAATGTTGCCCTCAGTTGTGGAGATTTTTGATAATTAATTGGTTTTCTTAACTAAAAAAAGGATGAAGACTGATTGATTAAGAGGGTGATGTGTCACAGCCTTCAGTACTGAGGCACATTGATTATTTATAGTACATGCTCTCGTTAGCATGCTAATACGCTGATGCAATTAACCATGTTCACTCTCTCCATTTAGCATGTGACCATGCTAATCTCTGCCACATTTGAGGCTGATGTACAGTAGATAAAAAGCAGACAAACCTGCTGAATTCCCATGAACCAAAATGGGATTATTTTATAGAAATAAAATCAAACAAAAACAACAATCCAGCCAGTAAACACACCTGTGAGATAAATCCACCTGCTTTGCTTCACAGTTTCACTAAATTCAGCCGCTCTGCAAACCGGCTTCATAAAGCTGTGTGGGCGTATTTTGCTTAAAAAAAAAATTTTTTAAAAAAGACAGAGTGTCCTCTCTAGAGCATCGACCAGAGCAACTCGGCATTGGTGAGCTCTTAATCCACTGATGTACTTAATTACGAGCAAACTGCACGCTTAATGACAAGGGAGCGGCACGGTGGAGGGCAGGACATGCTGAAGCTAAAGAGACAGAGAGGGATCATGTACAACGCAGCTGCATGCAGATGTGAACAAAGCAGTGGGGTTTAATTATACGAACCTGCTAGCATGTCAGATCCCCGATAAGAGAGTTCAGCGGAGGACATGGGGGGGGGCGAGGAAAGATTTAACGGCCTGTTTGACCCATAATAAGTCAGTGAATTAAGAGAGGGAGGAACGATTCATTTCAGTCTACTACCTAGTGAGCCATTTACAACCCAAAATTATGGTTTGGCTGAACATTTTGGCAACAAGGCCCGTTACATACCCTCGTGCATCTCTCTTAGATCTTGACTTATGGCCCAGGTGCAAAGCAATACATTTGGCCATGCTAGCGACATCGCTCTGTGGATGCCAGTGTTGGCTGGTTACCACAGCACTGTGGTCCAGCTTAAAATATAAAATACAATATTTGGATAAGTGAAATATCCTGATCGCTATTGAGTAAATCACTGACATTTTTAGTGTCCAGTGTTTTAATTGATCCAATCCAATCCATTTTATTTATAGAGCAGCTGTACTTAAGTTTTGTGGTAATTAGCAAATGTTAGCATGCTAATACACACATGATGAACTTAGTTATACCCAGTAAGCATCAACCAACATGTTAGCATTGTCATCAGCACGATAGCCTGCCAACATTAGCATTCAGCTAAAAATATTGTTTCACGTGGCTGCTAGAAAATGATTCATAGACAAATGGCATTACAACAATGAGAGGAAAAGCTCCACAGAGGTTTATAAATCTGGGCTCATTCTGGCCTCTCATGATCTCATGATCTATGGTCTCTTACGGTTCCTGAAGTTCAATTTCTAGCTCAATCCAAAAGTAGCAGTGGGTGTTAAGTTAACCCCTGCAGAATAATGAAATCACTTGCGAGATGGAGAGACCCTGCTGCTCTCTCGGCCCATGCCTGTTATTCCGGTGCAACAGAGTGCATTCTACAAGCTGGGGCAGATATTAAAAATTCAAGTCACGCAAACTGGGTTAAAACTCCACACAGCGTCATCATCTAGTTGAGCTCAGTATAGCCAGAGGTTCAGGCCAGACTCCTGCATTTATGGCACATGAATACACACTTTCACACTTTGGAGCGTCGACCGGCAGCTGTGGCCGTGCAGGGCAGAGGGGCCGGCTGGAAAGGACTGCTCTGCGATCACTGAGGATATGAAGGGAAGAAGGTATAAAATGATGTTATGTCCCATCTTTGTTGTGTTATGACAGTAAAACTATATTTTATGGTGAAGGACGGCAGGGGACTAAATGGACACATCAGCGGTGCGAAAGCAGAGATCATCCTCTGTGCTGCTCTCCTCGGCTCTTCTATAATCCTCAGGGACTTCTTTGAGTGCTGTAAGTGAGGGACCTTCAGAGCGAGGCCTTCACCAACGCTCGACGTGTGCTCGCAGGTTTTTATGAGGTGAAAAAAAGAGCTTTATTCCCCTCGACCCTTCGCCTGCCTCTCAAGAAGCCAAGGAATTTTCTCTAAACCCCAAAGAAAAACACTTGTATATGGATTTTTATGACTTGAGAAGTGTACCTGCAATTGACCCTTCCCCTCTTTTGGCTCAAAAAAAGGCTGAGCTGGAAGGCCGAATACTGCGCCACATGCAGGATTGTACCATATACTGTGCATGCGAAGGGATGAATGAAACACTTTAGCTAGTTTCACAGCCTGAGCCAGGACAAAAACAACAGGCTCACGCCATCTCTGCCTTAGTGTCCTTCTTGTATTATTCATGTTATGCCAACAAATTATTCAGGCCTTGCCCCGAGCAAATGTCAGTATTTTGGTGGAATTAATGGATATTATTTTCCGCACACATCAGGTTGGCTTTTGCCTCGCTGCAGTCAATCCTACACCCCGAAGATATGAGCCCATCTGTTTCCAATAGAAAAGGCGGTTATTAATGACTCCTAATGTGGTATTTCACAACAGAGCAGAAGTGTGTGATGCCTCCGCTCCTTTGTAGGGGGAACTCCGTGTCATGGTGTATTAACATCCCTTTGTTTGGGATTCACATTCACTTTTTTTATGTCCTTGATATCACTTACACAACGATTGCAGCAGCTAAAAAGAATTATTTTTCTGCCTGTTGTATAGAAAACCACATGGTCAACTCAAACATATGGCCAGTAAAAACAAATGGCCTGTGTCACTGAGATATGTGTTTTTTTCTTTTCAAATAACATCACCAGCGCGGTGTATGGCAAAATGCTCAGTTGATGGCAAAGGCCTGAACGAGAACAAAGGGCTGCTGCGCCATTTCCCCACCCTCGTCATGTAGTATTGATCCTCCTGCAGGTCACACACTCCCCTCTCCCGCTCCACTGCGCCTCAGGACTGTACTTGTCATCTCATTTCAGCAGGCCGGTGGGGGGCGGAGGGTGGGAGCTTTAACAAATCAATTACCACCTCTTGCTGGTTAGCTGCATTAAAGGGCCACCACTGGACCTTGATTTTTTTTTTTTTTTCCTTCTATATGGCATCACACCGTGTTTCTTCATCCGGGCCAAAGCAGCTCAGTTTGACTCATTCCAACACATGAACCTCCAAACCCAAAGTGAGTATTTTTTCACCGGCTGACACTAAAACCTGTCTAACAATCCCGCAGAGGAACATCAGTTCTGAGAATAAGGCTGGCAACATTACACTACGCTGTTCGTATTGTCAGGCAACCTCGTGAAAATATCAGATCCATCAGTAAACTGATCCCGTTAACAAGTGTCAGTGTGGCCAAGGCCTGACAGCTTACTCCTCCGCACCACAGAGTCCTTTTCCAAAAACTATTAAAAAGACATCGATGAGCCACACTGTTGGACACGGTGACATGTTCCATCTCTGCCATGAGTGTGGGAATTGTAGTTTGTTTTATTTTCCCCACATACATCGTCCTTCTGCCGTAAATACTCACTAGAGGAGTGAACGTATATCAATCCTCGACGGAAAGTAGTCCTCGGCGACTGCATCATCCACTCCTGTTTAAATTTGCTAAAAAACTGCAGTTCCCAGCTGTTGCAGAGCCTTTTCTGAAAAATAAATAAATAAAACTACATATTTGTGACCTGCTTTTCAAGATCTATGTCTTTTAGTAACTCTATGTGGCATTTATGGATAAAAAGAAAAATAATAAGGATCACATTTCTGACCGCGAAGGATGATAAAAAAAAAGAAAAGAAAAGTAGGTAGTAAATTAACTTGAAAGCTAGGAACTTTACTTCCAACTATTACATGATATTGTTCACAGTCTCTGTCTTTGTTTATGGCTAAATCTGGATGGAAAAGAAAGTGGCTAATTACCCTGCACTAGTAAATGTCACTCAAGCTCACAGCTCATCACAATCAGAGAGCATTCAGGGGAAATTAGATACCCTCTGTATATCCTGAGCCAAATTACTGTGCAATTACTCCACAGCTATTCGTACGAAAGCTGATGATTTAGCTATACCAAAAAAACAAACAAAAAAAAGAACTTTCAAAGTAAACAGACTGTTTTTGGGTTTTTTTTGTGTGTGTTTTGTTTTTTTCCATCATCTAGTAAATCTTACAATTATCTGACTGGACCCGCTGTATACAGCAAAGGCTGGTCCCAAATAAACAACCTTAAGTCCTGCTCAAATAAACACATGTCTCAGCAGCCATAAACACATCACCAACTGGGCTAATAACCCAGACCAGCTCTGCTGAAAATAATGCAAGCGTAGTATATGCTGTCAAGCCTGGTACGTGCATGTGATGAGATGATGTTTTGATGAACTGAAGCTGGATATTTGTCCACAGCAGCGGCTACAGCAATTCATTATTTAGATCGAACTCAGCTTTTTTTGTTTGTTGACAGCTGATTTTTGTCCTTGTACCGTCTACTACATTAACCTGCATCATCTTCTGTAGGTGCAATTTCATATTCCCTCTGCATCAGACTGTGTTTCCGCTAACAGGAATAAAGGGTGGTGACCTCCTAAGTGTGTTGCTAATGAGAGCTTTTGAAAACAGTTTGTATTTGCATCCCATGAAAAAATAAAAGCGTCAAAAAAAAAAAAAAAAAGAGGAGAACCCGACATATCAAATGTTTATGAAGTCTCGCCGCAATAAGGAAAAAGGCGAGTTTTCCAGTAAAACTAACGCTGGCTACTGCACAAAGCTGGCAGGGTGATGGGCCCCGCGGATCAGCCAAAGGTTTCACCACACACAGCTAAACTTGCATCATAGCTGCATTATTGGATTGACAAAGTGAAAGCTCTCAGCTGCTCCACATTTTACGTTATGGGGCTCTTGTCACACTGCACTCAGTGTTGTGATGGATGGTGTTTACTTAATGTGCCAAGACTGACAACTCTGGATTCATTGTGATACACACTGTGTGCATCACGATGTCCTCTTTTTATTTCCTCCGGCGACGCAGTCTGCGGTCGACCGTTCAGCTAAGCACACTGCATTATCTGCAGACATATGAAAATGGTCCGAGCTGAACATCCGCAGGTTTATGAATATGCAAGTGACCTTCGTTGCAGGGTTCAGAGCTGTCAGACAGTATAACTGCACTGGGGTGAAAACACTGTGCAGAAGAACTGGGTTTTATCTCTTCAGCCTGCTGTGGCCAGAATAACGTGCTAATTCCTTGATCAGTTTTTCGAATACAATCAAGATCTTTGGCTGTTTTTTTTTCCCCAATGGAGATCAAAAGTGCAGCGTTCTTTTTTTAACCTCTGTGACAATAGTTTAGAAATCACCATCTGTAGCTGCATGGGGATACTTATGCAAGAAAACACATGAATCTAAATTAAGAGAAGTTCAACAGCCTCTCGACTGGGGACTAAATGGTTTAAACTCCTAATCTGGTTTAGACTGTGGGCGTCCACGCTGCAGCAGCTGACTCACCCTTGGGAGTCCGCTGACAGTTACACAGAAAGCCTCCTAAGTCGAACAAATCTGCAAATAATTAAAGCTTTGGGGAGAATCGTCTGTTTCATTAAAATGAATACATCCCCCAAAATCTATTTCGAGGATGCAACTGTTTAGATGAGAAAAACATGCAGCGAGTCGTCCATCTGCTTTCTAGGTTTAAAAAAAAAGAAAAGAAAGGCTGAATGTAAGTGGAGGTACTTCGGCCAATGTTATTGTTTCAGTATTATCTGAAGGGTTCAGATGAAAAGGACCTGCACAAAACCACATATAAAAATCTGCTTTTGATTATTGCAAGACAACGCTGGGACTCTGAGGCACACGTACAACAAATGCACAGCGGAGCAGTCGGAGGATCCGTGGCACTTCTGCAGCTCTGCTCAGGTTTCCCCACAGCGTCCCTCCCATTCACCTCCTTTCATTCCCAGGCCAAAGGATTCCCCCGATCACAATGAAATAGATTTGAGTAGAGATGAACCGGATATGTTAAGATTGGAAGGAAGAAAAAAAAAAAACAGACCGCTGATGACTTCCAAAAATAAATAAGTAATATTTCAAAAGGCTATTTTCTCTATCAATCACGTAGTGGACGTGATGGGAGACAGCTGAGGTGGTTTTCTGAAGAAAACCAGACGTCTTCTTAATAAATACCATGAGATCATTCATAATGATGATTATGTGATTATGGCACGGTTTCGGATGTGTCCTTTCCAACAGCGCACTCACTCAGACGGTGTACTGTAAAACTATTAGACCTTGGCAACATGCAGGAAGACTGTCCGAGTGGCTAAAACTTGAGCCCTGTGTATTGAGGAAGTACTTTACAGCACATCCACTCGAATTTGTGACTTCCAAGGTGAGACATTGATTTTTGAAAAACTGCCGTTACGAAGATTGTTGTGAGTGGTGGTGGTGGAGAGGGGGGAGCAGCCTCATCAGGGCTCTCAGATGGGGGAATTGTAATTGCGCGCGGTGAAAGCCAAGTTTGCAATTTAGTGTAAAACACTAAGTGCCCATGAAAACAACAGCCAATTACACTGGGAAAAAACAAATGTGCAAGCATGGCCAAGCTAAGAATGAGGGATAATTGTGTGTGTTAAATAAATAAATACAATAAAGATTAATAAACTAACATTGGAGGCAACTGTAAATTCTCCTCAAAGAAAAAGGGGATCGTTTTACTGAGGAATGACTCATGTCAAACAAGCTTCTTTTTTCCCCCCAAGTTGATGCAACATTTCCTTTTATCCTGGTATAAAACAAATGGAGAACATTTTTTTATGAAATAGTGCTACATTCCTCATATTCAAACAGATGTTTCTACTGCTGGGACTCCTATCAGATCTTAGCTGATTCCAGTAAACCCCATTTCCTCCTTTTAAAATGTTTGCTCCATGACTTACTGTCTATACAGGACAAGTCATTTGTACCTTGAAACCAGGTATAATAAACCACATCTTTCTACTCCACCACAGAAGTCTAATTTTTGTGATTTCCAAAGACCTCTAATTTGCTGATGTCAAGTCGTTACCGCAAATTAAAAGCTCGTTGAGCAGACAAACATGCCAGCGTGGGTCCTGCCAACTCATCTGTTCACGGTGACAGCCGGTATCCATCATTCACCCACATGATTTACGGCCAGATGACTCCAGCAGTAGAGTGTGAGATACACCATGATCTCCTATATAAATCTGATCTTTACTCGTTGGCCGCATGCAATAGATCACATACAAAAACAAAAAATAAAACACGGTGTGGTTTCACTTCCTCATGTTAGTATATCTTGATGCTAAATCCAGCCATAAAATAGAAAACTTTTAAGCCACCTTTGGAACAGTGACCAATACACTTTACATACAAATGCGGGCGGCTGTGGACCTGCAGGCTGCAGACATATAAGCCATTCATTTTCCAATATGGATTTGCACTTCATTGAATGAATGAATGGGCTTTGCAACAGTTTGCAGGAAGAAATAAATGAAATCCTTATTCACCTAATAAGTGCCAGCCATCTGTGTGCTCACTGGGAAACTATGGGGGATTATTCCTCCACTAAAAAAAAAAAAAAAAAAAATCAATAACCTCTCAATGAGCTGCCGGTGGTAGGAGCTATAGCTGCTGCTGAGAACGAGAGCTGCGGGATGTGCAGTTTAGGAGGTGGTGACATAATCTTAGCACCAAATCGAGGACTGTTCTCTGCAGGGCCACGTCTCCGGGGACGGGGGGGACGAGGGGGACGGGGACGGCGTGGCAGGTACCCAGAGGGGCCCCGCCTGCTCTGCTTCAGCTGTCAGGAAAGGGAATCATCAGCTCCATCAATCAAACGGAGTGATGGGCGCGTTGCATTAGCGACTGTTTCAAGAGGAGCACTAAATGAGCAGCGGAGGCAGGGAGAGAGAGCTGCACCACTCATTTAATCTAGTGTTTAGTGCTGATGATGTATTTTTCTTTACACAAGTGAAGGAAAATCTGCCAGCGGGGTTTAAGATAATTTCACTTCTTGCGAGACAAAAACCCGACTCGCCTCGAGAAGTTTCATGATTTAAACGTCCCACTCCTCACGGTCTGATTCGTCTTCTTCCAAGATAACAGCGCTTGTTTCCAGAGAATAAAACATTACCGCCGCCCTGACCGTGAGGCTAAAAGACTCAACTCCGGTCAACGTGTTTTTTGGCAGCAGAGGAAGGAGGAGAAGGAGTTTGAGGTTTCTGAGTGGCAGTTTGTTTGAACAGTCATGTGTCTGAAGGTTGGGGTCTTCACCGGGGGACCCCAGCAGTCACTCACTCCGAATGAAAACAAAGCTCTCGAAGCCAGCGAGCGCCGAGGATGGATTTCCCTCCAACTGCTCCCTAATTAAAACAGCCGCTGATCTCTCTACCAGGTGGCGGCGGCGGCGGCGGTTGTGGGGAAATGTGTCTACTGTACAGGCTGGACACGTTTGTGAGGAACTACTTGGGGGATCCGGTGTGGTTTCGGGGGCTCTTAACATCTCATCAGGTAAATGCTGTAAGGCCCTTAACAGCTGGAGTTCACAGTCGGGACAACACGTGCTGCGCTGAAACAGATAGCCCCGAGGCCGGCGCTTCACAGATCCAGCCTTCATCTAATGCCATAATGCTCAACCAGTCATTTTTTCCTCTGTTCTTTTTTTTTTTTTTTTTTTGCATACCCTCAATCTCCCTCAGATTAGAAATTTATTTTTCTTGAGAGCGCATTTAAGGAGTCTCATTATTCTGTCAGAGCAGCTGACAGCACCTCTCCCTAGATCCGAAAAAATAAAAAAAACCTCAGGCGCTGGTAAAAAAAAAAAGGAGGAACAGTTGCGCACACTTTCTCCCAACCCAAACTTCCTTCTCGGATCAAAAATAAACTCGGGGGCCAATCGTGTGTATCCATCTTCAGGCCTGAGAGGAGGAAGACCTCACTTGGCAGAAGAGCCGGAGGGGAAAGTCACACATGCGAAAGGTCAGGGATGAGGAGGAACATCGTGGGCCGCAGATACTGAGGGGTCAGCGCTCAGCCAAAATAAACTGCTGAAATCAAGCCTGTAAACCATCATGATTCCATCAATCTGTCACCGGTGTGATTTTCATTCACGATGACAGAGAGAGAAGAGCGAGAGAGAGAGAGAGAGAGAGAGAGACGGAGAGAGAGAGAGACGGAGAGCGAATGAGAGAGTTGGCTCTGTCCGTGAAATACAATACAACACAAGCTGTTCTCCATCTGGAGAGATGTCAGACTCGTCTGCCTCACCGAGCTATGACAAGTTACATTAGAAGCAGTCAATTTACACTACATTTGACTGGATCTGGTAATGCCTCACATACACATATCCAAACATGAAAAAGAAATACGCCAAGACCTTGATTAATTAAAAACAAAGTCATTTATTTAAACCCACTCTAGGAATCATGCAGGTGTACAGCTCTATAGAGTCTTTTGGTCGGAAAGTCAAAAAAAAAAGCAGCTAAAAGTCCGTTTCAACAGTAGGAACCTAACATACCTATATATCTGGTTTCATTCTTTCATAACCCACACAGCCATTTAGTGAAAAGCCCCCTAAGGCTGAGATTACAGCTCTGGACTGGATTCAACTCTTGCCCTCTCTTGGTGTTGCTATTTGATGAAAGACTTGGCAACGGTCACATCCCAGTGCGGTGGGTTTTTTTTTTTTTTTTCAGACTTACTTAAATGAAACTATATGAGGACCTGAGCCAAACCGGTCGTCTGGTTGTAAATAACCTGTGGTGTCCCAGAGGGTGGCATACTGCAGGCTGTTGTGCTTTGCACGCATTTTGCAGAGGACTAAAACCACGCTCTGGGTTCCCAGGGCTGCACAGTATCAATTAGGGCAGCTTGTGAAAAGATGTTCTTCCTCCGTCGCTGTGGTCTGGTAAGAGGTAGGAAGTGAGGGAGCAGTAGAGGGAGGAGGAGGCGACGACTCCTCCTCCAGCTGGGACAGTCCGGGTCCGCAAATATTCAGGCTTCAAGTTTGCTCGGTCAGCCCGTTTGCTGGTCCACAAATATATATATAAATACAACAATGACGTTTCCTGTCTGCGGCGACCACAGAGGATGCACAGCTTCAGAGTAAAGGCCACAAAGGCCACATGAGCAGTTGCATCCCTGGTTTTACAGGTCTGGTTGGAGCAGCAGGTTACCCACAGTGGCTGAACTGGCCAGACCACATGCCGTATGTGCTGCACATGACTCACCTCTCGCATGAAGGAAACACCAGATACTGTAATCACATCTGAAAACCACTTAAACCACAATAAAAACACAAGTCAGAGTGATTCCAGCAGTTAAAGGCACAAACCTGAATCTGACAAGAGAGCGAGAGGGGGGGAAGCCATCAACAGTAATCATGTCGAATCATTTAGAGATTTCGCTTGATATCTTGTTTTCTCAAGTGATTTCTGATGTTTTTCATTGAGCTTAAGTATTAAGATTTTAGAGCTGGTTTAGATTCATCCGGGCTGGTTGTTTTTGCCCCTCGCTAAATAAAGTGACTGTACTTCATAAGTGGAGAAACTGAGTGCTGCTGTAGAGCAGATTTCATCGATTTCATCAAGGCAAACAATAACCTGTCAGCAGCAATAACACACACGGCAGCACTACAGTGAAAAGGAAAGACAAACAGACTATTCATCACACTCTGAAAGGCAACGCATGGATGACAAACACAACAGGAAGTGAGCACTACCGCGGCACAACACCACGCTTCGGAATATTAATCTTATTCTGGAAAACTTCCCAACACGCTTAATCCGTTCAAAAACAACAAACCCTGCAGGGTATAAGAGCACCGACAAGCAGATTTGGGTTATGAAAAATAAATTAAATCAATTTTCGAATGTCACCTTTTCATTAGTGAAACAAGGCTTATAATTAAAAGAGACCATAATTGCTCCAATTACAAAATGACTAAAATATGGCAACCCAAGGCAGGTGGCTGTGGTCCAACCTGGCATCCAGCTCTAAGATGTGCCAGCCCGCATTTCCTCAAGCGTCACTGCCTGCACTGACGCATCATGTTTCCAGCTATACGTCCACGCCACCCAAAACTAACAAGTTGAACTAGCTTGACTCAAGACACAATGACGCCTCTGTTCGCTCTCTAACTGTGAATCCTCTTCCCTCCGTCCTTCCTCCGCCTTCCACCTCCACCACCACCAGAATGAGTTCACTTCGCCCGATTGGTTCTGACAGGTTTGGTCGGCAAAACTGCAGCGAATTTTCTGCTCCGTCCAAAAACACTGAGGTCTTGCTTCTTTGTCCTTCAATAAACAACAGGCCAGCACAACCGGGGGCTTAATTCCCCCTGTGTTTGGCGACAAATGGCCTCCTTCATTGGGTCCAGGGAGAACAGAGGGACCACACAGCCCCCTTCTTTCGTACAATGGACAAAAGGCACAGCCCCTGAACTGGCCAACTTGTGTCATAACCTCGTCGAGACGAGCCAGTGGTCCTCGTCACAGAATAAGGCCACCAGGATGTGGAGGCCCAGCGAAGAGGGGTATAGAGCCTTCTCCTCTTCCTTATACTGAAAAGAAGGGGGCAAAACCATAGCATCCCTGTTGGGTTATTGGGGGACAGGGGAGTTTTTGTTTCTAATGGCTCGGGGTTCTCTGCTTACACGTCGTGCCCCCTCTCATCCACAGTCCTGTTAATCCCATTAATATGAAGAGGGCCGAGAGCCTAAGAGTGGCCACGGCTTAAGAGCCATCAGCCAGCATTAGCCCTCGAAATCCAAACCCTTGTCTAGACCCATTAACAACTTAGCCCTGTAGAATCAAACCATTGGAGACCCATGTCTAACGATGGGAGCACAACCTATAGACGGCCTTTACCGATCAATGCGCCCGTTCAGAAGATTGTTTTCGGGGAAAACACACAGTTGACCCCGACACATGTGTCATGTTATTTGATTTACAAATCCCACTTGGTGGTATAATGTTGGGAAAACAGACCAACCTAATTGATGGATCGCTTTGACAAATGGCCTTTTTTACATTATTAGGTAGATTTGTTGAGCGTCTGCCACACAACACTGACCATGTGAAGGATTTACTTGTTTGATGATTCAGTCTGGTGTTACACATTATTCCCACTTAAGGCGATTATTATCCTCGGTGTGTGTGCGTGTGTGTCAGCAGGATACTGTACGTGTGTGTGCTGCCATAACCACATGATGTATTAGTAGAGATAATCTGCTGGCTTTTAATTAAATGGCCCGGCAAGGAGCAACGAGAATACCCCCAAGTGGACTAAGGTTAACGTGTTGTGCAGTGCAGCGAGGACAATCTCTAATGCCTCAATCCACCACCAGGCAGCTCAAACCCCCGACATCTACATATGGCCCATTTCTCATCCCACTGCATACCAGCCGGGTGATTACAAAGCATCAGAGCCTGATTAATGCAGCTTTGAAGCAGCTTGCTCTGGCCTGGCTCGAGCACAGCGAGGGCTTTCAAGAAACAGTGGGCATGGTGACTGTTCATGAGCAGCTTTCAAACCCACAGCAAGGGCACCGGCCTACCGCTGCAGTATCACAAATGACAATCAGCTGAAGCGGGGGCAATCAGCAAGAGTGACTCAGCTCCCCCCCCCCCCCACATACACACCCTGCTACGCATATTTAGTTTCATCCAATGGCAGGTTGCAGTTTGCTCAAGCAATCAAAAGGTATGTAGACCAGGATGCCGTCTACTCCTCCACCTCCTCATCAAGATATCGCAGCTATTTAAGACTCATGAGCGGATCGTGTTTCTCAAGAGTCGAAAGACGGCGAGTGGGACCTGGAGGTTATGGGTTTACAATCACATCACCAGAGCATGTTTCCCATGTAAAATGTCATTTGTGATTACTGTGACCAAGTGACAAACTTAGTTTCACTACGTTTGGGCCCAATGTATACTACTCCCCTTCTATAACAAATACTAGACTTGTGAATAGCCACCATGGAGCATTTAAAGACAAAGAATCTACAACCAAGGCAGTGGCTGTGTAAAACATTTCCATGTTATAAATCTAATAAACTTAGTCTATTAGCATCACTATCTTGGTTGCTATGTGCTGTTGCTATGCCCCCAACAGTGCCTAAACTACTGGATCATGCATCAGCAAGTCTGCACTGATCGAATACCAAGTAATTTATTAATAAACTTCACAGTTCCCCAGAAATCAATTGTTCTTCTCCGCTCTAAATCAGCAGCCCACCTGGGCTCATCATTAGCAGATCCTGTTAATACTTTTAAAGGTGCGTGCAGCATCCGTAGCTTTAAATTCAAGGGGTGTTGCATTCAATTGTCATTCATTCTTAGATTTATTTTCTCATGACTGATAGTAAAGATACTGAATCACAGATTCTCTGGCATTCATGTATTTGTTCACACACGAATACAGGAAGTGGGACACTGAAATTTATGTTTTAACGCGCGGTATTGGAGCAGTGCTCGACGTCGGTTCAAGTTGAGGTATTGGAATCTGTATCAGGAAGGAAAAAAACAGCATCAGAGCAGCAGCTCTACTTGACTGAAGCAGCGAGCCTTGATTTCTGGAGGAACTCGTACTCTTTCATGTGAACAATGTTATATGCATCAAGAGCTCCTGCCTCGTAGAGAGTCTTCCCACGTCTTTTTATTGTATTTTTAAACACATCTGTTGCATTTCTGCGCTCCTGCTTCTAGTTACTCATCCACAGACTCATATTAATGCGTACGTCTGTGATAAGGTAGCGCTGGCTGAAATATTGGCATAGCAGATTGAAAGATAGTGTTGCAATGAGATTTTAAAAAAGGAATATTTCAACCGTTTTGCATTGAAAAAAAGATCGGGCTGTAAGCTTACGGTAATTGCAGAAGTAGTTCTGACATTTATTGTGAAACCTGGTGGCCAGGAATGAAAAGGAGGAGGGAAAAGGAAGTTAAGCAACAGGAATGTGCACCGTGCTGCGATGTGTGTGTTTCCACACTTTTTACATGTTATAGGCTAAAACACCAATAAAACACTTTCTCAAGTTTAATCTCTATTGCACGTTTTCCCAAATATGCAGGTATTTCAGATTTTTTCCTCTCTGCCCTCACCACAGGGAATGCAGCCTGCGGGCCAACGTTTTCAGATGGAGTTTAGGAGGTGAAACTCAATAACCGAGATGCAGCAGGAATGAAGTATTATTCTGGGTCTGATGACAGCGAGGGAGAAAAAGGAGCATCATATCAAGTCAGCTGTTTCCTATTGACCTAAATATGAACTCCCACCATCCAAGACTCCGGTGCTTCAAGTAATTCTGTAGGGTTTTGTGGGTAAATGAAGCAACTCGCAAACATATCTGAACCCCTCATTAATGGTATTTTTAGAAACAAATGCATTTCTGCCAGACTAGCTTATCTGCAATTGTGGCGAGGGTGAAAATAACTTATTTCTACCCTCATCATCTATCTGTTGGAAAAATGAGAGCTTAGGAAAATGGAGATCCAATCTATGTGTGGTTAAAACTGAGCTGATCTTTCCGGGCTGGTGTTTGTGTGTCGCAGTGGCAGCGAGTTCTCTAACAGGGGGAATCATCCAGTTCTGGGAGATGACAAGATGGCAGATTGTTTCTGTGATACTTCAGCATCTTGAGAAACAAATGAGAAACTGGAATGAAAAATTGCGAACAACTTTTTTTTTTTCTCCCCAGCTTTTTTGACACACTTCTGCTACTGTGCCTGCAGAGGGGAACAGTCTCGAGCCGGTGCACAGTGATTGTGTAGTGGCTTCCCGCAAATCACAAACACTGTCTTTTCCCCCCCATTAGAGATTATCTATCGAGTTTGGGACCAACAATGCTGGGCAGAATGCCTCCGCATATCTCCCTGCTCTCCTGCCAACAGATTGTACTCCCTGGTGGTTTGATGGAAGAAACGCAAAGCTTCCTCCTCCAGACAACAGAGACAATGAATGAACACTGAAAAACTGCCAGAGGAACACTGCTCAATGGCAAATTTGATCCTTTTCTCTGTAATTTCATTTTGAAATTCAATTTAAAGCTGCGATAATACATCTTATTGGCCACTCAGGGGCAACAGAACTGCAGTCTTCATGACATGTTTTGCGCATCCTGCAGATAAGGTGCAACATCAGCTTTTAATTTGTCTTGCATGTTTGAGCTAACTGGTAAATATACAGTAGGATTTGCTCTACCTACTTTCAACCCACTGTTGAAGAGAAAAAAAAGTCTTTAGCGTCTACAAACTTTTTCTGCCATATGGTGAAAGGCAGGAAGCATTGAGGGTTTTTCTCTAAAAACAGAAGCAGACAGAAAACAACAAGGATAGTGAAAGTCGACCAAAACAGAGACTTGTGGGTCCGACAGCCAAGACGTTGAGCTGGAAGTTTCTCTAAAGCTCTGTAGAGGTGAGGAGAACTATTTTCTATGGTTCATTCATCAAAAGAAGAAATCCTTTCAACATTGCAGACTGATCTCACAGGAATATTGATTAAAAAAAAAACAAAGATAATATGGGTGTGTGCGCTTTAATCTTGAGGCCACCCCCACTATAACTCCATTACGCACTGTCTGTGTCATCAGGAACTTTGATGTCTCCATCTTGGCAATTACGAGCAAACACCAACATCCTCCATTTGAATCCACTTCAAAAAATTCTCCCCTCAAACTGCAGAAGGGAGAAAAACCTGAAAGCGCTTACCAAACGGGACCATCTGGAGGCAGTCACTGGCTGATGGGTGCTAGAGGCCTGGGAGGCTTTAGGGGGGTAGTGGAAGTGGAAGGGGAAGGCAGACGACAGAGATGGAGAGAGACAGAGACAGAGACGGAGAGAGAGTGAGGCGGCGGAGCAGCTACGTCTACGAAACCCATGTCGTGAGTACCCTCTCTGCCGGCAGGGCGGTAATTACAGGGCACAGACAGAGAAACCCTGACAGGAGGAAAAAAAAAAAAAAAAGGAGCGGAGATGCTCAGACTGCTGGGTTGCCGCCCTTGGGCCCTCAACATAACCACAACGTTAACCAGCCCATGGTATAGTATAGGCCATGAGAGTAGGGTTCCAGATCAGTGCACTACTGACACACAGAGCCAGGGAAGAGGCCGCTGTGGGTCCACGTCAGTCCATCACAGACCGGCTTCCACCTGACAGGGACCACACAGTGGCTTCAGACCGGTCACTAAAGCTCGGTGAAGCCTGGAATTAAAACTTTTGAGGTCTGAGCCAAAGGAAAGGGCACATCGCAGATGACTTTAAGTGTCACCGAGGGATTTCTGTGGAGTAAACAGTCTGCTTTTTGTCTGGTCGTCTGAGAACTCTTTCCAAGTTGCATGATAATACACCAAAGATGAAAAAAAAGACATAGAAATAAATAGAGATTCACCATCCTTTTTTCTCTCTCCCCATAACCAGTCAGTGTGTGATCATTAAACAACATGCGTCACCCGTCCTGTGTGGCTTCTTTGCCGTCATCGAGCCAGAGCTCACATCAAACCGCATCAGCGTGAAGAGATCCCTTCTTTTTCAGCTCTGCCCCCCCCCCGACCGATCCTGGGTTTTGAGGGCAGTGCAGCGACTCGCCTTTACCGACCAGTCTGAGTATTATAAATCATCGCCCATGCCCCCGGACAGGAGGCGTCCTTCACACATCCGCACACAGTCAGAAACCCCGTGCACCGTCGGCCGGCAGAGAAATGAGGTGAGTCCAGTTCATCACATCCATCAGCACCTCTGACAGGGAGACGATAATCCATAGAAGCAGTGCGCTCGGACTGGGATGAAATATACCTTCAGAGGAGACTCAATGTTTTCAGCTGATAAAGGGAGGGAAAAAAAGCCTTTCAGGCTTCAGCGATGCCAGATTCACCTCAGATGACCTGTGGCACAAAGGCTCAATTAATTCTGTAACTATAGCATGTTATACATTTTTGCCACCAGCAATCCGCCTCACGATATAAATATATACTAAGGCGTTCACTGGGCTTTTGGCTGCTTCTCTGAAAAGTGCGCAGGCTTCCAGCAACTCGCACGATATTGCACCAGTATTTCTCCAATGACATTTATCTGGGCTCTCCCATTCCTTCTCTCTCTGCTCTAACTGTAGATTTCAGCAGCAGAGATATGAACCACAAGACGTATGATTCCCATTTTCCAGCACAGGTGTCAAAGCTGTGTACGTGCTAATGATGAGTGTGTCCACAGGGAGGAGGAGGAGGGAGGAGGAGGGAGGAAACGCTCCCTGGGGGTGATTTGGCACCGCGGAGCAGGCCACTCTTCCAGGCTGTCGTTTTTTTTATCAAGGGAGGGGCTGCAGGGTCAGAAAATTGCCTCACAGGGGGTTATCATTATTTTTATGATTATGTTTTTACGTCTGGAGGGTAAGACTTCTTGTAAAAAATATATAAACCCTTTTTTCTTCCTTGAACTGCGCCCTCCTCGTGGCCTTGGTTTCTCAGTATAGAACACATAAAGTTTGCTCAACTTAATGTGTAACCGCTGAACACACCTTCGATAAGGAGAATGTGACCAGGCAGGAACACAAAGTGCCCTTGACCACTGCACTGTGTTTTTTATTTTTCCGCAAACACTCCCTTTCTTCACCAACAACAAGAACACAACAGGAGGAATGCAGCAAGAAAATCATTACTTATTCCGGTGCTGCACCGAGACCACCAGCCAATCGATTGCACATCCTCAGGTGTCTTTTATGCCAGCTCCGAAGCCACGAGGCGTGCACGCAAACACACACACACACACACACACACACACACACATCACAAACTTGGAATCTCAACTTTTAATCAGCAGCAGAGTCGATGCACTGGTTTCACAGCCAGAAGCAAAAAGTGAAGCACAATCTGTCTTTTCAGAGAGGAATCAATGCTGCACTGTGACAAAATATCCATATTTAATTCCTCTGCAGCCATTAGTCATAAACCTTCGATGAAAAGACACAGTTGCTTTTAACTCTTGAACGCACGCTAAATGAAACATCAGCTGCGTTTGTTTTATCTCCGAGCGTGTGGACCTTAACGTTCTGTGATACATTATCTGAATAGTCGGTAAATCAGCATCAGATTCTCACTTTAAATGAATCCAGTCCACAGGCTGCAGGGTGTCGAGTGATGCAGTTTGATTTGTCACTCACACACACACTCACTGTTTTCTATCATAACAGCTTCTTTCCAAATCACACCATGGCACACACACACACACACACACACACACACACACACACACATGAGTGAGATAAGTCTGTGTGTCCAGGGCTGTTTCACTTAGCAAATTTTTATATATCTCTCTGTCACACCGCTACTCCTCCACCCTGTCCTCTATCTATCTCTCTCTTTCCACCGGTGGAGCCCAAGGGGACAGGAGACGGCTGCTAATTGCAAGTCTGAACCAAACACATGGTGTTAAAAACAGATAACGCCGGCTGACAGAAAGCTTGTGATGGAAAAACATGTCAGAGACAAAGCATGTCAGGAAAAAAAAATCCCTGGCTGTCATTCACCGGTTTCGTAAGAAGCCTGCAATAACTTGGACTCCAAACTCATGCGGTAATAAATAACATTATGTTAACATCTCCTCACAGAATAATCAAGACCTTGGCTTTCTGTCTTACATTAAAACTTGGGAGGCTCGGGGCTCTCCAGCAGCCACACGGCAGCTGACTGTGCAGCAGCAGCAGGAGGAAGAAGAGGAGGAGGAGGAGCAGCCTCTCACCTCTCCACAGCGCTGCCACTCCCTGACAGGTTTATGGACACAGAACACCATCTATCCTGCGCGGGGCTGCCTGAATCGCCTGACCTTGAGAGCAAAGTGCAAATGCATAGCTGCTCTACAACAAGAAAAGTATCAGACTTTGAGCAAAAAAAAGAAAGAAAGAAAGAAAGAAAGAAAGAAAGAAAGAAAGAAAGAAAGAAAGAAAAGGCCTGGGGGAACGTGCTAAGCAGGGAGTGCTCTATACACAGAGCAGTAAGCGGGGCTGTAAAGGAAATACACCGCTAATTGATTCGGCGTGTGCTAATGTACTGTTTGCTCACTAAGCTGTATCCTTTGGGTGTGTTTGAATAAGTCACAGCAGCACACCTGCCATAAACACACAAACTGCTGGAAGTATAGCCTACTGAACATTGTAAACTAGAGTCAAACAACTTGTATTGGCTATAAAAAACATAGGAAAATGATGATGCCTCTGACCTACATGGATGGTGCATGAATGAGCCCGAGGCACTGACAGCCATTCAGCCATTCAAATATCAAAAGGCCAGCTATGAGTAATGCATTACCCTGCATTACAGCGGCTGCAGCCGGGCACTGATAGTTTCTAGTTGTGTTGGGGGGGGAAAGAACCGTAACTTGCAGCCAATTTTCAAGTAAATTAATAATTAATATAATACTTTACTCAAAGTTTCAGCAGGCTGCATGTCTGGACGGGTTTAGCAGAGGGACTTTGGGGCTGTGGAGAAAGCAGACGTGCTATATGTCTTCTCCTGAGATCAATTATTTCCTCAGAACGAGTCAGGACTAAGAGCAAGTCCAGCCTCAGGAGACTGCAACACTTTGCACAGAGGCATCTGAGCAGCATACTGCCTATTTACCACTGATTTCACTCCTCTTCCTCCTATGGAGCAGCACTATAGAGATATAACCTGAGCCAGGCTGTAGCAATATCATAAGTAGCCTACAACTGTAAATGTGAAAAGGCTGCTGTGAAGATGACCTCTATAAAGTGACTGAGAGCAAACAAGTGTCTGAAGCAGAAAGTGATACTGATCTTCAACTTAGGCAACACTGCAGGCTACTACAGACACACAACAAACAGAGAGGATTTCTAGATGTCTTTTCAAAGCATAACACTATTGATTTATATTGACAGTTGCCTTCAGGCTGCCTGTTTGCTGTTTATGTGTGTTAATGAAAGCTCAAAACACGAGTTAAATGTCAGGAAATACTGAAATACCATGAATGAAGCCTGTTATTAGTCCTGTGCCGGTGTCCGGATCTGATAAACATTACAAGTGAGTGAGTGGCTGCAGTGAAACAGTAGGCAGTGAGGTTAGTTAGTGTCATTCATTCAGCACCAAGTACCTGTCATCGTAGCAGAAATCGGCGCCCAGAGTGTTGACATACAGGACCAGAGCCACGGCGCCGCACAGCAATTCTGCAAACATTTCTCTGTCTCGCACGCACGCGGGGAATAACGCTACGAATAAACAAAAAAATAAAATAAAATAATAAAAAAAAAATTAAAAAAACAAACAGAGAGAGAGAGATGCAAAGCGAGGCAAGCGAATCGCGATCTCCACTCCACTCTCTCTCAGTCCCCGTCTTTGTCAGGATGTCTCTGTGAAAACAAGTCCGTTTCCCCCTCCATCATCATCATCATCATCCTCGCCGAAGAAGTGCACAAAGTGGATAATCCATCGGTCGCTGTCTGTCTCTCTCTAACCCATGTTTGGGGTTCAGGGGCCGCGGAGCTCAGGAGCCAGCCGGGGGTCCGGGCTCTGGAGAAAAGGAAACACGAGCGGCGTTTTTTAGTGAATCTGTGACAGCATCGCCCACCGCCGCACGCCTTCCCGACACACAGGAGGACCAGCGCTCTGATGCTCAGCGGCCGCTCGCTGCTGTAGAAACGTCGTGATTGGCTGAGCGGTCAAGCTGACGATAATGCATGTGCAACATCCGGTTGGACTTTCAAAATAAAGCTTCTCGCATTTGAATCAATATGTTCCTGCAACAGCTTCAGTAAAACTAATAAAAGTTAGCTGTTTGCTCGTTTATAGATTTTTTTACTGACCATAAATTTACATTTTGCACCTGAATTATAAGTTACTGCCAGTTTTAAAATAGTGAATCATCAACATCCAGACACTGACAGCAATGTTATATTCTCTAAAAACTCTACTTTCACCCTAGATTACCTGTTTATATTCAATTTACACAATTACTCCCAGCCCATATCAATCATTATTCATTTAGATTTTCATAGTAATAGACTTTCGCTTTACAAGACTTTTATTATGGAGGAACACCAGCCACACTTCCGCTCATACTCCCGCCATCTGTGGGTACTTGATGCAGTTGTGATCCAAAACGCATGTGGTTAGGAGATCAGGAGCGCATGCGCACTGCTCCTCCTCCTCCGGAGATTGGGATAAATTACACCACATAAGGTTCACTTACCGCCACTATAACAGTGGTCCATAATGTGGAGGTGGTCCTCAGACTGACGTTCAGGTAGGTGCCACCAATTCCCTGAGCATGAATATTTTATTTCATTTCACTATTGCTTAAATTCCCTGAGGCCTTGGCACCATCATGAATGGGATATCACTGTAATCAGTGGTGTCATGTCCCTCATCAACCACCTACAGTATAGAATAAATTATGGTTTTAGGCTATCACATGCTCCTTAATTAGGGGGGCAAATGAAAAAAAAACATACATAAAAAATGGCATGAAGGTATTGCTGTAAAAAAAAAAAAAAAAGTTAATTATATTATATTGTGTTGTGTTGTGAATTATTTTGGTAAATTTGTGTTGTTATTCTGGTCTGGCCTCAAAACATTGAGTATAAATGATTACAGCTGAAGAAAACAACAGCCAAAGAAATATTGTCTGCCTGTGCTTGGAAGTCTGTTCATTTAATAAAATGAAATGAAATAAAATAAAATAAAATAAAATAAAATAAAGGTTCATTGTTTATCTAGAGTTACTCCATAGTCTGCGTTTAATAATATTCATAGTTTTGTGATTGGACTTCTGTCAGTGCAGTCACATGTCTCTGTCAGAGTACAGACGTCTGTGATGTAAAATACTTTTGTTTGATTAACTCATAAGAGGGAAATATTTTTTCCTTTAGCTGACACGAAGAAAAGGTGACATGTTCATCACACTGGCCCCTCGGAGGCTCACAGTGTCATTCCAGTAATTGCTTTCTATTGATTTTAAAAAACCAGTGCACACAGCGAATTGCACAGTCACCAGTAGAGGGCTCACAGTGCATGTTGGGAGATCACACCAGAATTTCCTTATTCCAGTGTCTTGTTGTTCAATTAAAAGCATTGACCATGAAAGCAATATTTTTCCTGTAATTACCCAGTGATTATTTCATTGCTCCAAAATGACTTAACAGTGATAGAGTAAAATAACAACAAAAAAAGAAAAAAAGAAAGTGTTCTATAATGAATAACATCAGTGTCTGATTCTTACAGACTTTCTACCAGATTGGATCTTGTGTCATCAATTTCAGGATGAACAACATGTCTTAATTTCCAAAAACAATATACATTTTACAAATCAAACTCTTCCAATAGTTAAAATGTTCCTGGACTCCCTTCCATAGAGGATATTGCACAATATCAAGACGTAACAGACCAGCGGCAAAATAGAGACGGGAGAAAAAAAGAATAATTGTAAAAGTCCTTCACAGACAAAGCAAGTAGCCTGGCCCACTGCATATTGATTCAGGCTTGTTTCAATAGACAGACCCCATCTGTCGGGCCAGACTTCAATGTAGCCTTTCACAGGACAGCAGCAGGACACTATGATGTAACACATCTCAGGAATTAATTAGACTGATCAGAGCAACTGGCACAAGGTCTTTTGCTTCGAGTCTGCAGCTCACAAGTACTGATGAAATACCAAAACATGAAGGAGCCAGGGCAGTTTCCCCACTGGGCTGAATCTAAATGAATGTGTACCTACATCTGCTTAGATATCTAACTGTATTACTCTGCAAGGGAGAAAAAGAGCAAAGTGATAATGTGATAATTAGACCGATCATTTGGTCACTATTTTTTCAGAATATCAAAAACTTTTCAAACAGGAACTCCAATCAAAAGTGAACCTATAATGAAAATGAAAATAACTGACATGCAAACCTATACTTTTATTATTATTATTTACTTTTATCTATATTATCTCCCTG
The DNA here is from genome assembly GCF_045865225.1 of Trachurus japonicus. Lineage (NCBI taxonomy): Eukaryota > Metazoa > Chordata > Actinopteri > Carangiformes > Carangidae > Trachurus > Trachurus japonicus. The sequence continues at coordinate 25,387,429 of NC_140912.1, forward strand.
CCTCCCTTGCCTACCAGAAGCTTCCTTCTTCAGCTGTTAACATTTCCATGTTTCTCACATTCTCTGTTGTAAAACTGTTTTCTTGTCTGTAACAACATCTATTGCACGTCTGTCCAACCTGGGTGAGGGATCCCTCCTCTGTTGCTCACCCTGAGGTTTCTCCGATTTTTCCCTGTTAAAAGGGTTTCTATGGAGTTTTTCCTAAGTCGATGTGAGGGTCTAAGGACAGAGGATGTTGTTATGATGCTATGTGAAGCCCTTTGAGACAAACTGTTTGTGAAAACGGGCTATACAAATAAAATTGCCTTGCCTTGCCTTGCCTATATTGCAGCAGTGACACATTCCAGGTATCAAAAATACTCAGTGCAACTGTGTAAGTGTACTCCACATCTGTGTGTGATACAGTGCTGGGGATGAACCAGGGCCAACAGTGTATAAAGTGACTGACATTTATACTCCAGCTCAACCAACTAAAGCATTAAAATGCTGCTTACTGTGCATGTTGGCGCATTTGCCGTAATAGTCCGATAATGCAATATAACCTTAACAGGGACCAGTCTGCGGCAGTCTGGATTCTTAGCATGAACTTCGCATCAAGTCACCGTTCAGCACCGCTTGACTTCGGTTGTGTGTTACAGAAACAGCCGATTTGACAGAGTCGCAAATTATGGAGTCAAATTTACAGATTAAAATCAAATTGAATTATTAACACTTCTGCGTTAGGGGATCACAGTAGCTGTGTTATTATGCTGATAAGTTTTCAGCCTCACATCATGTGTGAGTTAAGTGTCCAACCAAAGTGAAAACATGTGGGGGGGCTTCTGCCTGATGCGTATGACATGAGGAAGACCTCCCTGAATGTCTTTGGATCCTGGATGGTTTTGAAGGAATTACAGGGACACTGCTCTGCCTGTTCGATAATTACAGGTTCAGACCCACGTCTGAGGGCCAAATCACTTCTGCATGGGAAAAAAAAAGAAACGCAGGAGAAACGTGAGTGCGGTAAAACAGAAAGTGATGCTTAACGCAGGCTCACTTAAGTATGTCTTTGCACGAAGTCAGGAGGCTTAATCTGGTCTGTGGGTGTTTGGGAGGGACTGACTGACATTCTGTATCAAACAAGGAAACTTACATCAGGCCGCAAGTAATGAATGATAACCGAGGAAACGCATGGAGGCGACGCATTGTGCTGAGTCAGAGTAAAACCAGAGATAATGTTCTCATATGTTATCCTGTAAAAAATTAGTCTCAACTCTTTCCTCTGCAACAGGGACAACATGAGGTGATCAGTGTGAGATATCAACTCTGAATATTCATCCTGAAGCAGCTTACTCAGCGGTAAACTACCGTCAGTAAATTACTTTTCACTATACAGAGTTGACGGTGCAGTTGGAGAGAACGGGAACGCTGACAGGCAGACGAAGAGGAGGCGGTAAGGAGTTATGTGTCCGTCAAACAAGACGCAGTGGCATTTCCATTAATATAATTTGTCTTTCTCTTTTTCATGAGGGGTGAGCTATGTGGCAGATGCATTAACTGTGACGGAGATGGAGGAGTGGGAAGTTTGATGGACGGCACTGTACGGAGCATTGAGACAATTTAAGAATAAAGGTCCTCGGAGAGTCTGGCTGCCAAGGCCGTGTGATGTTAAAGCAGAACTATGCAGGATTTGGGCTGTAATTATTGTGGCTCAGAGTCACTGTGATGGTTGAGTGACCTGTTATGAAGTGAATGGGGTCTAGGCCAATGCGCTCACCCCCCCCACTGGCTGAAAACCGCACTTGCAAGATCAGTCGTCCGTCTCGGTGTTACAAATCTCGTCAATGGATAGAAGTATCGCGAGAAACTGCTTTACGGCAGTACGAGATAAGAACGCATATGACGTCATGCATGTCACGAATCGTGATTGGTTTGAGTTCGGAAAGTCGGAGGAAACCATGGAAACATGAAATGTTTACTGATGAAGTTCAGCTTGTGGCTAACGGGGAGCTAATGCTAACACAGACACACACCATGGGTCTTTTATAAGATAATGTAATACATCATGACACACACACACACACCTTCGCGTTTTGGAACCTTTATTCCTGTGTGTGTATGTCTGTGTCTTTGTGCCTGTGTGTGGCTGTATTAGCATTAGCTCCGTGTTAGCATAGCGTTAGCTCGGTGTTAGCATTAGCTCCGTGTTAGCATTAGCGCCGTGTTAGCGTTAGCTCGGTGTTAGCAGGGCTTAGCAAACAGCAGTAAACACAAGCACGTGTAGGGGGGGTGGAGGAGGTGGCGGCGGCGAGTTTTTTTTTTTTTTTTTTACGACAGTGACATGTGCCTACCAGAACTGTGGGGGAGCTCCGGAGAGGGAAAAAAAGAGAAACCAACGAAGGAGCGAGCTATTTCCGGCCGAGCTGCATAGTTCTGCTTTAAGAAGATTACATTGAACCTGGGCCTTCTAAATACATATAAGGAGATAACTACTCACACACACTCATACCAACGTCCTCCCTCCGCCACATCTCAGTGTGCGATGGACCATGGAGAACAACATTTCCAATTTAAAAAGCAATTAAATTCGGAGCAGAGGAGAGAAGTGAGAGGAGAATCCAGTGTATTATAAAAAGCTTTGCTATTATCTTTAGGATAAGCTTGCCTAAACCCACATAACCCAAGGTTCTTTGGCTCTTTAAAAAAAAATAAAAGTGCTGCAATACTTTTTTCTTAAGTAGCCACCATCTTAGGAGTCCATCAGCACACTCTCCGTCTTGCTTTGAACCCCTCCATGCCCCCTGCAGCGGGTGCCACGCTGCTGCTGCTGCTGCTGCTGCTGTCTCCCTCTCTCAAGTCTGTGCGGAGCGGGAAAGTCTTGATCTTTTTTACGAGGATGGGAAAGCAGTTTCTTTTTCTCTTTTAAGTCCTAAGTTCTGAGGCAGATTCTTGTTATTTGCCAGGTGAAATTAAAGCATGCTGAGGTGGGTGAGCCATGGATGATGATACCTTTGATTCACACCTTCTGAGCAAGTGGGAGTTCGGCATGTATTTGCACTGTTATCCATTTACATGTACAGTGAAGGCCAGAATGACTTTTTTTTTTTTTTTTTACAAAAAGAAAGCAAAATAAACGGCTTAAGTTTAATAAGACCGTAAGAAGGAGGAAGGTGATTATTTATGGCTCACAGAAAAGAGAGGAAGAACAATAAAAACTGTCTACAAGGACAGAGAGCCAGCAAATTATCCACAAAAACTAACTGTTTCCATGGTGCATTTCAACACTTTGCGAGAAAACCTGTTATATTAAATGTCTGCTTTAATTTCTGTTATCATTAGCAACGGAGAGCTCAGTAACTTTCAATTCTTTTTGATGGTGCACCAAATTCTCCACAGGATGAAAATGCCAGCACAGCAGCAGCTATGCTATAAATAAAAACAATAGATCCTACAGTAAAGTTAAGCTGCAGCTCAGCGTGGCCAAGAGCTCCCATCTGTTTATGCTGTACAGACATAGGCATTGTCAGAGGAATGCTGCGGCTTTCTCTGAATGCCGGCTATTTTTCCCTGTTAACTCAGCCCAAGGAAAGGGGATAACTGCAACTGATCAGATCTCTGTGGTGGTTGGTGGTGGTGGCACAGGCCGGCGTTCTCTGCCAGCGCGCCATACGTGTCCTGCCAGCCACACGCCGCCTGTGTCCTTTTCCAGCGCGGTCACAGGGAAAGGGTAGAGGGTGGGGGCGCTCACACTCATCTGCATAATGAAAATACCCGCGGAGCAAGGACTCTGCTACGCATGAATCAACGTCTCCACTCCTGAGACAATCGCTGAAACTTCTGTCGTATACCTGACCTTCAGTAACCCCCGTGACTGGCCGACTGGCAGGTTCCCACTGTATAGTATACCAGAGAGCTGTGTGGATTCATGCCGGATCCTTGTTTAGCCTTTAAAAGCTGCAAGAATGACATTTTATGGACCAAGGACATTTAGCTGACTGCCTTTCCACACAGCAAAAAAAGGAAAAAAAATGACCTTCTCCTGCAGTTGGCTTTGTTTTTTGCTTGAGAGTATCCCTCAGATATTCAGCAGCCAGACATGATGATATTCTTGGAAGTGGATTTGGAGACTCTAACTCCACTTTAACAAAGAGTCAATAAAACCGTGCCCTGCTCTATAAATAAGTTAAATAAAAACTGAGCGATTTTCAAAACACAAGTGAGAAAGAGACATTTAAAGTTATTCTCATAAATTCAAGTATGATTATCTGCAACTGCAATCTGTTTTATCTGCAGCAACAACCTGTACAATAAACCCTGTAAATGATCATTTTAATGAGGCCCAATAGACCATGTGAACTTACTGTAGCTAGCACATCTCTCACCTACACTAAACCCAACAAATATGCACTATAGTGAGAGGATGTTTACAACCATTTTAATGAACACGCAGCTCCCCGAGCCCGTCCTAGCAACCTGAGTTGTAGCTGTGTCTGAGTGTTAAGAGTTGGGATACGGCACAGGAAAGTGTGCCAGAGAGACAGGCTGTGTGGTGTGCGTCAGGATGCTTCGCAGATGCACAAAAAACCCCAGTCTGTCTGTTTACAAGGGGTGTGTATTTATACATCAATCCCAGTGGCTTTTTGATGTGTAACATCTGAGTGCCTCTGATGAGAAGTGCAGTCGATCTGGGTTAATGTGTTCAGCAGAAGATTGAAGGAGGAGAGCCCAGTTGAGGGATCCTTAAAACGTCAGCTCAGGTCCCCTCTGCCCCCCCCCCCCCAACTGCCCTTCTTACCCTCCCCCCAGCCCTCGACTCCTCTGGTATAAGTGCACACCAGAGGAGGGCTAAGTATGTGTAAAAGTCTTGTTGATGTTAAGAAGTTGTGTATTTTTTGATGTCATGTCTTGAGACTGACTCAGACAGAATTATACAGTCACTTGGCCTATTGGCTCTGCTGCAGTTTGGCAGATGTTTGAATGAGCAGCAGACTCTTGCAGACGACACAGACAACCAGAGGAAGGAAATAAGGAAACATGTTCATGAATACACCCCCTTTGACCTGTTACTGAAAAAAAAATACCACAAAGACAAAATACACAGGGCTACAGCTTTCTTTCTTTCTTTTTTTTCTCCACTTTTCCAATAGGCCTTTGTCTCAGAAGACTTGTCAAAGTAGAAAAGCGCAGGTGTATATGTCATGACAGTGAGCCAGAGCCAGGAAATACTCATAATAAGACACCAATAATCATTATAAAGGTGGAAGTCTTCTGCCTGAAGAGGTAGGCTACAACAGGAGAGTGAGAAAAGCTGTCAATCAAACACAGTCCCCACACACCCACAAAGTCCTGAGACCAGGCCCCGAGAAACAAACTAAGTGGAAACACCTGTGTGGAAGCAGCACAGGTAACGTGTGTGAAAGAGGCTGCTCATAAACAGAAGGAACCGCAGAGAGTTATCACCTGACGCTGCAGTTCCTCTCAGCTCTACAGAGTTTTATAGCATCTCTGAGCTCATTGTTTTGGTTCTCTGGCATTCTGCTTCACTGTTTTTATGCACTCTTGCTGCTCTCGTATCATCGTTTTTGGGCCACAGCTGGCAACTATTTGCAACAAAGAGTCTGCAAAAACCCCATTGTGGACTACTTGCTCCGCACCAAACAGCAGACACATGCATTTAGCGACCAGTTGGTGAACATAGTGGGTACTTTTAGCTGCGACGGAGCTAGATAGTTTCATCATGAGTTAGTGGAGACAAAAATACAAGATACAAAAGACACAGATGTTCAGAAATGTGACTCCGAAGCCATGCTGAAGTTGCTCGGCTCTGGCTCCGTAGCAAATGTACAACTGTCTGCTCATGAATTTGACAAGGCATCTTAAAAGGCGACTAATATGCTACTGTAACTTGTGATAACACTTTGTTTGAAGTGAACTGAGCAGATATTGCTGTTGGTGTAAACAGCTATACTTAGCAAATCAGTTGTTAGCCTATCAGATAGCAACTTCAGCACCACACCTATTTTCTCCACAGCATATGACTGAAGGCACAAGGAAGTCTGCACATGTCGACGCGCCCCCATGAGTTTTTTTTTAAATTAACCAATATTATTTGGTCAGAGTTCTTGTTATCAGTTAATGGTTAAACGGTTAATCTTGTGCATCCCTAAAACAGATACTGTAGCTACATGCCAGCCTGGAGGAAGTGTCATTTAGTATCAAACTTCACCCACTCCAAGCAAAATAACACATTCGGTGGTAGAGGAACCTTAAAATAGCCTCTTGAATCAAACACTACCTGTAGCTTTGTTAACAGTTCATTAAATCCTTGTAGCATCTGGTGCTGTGCCTCTTTATGTGTGAATCATAAGATTGGTGGAGCTCATTATTCCTGTGCAACTCAAACTCGCAACTTTTTTTTATTTTTACTTTTTCCTTTTTCTTTCAGCGTTTCATGTTCTATTCTTGAAATGTAGGTGCAAACGCTGCCTGAAAATAATGGGATGTCGTACAGCACAAGATTAAGTAGACTGAAAATGCATTGGATTGATGGAGGAATATAAACATCTTTACCAAGCTATTTTCTAACTAGTAGAGCCACGGGTCTCTGCTACAAGCCACTGACCTCTATAGCTATTTAATACCTTTAGAGGTCAGCTGCTATCACGTACTCCTGAACAGTTTTCCATGGACTCAGGCAAATTATTTAGGGTTAGGGTTAGGGTGTGCTACAACTTTTCTTGACAAATTACAAACTGTGAAAACTGTAAGATTTCATTCAAGTAAGCAATATTTTTGTGTTAATATAAGTCTTACATAGTTATATCTTCCGACAGCAATCACTTACATAGAGTGTTTGGACCGAAACACGGGTCTCTCAGTCACTCTGCTCTGCTGCAAGCCGAGGAGAAAACTTTTCTTGTATCCTACAAGTTTTATCCAATGAGGAGAGAGAGCGGCATTCAGGGCTGTGTGTGCAGCCAAGGGATGCGCGTGAATGTGGTGACGTAGGGACGAGGACCAATAGATCCATGACGAGGGCGGGGGCTGCTAACTCCATCGGCTGACAAGAAGTTATGGTGCGTTCAAGGCAACCCGTAACTTGTGTTTTTCCGACCTGTGAAGTCGTACCAGTTCGATCTGGTACGAGTTCACGGGTCGGAAGTTACGAGTGGCCGTTATAGTGACTTTCACAGGTAAAACAGGTGCAACAGGAAGGAAAAACACGAGTGGGTTGCCTGGAACGCTACAAAGTCGTAAGTTGTGACTTGAAGCTGTAACTTACGGTTTCAAAAGCCTGCCTGGAACGCAGCATTAGCCAAAACGACCGGATCGCTTACTTCTGCTTTAAAGGAACTACGAGGGCTTTCGGGCTGCGATGTGTTTCCACACTACATTTCCCATGAGCATCCACACGCACGGTGAAATTCTTGGACTGGCGCAAGACGGACAAAAGCGAAAGCATTTGCCAAGAATGTTTTCATTAATCAAGAACGAAAAGTCAGAGGTTCAAAGATGATCAGATACCGTCGTAGTTCCGACCATAAACAATGCCAACTAGCGATCCGGCCGCGTTATTCCCATGACCCACCGGGCAGCGTCTGGGAAACTGAAACTAGGAAATGCTGGGCGAGTTGCCACTAAATAATAATATCAAAATAACTATTAAGACAAAACGATATATTTATTGAAAATGGACCCATTAACAAGTGTGGGAAATGTAGATTCATTCACATTAAAGAAGAAGTAAGCGATCCGGTTGTTTTTTCACTTTTTGTCAGCCGATGGAGTTAGCAGCCCCCGCCCTCGTCATGGATCTATTGGTCCTCGTCCCTACAGTACGTCACCACATTCACGCGCATCCCTTGGCTGCACACACAGCCCTTCATGCTGTTCTCTCTCCTCATTGGATAAAGGTTGTAGGATACAAGGAAGTATACAAGACGTTTTCTCCTCGGCTTACAGCAGAGCAGAGTGACTGACAGACCCATGTTTCGGGCCAAACACTCTATGTAAGTGATTGCCGTCAGAAGATATAACTATTTAAGACTTATATTAACACAAATATTCTGCTTACTTCTGCTTTAATATGAGACTCTTGTACCGTATAACCAAAAGCAAACTTCTCGGGGTATCTTTAAACGCTAAAATGCAGACAAAAGGTTTTTCCACGTTTTGATAAGGTTTAGAGTTTTTGATTAATAAGAGTTCAATTATCACATTGTTTTTGGAGAAGTTTTGATGCTATACTGGGTGGGTATTACACAGAATGTCCAGGCCAGAGTGGGTGACATCATCAGCTAGTGGGGGAAGTTGTCTGAATTTATCTGAAATCTTTCTCTTTCCACGCTGCTCCCGGCCACAAATTACACTCTACCCACATTATTTTTTCCACAGTTATACACAAACCTATTGTCTTTCTCAAAATGTGCTCAACAAAGAGAGACTCACAGAATTTGAATTATGACCCTCTGAGTTAGGCCAGTCCCATCCGGCTCCCCTGTCACTTCAAGCCGATTTCAGGAATAGCTTTCTGTGAAGCACAAGTCTGGGTTTCCAAAATATTTAAAGTAACATTGCGGAGTTTTTCGGCCTTAAAATAATGTTTCCAGACTCACTGCAATGGTAGAAAAATGGTTAATAGGATGAATGGTGCTGCCGCTGCAGCCTGAGCCGGGTCGCGTCGGCTGAAACTGCACTATGTAACTTCCCTGCACGGGTACGAATCACCGCCCCCCCTCCTCCCCCCCTCCCCTCTGCGTCGAGGGAGAGGCGTGGTGGGTAAAAGCGAAACTTACGGTTCCCCTCCGGTCGTCGTCGCCGCCGTCGTCGCCGTCGTCGCCGTCGTCGCCACATCCCCCCCCCTCCCCCGACCACCCGCCACACAGTCTCCTTGCAAACATGTGGGAAATACTGTCCTTTATTAATGGGAATAAACGCTGGATGCGCTGGCTGATAAGTTTCGTTTTCGTTAAGTTTCGTTTTTCCCACCAGATGGTGGAAGCACTGAGCTGAAACTCCGCAATGTTGCTTTAATATAAAAACACCAAAAACATATTAACGTGTTCGGGAAGGTCTCTGGCTGCTCATGGTCTGCTTCTTGTTCTGATTGGAGCTATCATTTTGTTACAGTAAGCCGGCCTTTCTCAAAGTGGGTGCCGCCTGACTGAGCGGAGACGCCAGTGGATATTCATTTGAACGTGTGCCTGCGCTGCGCGCATGTAGACCTTTCTCTCTTCCTCTCACATTGCGGATTATTGTGTGCGTGTGCGTGCATATGTAGGCTACAGAGGCACCTATGCATAAATACTGTAATACTGTCCCGTCTAAATAAACAGGACATTTACATTTAGGCTATGCAGTGTCATTTTGAATTATATTTTACATAGGGGTGCCGTGAGATTTTATGCACTTTTGAAAGGTGCCCTGACTGAAAAAAGTTTGAGAAACACTGCAGTAAGCCCAAATGTGAGACTATTGCTGAAGCAGAAAATCTCTTCTGACCCTGATCTCCCATACATTTATATGAAGTTTCTGTGAAACACAACCATGCACACACTCGTTCAAACACACATAAGCACATACTCACGTAACAAAAACAGTTGGGATATATGTGGCAGGATGAAGGAGGGCCCGGGCGGGGTTTGACCACAGTCTCCCGGGTAAGAGTCATGCACGCTGACCATTCGACCAAGGGGATTCCCTTGGTCGAATGGTCAGCGTGCTCCTTCGTCCTGCCACATATAAGACAGAGTTTGAGAGACATTTCAACTGATTCTCACTCAGTTAAGACTAGGCAGATATAATCACCATGGCAACCCCTGAGGTAAAACACACAGGTGTTTTAAATCAGATTATTAAGAACATCTAGGATGTTTGTGGTGTTTATCACTTTCTTTTTTTTTATCAAAGTCCAACATACAACTCCAACTTCCAGATGGTATCAGGAGAACAGATTTCATATTTGTTATTTCAACTTCAAAAGTTTTTTCCATAGTTTGCTTTTGTTGTCATTCTGCTAATTAACTGTGTAAAACACAGATCAGATTATGCTGCTCTGCATCAACCAAACAATGTTGTTTTCTCTGACAAGTATCTGTTGATTTGTTGAGCAGCTTCAGAGTGATGAAATCATTGATACCCCACTTCAATCTGCAATTGGCTTGGAGGGACTGCATGTACACAGTGGGACCAATCCATAGACCCTTGTCTAATCTTTGCGTAAAGACACAGTAAGATCCTGTTAATTTTTAACTTGCTGAAGAGTAGATGCTATCAGAGAGACCCTATCATGAAAGCATTTGCTTGCAAAAACACTGAGAGGGAAAATCAGTTAACTGAAGTATATGAATTACAGGAGGACGTTCCTGGCAAAGGGGGCTTTTATTGTCCGTTGGATGCCAATTATCAGCCAGATCAATTTTATCAAGATGTTCTTCTAAATGCCATTAGTACGGAGAACCATCTTAGACTGCAGGGTTTGCACATAAAATCAAAATCGAATGTGAAGCGCCCAGAGTGGTCTCATGGTGTGCCTTGCATCAGCAATAACCCCTGCACTCCTACGCTGTAAACACGCTGTTTGATTTATAGTGGAGTGAACACAGTGGAGAGTGACTACTCACTGAATGCTAATGCGCCAAAGCCGAACCTTGCATACAAATGCCTTGCCCCTCTTCTTTGCCAACACACTTCTTTGACTATTTCTCCCTCCATCCTCTTCTGTCTCAATCCCTCTTTTGCACCCACTCTCCCTGTTCCTCCTGTCATGCTGACTTACTTGCATGCACTCTCTCGGGAGACAACACACAGTCGACAAATTGTTGGGCCACGCTCACACTTTCTGTGCAGTGGAATAGTTTTGGTGGCGAAGAGAGACGACGACACGCATGCTTGGAAATGCAAGTGGCTCGAATGTTTTCCTTTGTTTGTTCTCCTTCTTTTCTTTCCCTCTCAACTCCAGTATAGTGATCGGAGCCAGAAATCCACATGGTGCTTCAGTGTTTAAAGCAGAACCACACACTGGGATCTCAGTCTGGATTGATATGGAGGGGATGTGCAGTAACCTCTGTTTAGGGCTAACAGAGCTACACTTAGACTGTAATTTGCCCATATAATGTGGTTCAGGGGATTATGTGCTATTATACATCAGAGAAAACCAACATCTTTTACACTGGTAATAATATCATTACATGTATGAAAGAAGAGCGATGAGTGTCACTGGAGACAAATAAGCAGGATTAAACACATCAAGCAAAATCAGCTGTTTTCCAACTAAATACTCATTAAATATCATATGTCGGATCCAGTAACATACTGCAGTGATTCTGTCCCTTCCATGCTGGCGTGAGTGTAGATCATCTATGCAACCGACACTACTAAAGGATTTGCTCCAACAAGACAGACTTCAACATCATTTCTATTTCTTGCTCTGAGATCAAAGAAGTAGTGACAGTTTCAAGTGAATGGAAAAGACATAAAAATATATGACAGAGTGCTCCTCTAGAGCGAGCTGCTCTTATTGAGGAGCAGATCTCAGTCTCAACGGAGTTGAACAGGGCTGCTTTACTCTGCAGAATACATACGTGATCAACAGCAGAATGAAGTCAAACGTGACCTCAGCATCTGGAGGGAGTAAAACTTAAGATCAACTTTGAAGGATCGGTCTTGACGTGGCCTGATGTGTACAACCAGGACCCTTTTTTTAATTCATTTAAGAAGATGTTTTTGGGGTAAAAAGAGTGCGATCGAGTCTGAGTCCCCGGCGTATTTTCTAAAACAAGCTGAGAACAACAGCACACGGGCTCTGCACTGCATTCATGTTTGCCAGCTCACGCAATGAGAGGCGAAGAGATGACAGACACTAAACAAAGGCCGAGTACTCAAAATACCACAACGCCACAAGCAGCCTTCTACATATTTTCCGTCAAATGTAATGAAATTGGATTTAAATGTTGCATATACATAAGAGCGTCTGCCAGGCCCGATGTACAGAGGCCCACGACTGTGAAACCATTTAACATGATGGGCATGTTTAAAAAATGAATGAATGTATTTTATTTTGTTCTTTTTCTTTCCTCCCCCAGTGAAGGATGTTTTTTAACTGCTATTTTGGCATCCTAAACTGAACGTTGCAGCAGACTATTTTCCACCGTCATAATTTCTAGTTTTCAGAGAAAAAGAACGGGGTGTAGCTGACATTGTTTGCCTCTGATTGCCATTATTTTCAACTGCCCAAAGCTTGCAAGCAATCCATCTTAAACCCGCCATTTAAAATAGAAAAAAAAAAAAAAATCTGATTCATAAGTGCCCCTACGGCAGATATTAAACTGCAGTGGTGTACGTCCAGCATACTGATGCGATAAGCACAGTAATCCATTATTGTTAATCAGGCCCGAATCGGTGACGTCGTGAAGTGTAGGAGAGAACACAGCTGAAAGTGTACAACCCATACTCATTGTCAAAGCCTTTCTTGGAGATAATAAGAGGAGAAAAATGGCTTCAACTCTCATATGAAATTACAGAGAGCGCTCATGACTCTGCAGCTCAGCATGCAGCCTCCCATCACAAATAACGACCATGAGTGAAATTCTTCCACGTGTATAATGACGCCTTTTGTCCTTTTCGCATGCTCTTCAGGCACCGAGATGTTTCGAGACTGTTTACGTCGTCAACTATAAGGATTACTGCAATTTTCACCGCGCACCCCTTGTGATGCAGGATCCGGTGTCGCCTGAGCCTCTAATGGGCCTTTTAATCTGCATATCTTTTCAACAGCGTAGCAGACAGACATGGGTGGGGACAGATGTGAAGGATGTCGAGGAAAATATTTTGACTGGCAGTAAACAGTGGCTTGATAATGTTTGGACGTTTTTCCGCAACAGTTCAGTTTTGAAGGAGATTGTGTTGTGCAGGTCTTTGTGTTTGTACGAGCTTATTTCTGTGGTGGACATCTGGAAGTGATTTGAAGAAGAAATTTCAACTTTTTTTATGTGTGTGTGTATGTGTACAGGTCACCTGATTTGGTGTCTTTTGTTCTTCTTTTTTTTTTCCATATTTGATTGTTTGATTTTTGTGTGCAACGTGACATACACACACACCGACCTGCAACTTTGCTGTAAATATTGTGTTCTGTTCAAATGACGTTAATGTGTACCCACATGTCACTTACAATCATGTGACATTGACATGAATCCACCGCTGAGATTACCATGGGGACTTTCCCACAGGGAATTTCCCTGCTACTCAGGAGGACCTATTTTACCCTTTCAAATTGTACACTACATCCAGTAGGTTCAGCTCCGTCTGCGTCCACATCCAGAACCATAAACACACAAGTTCACCGTCAGGAAAGAAAACAAACCCACACACTGTCTGTATCCATAACTAAACAAGATCCCTGTCAAGTAGAAATTACATTATTTGATCAATAAAGTATTTCTGTACTAATCCTAAGCACTGCATCATTTGTCCACTCAAAGCACTTGCTCCTCAACACGCTCATATCAGACAACAGAAGAACATCGTTTATAACTTGATTCCCACAATTTCTCTCGAGAGCTGGCAGCAATACACACAGCTACAACAATATAGCAAAGTAATGGATTTCAAGATCACAGAAAAAAAAGGACGACAGCTGACTCTAACAGAGAATTGAAGTTATGAGGATCAGTTTTTATTGCCTGTCCTGTGATATGATTGTGTCTCAGTAAACACTCACAGATGCACAGTAAATGACTCATGGAGCATTAACGACCTGTTGCTGTAAACACACTGCATAATTTTTCAGCATGTCCATCCTAATATATGTACTACTTGCTGCTAGTTTAAAGGGATGCTCAGATTTTAGTTCACTTCGTAAAAACAACCAAGTTGTCGTCTGCTCTGCTTTTGCTGCTCTGATTTTGATCACTTTACAAAATCTGACTCTTGTGATTCCCCAGCCTTTCAGAAATGCAATATTAAAGGGATAGTTCGACATTTTAGCAAATTGACCCATTGCCATAATCCCTATAGTCATAGCGGTATAGGTTCGTTACCTTTATTGGTCGGTGCAAGCTATTTTTAGAACGGCGGAGCAGAGCTGCGAGCTGCTCAGAGCTACGCTACTGAGGCTAATGGGATTTCTTGGTTTTCCTCATCAAATTAATCAAATACACAATCCAACAACTCCAAAATGGACAAGTTGTGTGACCTGCATTCACCAGGCTATGACATAATAACAGAACGTTACGAGACAGAGTTGTTTTAGAGGTAAATACAGAGACTGCTTGCCGAAAAACTGTCCCTGAAGGCAACGCTTATCAGCGGTTTTGCATGAATTTACCTCTAAAACGTCTCCTAACGTTCCATTATTATTTCATAGCGTGGTGAATGTGCAGGTCACAACTTGTCCACGAGAGAGTTTCTGAGTTGTTGGATTGTGTATTTGATGAGTTTGATGAGGGAAACCAAGAAATCCCATTAGCCTCCGTAGCGTAGCTCTGAGCAGCTTGCGGCTCTGCTCCACCGTTCTAAAAATAGCTTGCACCGACAATTAAAGGTAACGAACCTACTGCTATGACTATAGGGACTATGGCAATTTGCCAAAATGTTGAACTATCCCTTTAAGTCGCTGAGGTTTCCCTTTAAAGTAAATGAGGCTGTGCGTCAAAATTTTTATTAATGGAACCTAAACCAATTAACCAGTGTCCATGAAGCAGACGTGCCTGATGACTGATGCTAGCCAGACACAAGTATTTGTTCTCATTAAGTATAAGCTGTCCTTCATAAGTTGAGTCCCTCCATTTGAAACTGGCAGGACTCAGTAAAGGTCTGAGTGTCACTAATTCATCCCTGGGTTTGTTGCTACGAGCAAGCTTTGATTTCCAGACTTTTCCAGACAAGGTTAATGATGATGATGATGATGATGATGATGATGATGATGATGATAAGTGGGTGGATCAGCCTTGATTTTTTTTTTCATTGATAGTTATTCAACATCGTAACAACTTTCTGCCCTCGCAGTAATCATTTAGAGCAGGTTACACAAGGTTCACCTTAACAAATTGTTTTCATTAGCAGAAGAAGAACAGTTAAAGATAAACTGCAAAAACAGGAACTCTTGTACCTAAATATGTATTGTTTAATGGCCTTTAATGATATCCATTACCTTTCATTTGACCCTATGAATGAATTGTGCACATGTCCAAGCACTTGAGGGAAAAAAAACAGAGGATAAGACGTCCAAGGAAACCAGACTGAGGGTCGACAGCCGTCTGTTTCAACTGGACACATTCAAAGGAGTGGAAGTTGGAGAAACACAACTTCAGTTGTCCAATACTCTCTTGGACTCTTGGCCCTGCAGTGAACTGTCCACTGGGAGGGCTACAGTACAGCAGGTGTGTTTTTCACCGCAGACCCAGCTGCAGCAGCCTCGTCCTCTCATCTCTGCTATACCTCCAGCTCTCATTAAAGCAGCGTTTGTTTTCCTCAGCCCGCCACTCACAGCCTTGTGAGCGTGTGAGCCTCACGCCGTAAACACAGGCCACCGTCCCTCCCTGCATGCAATAACACCAAGAGACACAAGCACAAAGAAGTTATTCTAGCTGTTTTCCCCATTTTTACTGAAAAAAAGAGGTCAAATGAACTCTTGTATGGTGAAATGCTATTTTAGAAATTATTGGTTGCTCAGAAATAAGTACACTACGTAGGCCCTGCCTTGGGCTGTGTCAGTGCTTTGCATGCCTAAAATTAACTAACCCAAGCACATTTATTTTGGACTATAACTTGCTGCTTTGAAACCATGAATGAAGGTGAAAGCCCTGCCATGTAATAATGTGACACGGAAACTTTTTAATGCTTTTTGGAGCAGGTAACTAATGTGTTTAAGATGTTGAAGAAGACCTCTGGAAGCCAGCGGGACTCATTTTCCACTCTATTTGTGCAACACGTTCTCCACTTTCCACTTCTCATAAAAAACAGTGCTGCTTTTGAGATCCAGCAAAAGTTGTCAAGGTCATATCTTCCAAAGCTGCAACTACGTTCAATATAACTCCTGTATCTGGAGGTGCTGATGGAAGTTTGTTTACCGCAGCCAGACACACACACACAAGGACAGTGTGGCTATTGTATATCTGCATGTGTTGCAGATCAGAAAAGAGAGGGAGAGCACACACACACATACACACACTATTACAAACAACAGGATGTGACAATGCAATGCCCCGAGTGGCCCGCTTTCTCTCTCACTCTCGCTCTCTTTCTCGGCTTTAAACCAACATGCAAACATCTTGAAGTGCTTAATCTCATCAAGGCTTCTTTTTTTTTCTTTTTTTCCTCTCTTCATGCAGCTGCTCTCCTTTAGAAGTGGCAGGCCGGCTGGACTGAACACACTCCACCCATATGCAGCATCCCAGAAAGTGTGGACTTTAGGCCTGTGAGAAACCAATTAGCCCCCGGCCAAATCCTTTGACGATAAGGACCAGTGGTTTATCCACAGGCCGGGAGCAGAGACATTCTTTGAATGCTAGAAGAACAGCATCTCCTACAGGAGAGAATGGGTAAGGGAGAGGAAAATGAGACTAAATACAGGTGTACAATTTTTTGAAAAAAAAAAATGAAAAAAAGGGGGAGACTGCAGAGGAAAAGTGCTCCACAGCGACACAGTAAAATTCACGCCCAAAAACTACAGCGAGGCTATAGAATATGAAGGATTTATTTCTCAGTGGAATCATAATCAATGCCAGAAGTCTTTCTATTCCAGCTCCCGGTGTCCCAGAGAGGAGCAAATCAAAAGACAGAGCTAACCTGTTCCGTGGAGGCAGGGTCATCACCATGTGGAAGCTGCAGCTCTGAGGTCACAGATCTCTCTCTCCCATCCCACACGTTCACATTACAAAGCCACTGTTCATCCATAAATCCCCACCATCCAACCATCTGGAGCCCATCTTCACACTCGCACTTCACACACACACACAGAAACCCCCCTTCTGCAGGCATTGACCTCACTCGCTCGCTCAGTCGCTCGCTAGCACACACAAGTTCTGTGTACAAAGACCCAAGCATGATATCACTCTGGCTACAAACACAGGCTCATCATGTGCGTTCACATTGGATTTCTGCATTTATAAAACACAATGCTCTACGAAGAGGAAGAAGAGTCACGCAGTAAACAGGGAGATGACTCAAGAGTGGAAAGACCTGCAAAGCCGAGATGGCGTTTCTCTTTAAAAAGGAGTTTGTTTGACTCAGTAAGTTAAGCCCGGCATTGGCTATCGGCTTTAAGTAACTCATAGCATTGTGTCAGTCAGGCAGGTATCAGTTTACCTCGGTTTCAAAGTCTCCTGCTATAGCGAGCTACATTTCACTTTGACAATTCGCAGTTCAGTGTTTCATATTTTCAAAAAACGCTAACAGGTGCAGGTCCTGGCGGCGCACCAAAAGCACAACACAACAGAACACAACACACATACACGGGAATGTTAGACAGTTGCTCAAAATAAAAGCCTGTGAACTGTCACATAAATAAAACAACCATCCAACGCATGGGGGGGGCTTTTTTTTTTTTTTTTTTTGCGAAAGCAGAGCTGTGTGTTCTCAGATGAACATCAGACGGTGCCCAGAGTGAAACAAATGAATGTGGAGATGCCGAGGCTGGCACCGTGAACAGCTGATTCATTATGTTTCTGTTTTAACCTACCTCACTGATGGACATAACATCCAGGATAAACTTTCTCCCGTCAGATTTCTAAGATGAGTCCAAATTTAAGTCAAGTGAATTTATTTGTTATTAAAAACAACATGTGCTAACCCAACTTTTAATAGAGATTAAATAACTGGAGAGAAAAAGAGAAAGAAAAAAAACTCAGAGCAGTTTTTATTGGAAGCATGGAAACTGTTGACAGGCTGTGAATTATTCAAGGTAACACAGACACTGTTTTTGTGATTCTGCCAACGACAACATGTTGATGTTTTGCATTTTAAAAAAAAAAGGAGAAAAAAAAGCTCACGCTGGCTCATGTGACAAATGTGACAGGTGCACCTTTTCTCTTTTGGGTACCTACGTACAGCAGCTATTGATTAATGACACCCTGATGCAAATTGATGTAAATGAAATGCTAATTACAAGCGCTGACAGCTCCTGAAGTGCAGCTGACCTGTCTGATCTGCCGCTTGAGATGCAGGCTAACACCCAAAGGGCCGGGCGGTATATACGGGTACAAGGTTGTATCTCGCAGACAGAACATGCTCAGTGACATTTAAAGGACACACACGCACGTGAATGTCCTCTCAGCAGTGACAAAGACTTTACAGTGTGTTCTGTAATTACTGGAAATGTTACACCGACAGATGTGTTACCTCTCTATTATATTTGTATGTGTTTGTGTGTGGGTGTGTATATGACAGATGGCGCCGAGCAGTTTCGGCTGGATGAAAGTGACGTGGCTCATTGTTATAGACTTCAGAAACAAGTTTAAAAAATGTTTGCTTCACTGTTTCTATATATTCTAATGCAGCGCTGTGCTGAGCAAGCTAATGGACACAAAGTACTTTACACCCAGCAGTGAACAGCCATTACATGCCATACTACAATAACCAATGTTCCATATGCACATTTTCTGTTAATATGTGTCTCTTGATGTTATAGCTCCAAATTATTTATACAGTTTCTGTTGCTTCTTGTCTATTCTCTGCACAGTGAAGGGGAAGATGCCTGTACTGGGTAACTGTCCCCATCTCAACCTGAGGCAGTAATAAAAGGGCATGAATACTGTACAGTGAACACTTACAGCTTACATTTCACTGCTAAAGATTTAAATTATTTATTATCTATTCAAGCGCTTCTGATTGAGCTTAAGTTTTAGTAACGCAACTGCTTTTCTTGCCCGTCTTCCACAATATGCGCATTTTTCTATCACCGCTGTCTCCCATCGCAATGTTTCAGACAGGGTGGCACTTGTGGTCTCTTATATCTGACACAACTGCATGGAAAAATACAGCAAGGGGGGAAATGTACTGCTCAAATTATACAACTGCTGGAGGCTTGGTTATGTGGATGTGCTGTTACTGTTGTGCTCACAGGACACGACAAGTTTGCTGCACCGTGCAAAGAAGTTCCTCTCCGCCAGCGCCGGGCTTTATCGCTGCTGCAGACGGATGCGTCTCTAGCAGTGATCTGTTGTATTGTTGTTGCATCCGTCCCGTGGGGAACCGGTGAAAATCAATAGCTGCTGTGTTGCTGTTATTTCACACAAGATTTCTAACCTCAAAGGGATGAAGGCAACATATTGCGATATTTTTCAATCAAAGCGCACTGTGCTTCATAGCGTTATTAAGACCACAAAGCGGTGTAGGGGGATTTTTATTTCACATGCAAAACAATGCAGCAGACTGGGGAGGGATCTCAAAGCACAGACTATATGGGGGCCATCACCTCTCTGTGGCATTGCGTCAAGCTCATAACTCACCTCTCATACTCCCACACAGCAATAGACTGTCTTTCTCAGACAAGATGAGATAATGTTGGATTCTGGTGGATGCACAAGAGGAGCTTCAGCGTTTCTCTCAGTAGGTTTGGACTCTCTAAAGCCCCGGGTGTGAGACTTTATGAAGCAGTTATGTGACAAAGAGAATCCCTTTTGTGCAAGAGACAGACTGACTGTCTAATCTAGCGGCATCCGAAGCAGCAAGCGTTGAACTCTAATAGGTTGCAAGTAAGCGATGTCCGCTGCTCCACTGTGATCCGGGCTGAGTCAAGAAAAGCAGTCGACTGGATTATGTATGCAGAAAACTGGCAGGTGGTTGTACTCTATAGCTGAGGTGTCACAGCCAAGAACAATCACTATATGTCTCCAATTTAAATATTTATCCATATTGCATTAGAAGCAGTCAAAACATCAATGAATGGATCATGATTGAACCTAAATATCACTTGTTAGGCAAGATATTAACCGATGGATGTTTCAGTTGTGGAGCTGATTTGTTGCAGCCGAGCCATCTTTACTGCATTACAGGAAATTCCACGCAATGAAATCCATGAGCCCATCAGCTGTAAAAGTGAAGGATGGATACATATTGAGAAACATTTGACCTTATGATCTCAGGTCCTGCAAAAAAATGCAGTCTGGTCTGAATGAACTGTTACATTAATGAGAAACGATAATGGCTACGTGACACGATCACGTCATTGCGTTTCAACTGTAATTACGAGCAGCTGAGGCAGGGAAAAACCGTTGACTTGGAAAATGGAATCAGCGATATTGAGAATATCTGACACAAATGAAATGTCCCACTTTGGGAAAACAAGGAGTTATATATACTCTTTATGTCTGGAAATGAACTCCTAGTCTCACAATATCAAAACAAGGAATCAAGCTGAGCACATATAGCGTGTTTATTCTCTATGTTCAGCGTGTTAATGTGCTAATTCACACTGGGCTGATGAGAAATTCAAGTCATAAATCACCAACTGGAATATTTTATGAACTGAAATCGAATGTCCAATGTTGTTCCAAAGTGCATTAATAACAGAAGTAGAAAATGAGATATTTCACTGCATAAGTGAAAATCCAATAGTCACTGAGATGTGGAGGGCTTTATGGGAATACAGAGCTGAAATGCAAACGTGCAAACATAAAGACTGAAATTTGGTGATAAATTTTTCCCCAGCTCAACAGGAATTAATCTCACTTAAACAGGTTTGATGTTAATTAGGTAAATTAAATAACTCCAAGATGCATAAATGAAAATCAAGTAGCTGTTGCTCTCCTCGGGCTATAATTCCACGGAAGTGTTGATGCAGATAATCGTGTACTCTCTGTGGGAAACATAAACCTCATGACATAAATAATAACACAACCCAGATCCCCCGTTTCATTAGACACATTTTTGACAGCATCCACCAAAACCCTGGTGGAAAAGTATGTTTTAATAATCACCTCGAGGAATCAAAGAACAACATCTGGTAGAGTGCTGCTGGAGTCCCACAAGCTCCAGAACAAAACAAGCTAAATTACACAAAACCATTCACAATATGGAGCTCGCGTGTTCCTGATTTGATTTTTCTTGGATGCAAAGACAATTCGTCCCCAGCTCTAATTAGAACTTATCCCCCACAACGGAGACAGAGCGGGATTCCTGCTTTTACAACTGCGTCTGTTTATGTCATGCAAAAGACCCGTGTGTCAGTTTAATTAACAATCTGTGGTGTAATAGCCTCCCACGACGCCCACTACTCCCACTGTATTCTCTCCCTGAAGGACAGTTTTGAGGACCTCCTCTATTTCTTCTACCATTCATCCCTCACTTGTTTGACAACTGGATTATAGTACACCCCCCCCCCCACGGCTCCCCATACACTCCTCGACCAGGATACACCAGGTGTGGGGTTACAGGAAGAACCAGAGGCCATGGTGGCTTTTCCAACACAAGCACCTCTGTGTCAGCAGGATCTGTGACGACTCGTATAGCACAACAGGGTGCCGTGAACGCACCGTCACGATGATGGATTTGGAGTTTGCTGATGCTTGCTGCCTTAGACTTTCCACAAACCAACCTATGCAATAGATTTGTTTAAACTGACAATCACTGTTTAAAAAGACGTATCAGGGAGAGTGTCACTTAAAAAGGAGGGGAATTTCCCAAATAAGATGAAACTTACGAGTGTGAGAATGTCTATACTTTTTCAGCTTCATTTCAAAATGCATATGGAGGAAGTTATGCCAACCTACAAAATGCAAAGAGATTAAAGGCTGTGGTAAACTCATCCTAAAAGCATTTGCAATGGAGAAGATACAAACAAAAAGGATAGCGATTCCCAAAATTACAAGTTTACATGCTTTCTAAACAGTGATTTTTTTCAAATCTAGAGCCAAAAGTGTTTTAACTCGCACTCGAGTAAACTAGACATTATGTTTAAGTGCTGCTTAAGTAAACATTGTATGTATACAGGAGATTATTTCCACCTAAAAACAAACAAGTGGGCTGCAGTGTTATACTCATCCAGGCTTGATGAAGATTGGTAAGGTCATGAAAGGCCACAAAACCCGTTAAATATCTCACAGACACTGGAGAAGTGACTGTGAAAAGATTTCAGTGGGGAAACTTTAGCTGCATGGACTTCATCAGGACAGCTCACGGGCACAAAAAGCACATGTATGCTTAAAAAGAAAAAATGTTCAATGTTAAGATAAAATAAAAAATAAAAAAGATCATTAGCTTTAGGGTCACTGGTCACGAAGCTCAGCTCAGAAGACAGCTTGAACGAAGCTTTGCTAAAATGAGTTTTGCCTGTGTGTTGTTTTGAAGATGGAACCCAAAATAGGGCCGACATACCAAATTAATACCGAGGCTGTCAGCAAAATACATTTTTGCCTCAGGTTTGTGTACATCTCAAAATGTGTGTGGCATTATACAAACAGGACAGATTACTCAAATGCATGATACGCATAAACACACATGGCAAACACACGCACACATACACACACACACACACATGCACAAAGAAGGCTCTTGCTCACAGACTTTTCCATTGATCTAATTTCGGCAGGCTTTCAGGATGCAGTTGCTGGAAACTCAGCCTCCAGATATGCTGTGTTTGTGATATCTACATGTGCTCTGCATGTGTTAGGGTATTAAACCAGTAAGACTGGTAAACATGAACACGGGATAAGAAAATGTCGAAAGACAATAATGATGTCCATGAGAATGTCATAAATTTCCCTGACATTTTTACTATGTGATCTGCATATTGTGTCAAAAATACCCATAAAGCCCATGATGCCCTGCAAACAGCTCCCTGCAACCAGCTCCCTGCAGCAGCTCCCTGGAGGCTCAAGTCTGGCCTACTTAAAACTATGTGAAACAATGTAAAACAAAAATTGTACTAAATATATTAATTAATGATCTTTTTTTCAATTGACAACACATTGAAGAGAGGAATTAATTAAAGCAGAAGTAAGCGATATTTTTGTGTTAATATAGGCTAAGTCTTAAATAGTTATATCTTCCGACAGCAATCACTTACATAGAGTGTTTGGACCGAAACACGGGTCTCTCAGTCACTCACAAAACAAGTTTGTCAATACAAGTTTTATCCAATGAGGAGAGAGAACGGCATGCAGGGCTGTGTGTGCAGCCAAGGGATGCGCCTGAATGTGGTGACGTAGGGACGAGGGCGGGAGCTGCTAATTGTGCGTTCACACCAAAAGCTTCCAAAGCGTCAAAAACGCTCGAGGGTGGGCGTCAGACAAGACAGCTCCCAAAACGGCAAATATTTCCTGTCGCTTTGGCCGCTCGTCACGTGACTGACGTCAAAGTTCGATCGCGCTGGTCATTGGGGAGCCGAAATACAAAAAAAGAAAAAAAAAAGGCAGCCGACGGACATTTCTATAGAGAGCGGAAGCGGAAGCAGGAAGTAACGGTCACCATGGGACCTCAACTCTGAAAAACTCGCCATTCAAATGAACGGGACGGAAAATTTTATTTCGTGATCCGTTTGAATTGTGCCATGAGAAAAAAATATGTCCTCTACCTGTTTAAAACATCACGTTTCATCCCGAGAAATCAGCCGTTTGTTGTAAAGCTATTGTAGAATAAAATTCAGAAGAATCTGTAAGCAGAAAGACTACAAGTCGCGTAGGTGACGTCACACACCAATTGCCGCCCTTTCCCGTGTCAGTTGGTGACGTATTTTTTGTGGGACACAGATTTGTAGTCCGTAGAGCGGTCTTTACACAAAATACATTCTTCTGTTGCCGTTTTATGATAAACGGCTGATTTCTCGGCATGAAACGTGATGTTTTAAACAGGTAGAGGACATATTTTTTTCTCATGGCGCAATTCAATCGGATCACGAAATAAAATTTTCAGTCTCATTCATTTGAATGGCGAGTTTTTCAGAGTTGAGGTCCCATGGCGCCGTTACTTCCTGCTTCCGCTTAGGCTCTCTATTCTGACAGGCTGCCGCCGGCTGCCGCTTAACCGCGTCATAGCTAATTACCCTAAAGTTAACCATGGTTCAACTTCTCATCTGGTGACGCTTTGGACGCTTTGGAAGCTTTGGACGCTTTGGAAGCGCGGCGACGCCTGTTGACGCTTTGGACGCTCGGTGTTGCCAGGCTTTCATTGAAAATGAATTGACTTCCGGCGTTTTTGACGCTTTGGAAGCTTTTGGTGTGAACGCACAGTAACTCCATCGGCTGACAAGACGTTATGGTGCGTTCAAGGCAACCCGTAAATCGTGTTTTTCCGACCTGTGAAGTCGTACCAGTTCGATCTGGTACGAGTTCACGGGTCGGAAGTTACGAGTGGCCGTTATGTCTCTCCCAGTGTGACGTTGAAGCCAGTGCCTGTCTGGTCCATGGATGTAGCCTGTTATATTTCCATGGTCTGGCCCTACGAAGATGGAGAAGCTGCTAATAAAAAAAGAAGAAGAAAAAAAGTCTCCAGCTTGACTCGGACCTGGCTTTTATTTTCATCGTGTAAGTAACTTGATTGGTACATGACGCTAAATGGATATTTTTAGCAACCGGGCACAATAGGGATGCTAACTTAAGCTAACTCGCTGTTAATAGCCTAAATGTTGCTATTCCGAAGTGCTAGCATCGCGTGCATTGCTGGCGGCAATGTAAAACATGAGCAGTTTATTCTCGTGGACACGGGATAACTCTCCTCAGTTGTGCTCATCATACAGTCTGTGGTTGTTGTGTGTTTTGTTACCCGGATCCACTGAGCTCCAATAATCGATTCACTTTGCTGGTTGATAAATTGAACGGTGAGGAGGAGATGATGAGGGGCTGTCTGGGAGCAAACGGAAGTCGCGTGCGCAGCAGAAGAAGCGTTTGTTTTGGTTTGAGATGCTGGTGGTGTACATGGATGTATTAGTGGTGTAGTGTGACATCCAGTGACAGTGGCGATCGTTTGCAGAATCTGTAAAACAAGCTATTTATCTATTTTGCAGAGGAGTAAAAATGTGCAATCCGAGTTGATGCACTTCACTGTCAAACGTGTACACCATTTTTTCTAGAATTTTTTTTATTTTTTTATTTTACTTTTTTTTGAGAATTTTTACCATTTCTTCCTAGAAATGTTTAAACGTTTTTGGAAATCCAGACAGAAATTTCTCTATAATATTTCCAAAATTTCACACCATTTGCCCTAATTTGAATGTATAAAAAAGTAACATTATTCAGTCTCAGAACATGGGGGTCCGTGTTTTTATTTTTTATTTTTTTGAAATTTCACCCCCTTTTTTCTAGAATTTTTTTCCCTTTTTTTTTTTTTTTTTTTACTTTTTTCTGAGAAATTGTACCACTTCTTTCCAGAAATTTCTCTATAATATTTCCAAAATTTCAAGAGAGAGGAGATGGCAGTCTGTGATTGGATGAATTAGGTGATGAGGGGCAGAGCGAGAGGATAGCGGGAGAACTAGACTTGGAGGTGTGCTTAAAGAGAGTCTGAACTTTCGCTTAGCTCCATTACCATGGGTCACACCGCAAAGTATCGCCTTTATGGCACGATATACTGCGTGCGATATACTGCGTTATAAACTTTCTGCTAGCTTTTTCTCATGGCTCATTCATGTGAAAGAAAACACCTGACATCATAATAAACCACCCAACATCCAGCTTAGCGATACATTGTCACCTACCAGACTGGAGTGTGGTACATTGTATCACTGGCGTTGTCTTTTCCGCGGTCGTTACTCGTTGAAGACTCTGATCATACACGCGATTAGTGCAGGAAGAGCAGTAAGGGCAGAGGAGGGAGAGAGAGACAGAGACGACAGCTTGATTGACACATCACGATCCAATCATCAAGAATGTCGCATTCAACATGATTGGATGGTGTTTTTCGAGTTTGATCGTTCCACAGGCGACTGACTTTTTTCATTTTCGTGCAAAAGCATTAAATTACATGGTTGCAATCGAGGTGTGGAGAGGAAGCAAGTCAGTAAAAAATGCCACAGAATAAGCCAACCCCAACCCGATCTTTAACCTGCAGATCTTGACAGTTTTAATTTGACATGTGTCAAAATGTGATTGACTAAATGATATCACACCTCTTTGTGGTGAAACTTGATTTTCCATATTTGACTCATCTGGAAGACCTTAGGTCAACAAATAACAAAAGACATCAGTAAACACCTCACTATGTTGTCAACCGATCACAAGAGAAGAAACAGAAGGACACGTCAGAATCTTTCACTCGGCAGGGTCTGTTTTTCAGACCCCGCTGTTGCACATACTTTGTGCAGTCTGCCATATAACATTTTCTGGAATAATAAAAATCTGTTGGTTGGCGGGATGTTCGGTATCTGACAGACGGATCAGAGCTCAGACGGATACACGTGCAGAAAAATAAAGCAATGACTCATAATCAGTAGCCCCCTCACTCATTAGCTGTATGGGCAATACATCACCAGTAGAAGTGTATATATTTAATTGCGATCAAATGGTGCAATTTCCTGTGTTTAAGAGAGTTTAATTTCACGCTAAACATTTGCAAAGTAATGGCCCCGAGGGTTTATATGTTTCCTCTCTTTTACATTTTCCTATACAGCTCCTCTGTGAGCATGGGTGTGTAAACAGTTTTTAGCTTTTTGCTTTAAAGCTTGGCTGAAGGCACAGAAAAACTTTGTTACACACACACAGACACAAGTTAGACAGAGTGTCCAGGAAAGTACCCATATGTTTCATAATAAACAGACTGATAAAGTGGAAAAAGAACAAAACCAATACCAAAGCATTTATTAAAAATAGATCAGAAAAGCCAAGCAGACACTCAGACCTTGTTTCCCCTCTCACGCTGTGTGCGTCTCTTTGTCCGAGAGTTCAGCAGATGAGCTTCTCCTGAGCCAAGTTTTTACAACACACCCAGATGTTGCGGCACATCAGCCACTCATCATTTATCTTAGTGTTTACTCGTAAGGGTCCTCTTATCATAAACGTTGGGCATAAAACATAAAGAAAACAGTTCACATGTGATCCATTAATACATTGGACCGAAGCTCTGAGTGTTTAACACATGACAGACAACAGAAACTGTAAGAGAAGCCATCTTTGTCTTTTGATTATGAATCTCTCCCTCCCTGTTGTTTATCAGAAAATTAAAAAGATGCATCTTCAGGCTTTGTTGTCACGCCGTAATAAATCTCCTATTGTAAACATGAAAGCATAGAGATTACTCAGTTCGTTTTACGCTTTAAATGTTTGCTTAATTTATATGGTGAGACTTAACTGGTTGCATGAACTGATAAAGTATTCTATTCATGTGAGGGGGTGCAGAGACTGCAGGGAGTTAAATAGCAACACCCTCGGGGTGGTGGTTTATCAGTGTATTGATTGGACGCCTATAGAGCGATGACCATATTATGTCACAATGACTATGACAAATTATATTTATTCAGTTGTTTCTTCTTATTTCTACTAAAAACACCAATGACATTCCAAAACACCTTCAAATTAAAGTGATACGTGTAATGGGTTTGTGTTACATCATCTGACTTTCTAATGAACAAGCCTTGCAGCACGGGTCATTAGACTTGTGACACATTTACGATCTGTCATGACAGCGAGCATTCAGACTCAGAACCATCCGCTCAGATGGTAATGACAGCTTCGAGTGAGACAACAACTGCTTGTCATGTGTGTAGTGAGCCCACATAAGCTTCAAGACCAAAACATTCCCTTCTCCGGGGACTCTATGAAAAGCCACATCGTCTTGGTTCTTACCATCTGAAAGTCATTGGCTTCAAACTGACAGAGGGTTTGTTTTCAGTGACTGACATCTTAAAAGCCCCAGACTTTTGTTTTAATGATCAACTCATGCATGATAGCTGCAACACAATATCCCTGTTTGGTTCGACATGATTTACAATCCATTTAAAAAAATATGAGTTAATACGTTTATTAGTGGAGTTTTTAGAACTTAATTCCCTCCTTATTCATAGCCCATGCAAACCAAAAGTCTATAAAGATAGTTTGCTGTGGGAGAAAAAAAATCAATATCAGTTCTGTGATTTTTGAGCAAGTGTGTGCTAACAGAGCACAAGTGTTCTTCATATGTGATTGATGTCTTGCTTTCATATACGCATTACATCTTCAGCATGCAAACAAAAAATATGATCACTCTTAAGCCATTTAAAGTCTGTCAAACACCGTACATGCTCCGTACATATCCACCATGATGGATGTTTTCAGCTTGGCTCCGTCTCAGGACATGACTGTGAGAGCCGCAGACTGCAATAACAGATATTTGCACTTTTATTTATTGTGATGTCAAATCAAATTGAATACTGGCGGTCTTAACAAGGCAGGGTCCTCAGGGGGGGAATTGTTGTTATTGTTCTTTGAGGACAGCGTGCTACTCATCATGTCTTTGAAAAAAAGCTATCCAGAGGACATCTCAGGCCTGTAAAACGACAGGGAAGCTGGAACAAATCACCAACCCCCTAATTTGTGTACAGCAGAATCAAAGGAGGATTTTTAGCAATTATGCAAGCAGCGAAGAATGTAGTTTTTGTTGTTTGTGCTGTATGATATTAGCGTTACTCATCGAGCTGACCCTTCTCAGAAAAGCAGAAAAGCAGGGATTGCATGCAGAATACTGCAGCCCAGCCTTTACGTCCAGGTACAGTTCAGGAGAATTTATCGACCATGTGGTGTGCAGATTTATACAATACTTCATCATATGTTGGAAAAGAAAGGATTTGATTCATGGTTTCTTGCGCAGCTTGATGGCTCTTATCTTTTTTTTCTGACAGCGGTCTTTGCTTCTCAAAACCAAAACAATAAAAACGGGAAACATATGGTCGAGATGGAAGAAAATCAAAATGACCTGCTGTGCTCTCCCCCTTCAGCCACAAAAGAGCATTTGTTTTCAAATGCCTTCCTAATTCATTTATTTAACCAGCGTGTTCAGCGTATGATTGAGGTGAGGAGGATGAGGTAATCCTCTGCTAAAGACGAGAGTACCAAATGCTGAAGAAGTAGTTGTGAAGTGATTGATGCTCGAATGTTAAAAAGGGTAATGATCAAGTTTAATTTCTGATTTATTTTGACCGACTGTAAAATTAAGGTGTGCCAATTCAGGAAAAGCAACTTTCAATTTGCAAGTGCCAGAAGCCACGTAGGCACTGTCAGCTCAGCAG
The DNA here is from genome assembly GCF_045865225.1 of Trachurus japonicus. Classification (NCBI taxonomy): domain Eukaryota; kingdom Metazoa; phylum Chordata; class Actinopteri; order Carangiformes; family Carangidae; genus Trachurus; species Trachurus japonicus. The sequence goes on from NC_140912.1 coordinate 25,416,536, forward strand.
GCATCTGTGTGCACAGTACAGTTAAAGGGATAGTTCACCCAAAATTCAAATTTCACTCATTATCTACTCACCCTCATGTTGACTAAGGGCTGGGAGAATTTTCAGAATCCTCCGTGCCTTCTCGGAGTTACGGGGGGGTCCGCGCAGCAGTATTTGTCCATATAATGGTTGTGAATGGTGCTCACTTTTCTTCGTCCAAAAAGACACACCAAAAAACATCCAAATACCTCCATACTGCTCGTTCACAACCATTATATGGACAAATACTGCTGTGCGGACCCCCCCGTAACTCCAAGAAGGCACAGAGGACTCTCTTCTCCCAGCCTTTAGTCGGCATGAGGGTGAGTATAGTAATGAGTGAAATTTGAATTTTGGGTGAACTATCCCTTTAATGTAGAAATGCCCCCACTTTCTCTACAATCTCAACATATCTGTATTAATATATGTGTGTGCGTGTGTGTGTATCAGCTTTCAAAAGCCAATGAGATCACATCTTGTATTTATCCGCCAAAGCAGGAAACAAAAACCTATTTTCCAGTTCATTTAGCATCATAATCGCTGTTGAAACATTGAATAAAATTGATGAAATGGTAGTTAAAGGTGTAGCAGTAATCAAATTCACATGTTTCTTTATTTGTTATGTTTGGGGAGGTTAGTGTCATGACAAAAAGGAGCAGATGACGAACAAATCTGCCCTTGAAGTAAGATACACTGGAAAACAGTGGAATTATCGTATCCCGTAAGGACAATAAATAGGATAAACTATTAGTATTTCTTGGATCTCCATTGCAAAGATGTACCTCCAGGGAGGAATGATTGATCATAATCAGTTCTACATCATGGAAAATCCATCTCAGCATGAATAAAGGTTTCAGGAAGCAGGAGAATGAGAAAATCTCTGTGTTATATCTCAATATCCAGACATGCTACGTTTATTTTCCAATTGTCTGGAGGTGTTTATGGGCCCTTACGCTAACCGAAACAAAAAGTCAATGTCAGTTAGACAATATAATCTCTTTATAAAATACAATGAAATACGCCAGAGTAGATAGTAGATGTGGCCTAATGGCAACGAGTTCAGCACCTTCCCATTAAATCAAGAGACATCTGCACGTCTGGATTTTACTGGGAAGGAATCATGGTGGATTCCTTGATTTTTCTTTGGCACAACCAGATTCCAGTGAAACACAAGATTTTCTGCTGACCAAAGCCAAAACACACTCCTCCACCACCACCATCAGATTATCATTTCTAGCAGTCAATTTCCTCACAGAGTTTGCACTTCCTCTGCCAGAACTAGAGCTCGTTTAAAGCCGGTCCCAAAGTGTTCCCTGTACTAGCAACACTCAGAAATGATTAATATGCTGAGAGGGGCCAGCACAGCTCCGCCATTAACAAAACTTAAGGAGCAGAAACTGAAGTCAAGAACAAGTCATCCATCATGGATTAAAAATGACTTCATTTTTAGGTGATTACTTGGAGGGGTGTTGTGTTTATGTGCTCTGCATAGCTGGACATATTTCTCCCCCCGCAGACATCCATTACATTCATTTCAATTGTTTTATTTCAAGGTCACATGCACGGTATTCTTAGAATATGTCATCTGATATTGTGGATCTGTGTGAAAGCATGAGGACAGGAATGCAGCAGGTTTCAGACGGTGAAACCTTAGCATGGAAAATCATGATGGACAAATTAGCAACAGGTGATTTCTGCCAAACACGTATACATCAACTTAATTCATTTAATGTAGTCTTAGTATTTCTGGACACCGATGCCAGAGTAACAAGGACTGGCACATGGATATAAATATCATTCACCCTGCAAACTGAAGGGATGTCAGTAACTGGGTTGTTACAGATGGGTACAGATGGGTAAGAGTGTTCGAGGTGCTGACGTCATTATTGGAGTAGCGTTTCACTACTCGTGTGTTATTTCTGGCTACAAACTAAGTTGGCGTCAGTGCACCGTGGCAGCCGTTTATGTTTGACAAAACATATTTATCTAAACTTAAAATGTATGATTTAGGCTGTTGATTGAGGATTACGTGTTAAGCAACAGTACAGATGTCCATAGTCTGCTACCACCGTGACGTTTGACAACATTTAATTTGTAATGAAAGTGCTGGTTACAGTTGTTCAATTAATCCATTTGAAGTTGCACTTTGTTCCCACTGTTGACTCTTTTTTTGCGTTAAATGTGAGAGTATTAGACAGTAATTTTCTCCGACGGCCAAATTGTAGGCTCAGTTTTGCTGTGTATGTCACATGATATGAAACATAAGCTTAACCTCCACTTGTGGTTCTAGTTGGACAGGGACCTTCTGTATTGCTTTCTTTACAGTTAAAAGCAAGAAAAGGGAATCAATATCAGATAATGAGAAAACTCCGATACTGAATTTACTGAAAACCCTTATCTCTAGTTATTAGTAATAACTGATTTGTGGGCAGCCACAGTTCTCAGTCCAGAAATTACAAAATAAAGAAGCTACACTGAATCCTCGGCACGTTGTCTGCACATAACATAACACTACATCCTAGAATAAACAGTATAATGCCAATGCCGCAGGCCTTATTATATTAGATTATCTTCACATTACACTCACTAATGCAGAAACAAGCAAACTCTACATTTCTTTGTTGAGAGGCTCATAAAATTGGAGAGTGGGTGCATTTGTTTTGATATTACATCATGGGGTTTTTGCTGCTTTGTTATTGTTTTGAGAATAGCACACTAATTGTGCACAGAACCTCTTTGTCTTGTGGTTCCCCATAGAACAAAAGAGTTCATGTTCATGACTCGTGTCGTTTCCAATTGACACTCCCGAGCGTGCACGGTAAGAAAGGAGCAGAAACGCAAGAAAAACTTACAGTTCTGTAAATCCATGCGGACGTCTACATGGCAATCTATTCAAATAATCCATAACAAGTACCAAGATACTTCACACGCAATCTATTCATAGGAACATCTGTGACGGGATGTGGGCTAGAGAACAGGCACTATAGTTAGATTTATTTCAGGGCAGACTGAAATTGCAGCTAAGTGGCTCGAGTTTCAGATGCAGAGTTGTGACAGCTCCCATTTGACTTCACACTCTGACAGGCGTAAAACACATCAAACATCCAGCTTTCGTGGGACTCAGAATTTATTGTAGAATATTGACCGAGGACGATATTGTTCACAATATATTCCTTTTTGTTTTGGATGTAATAGACGCAGACAGCACAAACCCCTGAGGCTGAAAGGTCAAACCATATAAGTGGTATGTTTTGAAAACTGCTTTTACTGAAGTAAACAAGCCACTCATGTAACACCGACTCCCTCGCTGCAGCAGTGCTTCGATAAGACGCTTTCATGGCTTGAATGGAGACATTTTTTATTCCCAGAATACTTTGTCCTTCCAACCGCAAGCATCTGAAGCCAACATCAACTGTTCAACACCTCCACAAAAAATTCCTGATGCTAAGGGTCCCTAGCTAGCTGGCCAGCTGTAAAAGATAATAGCCTAAAGGATATTTACTTTGCCCATACTTTGTAATGCAGTACATTTATTTATTTTTTGGGGTAATGAGTGGTTTAAAGGTTAACCGTATGCGGTACAATACAGTAAACCACCAACAATATGAGGGTCAGCTTGTTTGCTATCGTACCAGAAGATGGATGGATGGTTGGTGCCTCAGCGGACAGACTGGTGAAGGAAGTGTTTACAACATGGCATAGTGACTGACTGGTGGTGTGGGGAGTACTCCACCAAAAGATAAGACATGTGACTCCAGCAACTCCAACATTATCTTAAATACACATTGCTCCTATAGCCTAAATGCTAAATCTGTGAACTAAGAGCTTGACTGTGTGAACAGGACTGTTGGAAAGCTGTTCTGACTAACAAAAATAATGAAATTAAATTAGTAATGTAAGTAAAGGAAAGTAAAAGTTATTTCCTATAATTGAAATGATGATTGTACTGTAATGCTAAGAGCCACTCTCAGTTGCCCAACATTGGAGATGAGTAAGAAGCAAGATGATCCCGAACTTTAATGTGGTATTTTTTTTAAAACATGGCTGTGATCCCAACCCAAGCCAAATCAATGACCCACTTTAATCTGATTAGTAGGCTCAGAGTATACATGACCGTCTGCCAACCCTAAAGCTTCGTGGTAATGTTTCGAGGAGACTGGCTCGCTCAATATTCAACGGGACAGAAACAAGACCTCAGGCTTCCGATAGCAAGAAAAAAACCCAACCAGGATTAATAGCAAACTATACATACCAACTCTGCAAAGCTCATCCAGAAAACAGCTGTGACTTATGGGCTTGACTTTTACAGTTATGCCAAAAGTTAATAAATCCAATTGTTTTAGATTATCTTTAAGGTCCACAGTTGGAGCGAAAGAGGCTATCCTAAATCATGATTTCTGCAAATAACAGAATGTTTCTGGTGCAAAAGAGCTCTCTGGAAAATGGGCAGACTTCATAGAATAACTCGCTGTGATGTACAGGAATGTGGAAGAATGGGACTTAAGTGATAATGTCAACAAAATTCAACTTTTTGACTCGTATCCATGAATTAAACTTTGGAAGAACTTGTTTCATCAACTTGTACCACATTATAGTGTTTCAGTTTGTGTGAAATCATGTCTGAGACACCAATTAAAGTCATCCAGCATTCAAAAATTAGAAGTATTCACCTCACCCACAGAGTGGTTCTAATAACAACCTGCTGTACATCAGCTGCTGTGCTCGGCCTTGGGTGAAGTTATGAAACCTTTATTCCCTGGCCTGCCCTTCAGTCTGACCTAACACGTGGCTGTTGCTGCTGCATGTGGTATTTGCCTTCTGGTCTGAGTAGGCATTTACAAGATGTGCCACCCAGTGAGAAGGCAGTGCCCATTCAGCACAGTGATTATCAGTGGGAGGTCCAGTCTCTCCCTCGCTGTCTCTCCCGGCACATAACTAATATGACTCCATGTCTGCATGATAAATTCCTTCACTACATGATAAATCGTTCAAGTTTTAATAATGGCGAAAAATCTTATATGCCTCAGATCAGGTGTGGCCGTAATACAAAGTCTGTGCACCTAATATTTCACCTGAAAACCAATCATCCACCTTAAAGAAGCCGTCCTACCCCCCCTGCGGACAGCTGGAAGTCTCCGAGGCTGCTGAGCTATGTGTGCTGTGCTCTCTGGTTTACAGATTCTCACTGTGTGAAAAAGATTGCATTTTGGCAGAAGTGCTGACGGAGAGCCAGGATGGAAAGTATCAGTAGGAGTCTGGCTGTGGAAAAGGAGCTGTAGCTCTAAACTGAAGCCCCCTGATCCCTTGAGGAAGATATAGTTCTCACCACACTCATATTCTACAGAGCTTTGGGGTGATATTAAACTTATTGAGCAAGCTTTGAAGCCAGTTACACTCTGGCAATTCTCACGGGAGAAAATATATGCAATGTATTTGTGCTGCTATGGCATATGAAAAACTATGGCAAGGGTTAATAAATAGCACATAAGTGAAAATCACATCCAGAAGCATATAATATGATATAACATTACATTTTGTAAGTGAGCGATCCAACTAAAAAATATAGGTTTGTATTCTCAAAAGTAGGAAAACATGCACTTTATTTTTAGTAGTAGCTCTGTGAATTGTGGGAATCAATTCCATGAATGATCATCATCTCCCCACACCATAGAGATGGTACTCAATCTTCATTTAGAATTTGAAAAATCTCTGGTAAGAAACATAAAACCCACCATAAAGCATATAGGGTGAACAACAAGTTCATGATAATGTTCAGGAACCACAGTCGGTCTCAGCCACAAGAGGAGTTCACTGTTCCAGAAAGAAACAAGATTGATAATGGTGGATGGTACAGTAGAGACACAAATAGTGTTATATCACTATAACAAAAAATCAAAACAGAGTACTGGATAAACCATAAAATGAAAACCAAGCGCTGTCTTCCTTGTGATTCCACAGCTGAATTTGAAAACAAAATATGTGAGTGTCTCATTTTGAAAACTGAAAGCAATAGACAAATACTGACTTTAAGAGAGTTTACCATGATTGTATAGTACTTTGTAGTTGAAAGGAAACCTTACACTTCACCATTTTATCTTATACGCCATAATATCTTACTTTATGTTCAATGTGTGAATGCAAGGCAATACATCTAAGCCTATTAATCCCCTTTTATTGCCAATGTGTCAACAGATTGTAACTTTAAAAAATGAGACCTTCCCTCGGTTCCCTCAGGTCACCCTGTTGACTGATCTCTGCGCAGAAGACCACACAATATCTCTGGGAAAACCCAAAGAATGTGATCTTTATGATGTCTTTCTTGCATTTCTTCTCTGAAAAAATAGAACAACTGAGGAACTGATTTTAAAATGGTACCACACCCTACTTTAAAAAGAGGGTGGTCGCATCTTGGGTTTGTTGACCTAATGACGTGCGCAGCTGCACAGAGATACATCTCTCATACTGCTGACTATAGTGGAAATTCAAAACCATTTCAAGATGTGCAGTGCAGTCTACATGCTATATTGACATGTACTTTACTTTATCTCGTTCACCTCTAAAAGATTTTACTTGTACAGTATCTTGCCCCGGTGTGATTTCGATCCTGTCACCCTCAAGACCTGATCGCATTCTCGACCTATGTTCTGTCGAGCTGTTTTGAGAAGTTAGAGAATAAAGTATTTTTACCACGGTGCAGTCAGACAATAGGGGAATGAGACCCAAGTGCTACAACCTGCGTAAACTAAGAAACAGAACTAGATTACTTCAGCTGGCTGCCTATCAGCTTCATAAATCAGTCATGTATTTATGGTCCGGTCCATAAAGAATTCGGTGGACCTGGAATATCATTTTTACATATGCTTCACCTTGCATATTGCTTTGTATAACACTGATAAAAGCTGGTTTTGAAAAGTTTAGGACACCCAGGAGAGGCCTGCTATTCGGAAGAGGTCAAAGGTCACACTGAAGTTGATAAAATGTAAGTGGGTGTTAAAATTGTGCAAGACAGACAATTCACTTTTATTACCTGGTACACATAAATTCAAGTGTCAGTACATGTGTAAGAAAGTGTTTAATTGCTTTATGACTACGCTGTATTCAGATTATGTGATAAAATGAGGTGCTTTGCCTGCTGGTGTTGCCAGAGCATGTTTCTTTTTATTTCATTCACCTTCTGTCTGTTTTATTTTATCAGTCACCTGAATTAATGCACTACTGTGGGGGGAAAACCTCTGATGTCATCTTCCTCTCTGGCCCAAAACCATCACCTTTCCATACACAGCTGGGCCACGGACCAAAGTATATGGGAAGTGGTGGGAGTGGGAAGTATGTTGCACAACAAAGGATGAAGGTTTCCCAAATGTGAAAGTGGGTTTCACACAGTGTTAAGACTTAACAAAAATTGTCTACATTTACTGAAGACTGTCAACAGATCCTTTATCCGACTCCGACACACAGTTCATGCATGGTGGTCGTCTTTTTAGAAGGCAATCGACCATCGACAAAAAATCTGTAGCATACTACTGTATTTAAATGTTAAGGCATCACTATGTATTATGTGTTATTATGAATGTTCAGTTCCTCAAGTCAAGAGAGTTTTAAAGGTCCTGCCAACTCAGTTTCCCCCCATCACTCTACAAGAGAGGGGAGAAGTCTTCAGACTCACCTCGGTGGAGCCCCAGAGGTCATTTATTGACACACAGCCTGTAAGTTTAGCTTTACTTTTTCTACTTTTAATAACTTTGAGGGTCATTTTAGTCCAAGGATGTTGGAAGGCAAAAAAAAAAGAAATGTTTCAATGGTGCTATTCATCTGTAAATGTAAAACCAGGGGAGAAATGAAGCAAGTTATTCTGTTTTCATCATGTAACACGTCTTTCTTTCATGGTTTTACATTCACAGTTTGTTCATTTTTGCTTCCAAACATTCAGGCCCTAAATTACATAAATTACCCTCCCACTGCCTAATGCTCTTAAATACAGGAGCAGGACTGAAGTTACTGATGACTTGATGGGTCTGGTGTTTTATCCACAGCCATCCAAACTGGCATGACCTGAAGCCCCCCCCCTCCACTTTGAGTTTAGGTCAAATTAACAACAAAACCCAGCGCCAAAACCCAACATGCTTAAATATTCTAGTAGAGTAGTCAAGGTTGAGTTTTTATTTAGCTTTGCGATCTCCCTTTTTACATTTCCATTACTCTAGGAGACAAGACAGTAAAGGCTGGATAAATGATGCCATGAAGTGAGACCAAGTCGATAAGTGACTTACAAAACAGTACCACCGATCTGTTTTGCATTTCTGCACTTACATTACTGGAACTCTTAGAAATATATCTTATCCTGTCAACTGAGAAGATGAGAAGCTCTGCCAAACTGCTGTGTGAAACGCATATCTAAAAAGTATACATACTCAGAATAACTAATCACATCAGATCCAGCTCTCTCTCTTCTCTCAGGGTGGGAGTATTCTTAAGGTATGAACTACAATCTTTCACTACATGACAAATACAGCTGCTGTTTTCTTCCTGACCTTTGTTGGGTTGTAGGCTACAGCAAAGCACCTTCACTTATTTGACTTTAGGACAAAGTTAGCATGATTGAAATAACACCTTCAGCTCATTTTCTGTGAGCAACATTTATCATAAAGCCGCGTAAGCCAGAAAATTGGCCTTTTTCTTCCTGTGGGTTGTAAAACAGGACTTGTGAAAAGCCTGAGCCAAATAAAAGATGAAAAGATAATGTTTTCACTTGCCCAAGTTATGGAAGTGACTGAAAGTGAAGCACGTGTTTCGAACACCACAGGGAAAACGATTCTGCAAAGCTCAAGTGTTCCACGTATTTTTATTGAAGGTCTAAAAATCGGTTTGCTCCTGTAGTGCAGTTTGAAGGATAATAGATATTGGTTCTGGGACAGAAAGTGAAAAGATTATGAGAATAGTTGTAAGAATCCTTAAGCATGTTGGATAATTTACTTATTCTCTTTCTTCCTAAGAGCTGGATGAGAAAAATGGTACAACTCGCATAATAAAATATAAAAGTGGTACTATATTAGCGTAAAGACTGGAGGCAGAAGCTGCCTGTGTCTGTCAAGATCTTTTAAAAAATCTGCCTACCAGCTCACCTAAATTTTACAAATTAATACAATCCTGTAAATCTTGATTGTTTTAATCTGTACAAACACAGAAGTAGGGCGCTGTTTCCTCATGCATTATACAGTACAGATGTGTGTGGTATTACAGTAGTCTCACCTACATCTCAGAATTCATATTGGAACCAATCATTAGCAGGCTAAATTAACAGAAATGTATTTACTGGTTTACTTTACAAGTGTAGATTCTTGAGGTAACCTGAAGGCAAACTGCACAATGATAAGAGCGTCTGTCAAGTGCAGTGAGATAATGGAAAAGTCAGTGTGGTCAGTGTGAACATGTGAAGAAACCCGTGAAACAATGGGAAACACATGTTTTCATATTCCCCTGGGGTGAGGCCTATGTTAAGTGGTACTTACATGCAATCATGTCTAATGGCATAAATCCTGTTGCAAGAGGGAATGGAAATCCCAAATGCAAATGTACAGTAACGGCACTGGTCACCAGAAGAGCTTAACTAATCAATTGGAGGTATTAAGTGCATCATAATGAAATCCGCAGAAGGTGAGTGGGGCGGATCGATGACGCAACTATGGCAGCTATGGAAGCTTTCCATTGTGTCACATGTCAGGCTAAATATTCTGGAGCTCGGTGTATCAGCAGCCAACCTGTAAATGGAGCGTGTAATAGCTTGTCTTGCACAATAAGACTTCGTGTGATAAGAAGCAATAGCAGCAGCATGCTTGCTTTGCATGCACACAACCATGCTTCCAACTTGGCCACAGTCGTCCTGGGCCAGGTTGCCACATGAGTGCGCGCTCAACCATCACCACATCCTTGGAAAATAAGTCACATCGGTCAGATCTTTCATCAATGTAATGTAAAAATACAGAGAAATAGCAGACTACAGAGGGAGAACACGGAGGACGGAGGTGTTTGTGACAGAAGTTGAAGGCAGTTGTGGTATTTTGCTGCAGCAGCAACTGAACCATGGCTCCCAGACCCTCTCACACCCAATTTACAGCATGAAGTACCTGCATTTCTCTCCAAAAATAATCCCTTCTTCCCCGCACGGTACTAAGAGTGAACGGCACATTGGAATCCTCTCCTCCTCTTGTGGAAATACCCATATAAAAGAATGGAACAACTTAGAAAATCCATTCATAAAATCATCTTTACTACTCAGCAGCGATAAATTAACCATGACATACTCAATCTCCATATCCAGAGCTCATTAGTGCGAGTGTTTTGGCTCCAAATTAAGTCCACAGGTACCGAGCTGGATCCTTTCACCACATTAACCTACTTTAGAGTGCCATCTAGAGGTTCCAGTGAGAAACTAAAAAACCCAGGAGAGTTGACAGCTGTCAGCCAGAAGATATAAAACCCATCATTACCGGTGCACGTACACAAATAATATTATATGCAACGTTTTTTTCCAATTGAATACTAAAACAAGTAGGTTAGAGTTATCTTGAGGCTGCAAAAGAACAATCGCCAGTGAACCTTGTAAGCAAAAGGGCACTGAAGTAAATGAAGTCTGAGAGCCACCGGGGATCCTTAAGGTGAAAATAGGAGCAAACACTCTATCATAGATGTCAGAAATGGTCTAAATTTGGAGGCCTTCTAGGTGATAACAACCCTTCAAAGTAGGTCTGTCCTACATGTGAGTTTCCAATTTTTTACCCCAGCCTGTGGAGATGCAATGACAAAAAAGATCAAGAACTCCTCATAACTTTTACAGTCTCTCTGCTGCAGAACAAATATGTGAATGAGTTCCTCAGTTTTCCCTGGCACAGAATCCTTGCATCGTTACCAGACAAGCACAAAAGGGCACGTCTGTAGACGGGCAAAACCCAAAACCCACAGCCGCAAAGATAGACAATGATACAGTAAAGGCCATGGCTTTGAATGGAAGAAATGTCCACATGCATAGCCACATCCCCGGCCGCTGGCATATCGCTGATCACAGCCACATAGCGTGATCCCAGAGGCACTGAAAGACCACTAAAGCAGTGGCACAGATGACTCCAGGCCCCCCAACCGCCCCCCCCCCCCCCCCCCCCCCCCAAACTCTGAGATGCAGAGCAGGATGAAGCTCTCCAAGTGTGATGTCAGTCCTTCCGAGACCTTAAACCAGAGCAGTGTGGTGACACTGGCTGCACACACTCTCCTTGCTCTCTCTGTCTCTCGCCACTCTCGCTCTGGTTCTTCTCTCCCCGCTGGTGGAAATGTCTCCCAGAGGTCCTGTTGCAGTGGATCTTTGCGTGCCTGCAGAGCCTGGCTGTAGTTTTCTATCTCCCCTTTGAGCTTCATGGACGATGGTGTCTGAAGAACTGTAACGACGTGAAGAAATCAATGCTTTATAGTGGATTTCTGTGTTTCATACAGATAAGGACACAGCTGACTTCAAAAAAACAAGTCCAGGGCTATCACTCTTCCTTGGTGTTGTCTGCTTCCACTCATGCACAAAATGAGTGCTATTTAAATGTTCATTACTCAGCGTCCTCCCGTGTAAACACATCTGGCTCCGAAAACTCAGCTGGAGCATTTCCTTGCATGCATATGTTTGCTGCAAATCGGCCTTTTGAAAAACAACTTGAGGAGGAGACAGTCAAAGCTCAGGAGCCGTTATCATCACCACCACACATGTGGAACACTCATGTAGTTTTAGTCTGTGAAGTTGGAGAGTGTGACACTCGTGGCTCAGGAGAGTGTTTTTACACCTGCTGGGCTGCTGTGCGATGGAGTCGGCACATTTTTAATGGTACAGTATAAGACTATTCCCCCTGTAAATTAAACCCACTTGTTGTAAAACGCAGTCCAAGCTCATCTGAACCATTTATTGGACTGTATCTGGCCAGATGGAGAGTGTTAAATCCACTACAGTGTGTTGAAAGGTCAATAAGTACAATAATAACTTCTATAAAGCAGCTGATTAAACATAAGTTTCCTGTTTTATGATGGAAAAACGGGTATTGAAACGCATTCAGGTGGTTTCAATGAATCCATAAAGGGTCATATACTGCCCTCATCTGAGAGTCATTGGTATTACAGCTGTAAGTAATTGTCGACAGTTTAGCCATGTCTTGTAGTATTAATAAGAGCCTGGTCCTTACTGATTAGCGTTTGTGGTTTTGATAATGCAACAGTTATTTTATTTCAAACAGGTAATACAGAAATTCAAACAAGAACTAAATCCCTAAATCTTGATTACTTCACTCGGTGGGACTTTCATCTGTCCTTTAATGTTTAATACTATTTGAAGAGAAAGTCAAAATGATCAAATAACAGTTCCAGCTACAGTTATATGTAATCAGTGTATGGGGTTCAAAACACACAGACTTGCTTTACATCAGCATTACAAAGCACTGGGTGCCTTTGAAGTGGAAAACCGGTGCTGACACATGTCTGCAAAAATGAATCTGTCCATTGGAAAGAACTGCAGGCTTCCGCAGCACAACATGACAATCATATACAGTTAGCATAGATCTGAAGATGAATGGTGAGTAAATGACGTCAGCAATTTTCACAAGCTCAAACGGTCACGTCCCTCTTCTAGATTATTTGTAACTTGAACCTATTGTGAAACATAACACAGTTGTACTACTGAAGTATGCTACTGTACCATGAAACCATTTGAATATTTTGAAACTTCTTGTTCATTATAGGCTATCTGGGAACTAAAATAAAATATACTTTTTACTTTGCTACATATATAGTCTCAATGGAGGAGATAGAATTCAGAAGCACTGACAACACAAACACAATTGCACTCCTCAATTCTGCAATTTATGTAGCCTATTATATGGCAAGTGGCAACCATATGATATTGTATAGTTTGTGTGATACATAACTTACTGTATATAATTTGTATTAAGAAGTTCAATGCAAAAAGAAATATTATTTGAATTTTTAACAGTGTCTAATGTTACCTACTGTGGGTAATGGTTGAATAGCCTGGGTATAAACTGGTTTGGACAGGAAATCTTACTTTGTGAGTCACTTTGAATTTTGTCTCTGTAGCTACCTACCTAATATAATACATCCATGGTAGCTACCCACTTTGCTTCCTTGTCTTTCAAACAAAGTCGGTTTAATAGAGGAAAAAAAAAACTAGTAGAGTGCAGTCATACTCTCTCACATAATAGATCCATGCTCTCTCAGCATTTCCATTGTCTTTTCCTTATTGTCTTCACTGACATTTCCTCCTTCCACAGGAATTTTCCTTCACATCTCACATTGACCCCATGACGTTCAGTCAAGAACAAGTTCGGAGAGGTTGTTTTTTTTTCTTTTCTTTTTTTTCTTTTCATCTACAGCACAAGAGTTAAGCCTACTTTTCATTTCCACCCATTTTGGAAAAAAAGAAAAGTTTAGTGTGTAAGTGTAAAGCAAAATTGCATAGATAGCCTTTGACACATTTGCATAGAAGATATAACATGTTAGAACAGTAGGCCTGTATTGTGACGTAGGCTATGAGTTAATTGCAAGCAAACTGTTTCTCACTGTCACTGCAAAACAATACTGTAGCCTACACACATGACCAAACACTGGTATTTCATATTAGGCTAGAACAATTCAATCACCATACTGTGGGCCTATACGCTCTGTTAAAATTAGTTTCGGATTAATGTCTCAGGCTAAAGTTAAAGTCATTTGTAACTCCACATGGACATGGCCAATTAATTTTGAGTTCTGTTGAATTTGTCATGAAGAAAGCCATTTTTTGCCACGTCAATGTTTGTTTCTGAAGAATAAGGAACACATAAGAAGTCAACTCGTGCTTTGCCATGGATGTGTTTGGTGCTGTTGCTTGCCTTGCCATAGCTGCGTGTAGACTTCCTGGTTACCGTTGCCATGACTATCGGCGATGACTTCGTCGAGGCTCCTCCCTCCAGGTTTGCCCCGTCAGTGCTGCTGTGCTCAGTCAAATTCCTGCACTCTCACAAGTTGACAATTTGTAAACAGACAACTTCTCATCAAGTGGATAAGGCCGACGACAGACACAGAGCGAGTCAATGAATCCCTCCATGCTGAATTTCACTTTGACCGGTACGTACTGTAACTAACTTTTGTCCCTCCCGTACCAGTGTGAGCGCTTGTCATAGTTAACCTGACAAGCCTGTTCTTTGCTGTTGTGAAGTTACTACTACCTGCTGCGTGTTTTGGGGAAGTCCTTTCTGGCTTAAGTTAACTTGAAGTTTATTAAACAATGTGTAGTCCTATTAATTGTAGGCTACGTGTCGTGGGAAGTTTCACAATAAAAATAAAAAATAAAAAAAAGCATGGCTTTTGGGAAGGAAGTGGACGTTTTACCCCGTTACACGTGTTTTGTGGAGCTAGAACCTGCGGTCCCTAACTTACCTGACTATTGTTTTTCTTACCACATGTGTTTCCTCCTCTGTTGATACCACGTTTACACTTTATTGTTTGTATTTTTTTTTTTCAATTACATATTGGTACAAGGTGGAACTAGGTGTTGTTGTTTTTTGCTTTTGTGATCTCCCGGTAGCTACATGACTGATGTGCAGCTACTTGTCATGTGTGAAGAAAAATCGCTATGATCTCTCTCACTCCAGGAAATGGAGTAGATTTAAAACTTGGCGATTTTACTTGTTAGACCTGAAATACCTCCAGTTTGTATGTCAGATGGATGTCTGACTGCATATTTGGGTAAAAACTTGGATAGCTATACTCCCTGTGTGCATCATCCCTGCAGACAGATTTGTTGTGCTGGGTCGGATGAGACATGGCAGCCCTCAGCGCTATGAAAAAGCTGACGTGTTTTTGTCATTTAAAGTTTTTAAATTACATTTCTTATGTCAAACATCATACAAAAGACAGCTAACTTCAGCACAAACAATTCAACCATGTTTAACAAAAATACACGCAAATCTTAGCACATAACCAACGCCGTACATCGCCCTAACAGGAATCGTCCAGCAAAACCGCATGATCACACTGTTTCCACTCTAGGTGGGCTCAAGAGACAGGTGTCACAGAAGCTCAAAACCAAACCAAACAGGGAGCAGTTTCTCCCTGAAAATCCCCTTATGCCTTTCAACCACAAACATTCAAAACCAATTTTAATCTGAGCAAATCAATTTGTCAGGGACAGTCAGCAAGCTAAACTGCAGAAGAGAGAGTGTCACCTTTTTAAATTATACTGTTGTTGACAATAGAGACTTCTTGGGCAACAGTGACGTTTCAAAGCTGGTGTGTTCTCACTTCAGACCACAAACTAAATTTGTTTCTCTCTAGTCATCACACCACAAAGCCAGTGCTTCCTTCAAATATAGCTTGTGAGCTAGAAACTAAACTCTGTACAGAACATTACACCTTATTTGTGTGTACTTAGCCTGTTGAATGTAGTGATTATTCACAACTATGAGTTCACTTCACAGCTCTGTTAACTTGCGTCAATCTAAAGCCACAGTTTGAGTTTCTGTTTGAACGTATTAAGCCACTGTAGCTCTAACAGCTGTTTCGGGTCAAACCCTAAAACAGATAAGTCAACTGTATGCAAAGTAGTGAGCTCCAGCGTCAAACCGCAGATCATAGGAAAATGAAAAAAAGTTTTGTTCCGATTCAAATATTTTATTCGCCAAGCTTATAATTGACTGCAGTTTAGTAAAGTTAGACCAAATATGTGAATGAGTACTACTAGTATCTCTACATTTAAGAGCAGAGAGTTGAGTATTAAATCATACACAAGGTGTGGTTTTCTTTAGACAAAGTGTCCTCTTGTATAGCACCTGCATGGAAAGTATCCTTGTGAATGGCATCTGAGTGTTTTTCTTGTCTGATATCCTTCTGCTCTAATCTTTGGTCACTGACCAGCTGTCTCTGAACAAACCTAAAGGAGTGTTAATAAAGGAGCCATAAATGTTTGGCTTCTATAGCCGCAGGAACAGTCACCAAAGATTGGACAATATCATGTGCTAGAATTTGTCTGACACATTACGCTGTCTGTATTGCAATAGTTCCCTTTCTTAACCCCTGCCTGCTTCGTGTGTGTGCTGCTGTGGGCTGCTGACTTTCCTCGTGAAGCTTGTTGTGCTTGCACCATGTTGCATAATGACATATTAAGAAGTGGCAAATATTTACTGAGACCATGGCCACTTTGTAGAAACCTTGAGTCCAGTACATGATTACAAGTTCCAAATCAAATGTTAGGAATATGAATATTTAATGGTAATGGGAAAAATATATATATAAAATGATTATTGACTATACATGGCGGGGATAGAGTTAAATGGCTTATGAACAAAAATATAGACTATACTTATTGAAGTACTAGACTTAAAGGGGCTTAAGGTTTTTGTCTGTATGAGTATTTTTAAGTGTGTGTGTGTGTGTACCAGTATGTGTTATGTATTTGACTTTATCTTTTCCTCTGGCCTTCTATCTGCCTACAATGCGTGTGACTTTGTTTCCGACCTGTCCCACGTCTACATTTGTGTAGGTCAACACACAGTCAGATGGTCTGGTTCATGAATCGACTGAGCTATAACTCATAGTGCACAGCCGCCTCTGGAAGGCAAGTCTTCCAAACCAGTGCACAGCGAACTGTGGTCTGCATGAGACCCACCACTAAGTCAATACTTCCAGGCAGACAGGACCCCCACCCCCACACACCCCCCTCCACGTCATACCACAACTTTCGTTTCACTTTTGGCTTTACTTTTTTTACCCGTCAGATGACATTAGTCTCAGCAAGAGCGTCATTTGAAGTGAAGTAGAAGAGCAACAGTCGTTATAGATGTGCAGAATGCAGTGGGCCATGTTTAATATTGTATCTACAGCTATATCTAAGCATCAGATTGATATTGTGTGTGAAAGAGTGTCAGAAAGAGAGTAATCAAGCAGAGTCGGGATCATTACCGTTGTGATTTATGATCAGATTCTGTTAAGTTGGTTCTGATAATCAAGATTATAATAGATTTTGAATTTGTTTTAATTTAAATTTTCTTTTTTATGACTTGTTTTGATAATTTTTTAAGTTGGTTTGCTCATTTTAGTTTAGTTTTATCATTTGTAATATGGAATAATTACCTAGTCAACAACATTAACAACAGTACATTGGCACAGAAATGTAAACACTCGACACAAGACCCAGCATTAAGTGCAAAATGTGTGACTGTGTTTCTGAGGCGTAACTGGACTGTCCCCTACTTGTTGTAGGTGTGACATCTACTGACTGTATAATGAGAGCCAGACAGCTGAAAGAAACTGATCCATCTGGCAAAGCTGGCAAAGAAAAGAAAAAAGGAAGATAGATTTCCTATCCATCCAAAATACTACAGGCTGATGTATGAGAGACATTATCTCTATGATTTTAGTTTATTTCGGTTAGTTTAGAAACACATCATCCAGTCATCCATCATTTCAGTGAGTTATCGTTTTTTAATCCCTTTTTTTTTTCAGTAAATGGAAATGATTTTCATAGCAGAGTTGTGTTATTTTATTAATTTTACTGAATAACCTTGATCATAGTCAACATGAATTATTGAGTTCTTAATGTGCTTTAGATAGTGATGCAATGTACTCTTTCAATTAATAACAGTATAAATACTATTATTTGACGCAGTACATTCATTTAGAATATTGTTAACTAAATTCAATGGGCAAGGCTGTACTTATTTAAACTGAGGACTCTGCTCCTGTCTCTCTCCTAGGTTTCATCGACTAATTAAAGAGGTGGTTGCTAAGAGATGGCAATCTGTGACATTGGTGAAAGCGACTGATGTACAACAGCCTGAAGCTCTACTTCTCCAGGATCTTTTTCCGCTACACCTCTTCTCTCTGTACCTGGCTCATGTGAAGGACACGGGAAACAATCGCACATCAACAGACTCCAAAAAAAAATATCATGGCAGCTTTTACTGCTCCTTGTGCCATCTCCGGCACCACAACCAGTGCGGTGGCCCCGACCGCATGGCCAAGGCAAGGAAGCAGCGAAGAGGAGGGGAAGTATGAGAATGGGGACGTGGGGCAAAACACTATCCTGGAGAAAACCCAGCAGTTCTTCCAAATGTGTGACATCGAGAACAAGGGCTTCATCACCCGACGTGACATGCAGGTGAGGTTACTGAAACAATGACATGTGCTGTTGTCCTATTGAGGTATAAGTATTTATAAGTAATTCAGCTGAGAAAACCTTTTGATTTCTTCAGATTACAGATGACATATGGTGGCATACTACTTGGGAAAAGTTAAAGAAACATCTTGTTACTAACTTTTAACAACTTGTGGAGAAACCTAATCAGCAAACTATCAGCATAGATTTTTTAGCATCCACAGTTTACAGAGCATTGCTTTCACAGTTCCTTAATTTTTTAGATCATTCACAGTGGACATGAGATGTAGGGATTGTACTCATTAGTGATTCTGAACAGGACACAAACAGAGGATGTGTACCTTATTCAAAGCGGCATAAAAGAGACTGAGACGCAGCGAGCCATGCCGGCAGCTTTGTCACACAACTCCTCCACTCACATTATTGTGCAGATTCACTTGTGCTTGCGTATATTCATCCCTGCCACGGCTAATCCTTTGATGAAGCACTTGTTAGGCTTTCATTCTGAGGCGCATAAATACATGGAAGGGAGGCTTTGATCTGGTGTTTATGATAATGGATTGGAAATTAGATGACAACCAGGACAGTGGTCCACTCAACTGCTTGGTAGGCTGTACTTAAAAGCAGCAGTTGATACTCTTACTGTTATTTGTTTTATACTTTCCTTATCTCGGCCAAAGCTTGTAGATGGGAAGTCGTTTCTTATATTTGTTGATGCCGTATTTTTTCCCACACTTTATTTCACTATCAACAGCACTATCAATGTTAGAGTGTGTTTCACACCCTGACTGCCAAGAGACAAGCTTTACATTTCTACTCACTGCTGACATAAGGGATGTGTTCTGCCCAGATAAGACATTTTATAGGGGATAGTGTTACTGATGCTATCCTTTCCCCGTCCCTCCCATGGATTGTGTGGCTTGCCTCAGTCAGCATTTGCAGCAGTGTAAACACAGTATTAAAACCATGCTGCTTACAGAGGTGTGGCTGTGTTGGTTTTTCTTTTAAATGGTCCACCAGTTGCTGTCATAGTCAGACAGTTTTTGTTTCAGAAGGTGTCACTTTACATTAAAGCCTTAAAACCTTGAAGCAGCTGTCACTCCCTCCTCAAGTCCTACATCTATACATCTTTGAATTTTTTGTAAAAAAAAAAAAGAAAAAAGAAAAGGACTCACTTGTATCAACACCTGTTCCAGTGGAGCTGCATAGAGTGTGAAGCGCTGTGTTGCTGAAGAGAATACATTGTGCATACAACATTTTCCGGTTAAAATGAGAATTAGAAAGAGGTCCACCAGTTGCTGTCATAGTCAGACAGTTTTTGTTTTAGAAGGTGTCACTTAAAGCCTTAAAACCTTGAAGCAGCTGTCACTCCCTCCTCAAGTCCTATATCTATACATCTTTGAATTTTTTGTAAAAAAAAAGAAAAAAGAAAAGGACTCACTTGTATCAACACCTGTTCCAGTGGAGCTGCATAGAGTGTGAAGCGCTGTGTTGCTGAAGAGAATACATTGTGCATACAACATTTTCGGTTAAAATGAGAATTAGAAAGAGGTTATTTGGAGTATAACTCACATCCTGTGTGATTAGTGCTAATTTGCTCTCATTTAGACCGGCAAGGGTTAAAACTATTGGCCACTACCACCACTAATTGCTCTGTAACATATGATTGCCACCGCACAAATGACAGTCCTTATGAGTCTCAAGTAGCAGTTGTTATAGCTACAGTATAGTTAATGTTCTTGAGGCTTTGTTCATGTCAATAGCAGCTGTGATTTGTGTCCTGTTAAACAGAGGCTGAACGGCGAGCTTCCTCTCAGCGCAGAGGAGTTGGAGAACGTATTCGATACCCTCGATTCCGACGGCAACGGATACCTCACCCTCGATGAGTTCTCCTCGGGCTTCAGTACGTTTACAGTCTGTTTCCACATCTAACAACGCCTGCAGTGTCATCAGACATCTGATTTTGCAACTGTGCTTTTTGATTTTTGTAGGTAAGTTTTTATTTGGCCAAGAGATTTCTGTAGAGGAAAGCATGGAGGAGAAAAACCCCTGTAAGAGCTCATCAGAGGTCCTGTACCAAACCCAGTGGGAGGAGAGCCGAGCAAGAGGAGCTGAGGATGAAGAAGAGAAACACTTCAGCATGTTAATGGAGAGCCTCGGAGCCAAGAGCGTCTTTGAAGAGTAAGTAGAGAGTGTGTGTGTGAGTGTGTGTGTGTGTAGTGGGGCTGGGGGTGGGGGTGTCTACCTGATATCTTTGCTCACTTTGTCAACATTTCCTTTGCGCCTACACTATATTTTAAGCCTGAGACTGTTATCAGCTGTGTAAACTACACAAAGGTTGTAAGTTTCCACCACACCAAAGTTTGTACTGTAGTTTACAGAAAAGCTGCTCCCGTGAACAATTAATTCCTGATTTTCATAAGATTGTATTTGAAACGTAAACAAACCAATTTTAATTTGGGGAAGCTCCAGCTTCATCCAGAAATCTAAATCATCATTGTTAACTTTCCTTGCATTTTTATTTCACACAGGTCAGAAGTAACTCTAGTTGAGGTCTGTCAAGTCATTGCTTTGTTAGTCTGAGTATAAATATATAACAGGATCTTATGAAATGCATGACTAGACTTGCATCAAGACTCACCTTTAACAAACAACTCCAACTCAATAAAAGTAAACAGAAGTGGAGGTGGATGCCAGATATACTCACCCTGTTGGCTTCCACCTACCCGGTTAGAGCGAGAGATGACATTTTCGATCAGATCATTTTGTGCAGCACCAACTGATGTTGATGCTGGCCAGACTGTAAGGATAATTATTTGTAACAGCTGAAAAGGCTTTTAGTTTGATTTTCCTTAGGTTATCAACACTCACAGCCACATTACATTGTTTCTTGTGCAGCCATAATTACATTTGCGTTCCCTTTCCATTATCACACAGTTTTTATTTTTGTGAAAACTGATTTTAATGCAGATTTCACAATTTAAATCATTGCGTATAGCCAGTGTTTTCTTGTGCTGTCTGAGTGCACTGGTAGCAGATCTTGGAACACAGAAAGGCAGCCACAATAAGTGCCAGATTATTTTTTTTACTGTGAAGATAAATTGATTTTTCAAGGCAAAGAACATCATGTCCTGTAAAAAGCCACTGTAAGGTGGTAGCTGCGCTGCCTCAGTGTTTGTGATCGTGTTGGATTGCTGCTTTGCAATAATTTCCACCTATTTCCTCCTCTCATTATTTGTACTTTCTATCTCAAATTGGATAATCAATTCCTAGTGAAACTGAATAACAAGGAGTGGAGATTAAAGAAATTGACCGCTTGATGCAGCACTTCATTACACCTGCTCCTTCTTTCTATCCCATCAGGCCTGCTGAGGTGCGCAGTTTGTGGGCCCAGCTGCGCCGAGATGAACCACACCTTTTATCCAATTTCGAGGACTTCTTGGCCAGAGTGACATCCCAGATCATAGAGGCCAATCAGGAGAAGAAGGAGATGGAGAGTGCTCTCAAGAGGTCAGGATGAGGCATTTAGATAGGCGTATTTGGCTGACTGAAGATGCACATGTTAATAGCATCATTCACAGAAGCTTTTTCCATGCTTCTTGAATTTGGCTTTCATAGCCTTTTTTAGGGCATATCAAAAGATGACGTAAGCCTAGGCAGTTTTTCCACAAAAGGTACGTAGCATGTTATCACATCTGAATTGTATCCATACAGAAAAGCAGCAACACATGACAATGAGATCCAGCGCTTGTATGAAGAAATGGAGCAGCAAATAAAAACAGAAAAAGACAGGATTGTGCTGCAGGTACACATCAGTCCATAATGTCAAACACGTTATTTTTTACCTTCTGTCACATACTGTACATCTGATTCCCTCTCGCCCTTTGACGTTGTTCACATCTTCCCTCACTCTCACTCTCCCTGGACTTAAAGGACTATGAGCGGTTTCTGTCTCGGAGTCAAGACCTGGAGCTGCAGCTGTCCGGCAAAGAGAAAGAGCTGGAGCAACTGTTCCAGAAACAGAGAAGAGTGAGTGAGATCTATCAAAACAGTTCCCCCGTGGAAAACACTGCATTCTGCAGTATTCACAATGTATGAGAAAGGCTTCACATGCTCATGATTCATTTCAGTGATCCCATGGAGGAATTCTGTCAGACTGTCAGAGCAACAACTCACGTGAGACACAATAAACAAGATGATGGATAACACAGAGTCATAAAAACCTAATAAAATGATTAGGTACCACTCAACAATGCATGCATTGAAATAACATTGAAATACAGGGATACATACTGTATATATGCCCCCTGCCTACCTAGTGAGGTGAATATTCTTGGATTCACTAACATTTAACACTTCATAACATCAATGAGAAATGGAGGCATTTAGCAATAATGAATGTTGGGTTGATCCCCAGATTATGACCAATCTCACTAATTTAGCATACTTGATATGTACAGTACCACGAAATGTCAAATTTATATAACAACATTATCCTTTAACCTTCAATTATATGGAGTTGTTATTTTGAAACTTTTATCAAACATGCTGTAATCAATGCTTCTCCAGTGAGCTTCTTCTGCAGCAGCATCAGCAGCAGCAGCAACAGACGTTTGTGTTGATAGGTCCTGATAGATGTTAATAAATTTTGTCACAGCTTTATTTACACACTTGCAGCCAGCCTTTTAAATCTAATTAGTGGACTGAAATGAATTCTGATCACGTCAACAAGGACTTCTCTTCTCTCCGCAGCACCTCAACACCACTAATTAATATGTTGGTTGTTTGCCAAGTGTTTACTAAGTTTCCCGGTTGTAGAGAACAGTAATACAGTGGGGTAACTACTGGCTTTACACAGCATTAGAAGCATTTAGTTCGGTGTTGCTCACTGCTGATGGTCCCTTTATGTAATTTCAAAAGGAAGCTGATTGCAGCTTGTATTGTGTCCTCATATCACGCTGTCACACGTTCATCCTATGACTGAGGGGTCACTGTTTACTTAATAGCCGTGCTTTTCTGAGATGTGTAGAACATGTGTATGCACACGGACTTTGAATATGAATGTGGTACACACATTACACATGTCAATCAGAGAGGCAACGACTGGCTCGTCCAAAAAAATGTTTACGTGTCTTGTAACTGTCCTCACTTTTCTTGTTTTCTGTCTCCAGCTGGAGCATCAGTGCCAGGATCTTCATAGTGAACAACATGTGACCAAGGTGGAGAACGTGAAGCTGAAGCAGACTAATGACGAGTTGGCGCGGGAGCTGGAGCACACCAGCCAAGAGCTGATCTTAGCGCAGGAGCAGCTGGGTCTGCTGCAGGAGCAGTCCACACGGCTTCACGAGGAGAAGGAGATGTGAGTTGCAGATGTGAACACTGTAGCTCGTCACGGATCCTCAGGTTTCTGTAAATCTCCAGCCCTGATTGTTTGGGCCTCTCTGTTTATTTTCTTTTCACAGTGTTCAGGATGCAATCACATGTAATTGCTGTAAACAAACAGAGCGGCAGTAAAACATGGCAGTGTGTTCATACACAGTTTATACTGTAGCGAGCAAGAGCTGAACAGCTACCATTTGTGAGGCGTATAATAATAGTATCAACTGTCTTTCCCTTATCTGGACGTGTCTGTTGTCATCAGGCTGTAAAGCTATTGAGATCATTTACATGGTGATACTGGGCTGCCATAACCCACAAATTATTTCTGTGTATCTCATTCATATGATACCTCAGAGGTTTTTTCTCTTACGCTGTTCATCCACATTGTTACAAAGAATGGTCTCATGTTTCAAATACTGTGATACTGTATCTTCAAGAGAGTAGAAAAGAAAATATGCAGCCATATCCTATTAACTCACTCTTCAATGTTGCCTTCTTTGCTCTAGGTCATATTTTCTTGCCAGTTTTTTTAAGTGTCAGCTCAATCATAGTCATTAGTAATAAAGGATGCATTGTTCTTTCAACACAGGGAAATCTACAGAGTGACTGAAGGACTGCAGCGAGAGCGAGCAAGCCTCCTGAAACAACTGGATCTGTTGAGGTATGATCAGAAGAAAAAGGCAGCTTAGATATTGTTTGTTTTTATGCTGTTGTAATTTATATGATGAGTTGGGAAGCGCAGTCCACAAATTGGAGTCAGTTATGAGACAGTGTTTTGTTTGTTAATCAAGTAATGTTATTATGTGGAGACTACAGTAGTCGGAGCTGAGAATCAGTTCTGTGAAGCAGAACGGGTCATGCCAGTCGTTGTTTCTCCAGTCATAGATATTACTGGTATAGTCTCATTACATTTATGATATGAAACTTATTGATGTCTCGTCATTACAGTATTGGTCTGACATAATCATTTTACACCAACTCCTCAGTAGGTGATTGAGCTCATATTAATGCAGTGGTTACAGCACAAAGCTGGACTGATTAGTTTAGTTTATTAGTTTAATAAGGGACAATGTGCAATTACATTAATCATTTAAAGGAAAAAAATGAAAAGATGGTTGCACCAGATTTAGCTCCCAGCTAATTTCCATCTGTAGTCCCTACAGATTGGTTTCTGAGCCTAACATCTCATTTAGAGGGAAGTAACTGCTGATTCTATAACGATGTCTACAACTGTATCAGGGTCAAGTATGGCTCTCACCATGTCTTTGGTATGTTTATTTATTTCTTCTTATATTTATGTATTTCTTTGTTGTGTCCAGGGAAATGAACAAACATTTACGGGATGAAAGAGACATATGCTACCAGGTATGTGCCACTAATTAAAGCAAAATTAGTTCCGTAGTATTTATATTCCAGCACCTCACCTTTTCACCTTTTTAAAGATGATAGAGGTAGAAAAAATGTCAACAGCAAGCCTGAATCTCATTCCACAATTTTGTTCTTATTGCGCATAAAAACTTTGAATTGTAATTCTGCAGAATCCAAAGAATTCAACACCGTATTTGAAGCCGAGGCCTGTAAGCAGTGTGATGAAACAGACAAACACAAATGTCTTCAAAAGGTAAATTCACATTCATCACGTTTCTGCAGACATTATGTAGAGTTTTTCTTTAGTGGC
Organism: Trachurus japonicus; assembly: GCF_045865225.1. NCBI lineage: Eukaryota > Metazoa > Chordata > Actinopteri > Carangiformes > Carangidae > Trachurus > Trachurus japonicus. The sequence continues at coordinate 25,441,783 of NC_140912.1, forward strand.
TTCTTCGAATGTGTTGGTTCTGTGCCTGTTTCCATCAGTCATGTTGGCTTGTAACGCTACTTTGCATCTGCAGTGGAGATGAGGAGGAGCTGACCTCCAGCTCTGTGAGGCCGAGTCTAGCCAACCAGTCGAGAGGGCACCTGCAGAGGATCATCTCCATCGAAGAGGACCACCTCCCACACTTGCTCCAGAATGACTGTCAGGCTCAAACCCCTCTGCAGGAGTGTAGTGAAGAAGGAGAGGACGCCTCAGACAGCGAGGAGAATATAGACTTGGTCATGAGTGACATTTACCCACCTGGGTCTTCTGCGCAGTCAAAGGGAGACGTGGAGAAAAGGGAAACCCCCACTTCTCCGAGGGGTCAGCCCGTTGGCAAGGAGACCAGCATAAGTGTAAGTATGTGGGCATCGAAAGCATGTAAGCTCTACTTGACATAGAAAAATGTAATCTCTGTGATCGACATTAAAATTCTGCATTTATTTTAACTCATCAAATGTTTTTTTCTGTTTCTTGGAAAAAAGCCTTTTCAAACCACATAATATAAACTGTATTGGGAGGAAACAGGTGTTACTGTACATTTCTCAGTGAGAACTCATCATTATCCTGATGTAACTCAACTCACAAAAATAAGAGCCAGCCACCCGACTGATTACTTAAAGGGAGTTCCTAAGATCTCCTTCCAATATCTGCTCCCATGATTCCTCTCTTTGTCCAGGATGAAGGCAGTCCCTCGCCTCCTGACCGCCTCTTCAAGGTCGTTTTAGTGGGGAACTCTAGTGTAGGAAAGACCTCCCTCCTTAAACGATTTTGTGACGACTGCTTCCACCCTGGGACTTCTGCCACAGTGGGTACGTACTTTACACACACTGCAAAACACACGTGCACAAACTCTGAGGTCAGCCACATGACGGGGTGGTTTTGATGCTCAGTTCCTGTGAGCAAAGGCAATGAAATGGCTAGTCCTTTGGTTGACCTTAAACTCTCTATGTGTTTGCCTACAAAGCACTTCTATGCACCCAGATGAAAAGAGCTTCATGTTTTGGTCTGGTAACCTCCAGCAGGGTGAAGTATTTTGCTTTAAGCACTTTTGACACAGTTTGACTTTTGAAGAATGTAACTTTTCAAACGTACAAAATAAAATGGAAGTCCTACAAGACAAAGCACTCCACTTAAGCCTTTTAAATTATGGGTTGTGTACACATTATTAAAGTCTGGAGTTAGCACAGTATGTTGTTTTCATAGATAAAAGCTCTTATCTAATTTCTTTCATTAGTCTGGGTATCATTTGTTTTATTAAAGGGATAGTTCAACATTTTGGCAAATTGGCCCATTGCCATAATCGCTATAGTCATAGCAGTAGGTTCATTACCTTTATTTGTCGGTGTAAGCTATTTTCAGTACGGCGGAACGCAGCAGCTGGCTGCTCAGAGCTACGCTATGGAGGCTAACGGAATTTCTTGGTTTCCCTCATTAAACTCATCAAATTCAACATCCCAAAACTCCACAGCGCTTTTGTAGACAAGTTGTGAGCTGCACAACCACCACGCTATGAGATAACGACGGAACGATACGAAACGGAGCCGTTTTCGAGGTAAATACAGGGTAAATACGGAGACTGCTTGCTGAAAAACTGTCCCTGAACGCAACGCGCATCAGCGGTTTTGTATGAATTTACCTCGAAAACGGCTCCGTTTCGTATCGTTCCGTCATTATCTCATAGCGTGGTGGTTGTGCAGGTCACAACTTGTCTACAAAAGCGCTGTGGAGTTTTGGGATTTTGTATTTGATGAGTTTAATGAGGGAAACCAAGAAATTCCCTTAGCCTCCATAGCGTAGCTCTGAGCAGCCAGCTGCTGCGCTCCGCTGTACTAAAAATAGCTTACACCTACAATTAAAGGTAACGAACCTACTACTATGACTATAGCAATTATGGCAATGGGCCAATTTGCCAAAATGTTGAACTATCCCTTTAACTCAATTCTGGTTAGTGTGCACATTCTCAGTGTGAGTATTTGTACAGATTTCTACAGTTATCTATGCCATAGAAATATGTATGATGTTTGCTGGTGATCTCCTTGTCTCTATGCGCAGGTATAGACTACAGTGTAAAGACAATAACTGTGGATAACAGCCAGGTGGCACTGCAGTTGTGGGACACGGCCGGACAGGAAAGGTGCGGCTTCAGCACATGAAATGAACACTAGACAATCATCACAGTTGGATAGATTCTTTACTATATTCACGTAATCTGTCACTGTCACTCTACTGTATGACACCTCACCAACACTAGTGCTCTTGATTGAAAAAAACACAGTGCTCCATCATTCAGTAGCAGACTTACAGTAAAGTTAATTTCATTCTCTTGAACCTCAACGTGCAAATTGGAAAACGTTTCTCCTGCGTTTTTACAAGCTGTATACACAGAGGGTGTTGTCTAGGGTGTGGGTTTTCTAGTGTACTACCAGTGAAAACACAACACTTCCTCTTTTTCCTGTTTCCTTCTCCTGCAGATATCGAAGCATCACCAAACAATTCTTTCGCAAGGCTGATGGTGTGATTGTGATGTATGACATCACAGCTGAGCAGAGCTTCACAGCTGTCAGACAGTGGCTGACGAGTGTAAAGGTGACACAGTAACATTCGCTGCAGACACATAACAGATGGTTTTATTTTGCTATGTGTGCCTGACGGTGCAGTTTCCTTACAGTACACTGTTCTCTAAGATGCAGAGTGGGTGTGTGATGAATATTTATCACAGTATATTAACATAGAAAATATGAGACAAATGTAGGTCAGTCGTTGCATCTGTTCACAGTGATGTGTCTATTCACTGCTGACTGGTTTTCCACTCAGGATCAAAGAGCGACAGTCGTCCTTTAACCACAGTGGACTCTCTCAAACTGATTTCCTTTTGTTCCGTATTCTTTCCTCCTCTTCCCTTCCAGGAGGGTGCAGGCGAGGACATTCCCATTATGCTTTTGGGAAACAAAACAGACAAGGAGATTGAGAGACAAGTTCAGAAAGGAGTGGGCGAAAGACTGGCCAAGGTCTGTCTCTGTTTTATTCTGCTGAGTTCAAAGTTCTTTACAAATCAGTGTTGGTTACAGACCACAGTCACAAAGTGGTGCCCTTTTTTTTGGAATTAATGAAAGAAACTCAATTACAGTTGAATAGAGTTATATGTGAAAGCAGTAGGATTCTGAGGGCGTTTTATCTTCATCTTTTGTTCATCTACTTTATTCCCCTCGACTGTGTTTTTTAATGTAGTTTCTATGGAGACGGGAAAGGAGTCTGTGAGCCAAATTTATCATAGGAGAATTTTTTTCCCCTTGTTGCTGTTGCAACTATTTGTAATGAGTGAACTTAAACGTTTATTGATAGGTAGTTGACAATGCCGTGCCAAACCGTTTATTTCGATCCCAGGAGCATTTTTCTTTTGTAGCATTGACAGCTTTCTTCATTTGCCTTTTTCAGGACCACCAAATGACTTTCTATGAGTGTAGTGCATGCTCCGGGCACAACGTGGTGGAGTCCATGGTGTATTTAGCCAGGTGAGCATGTGGCTGAGTGAGTGTGTGACTTAATGCAACATGAAAACCAAAAGAACAATAATTGTGTTTGACTAAATATGGAACTATTGTCTGCTTGAGCAGCTTTCAAAGTGGGATTATTTCTGCACTGAAATAAGGCAATTCATAGAGAGCCAAATGTTTAATTTGTGCTGCAGTGGAGGCACAAAGGACCTTTTCTTGTAAGCCGCTTCTGTACAGCACAGAAGTAAAACAGTCACTTACAAGTAAAAATATCTGGCATTGTTCACATTTTAATTGGATTGAAGTGGAAAATTAAATGTTCATGTCATTATCTACACAATATAGTTCCCTCTCTGTATGTTTGTCAGTGACTTTCTTTAATTTTAGACCTATTGTGAGATTGCGCTGCAGAAAACTGCGCCAGGGCCTTTTTATTCTCCTCACACTGACATTTCTGCATTTAGTAACCACACAGCACTGTTTCAAATGACTCGACACATCATACAACGTTTGCTACATGACAAATAACAGCAGGAAGTGCTGCAACTAATCCCCCAGTGGGAAATAACGACCCTGCAGGGGTTCTTGCAGACCTGATAGAGTACAGCCTACGCAGGCTGAACTGCAGTAGCAGCAGCCACAAAGCACACATCAGTTTTCAGAACAAGTACAAAGCTCAGAGGACAAAATGGTACACATTAGGATGTCCAGTCACTGGCTGTTTCGTATATTTATATCCTTTATTATGTTTCTCAGGATTCTGAAGGAGCAAGAGGACCGAGAAAAGGAGAAGACTGTCCAGCTGGTTAGTGGCCCAGAGAAGAAGAGATCCTGCTGCTAACAGCTAAACAGTAAACACACACACACACAACACAACACAACACATAGTAGCACTACCCTTTACTCACACACACAACGTGATAGTGTGACCACTTGTGTCTGTGAGCAAACATCAAATTGAATGTCAGCTTTCCACCTCCCTGTTCGCCCTGTAGCAGTCGGGTGAACCCCAACAAAAGAATTTACACTGTCACCTGTCACACATTGTTATTGCACTATTCTAAGAGTCTACTCTATATGATTCCCCAAAGTACTAGTTGCAGTTTAAAAGTACCCTAAAATGTATGTTTTATGAGGATGTAGTAAAATAATAATATAAAGATGTACAACAATGTAATGAAAGTTCAACTATTCCCTTTGAGGGTTTGATGTAAAGTTCACTGAACAAATTTGTTCCTCTGGAATCAAACTAAGACTTTTTCCCCTCAAGCTCTTGACTGTAACTCTCAATTATTTATTTAGCTTCCAAAGGCATTTTATTGTATGTATTAATATATTCATTCAGTGTTATATGTGTAATTTTTTAGGTGGTTTGTTTCTTCATTTTTGTACACATACAGTCTCAGGCTTTTGGATCCTACTTTATATGAAGTGGACACAGTCGCCTGATCACCTGTAAAATGCAAACAACCATGCCTTAACACTAACTTACTGAAGCTTATGGTGTTCAGTTTTTGTTGACATAACGTCCTCGAGGTGATGTGACTGTGCTACAGACATTGTACTGGTGTCTCAGTTTCTTCACCTCTTGTTCAAATACACTAACTATCATGCAGCACAGTACAGAAGCAACATACATACACGGAATAAACCTAAATAATGATGGAGTCAGTCCAAATGAAAGTCAAATGTAGTGTTTCTTCCCTAGCTGTTTTATATTTAGCATTATATTTTTACAGGTGTTCATGTTATCTTGTCCACTCCATGTAAATTGTACAGTAAGTGAGTTCTGTGTTGTTTTTATGGTACAGGATGTTGTTATGCTGGGATGTTAGCTCAGCTGTGTTGTACTTTTTAATATTTGGGAGACGATACACACCAAATGAAGTTGAGTGCACATGATATTTATTTCAAATCACCTAAATCTGCCTCAGTGCCAAGTTTTTAATGAAAATAATCAGTCACTGTAACTGTAATGTTGAGAAAATGTTGTTACCTTGGAGGTTTTGTTAAAAGGTCCAGATTTTACTGTTTGATATCGCGCTATAGTCACTCATAGTGCTTCACTACTGCCGACTGAGTCTTGCACATCACTTTAATGTAAATATAAAAAATGTAATTAGCATAAAAAACAAATGAATGTGTGTATCATATGTAAAGCACCTGGTAACTAAACCATATGCTCCTGGTACAATAAATTGAAATAAGCTACACAGCATCACACACTGAAATGAGTTTGGACATTACTTTTTATTCTTTTCTTTTCTTTTATCAGTTGACATGACAATATGTGAAACAACATATTCAATATACTTGTGGAATTAACATGCCAATTTATTAGAATCCGTATGACTTGTAAATTATATGGCAATCTTTGTGTTTAAATAGAGCAGCTTAGCTCAGACATGTTTCTGTGGACAGTTTCCAAAGGTGCTCTTTCAATATAATTATACTATCATTCTAAATAAATAAGATTACTTACTATATATAGTTGACAGTAAGCATGAATGATTCTTAACATTGTATTGATTCATTTATTTTTTTGTTTGTTTGTTTTTTTTTGTACCAGCTGTCGCCCTGCAAAATACACAGGGTCACAGAAATAGTCAAACCGTGTGCTCTCAGGAAGCAGCACTCAGCTTGAGGCTTTTTAATGATTGTTATCAGCATTAGTTGCTTTCGTTATAAATGACACAGTGTGTGTTCACACTGTACATTTTGGTTCCAGCCCTGAAAAGATTCATGAGGGGCTGTGCACGTTGTAGAAAGAGGCTGGTTCATGACTGTTTCTGGACAGGACAGTATCATCAAACACACCGTTACAATTTGGGGAAGAGTTGAAAAAAAAAACCCAACAACATTGTATCATATATTGTAATCCTTAGTGCATATTTGAGGCTAATACTATGAACACTAAAGTGATGGTTTAGATGCATTTAAAACCCCGTCTTTACCTGGATCTACATCTGTACATGTCTTAGCTGATTAAATTCTTTCACTGGTAGGTACCTTGGCAATGACCTTAGTAAGAGCACAGGTGAAGTGTAAAGAGACTTTTCATCAGCTTCAATAAACCTGCAGACTGAGATAAGAGTGTAAACTCCAGTACCACATCGTGGAGCTTGTATATATGGCACAGGAAACAGGATTCCTGATCTCATTAGACATACTGTATATTAGATCAGCACAGGAAAAACTGCAGGTCTCGGGTTTAATCAGCATTACACTCACGCCTCTTGACTTACAGTATATGTTATGCCACTGACTAAAAAGATTAAAAACAAGCCTTCTCAATGAGCACAACCTCCAGGTATAAAGGAATATGCATAAAATGATTTAGGGTTAAGAGTGCTTAACAATGAATACTGCCCAGATGTAAACTAAAGAAGCCTCGTCATGGCTTGAGCCTGTGTTTTAAGTGAGAACTTATCTCAAACCAATAAAAGTTGAGTGTTTAATGTCCATACATGAAACTATAGAAAACAGCTAAATGCATCAGTGCGGAAAAGAACTCGGTAGACTTCGGCACTTGGTCAAGGCATTTAGGATGTGGGTGGTGGGGAGGTGTGTGTGTGTTATTGGCATGTCAACATCACAGCTCAAACTGACAACACAGGCCACGTCTGGAGTCCAAGCTGTGCAACAGTGCGAGCTTCGATACCTTCTATTACACACTCACAGAAAGCTACTAGTACACTCACTATGCAAACACGTTACCTTTCACATTACACACACACACACACACAGTGCATACCTAGGCAGGTTTGTCCTTGGCTGTATTGTTTTCCATTGTTGTCAGTTTTTGCTAAATTGATAACAGCGATAAATTAAAATGTTTCTCTGACAATCATTCCCTACAGTACATTGTACAGTATGACATAAGAACTACACCTTATAATTTATTATTACTAGTCATAACAGAATGTGGGCATTACAGTACAACTTCATTAGATGAGCTTAGTGTGTTTTTAAAAATGCCAAACTCTCCCTCAGTGAGGTCCAAGTGATTTCAGGGAGGTAAATACCGAACAAAACACACATCACTCCATCTCACACCACACCACACGTACATCAATAATCTATGACATTCATTGGGACTAGAAAATATTCCTGACCTCTTTTTCTTTTTTTTGTCGGTGTTACATTCAAAACTGTTTAACAGTCAGCATCAGTAACTTCCTGCTTTCATCATGGTGATATTGTCAGTCGGGCCACCTCTGCCTGGTCTTTGGCCTCGTCTTCCCTCTTCACTCTCGGCCCCTATTACATCACCCAGTGTGTCTGTCTGTTGTCATGGGGAGTGTCTCTGTCTCCCTCTGGTGCTCAAGGGTTGTACTTGATGGGTGGAGGAGAGGGGCGGGCGGGGGGGCACCGAGGTCCCCTCTGTCAAACTTAACGCATCTTGTAGTCATGAGAAATAGCTGCTTCACACAGCTGGCCTTTAAAATCCAGCTCGAAGGTAAAGTCCAAGTCGCGCTGCAGGTAAAAAAAAAAGAGAGAAAAGCGATGTAACGGGGGAAAAAATGTAAGATGAGAACAAGCGATTTGGTTTTTTGCTTGTTGACCTGACGGGAGAATATGGTATTATTGAATCAACACAGATTGTTGGGAGTCAGACACCACTCAGAGCGGTGGGAGAGGATATTGTCAAGGTCAACAATAGAAGCTGTTGTCTGTTTGTCTTAAAGTCGCCGCAGTGCTGCTGCCTGCTTGACCGCTATTCAGCACCGAGGAGAGAACAATCTGCCGTGGGCAGGCAGCTCAGGAAATGACTCATTTCTTTGCTGCTTGGCTATATGTTAAAAAAAAAACAAAAAAAAAACACTGATGATTAAACCCTGAGCCCATCATCATCTGTCTTATAATTCCATACACTACTAAACACAATATGAACATTAGCTTGTGCAATACTCACAATATTTTTCTCATTAGGCTTCATAGCAATGCTGCCCACAATCTCCTCTCCTCTCCGCACCGTCAAATAGTCCTCCAGGTAAAACACAGTCTGCTTCCAGTGGGTGTATGGAGCATCTGGAGCTGGGACAAACACATACACACACACACCATTAGGGCAGCCTTTATGTAGGTGGCAAGTTGTGCGTTAAGACAAGTATTGCTTCACTTAACTTTGGATATAATGCCTTATATAACGGCGTCGTATAAAAATCTTCAATAGTGACATCATACAATGTTACATGGGACCATAGGAGCTTGCAACACAAAGCTAAACTTAGTAAAAGATTTGCTAGCTTTAAGTAGTTACAATATAACCCCCTACAAATGGTGCCTTAAAGTTGCACTAAAAAAACTTTTTAAAGTTGGCAACACACCAACTCAATGTCTCGCTATCAAAGCAACAGTAAATACGTCAATGATGCGTAATTTATCCACCCATTTAACTTCTATTTACTGCTGCCAAGGATGTGGAAGTCCATTCAAGTATAGACTGGGCAGAAGTCAGAGGGAAAGGAGGCTGATGGGGCGTGACAGGTCTACCTATAGAGTCTCCTATCTACCTGACAGGAATGCCAGATAGAGAGTAAACAAAATGTACAGAGAAAAAGCAGAAGTAGACTAGAGGATTGAGCTGGTGTGTTTGTTGTGAGGAGCAGGTATCTCCCCCTGAGCTCAAGACGGCAGCAGGGAAGTCAAAGGCAGAAAGTGCATGACATTCTTGACCTCTCCCCTGTTGCTCGAGTCAATCTGCTCTCATTAGCATTTCACGCTGTGTCTGTTGTGCTGCCTTATGTGCAATCATCTGTCTGTGTGTGTATGTGTGTGGAAACATAGGTGGATGGGTGCACTGCAATGTGAAACCCAAGCCCCTAAAACAAATGTGCACGTTCCCCCAGTGACCATTCACTGATCGCTTGGCCGAGATTCAAAAGGTCAGCAGCACTTAAATCGAATTTCTGCCAGCTGTCCTGGGGCAGGTTGGTAGCTCTGCCTTTATACTGAAGCTCTTTGTGTGTCTATAGATAAAAAGAGACTGCCAATCAGCATGGCTGCTGCACAGGCCGGGCTCTTGGTTTACGGGCATAGCTCAGTAAAGACACTGACAAGTTAGCCCTGTTTCTTACGCTAATTCAGCAGATGAGACGGCATCTCTTCTGTCCAGTGTGAAATGAAATCTTTGACCTCTACCTGCCTTCGTCCCCTTGGCTGAGAGTCGGTATTGTATGGGAAGTCAATCACACCACTTTGGCTCTTTGTGCAAATCTATATCTTAAAGTTTTGGCAGACAAAGGCTGACACCGGAAAACTTTCCTTGACAGACAAGCTGACAGAAGATCAACAGAATGAAGGTGTGGGACATAAAATCTTAAGGTTAGCAAATTATTTTTTACTTTTTTTTTAATGTGGAACAATGTCATTGTTTTGAAAGCAAATGTGCAGTCATTCCCCACAGGTATTAGAAAGCCAAAAGGTAAACTGCTCAAAACAGCATTTAAAAGATGTATTTCACTACAAGACCACTAGAGGTCAGTCACACACAGCCTTTCAACACATTGAGCCATACAAAGCTCCTCCAATCCAGCACTATTTGGATCATATCAGCATCAGTCTGATCTGAACTGCCTCTAATATATCGTGACCCTTACCTTTAAAGCCTCATCAAGGACCACATCAGAAAACTTCTTTCATCTATGATTAAAGGTTTTTCTAATTATCTCGTGGGATGATGGCAAAGTGAATTCACTTAAAACACAGCCGGACTTTTTACCTCCCCTATCTAGCAGAGGTAAACCAGCTAACGAGCTTAGTTACTTCTATGAACACCACCCAGGCAGCTGCCTTTTCATCTTTTGATCCCAGTGCTCCTATTTCACTCCAGCTACATTAATATTGCAGTTGATAAATGAAGCTGCCCTGAAACTGAGGAACTGGATTTTGGACTCAAGGGAGTTTTAGCACCAACATTAACTGTTCCATAATTGTGAATAATGCAAACATTGCATACCATAAAAGTCCATCAGTGTATCTGCCCTGTCCCCTCATTAAAGTATGTTTACTTTGAAGCAACCAGTAGGAAACAAATCCCACAAACGATAGCAATGCGATGTTAGACACTTTCAGAAGCTTTCTGTCAGTCTGAGGTTAAAACAGTAGCTCACACATATTAAACTCAAGGCCCAGAGGCCAGATCTGGCCCACGATACAATTTTATGTGGCACGTGAAATAATACACTGCAACAGCTACCGTACAGTCATAACCAAGCAATAGATCAACAAGCTTCAAGGCCTGTCTGCTGCAACAAATCGACACACCGAAGTTGTCTCAGTGATGCACACCTCCACTCTATCTTGTCAGTTTTAGTCTGTTCAATAAATGTCAATACTGTTTGGCCCCCGACAAACTTTGTGTTTAAAAATTTGGCCCCTTGTGTGATTGATTTGCTACCGCTGCAGTAGATTAATGTGGAACCAAGAGCAACCACAGCTGTACAGGAAGGTATCCCCTCCACTTTCATTGACCTTCAGTGAGATACTGAATCTGAACACTGGAGGGCGCTGGTTCATTGCTGAAGTTTCACTCCAAAAGAAAAGAAGAAATGAAGAAAGTCTGAGTTTAGATTATCATTAACATCACATTAACAGACATGATGCAGCTGTAATCTGAGAGAAACCGGAGAGGCACCGTACCAGTGGAAAAACCCGTCTTCTTGTGACACTTGGTGAACTCGATGTTGAAGTAGGTGACAAGTGCGTGGATGTAGTCGTTCCTCTGGATCTGCAGGCAGAACGCTGAGGTGAACGACAGGTCCTCAGCCTTTACTGTGTAGATGTCCACCTCCTGAAAGAGTAAAGAGATGCACACATATGGACTCCATTAACAAAACACTGAGTAAGTACCAAATGATATTAAACATCGCCTCTTTAACCTTCATTCTTAGGTATTTCCTTGGCGTACACAAATTCACACCAACTCTAGCTGTCATGGGAGATATGGGCTGGGAACCCAATGAGGTACGATGGAGTGTACATATGGTACGTTTATGGAATAGGATACTAGGATTAAACCTTAACAGGATTGCAAGTGGGACACTCTGATTAATGGGGCATGGGATATACAGTACATCTTTCTGAGAGCTGGATACCATTATTATAATAAAGAGAAAGTGGAGATTAACGTATTAAAATAAATAATTTTTCAACAAAGTAAAGATAGATGGGCATTAGATATTTGGGGTAAACCAAAGCTGCGCACATATTGTGAAATAAAGCATGTATTTGGCCCAGAAAGTTAGGCTATGTTTTGTATAATTTGTCTAAAATGAAAAGATCCCTGTGTGCTCAAATTAGAGCTGGTTTACTTGGTCTTTAATTTAATTTAATGAAATAAGTTTATTTGTATCAGGGACAATGTACAAAATAACATTAGTCTCAAAATTAGAGAAGATGCTTTGTACCGGATTTAGCTTACTAGCTAAATCATATCAAGACAGGCAGATATGTAGGCATAGCGGTAGACAATAGAATTTGTACTTTGTGTGATGACTCTGTCAGACAAAGACTATTTAGTAAGGTACTGTGGACCCAAAAAAATGAATTTGTGTGGTTGGACGACATGGAGAAGCTAAAGCGTCTTTTTCAATTTGATATTTGCATTTTATTCATATCTTGAAAAGGCCTGGGCAATGAGAAGAAGAGCTATATACAGATGAATGTTGTTAGCAGTCTTAAAGTTAATGTATGTGCCAACAGGAAGGACTGTCTAGTTTTTTTGATGTTCTTAGTAAATGTGTCCTGTAGGACGGGCCACAGTGGTGGCATGACACGAAAATAAAAAAATTCATTCATTCTTATGTGCTTTTCTTGCAATAGGAAGAGCTGAGAAACCGCAACGCTGTGAAGCTTCTGCAGAACGGCAATGTGATGTATGATGTCATGTACAAAACATAAAGGAGACCAAGAGAACTTCATCAAAGGACAAGCACGCCTTGCACCACACCACAAATGAGGCAAGTCTGTCTGCGGTCACGGTTGTGGGAAAAACTCTTTTGTCAGACTCCAGGTGTTTCATTCATGTGTGCTGTTCGCAAGCCAAACATGTGTACGTCCCCTGCTTCCAGTCAGTTAAACAGGGTATCTGATACCTCCTCCTCCCTCTAGGTCCTGTTCAGAACATGCTGTTCTACACCTTGGTTCGCTGCCATATGAACAGCACTGCGACAATACATTATGTTAGCTTTGATAACTGAGTAATAGAGAGGGAGGGGGTGTGCAGCTCACCTGAAACCATATGCTGCAGGGTAAACATGTAGGCAGAGGTGTGGTAATCGTGTTTCATGTACCAGCGATGCTAATAGATATTCGCTGCCTGCTCATCGGCTTTGGTGCCAGATGCCACATTTGCTGTGGAGGAATGAGCCTTATGTTTGTTGGCGATAAAAACATTGCAATATTAATGTCACACCCCCACCCCCTGCTGTCTTTAAATAATAATTACTCTCATTAACATGTTTACCAGATATTTACTCTGGTCATGCAGTGTAAACTTCTCAAAGTCACATTTCAAAGTTTAGTACAGCAACATAACCCAGCCCTGTAATATTTACCCTCTCGCAATTACTCTAAAGGCAAAATAAAAATTTAAAGAGCACCATCATCATGCAGGTTGAATTATTTTTTGCAGGATTATACAAAATAATGATCCTCGCTGTGTGTTGTTACCTTAAGTTTCAAGCAGCACTGTAATAACACCAGGTCCTTGGTGTACTATAACTGGGCTGTACACCTTTAATGAGGTCATGCAGTAATCCATTTAAAGACAATAAAGCTTGTCAGAGGGGTAACAGTGTTGTAGTGCTTTTCCTCTCTCACAGGGCCGACCGATGAGCAGCCTTCCACCACCAGCTTGATTACATCCCATGACTGATCGCTTTGCCAGTTACAGTTGCATTTAAAAATGAATGAGTCTGTTTTTCTTTGTTGTCAATCAGCAGAGAAGGTGCCGAAGTCGGGGTGTGATCATGATCGTGCGGCAATTTTCCCTCCAGGACGGAGGAGGTGAGACGGTGCAGAGCTGTCTAATCAATGCCAGCGATAAGAAGGTCAGTATGACAAGGAGCACAATCAGAGGCCTGATCAGTCTAATCCACACGGTGAAAAGCACAGATGAGGCCACACATCAAGGTCAAACTGGAGCCGCTGCATGTCACACAATATGTTTACCTAATAATCATTGTCGGCAGGTACTTACAGTGTGTTCTTACACCGAACAGGCATAATAACATTATGACCACCTGCCTAATATTGTATCGGCCCCACTTTTGCTTTTGCTGCCAAATAGGCGACAAACTTTCATGCAGTGTGTTATTCTGACACCTTGCTATCAGAACCAGCATTAACTTCTTCAGCAATATGAGTAACTGTAGCTGGTCTTTTGGATCCCTACGTGTATGAATGAGACTTGGCCCTGAGCCTATTTTTTAGACATGTAGTATTTATTGTTTTTTATATTTAGACATAAACACCTTGAACATATGGCAGCAATGAAAATAATACTATAAATAATACTTAAAAGGACACAAAAATATAATACAAAAAGTAAAATAAGATAAAACATGAATAAATGAAACCTGACTAGTTAGTCAATGAATTGGCTTTATGCACAGCTCCACTACTTCCTGAAATAAGCCAGCTCATTTATTTCCTGTTTTACATTATTGGACCAATTGATTAATCCAGGTGTGTCTGACCTCACAACAATGGTCAGACACACCTGGATTAATCAGTTTATAAAGGAGCTGGCTTATTTCAGGAAGTAGTGGAGCTGTGCATAAAGCCCATTACTGAGCAAAGAATATTAGATAAAAACAAACAAAGTAAAAAACAAAACAAAACTGGGGGAAACTGACCACTGCAGACCAGGAACACCCCACAAGAGCTGCAGTTTCTGAGATGCTCTGACCCTGTCGTCCTTGTCAAATTCGCTCAAGTCCTTACTCTTGCCCATTTCTTCTAACTAACACATCAACTTTGAGGACAAAATGTTCACTTTCTGCCTAATATATGCCGCCCACTCACAGGTGCCATGGTGAAGTGTTATTCAGTGTTATTCACATCACCTGTCAGTGGGTATTAATAGTTATACCTGATCGGTGTACATGTATACAGTATGTGTGTGCCGGTAATAATCAGTACAGTTGATGAAGATGTCATTTCCCAGAGCTGTCAGTCATATTTCATGATCTTCACGAGTCCACTGATAAGCTACGATGGAAGTTTAGAAAAATATGATCAATATTTCACTGACCTTGACCAAGCAGGAGTTGGTCACCACCTGCTTTTGGTCCACTACGTCCACCAGTGGTTCCCTCATCGCCACGTTACGGATGCAGGTCATGTCAAAGCCATACACGTTCTCCCACCCTGTCAAATACATGATTGATGAAATATTTAAATATATGTTCTTTTTTATATGTTTGATGTTTATAAAATGCAAACATACTACACACTCTTCTCTTTTTTTTCCAAGTTATCATTGAGTTTCTAGGATGAGAAAAGTCACCAGAGATGTGAATGTTTGGGCTGCGGCTGTTTATTCGCAGAGCTTCCTAGAGCGTGATGTGATCTGTGTGACCTCAGCGCTCGACTCCCTTTTGTTTGGAGAAATTTCCATTTTGATGGATGAAAGTCACATCGTATTGATCAGTAAATATGACAACCCCTTGAACACAGAGTCCACTCTTACCTGGAATGGCCTCACTGCATGTTCGGGCTAAATCATCACATGAATTATTCACTAGGCTCCTGAAAATAGTGCGTGAGCAAACATCTTTGTCGTGAGCCCAGAGGAAGAGAACTGCTTGAGTGGGTTTTCGAGGGCTGGTGATAATGAACAGGTCACAAACCACCGGGGATTTTTGTAATGTACTGTATTTGCATTTCTTGCTTCCCACTTAACTCGGGCAGCGTGCAACCCAGAGAAGCACTAATAACCACAGGATGCTCTCAGAATACAGGTCCTGCATTTACCTCAATCTATAAAGGTCGTCTCTGGACATCTGCCTGGAGAAAAGGAAGTTTGTGGTCGGTATTTGCACCTATGTCTTGCCACGCACTTCAGTCTGTACATGTGCAAACTTCTGTGATACAGAATAATGGCGAACTAAATTGAACTATCCAGGCGTGGAAGGCTTGTGTGTGACTTTCTGTGGATATTATCTTGTGCGTTGTGGTTGTATAATTTCCCACGTGTATGGGGGAGTGCGGGTAGGAGGCCCATGGGCTATGGTTGTGTTTGCCTTGTGTCATCCTAGGTTGTGCACTGGCTTAACATTGACTTTGGCGCCGTTCTCGTACGTGCTTTTGTGTCCAACAGCAAAACATCGCCCACAGTCCTCCTGCTGGGGTTTTAGAGTGGGATGATACAGAGATGGAGAGGCTTGTTGACTTATAATATCAATTATCGCCCCCAGTGTTGTGCCTGAGGAAAAGTTCAAAATCATTTGCAGAGCTGGCAAGCCCGTGTTACTGTACAGTACGAGCGCAACATGCAGTTGTGTGAGTGCGATGCGGGGGCGTGGATGATGTTCGACATCCGTGGTTCATTTATAATGTAGAGACATAATCTTGGTCATAGCCATCCAAAGAGCAACCCCGAGCAACACCGGCACAGTGCAGGTAAGTGGCATCTCACAGTACAAGTTCAGGTTGTGGGCACACTCAACTCCCACACACACTCACTCACACACTCAACTTACAGTGTATTTTGAAGTCTTTGTACTGCCTGTCCTCAATGGCCACCACATACAGAGAGGCACGGTCAGGAAACATTAATCCACCAGGTTTCTGTTTGACAAATGAGGCGAGGAAATAACTCAGCAATTAATCCTGAACACATTAAAACAAGTCCACATTACAGCTCCGGTGGCGACATTTCATTTCTCAGCCAAGAACCAGTTGGAACTATTGAGGCGTCATTGTTAATAACTACAGGACTATAATTATAACCAATGATGAAAAAAAATTGTCAAGCAGAAATATGAGGTAGCTAGATAAAAATGGAAAAATCTTTCCAACAGTATATTTATGGAATAAAAAAACATATTATTCCTAGTTTTAGTTTTTATAAAAACCTAGTTTAAGAATGAAGTTAACGTATCTTTTGCTGTTAGCTGTAGCATTACAGTATGTTAGTAATATGCAACTCTACAATATGGCATATTCCCCAGTAAACTTTGCTCTCTTCTCTAAATATTTCATCACACTAATGAAGCAGTGGCACATATATTCACAGTTATCTGAATAATTAAAAAAAACAATACGAATGATGATTTAAAAAAGAGTAATGGGCTTCCATATAAACAACAAAGCAAAGAATTAAAATACATATTCATTCATATTCAAAAGTTAGCTAATTTCAGATTTAACTGATTGTTTTTTTTCCGAGGATCATTTTTAATTTGGTGGGAAGTCATTCATATTCAACAAGCATGAAAAACACTTTGCAAGGACACAGTGCTTCTTTTTAAAGGGTCATAAACTGTTTTAAAGAGCCACAGTCCCTGATTTAATTTTCTATGAGGTTATCTTCTCAATTATTTTTTCGGACCTAGAAATTTCTTATTGGTTTTAATAACAGAGGTTGTTTTGTTCCAGGCTGTTACTCCCCTGTTGTTGTTATTACAGGAATACATGAACAGACAATATCATGGCACACAACTCCACTTATCATACCAGCCACTTGTCCCTGGCAAAGATGACGGTGTTGAGCATGGACTCATAGAAGAGGCAGTAGCCCATCCACTCAGATATAATGATGTCAACCTTCTCAACAGGAAGCTCCACCTCCTCCACCTTACCTTTGAAGATGGTTATCACTGAAAGAAAGAAAGAAAGAAAGAAAGAAAGAAAGAAAGAAAGAAAGAAAGAAAGAAAGAAAGAAAGAAAGAAAGAAAGAAAGAAAGAAAGAAAGAAAGAAAGAAAGAAAGAAATCCATTTGTACAT
The DNA here is from genome assembly GCF_045865225.1 of Trachurus japonicus. Taxonomy (NCBI): domain Eukaryota; kingdom Metazoa; phylum Chordata; class Actinopteri; order Carangiformes; family Carangidae; genus Trachurus; species Trachurus japonicus. Next base: position 25,459,272 of record NC_140912.1, read on the forward strand.
TATGTGCAATCATGGCATCCCTGCTGTTCATATGGTATCAGCCCAGCTGGGACCTACTTCACATTGAAAGAGTGGATCTTTGCCCTGACTGTGATTAGCTGACTCCGGTTTTGTTTGCTCTGCTTTGGCAAGAAGTTATTGAAGAGTTTCCCTGGTGATTCGAGTTCCTGCTGATTACTTTCTCCTCATTCACAGTCTAAAACCCAGAGAGGATTTTCTGTTAACTCTCCTCTCAGTCAATGTTAATTGGTTGATGCGCAGCAGTCGTTAGCTTGGCTTTAAAAATTTGCTCTCAAACTTGCAGAGGTGTTATACGATACAACATACGCTTTGAAGTTGCACCAGTTGAAAGCATTTTTTTACAAAAATGAATGCAAATGAGCCGAGCCAGTGCAGTGAGGGATGTCAAACAGATTCTGAGTCTGACCATCCTCTAAGATCAGATCCCCTCCTCCTCTTCCTCTCCAGCCTCCTCTCCCTTCTCCTCATGTCTATCACAACAGTAACCTGGGCTGATGGATGAAGTGCAGTGTCATCGAATTGGAGAGATAAGGAACAGCTGCAGCTCTTACCGCTGTCGAGGTGGTTGGACTTGATGATCCTCTCTGAGTACTCTGATATACTGGAACATTCAATCTGGAAGTGGAAAAAAAGAAAATAAAGAAAGGGAAGGGAATTAATCGACCCGCACACAAGGATCTCTGATAGTTTGGAAAGAATGTCTGTAATGCAACGTTCACTGTGTTTGCACTGACATGTCCTCAGTTTCCTTATGAGGCCTTGTGAAGGTGACGGATATAATATAATAATATTGGCAGAGGTCAGGTGGTAACTGGGTCTGTTTACGCTAAACCTACAGTACCAAACCTTCACCAGAGTGTTGTCACAAACTAAACAAGTCATTTAGTTTTCAGCAGTAGTTTTAAATTATTTATCAGTGTCATATCTCCTGCTTGACTTGAAGAGATTGTGGACTAGTACTAAACTATTTTATATAATTAAAGTCATGGCATTTTCAGTTGTACAGTAACAGGAAGGCTAGTCTTTCAGGACCTGTAATCTTTTATTTATGTAAAACTACAACGACAGCACTCTCAGAATATTGCATTATAAATGCAATCCCTGCAAGAAAATTGCTTCTAAAGTCAAAATCCCTCTTTAGTCCAGATTAAACTGATTTGGATGGTAATAGATTTTGGTTATTTCTGGTGGAGCTGCTAATAACTGATATATGTGAAATGTGACAGTTGAAGTAAAAAAAAAAGTAGAAGGTAGCATAAAAATGAAAACACTTAAGTAAAGTACAACTATGTCAAAATTGTACTTGCGCTACAGTACACGGGCAGGATGCTGTATCCTGAAACCTTAGTGAAAGAAGCAACAGTCATGTACATTTCATCTGGTCAGTGTTCCTCATTCGATTTATCACAGGCCGGTCCAATTCCTCCTGTGATTTGGAACTTAATCCAAAATTGAGTCTTTACTTTTAAATCATTGCTCCTGGCAAGATAGTCTGTCCAACACCCACAAGTTGATCTCTGGGGTTGGAAACAAGATCAGTTTTGTTCAGCCTCTCTCTTTCTTTCTTTCTTTCTTTCACTGTGCATGACTTCCATCCCAGTCCTGAGTAAAAACACTGTCGGTTTGCGCTCACCTAGAAAAGCTCTGACATGTATTTCAGCCGTAGACGAAACTCTTGTGATGACTTTATTCCCTTTACACCAAACAAGACTGCCAGATAGAAAACCTGGCAGCCGGTTGGTCGAGGGGTCAAATCCTGAGCAGCCTTTGATTGGTTTTTATCACTTACAGTACGTTTGTGACTTGTGAGCCTGAAGGCAGCAGCTGCTAGTGGGAAAAAAAAAAAGAAAAGGGATCCTCGTCTGGCTTCCTGCACTGAGGTGAATTGAGCGTTACAAGAGGTGTCCTGGAGTCAGTTTTAAATTAGTGGGGGGTACCAGAAGATACAGGGAATTTACTCTCTCACTGATGCTGAAGCCGAAGTGCTGCCACAGCCTTTTTTATTTCAAGTAATTACTTTAACGATTAGTCACTATTCATGTCCAACCAGCCATTTAGCCACAACGAGACCTTGAGCTTTACTTCCATTACTCTTTTGACATTTCAGTGTTCTCCTAAAAGGTCCATCTGCTCCTTTTTTTTAACGTTTTGTTGCCTTTTCTCTTCTTCTTTTCTGGATCTTGAGCAGCTTCTTCCTTGCCTGACATATTATTTGTGTAACTTCCTGCTCTGCCCACCAACGCGCAGCACATGACTGATTTATTGAGGTGCCAGTAATAGCGGAGTTATAAAAAGAACTCTTAGTCCAAACCGAACAAACACAAAATAAGGACACAATTCAGCAGGAGGCACTTGTGAATACCAAGCTTTTATAGAGAGTATAGATTTTTCGCATGAGTGTGCACACTCTGTTCAATTTACCACGGGACCTCTGACTGTTTGTCGGAGGTGTGTGGACTTATTCATGCTGCCAGAGAAATCCATCTGGTCGTAATCAAGCAGAGGACTTTTGAATGAACTCTAGGTGCTCTGGATCATAAAAAAAAAAGAAAGAAGCAAAAGCCAGGCTGGGACCCTTGTCTAGAGAGCAGGCCTAAAAATTGAAGCGCTCAGCTGTGCCTTGGACTTTCATTGAAGAATGAGGTCTACCGGGTCTTTTATTTTATAGGGGCAGGAACTGATTAGACATGCTTTATGGGCAAGTCACCGACTGTGAGGTGGACAAATGAAGGGGTATTTTACATTTTTGGTTGCAGAGTGAACTTCTGCTTCTGCTTCTGCTTCTGCTTCTTGCTGAGGTTTGAGGTTTCTAGTTTCCCCGCTGAGTATGCATACAGGATGCAGGACTTCACATTAGCTCTCAGCCTCCCTGGAGCAGCCCCTGTTCTCTGCTGCCTATTAGCAGAGGACCGGTCAGTCGGGGAGGCTGCCGGTGGCGCCCACAGCCTTCTGACGCAGCTGTCCATTAAAAATCAGACTGTATCAAACTGTGTAAACAAACAGCAAAACTTAATGTTACAACAGATGTAGGAAGACATGCACTCAGATGTGTGTGTGTGTGTGTGTGTGTGTGTGTGTTGTGCTGTCACTGTCAGTTTCAGTGTGTGATAATAGGGCTGCCAATGCCAGCCCTCTAATTGGCAATGATTCCTCATGTCTTGCTGAATCTCTGTGAGGACAGACAGCCATTAGCCATGTGTCCATCAGAGTCACGCTTCAGTGGCAGCAGCACTGAAGCCTGGAGGCGTGTTTACAGTCAACACCCCCTCACACGATGCCTCTTCTTGCACCTCTCACTATAGTGTCAGGAAGAGTCACTGTCACTGTACTCAGCCCTGCAGGCTCCCACTAGGCCTCTTCTCCAGAGACACAGCAAGTACAAGTTTGTAACTTCACCCAGGTGTCATGGCACTTTCTCCCCTCAGCCCGAGCTGTTAACCTTCCACTTACACAGTGTGCTGAAAACAAGTAAAGAAGGACCAGAGTACATCCTGTGAAAGTCTGGATAACAATAAATGTAAATGCAAAGTTGAATCTCAAACTGCAATGTTGAGATGCATACACATACAGTATTAATAATTATTCTAAAGATATAGGGGATTGATTATGTGTAATACTTACAGTAGTATCAAACATGAAAGGGTTCCAGGCACACAACTTAAAAGTACACACCTTGCGTCTTCACTTTTTGTCCAAGAAAAATATGTTGCTTAAATTGATAGACTGCAAATACAGAGGAGTATTAGGGCCACTCATGAAAAAAAATGAGAGGAGGAATATTTTCATTATGCACTTCGAGAATAAAGTCGAAATGTCGAGAATACACTCCAAGGATGTTGCATGCAATTGTCGGTCACACTCCACTACTAATTTGATGGACCAGTATTTCGACTTTATTCTCGACATTTCAAGTTTATTCTCGAAGTGCATAACGAAATAATTAATTTTAAATTCATGAGTGGCCCTAATACTCTTCCGTACTGCAAACCCCTGACAAAAACATACACATAGTACAGTGCATGATTAAGGTTACAGTCCCTATTACTATATTGGTATTAGAGTAGCAGCTATAGAGGTTGAGGTGTCTGGTGGATCATTGCTACTGTAACTATAGAATGTGTTCATGTATAACTAATCAGACAAAGGGTAGCACTATAGCTGCAAGTGCTTCAGTGTTAATGATGCTGCACTGTATAGGAAGGAATATAAGAACTGGATGCTGTCTCTGTGGGGGATTCACCCAATTTTCTTTTTCATCTATGTTATGTGTGTTTATGATTCAGCAGCAGTCTTTGGGAGTTGTGTTCACATTCAGGCCCAGTCACGCTCCATCAACTCCTCCTTGAAAATGATCCGTCTCTCTTCATGTGTTCGTGAGAGCAGCTACAGCCTGCTTCACATGTTTCAGTGTTTAGTGAGTGGAAGAGGACAGAGCCACCTTCAGAGACAGAGACAGAGCAACACTCAAGGCAGTGGAGTCGCTGTCTGCCCAAAGGCCAGGGCCTTCAAAGCTACAAACCCCAGTGACACTTTGCTACAGAGTAGACACAACTTGACACACCAGCTTGTTTACTGTGTCTTTTTAAGTTTTCAGAGTAAAAGCTCACGGCCCTTTAACTGCTTTATTTCTCCTGTGCTGTGCTATGGACTGGAGGTAACCAGCTCTTTGCTACAGGTAAGTCTCCTTGTCCATCTCCTTGTCCATCCATCTCATCTCTAAGCTCTGCCAACTCTTCCTTGTCTTCATCCAATCACAGCCTGACACGCCTGGCCTTGAGCCAATCGCTTGTTCAGTAAACTGTCAACTCTAAACATGTCCTCTCTCTCTCTGTTTGCTGTCATTCAGCTGTCGTTTCAGCACCGGGAACATTTCATGACCCGCCTGAAGTTTACCCTCTCATGAAGACGTTCTCATCCTTGCGCTCCATGATCCCTCATCACCACCAACCACTGTCTCTCTGGGCTCTGAGGGGAAGTTTCCTCTAATTGGAAGGACCTCACACCTCTGGACTGTTTTCCATGGTGATCCACTTCCAGCTGGGGTGTACGTGCCAAAGTCAAGCTCCTTCTGTTCACGGTAAATTATATTGCACTTGTAATTTTTCATATTGTTTTGTTCCTCTTGCTCATCTCTCCTGATTAAAATAACAGTACTACTGCACTGCCACTGTTGGACTTGTAGAATTTTCTGTTATTTAATAGATAAAAAAAAATATCAAAGCATATAATGAGGAGATAAACAAAAAAGGGGGAAATTATTCTAATTTTCGATTGCTTTACTCAATTTCAGCTTTCAAGACTTAGAAATTAATTGTTATGTTAATCATTTACTGATGGGATACAAATCATGGATATGAAATGAAGGCATAGTCTATCCGGATGTCTAGCTCCCTGACATATGGGGTTTAGTAGCACCAAAGAGTCTTTTATGACCACTTGGTGGATCTGGAATTGAAGTCATCACTTTTTCTTTGGGCTCTAATAGAGTCCATATGACAGGATGATGTTCTCGTTGGCTCAGAGCCCAGTCCTTCCACTTTTCATATTGAGCTTTAGGTATTATAAAGGTATATAAGGTTTTTTTTTTCTTTTTTCTTTTTTGGTGTGGAGCTAAAACTGAAGGGATTTAAGTCAAAAGTGAACTAAATCCCTTAAATCTTACGCCCATTTACGCTGCTAAGAACCCTTCCAGACGGACAGCACCAACACAAATGTGAGCTGAGGCCCAAACCGGATTGAGATTTCACTTTTTAAAAGTGGGATGAGAGAGAAAATGAGTGAGGCAGCAGAAGAGGGAAGGCAAACAAACACAAGACACACACAAGGCAAAGACACACATACACAGACACATACACATACACAGACACAAACACATAATGTCAACCAGTAGCACAGAACAACTCTCTTGGCAGTTCTGAGTTAATCATTCCTCCCCCTGAAGCAAATATGCGCTGTCTGAAGCAAAAAAACAAAAAAAATAAGTTCCACGTGCTTATCCCAAGCTATTGGAGTGTGTATCCGGCCGGCATGTATTCTCAGACATGCTCTGACTAGCAATTACTTCTGCTCCGGTATACGAGATAACGGTGAGAGCTCTCAAATGGCCACGGCTCAGCCTGTCAACCTGCCTGAGAGGCCACACGGTTTTATCACCTGCCTGTCAGACAAGATATTTCTTGAAGATGAGAAGTGAGTCGGAGGAGGACGGCTCAAATGCAGGTACAGAAACCAGTCATACATGATGTATCCTATATGTCTGAGCGGCCTGTCAGGCCCTTGATGCCTCCGTATGATAGAGTAAGGCTCCTCCACTGAGAGGAAAGGCGTCTTACCCCGTACACGTGCTTGGCCCCCGCCTTGGCTGCGAACATGGACAGGATCCCAGTCCCGCTTCCGACATCCAGCACTATTTTGTCCTTGAAGACGTGCTTGTTGTGGTACATGGAGTTCCTGTAGGTGAGCGTCCTCACCTCGTCCTTCAGCATCTCCTGGTTTAACATAGGACAAATAACATCAGGAGGACGCTGACTTCTGCTAACCCCTGAGGAGAGAGACAATTTATTTTGTTGAATAAAAAAAAAAACATTGTCTGGACACTGGGAGTGTGGGTTCACTGTGGTATCTGCAGCACAGCAGCGACAAATAACACACACACGCTTCACCTAATCTCACTCTATTCCATCTAAGACATATGCTTCTACATTCAAATCCATGCTTGGTGTTTCTGAATAAGCCTGCAGGATCAGCCTGTCTGCACCTTTTCCCTGTCTCTGCCTCTTTTTCTTTCTCTCTCTCTCTGTGAGTGTGAATAATGTTCAGAAATGACAAAAATACACCGACCTACATTCCAAAAATATAAAAAATTCATCTTGCAGGTCACACGAGAAACGTGCTCTCTTTTTTTATGCTGCTCTCTAACTCCTTCTCTCACCCCTCTTTAGACTGCTGCTGAACCCTATGGGAGGAGGGTAACCACCTAGAAAGACAAGAAATATCAGCTCCCGAGTGGTGGAAATAGGAGAGACATACTGTAATATAACGGCAGGTGGTGAGTAATGTCTCACCGTTGAAAAGTTTGAGGATTTTTGAACAAGCACCAGTCGAGTCCAACACTCAGCTGTGTGTGGAGCTTAAACATGGCACCTGCCCTGAACTGAGCCTCCCAGGCACAAACTTTCTCTCTGATCTCCTGTCCTTTGATGAGACTGGCTGACCGAAACCACAATCACGGCCCTAACCATCCATTACATTAAGCTCTTGGTTGTTTGAGGTTGCCGTGGCAGCAGCACAGATCGGGAGGGTGAAGGAAAAGTCTCACATCATTAAATCATCATCATCTAAAAAGATTATGTTTAAAACAGGAAAAGAAGCAAAGGAAACCAACCATCTGCATTTGAATTTCATTGGTTGTGTTTGATTTCTTTGTTTAACTTTTAGACTTTTGGACATTTGCAATTTAGCCGTTAGTCCTGATGGTTATTATGATGATGACATTTTATCCGGAGAGTTCAGCGCTGTGATGTGCAGTCACTGTGTCTCTGCCAGAGGTTCACTGAGAAGCCACGCCAGTGATAAAACAGGAAGTCATGAGGTCTAACTGTATTATGTGAGCCATTTATGGCGAGGGGGGGAGGCCATGTAAATGTCAACTACATCTGGTTCAATGTTAATCTGTTGCATCTCTGAACACACTTTTACAAGCACAATGCACAGGTGCATTCAATGCTGTTTACTGACTGGCTTCTCACATCCGATGTGAAGAATAAGATTATGACAGGTTGTGTTCCACGTTTGCATTTGGTGAACAACAATATGCATGTTTCACATCTGCATAATTATGAGTGAGAATAACACACCACAAGATTGATTTTCTCTCTCTCTCTGTGATAGTTTCTACAGACGTACCTCATGGATACCAAAATGGGCGTAGGAGTCAAAATAGTAGTCCCGTGAGGTCATCTCCTCTGGACTAAGGAACTTGGACATCTTGCCCCGCCCCGGACAGCTCGGGAGGCTGGCGGCGTGGGGCGTGTGCGGTGGTATAGGAGGCCGCTGTGCATGCTGGATGGAAGGCACAGGCTTGGGCAACGAGGTGGGCTGTGCCGACTGTGATGGTATTATGCGGACCGGCTGTGGCTGCGGCTGCGGCGGCTGCACAGGGAGAGATAAAGGAGAAAAAGACCTCTATTAAGACGGATGACTGGGTTTTGATCGGGATAGCACGCCAAATAAGGATGTGACAGCAACCCAGAGGGCGTGGTTTGCATTCAAGGACATAATTGGCTTAGACTCATTATCAATTCCCCTTAATATTTTTTTATCTGCCCTCGTGCCTCCCGGCTCATCTGTCAGCCTGCAGCTCGCTGAGACCAGAGAGTCCAGCTGAGTCTGGAGAATCACTGATCACTCACATACAGTCTGTCTGCACAGAAGGTACATCCATAATGCCCCGATTATCACCTCTAAGGCATGCTGGGAGAGGTCTAGTCATGGAGTGCATGTATGTGTGTGTGTGTGTGTGTGTGTGTGTGTTGGTGTGTGAGTTTGACAGAGAGGGAGAGGGATGGAGAAACAGCATCTCAGTGTCAGGCCAAGAAGCCGTTCTGGTGTTTATTCTCATTCCAACTTTCTAGCTTCTATAAATACATGAAGGTGGACAGAAATATGTGTTGTTGGACAGCTGACAGGGATATTTCAGTATCATAACAGGGTATCTATTTAATATTTCAGCAATAAAGTCAGTTTTAGTTTATGAAATTGTAGCAAAAAGCACATTTTCTCCTTTCTGCTGTTATCGCTTCTTCAGTCGGCATCTACTGTATCAGTCTGATCTTGCGTCACATTATGAAACATGCTGCTAGAATTTAATCTAGTTTTTGTATGTTAAAGTTTTGCCACTGTGTCTTTCAGAGCGACAGTTAATGTGTTGCACGTATCGTCACCTGTAACTGAGGGATTCCAGCTTCACTGATGAGACAATGGACAACATCCTCTCTAAATATGAGGTACTTTCAGTGAATGGTTTCACTGCCACATTTATCATTCATCCTTCAGTTTACTTTAATAGAACTGACATAGAGCAGAGCCAGAGAGGTGGACAGCCTCATTAATAAATGAAGTCATACTGTTGTGTGATTTACAGCGACAGCACTGTGTGGCACATACACCAGGTCTGCTGCTGGACATGAAGCCAGATCTCTTTCAGTGGAATTGATTTTTCCGTGCACAAGTCGATTGCCCTTCTGTTGCTCCTTCTTCTCCTCTCACCTGGATCCATCCATTCAGAATAACTATCATTCACTATTTATTTATTTATTTCTGCTCTTCCCCTCCGCTGCAGCACAGACTAGGACACGGTGTCCAAGAAAAATGTGTGAAAACCCCAGGGCCACAACAACACGGTGGATCATGATGTTCATATAGGTTCGACAACACCATACTGTGAAGGAGCTCTACAGTATGATGATGACGCCTGATCAATTAACTGCAGCTTCTAACTGAACAAGAGAATTTGTGGTTGAATGATGATAAAATCATGCAAAAATGTAAAACCAAAAAAGCCATACGCATGCTGTGTGACATTATAGTCTGTGCTCGGTAAAGTTCAAAGACTTGTAATAGTTATATAAAAGGTGACACAATTCACGAGGGTTTGACTTTTAATTTAGAAGCAAAGACCAACTGTTGAACTTCTCTTAATCCATTAAGCCATGGTGTTGATCTGCAGAGAGTCAGTGCAGCATCAACCTACTATTTCTGCTATAGATAATCTCTCAACATGTTAATCATTAATGACACCGTGCTTAACTTTAATGTAATGGCCTGAATATGTGCTTTAATTAATCACATGTTTCCATTTAGCATCTGACCTGAAGTGCATCATCAGATCAGAACAGATCTTGGCATGTCTAAAAAAAAAAAAGAAAAAAGATAAAGAAATAAATGAATAAATCAGCATTTGATAAACAGCTGGCTGGAAGCCAACGCTTGGAGTCAATAATTACAAGACAGGGCCACAGAGGAGGTGATTAAGGGTGCCAAGTTTAATACAGAATCAGAGGGTGCGGCGCGGAGAAAACAAAAATCACTACGGGGTGTCATTATGGGACAGATTAAAGTCGACTTCACAGTCCACAGAGGAGAAGCAGCTGCAGTGAGTGTAACTGAGACGCCCCGATACAGGACAGAGAGGGTGGTGGTGGTGATGGTGGCGCTCGTCCTTGTCCTTGCTGTTGACCCTCAACCACACATCAACACATCTGAGCTTCTATTTCAGACTGGATGCTCATCTCCACACTGAGCCCAGACTTGATATTTGAGAAGGACCTTCACTTGGGTAATTGGTGAGTGGGGGGCACGCTCACTTTGGGACAAGTCTAACTGCTGGAGGATGGCCTCTGTTTGTGTATTGTTACTCCTGTGGTGAAGTCAGGGGGTTGGATTGTAGGTAAATGGGTGAACTGTCATGCAATACTTCATGGCTTTCTGCAGGGAAAGATTTTAGTCAAAGGAAATCTGCATTTTAATATTTCATGTCACTGAAAAAAGTCTTTGCTTTGATGCTCCGCCATTACACCTCTGACAACCCAAAACAGCAGAGAGCAGCAGTAGAAGAGAGAGCTCCATCTATTCATCCATCCACACATCAATACATTTATCTAACCAACCGGTGTCCTCTTATTATCATGTATCAGGTTCCTTCTGCCCTGAGATGCACGAGCCTATTGACAAAAACACAGAGAGTGTGAGGAAGAGGGGCTTCTCCTGTGAATAAACTTGCTTTGAGGAAACGTTTCCTGATGAATAATGCAGGAGGTAAGCAACACGAGGCAATCTACAACTTCACAGAGTGTTTGAATCCTGTAAGCAGCACTTTTGTATAAATCAGCAATCTCTCCTCCACAGTATCCAGCCACTGTGTGAATACAGATTTGGCACGGGACTTAATAAAACATAGGGATCATGTTGTTCTCTGCTGAATGTGCAGCCTCCAAAAGGAAAAAAGGAGAGGAGCCAGAGGTGAATGGAGTCTGCATTTGGTGGGGGAAATTGCAGTGCAAGGTTATGAAGGGGCAGTGAAAGCTGGACTTTAAACTACAGAAGATACTTCCTTTCTTCAGGAATCCTCCCATTTAGAGTCCCACTGTGGTCACAGACTACTAGAAACACTGTTTTTTGCTCACCCCACTCTCCACATCCCCGCTCCCTCTGCAAGGTGCTGCTGCAGTACCTTGGACAGCGCAAGTTAATTCCGATCCCAGTGCGGCGTCAAGCAGCAGCACTCGCTCCCCTCCCGTTTTCTCTCCCCATTGCATTTTAACGCAAATGCATCTAGATGGTTGTCTGAGAGAGAACAGATAGTTTTGGCTCCATCCTCCTGTCACTGTCCTGTTTGGTCAAACAGAAGTGAAAGCACACTCCAGCTCCAATGCACATGCAGCGAATCTAACCTCGGGACAGACAGAGGAGAACAGGAACAATGATCCAGTCGGTGCAGTCACAGACATCCTCGCGCCTGCTCGGCACAAAATCCCTATTATATCGAGTGTGTGTTGGGGGGGGATAAACATCCTCATTCATCACAGAGACTAATTACTCCAAGATTGCTGTCTCACTATCCGGACAGTCAGCAGCATCCTGCATTTTTGTCCGGGATGCAACTTCTACTATAGGTAGGACACGAGCTGCGGGGTGCGTTCAGGACTCCCAAGGAGGAGGAAGAGGAGGAGGAGGAGGAGGAGGGGGGGTAATAAACTGAGCTTTTACTTTGCCTATAGGAAAATCAAAGGTGTCTGTCACACTTACCTCACTGCTTTCAGACTCCGCCATTTTTCTCCTGAGGAGCATGCAGCGGGACGAGTGCTTAATTCCCATAAGAGCCAGCAAAAAAAATGTGCTTGCACTTGATAGAAGAAAAGAGAGAGAGGAGGGTAAAAAAAATAAATAAAAGAAACAACACGCTCCTCCCGGTTCTCAGCCTCTTTTGTTCTTTATCATCAAATAATTCTCATTCACATCCCAAACTGCAGTGTTCTTTAGAAATTACAAGACTGTGAAGAGACACAGAAGTAGTACACGAGGTCCCAAAAGCGTCGCAGCCACTGTTGCCATAAAGTGTGGTGGGTCCCATGGTGCAAAAGTTTGCAGTCCACCGGTTCCTGGAGATGAGGAGAGGAAAAGGCATCACTAGGCATCAATCAGCTGAGATTGAGGGAGAGAGAGAGAGAGAAAAAAAGGTATAAATGTAGGCTAACGTCCTATCCCATGACCTGGAGAGCGCAGATATGGATCTCAGATCTCAGAAGGCTGCAGCACTAAAAGCGGATTGTCATGAAAACACAGTTTTAGCCCCAGTTTGATTGATTCCTCCACCGCAACATTGTTTCTAAAAATAGTCGGCTACCAATGCAGCCGCTGCTGCCTCACTCACACAGTGGGAAGACTTGCTGCTGAGTACATGCACAGAAATCTGATGACTCTCATAACGTGCCCACGAATTTCTTATCAACACATTGCCACCATTAAAGTCCTCGTGTGGCCATCAGCTTTTTTCTTTTTCTTTTTTTAATGAGGAGGAGGAGGAGAAAGAGGAGAGGTGGGGGCTCTTCCTCTGGAATCAAAAGCTCTTTGCGCCATTTATTCGCTCTCCATCTCCGCAAAGTGCTGACCGCCGCCTGGCCAGAGAGAAAGTTGAAGTTGGTTTACTCTGCCGGTGGGGGGGGAAAAGCGAGGACGCTCTGTGCCCATGTTGCAAACACACACACACACACACACACACACACACACACACACACACACACACACACACACACACACACACACACACACACACACACACACACACACACACACACACACACACACTCGCACACTCTCTCTCTTTCTCATGCACACACTTAGAGAGAGAGAAAGAGAGTGAGAGTAGGCTACAAGGGAGTGACCGCTTCTGTCTCACTGGCCAGAGAGGCATTATCAGTGCTGGCTGCTGTTTGCATGGCAGTTGTGGCTCACCTGCTCTGTTCACTCCAGGGATGGAGCAGGATATTCTCCACACATACACACACTAATCCATATTGCTGCCCCTTTCTTCTCCCATCTGTTAAACCCATGCAGTATAGCCTACACCCACAAAATCTCTCCATGCACAACTTTGCAATTTGAATCCGTTGTCATGACTCTGACTTCACCAGAATGATCTCTGGAGATCTCTCCCGCCTCACCTCTAGGACTCTGCTGCTCATACTGCAGTGGCTGGTTGTGATGTTGTAAATTACTGCAGAGTGCCACATCGCTTGTCAGAGCTGTGCCACTGTATCTCCTCTGTAAAGTCGTCAGCTTTTTTTTGCACTGTAGTCTATTTTGAGGAGAGGCCATCCCTCTCTTACCACCCACACCACTCGCCACTTGTTACATTATTCAACAGAGAGGGTGGGCAGACACTCAGCAGGCAGTAAGCAGCAGGCACCAAGATAGAAACCTGCCCCGGTGCTCTCTTTGTTGCCTTTTGCATTGTGACACCTTCATATGTCACCACACCTGTTGCATTCATGTATAATTTATGAAAACATGGATTGGTCGCATGCATTACATACAGATTTACTGCATGTACTGTAGGCCTGTTCAGGGAAATAAACATGACAGCCTCACAGGAAAGCTTGTAGATTGATTGCGTGTAAATATAATCAAGAATGTGCAACCAGTTGCTGTTCCATCTTGAGCTACATGCTAATTTTAACATGATAAGACTGCATGTGCCTGCATGCTGATATGAATTACCAAAGGATTCACAAGGGCCATGAATGTATGCATATAAAGATCATATCAATCCAGTTTAGATAGGCTATTTTAGTCTGGTGAACCAGCACAGACATCTTTTTTACAGCATTCATAGCCAACAACACTTGACAAAACCCTATGAAATCTGGGTCTTCCTCCTATATATGAGCATGATGAGGATCGATGTTTCACCACACAGACAATTGATCATACAGTCAAGCAGATTACAGCTAAAATGTTCTTTGATCTGGGCGTAATTACTCTCTTATAATGTGCGGTATATCATTTCTGACAACGGCAGCGGATGAGCCAGCTCTCTCCCTGGGTCATCGCTCCTCCTCAGTCTCTATGCGAGAGGATCAGAATCTGAGATGCACTGAAATCGCTTCAATTATCTCGCCGTGCCTCCCTCTGATGTGTATCTGATGTGTCTTTTATCATCACACGGTTGATTGCTGCTGAAAATACCTTGATGCTTTTTTTTTCCTTTCCCCTGATAAACGAGCAATGCTAAGATCAATGCTAATAGTCCATTGTCCAGAGTTACAATAATTGCTTCCTCCTCTGGTGTATAGTGAGGGGATGTGTTTTGACTCAGTCTATGTGTGTGTGCATAAGGAGCTGGTCATTATCTTTGAGAGAGCACCGCAGCCTTGTGAAGCCTAATTAGGTAATTCTGCCTCTTTCATTTTAACATGAACTCTCTGAATTGTAGCGTACACACTTCCAAATACACACGCAAGTAAGAGAAGCAGCAAATCACTTGGACTTCATTAACTTCAATGTACAGCGAGAGCTACAGGAACAACTGTCAGATGATTAATTATACAGTTTATGCTTCAGCTTGGGCAGCTGTAAAAGTCACAGCACACTTGTATTTGCTGCTTTACTTATTCATTTAGTTCACAGGAAGTTGAATTTAATAAATATTCAAACTTGTATTTCATTTACCCACCCACCCTCTCTCCTGTGCTCTTGTTTGATTTGGACATAGCGTTTGTTCTTTCCATGTCTGTTTATCCACAGTTCACCGTGGGTTCAGCTTCGGCTAAGTCAGTTTAACATACGTTTCTCAGACTAAATACAAGTTTTCATACATGAGCTGTAATGATAGAATGAGGAGCAGATGTTCCTGACAGCCTAACTCAGGTGCTTTGATAGAGAGTGCAGAGTTTTGCTTTACAGAAAAAAAGTTTGGGTGGGAGTTGGGTGATTCGATTTAAATTAAAAATATAAAATCAAAAAAAGCCAATGCCCAAGGTCTTCCGTGCTATTGATGTTTTCATAAAGCATAATTATTGAAATTACAGGCAAAAACCAGTTGGCTTGTCTGGAAGGGTCACCATGTCTCACAGAGTGGACAATAAAATGTATATATAAATGTATATCTGACTTGCCTCACTCTCCTTCCAGCTTTTGCGGCCTATGGGTGTGTTGTTTCATCCCCTTCCTAAGTTGACTGCTTTGCTGTAACATGTGGCCTTGATGATAACACTGTGACTGAAACCCAGTGCCTATGCATGACTGAATATTCTCTGTAAATATTATAGGGAAATGATAAGATAATAGGATAAAGAGAGGGGCTTATCAGCCTTACAGTGCAATACACAAGGCATAAGCTCGGGCATAATGCTGCGTTCATGCCGTATCTGAGTTATTGTGTTTACCAGTTTCACAACGTCCTTTTCTGAAACTCACAAATATCTGACTTGATGAATCATAATTCCCCAAATAGCAGGTGGGTATGGATGTGTCACATTCAACATTCAAGGGAATTAAATGCTTTATTGTCACTGCAGAGTATCTGTAATCTTGTTTTGTGAATGCTGCATCCAATTTCTATGACATGAATGCAGCATAAGGTTTTATTTGCCATTGAAACTAAAGGAACTCATTATTTTTCTAGACTCTGCTTGCGGTCATGATTGGCCATACTTCTGGGTCTGGGCAAGCCACAGAACAATCATGGTCGTCAAACTGCTGCTACCTTACCTTTTTTTTTTTTTTTTTTTTTTTTTGTTACAGTTGATTTAGCAGGAACATGATTCTGATTATCCACTGCTGGTCTGAATTATATAACTGTGACTATTTCCTGGGAAATACAACTTCAGGAGAAATCCAATGTGACTTTATGAGAAATTTGAGGCTTTTGATTAGAAAACTAGTTGATTTTATTATAAACTAAATTTGAACAGGCTTCACTTTGATGTGGTGTTTCTGCCAGTCGATCTGATCTGATGATGGCTGTGTACTGTATTTTCTGCGTGTTACAGTATGAAGTCCAACATCAAACAGCAGAGCAATGCAATGAAATGATTCATTTATAATGTTGACGCTGTACAATGTCATGTACTGGCTCTCCAAAATAATTCTTCAGCATCTCCACTGCAGCTCCTCTGAAATATCTTTCCCTTTCAACATCTTTGTCACCTCATAATTACAACATTCACTTTAACTTTCGCCTCAACCAACCCCGACAACACATCTCTCTTTTGAAGTATTTGTTTCTGAGCATATCCCTGTATCATCATCTGCCGAGGGCAGACGTGCATAGATGTTCTCCATGTTTCAAGCATTTTTCCAACATTTATCTGTGTCATTAACATATGGCAGCGCCTCATGTCATCCAGTTATGTTTTCCATTCATTGGCTTTCTTCCCACTTTGTATAACTGATTTGATTTGGTTCTGGATTTAGATGCAAATAGCTTCCACTCCACTATACTACTACTCCAGAGGAGCGTATGATCCACTTTGAAGCAATCACATATTTTACATGGATTGTGGATTGTTTGTTTCTTCATTTCAACCTGAAGTTGAAAGTGCACATTTGTTTGGTATGCCACGGTGATGTGATGTGGATTTTAAGCAGACTCAATAAGCAAATAGCTGGATTCCGTATAGTCCGTAAAAAAGGAGGAAAGTCCACATTGTAATGCAATAATCACAATCAGCTCATGTATAGTATCAGTCCTTTTATATGCTCTTAATCAGCCCAGCCTAAATTGCTTGTTAATCAAACCATTAACTCGGCTTAGCACACACATTGGGCTGCTGGCAGAGGCACAAAACTGATAATTAGGAGAGACTAGACTCAAATCCCCTTGACTGTTAAATAGTACCTACAGGACTTTATATTGTCAAAGTCAGACCTTGAGCAGTGGGCTTGCAGTCCGACAGGTACCCAGGTGGATCATTGGCCACAGTGAGGCAGGAAAGCCTGGGACCTCATTACTGCTACTCATCTTTGTGTTGTTTATCCACCATGAGGCCACCAACAGCAGATATAGGCTTCGCTGCTGCTGATAGCGTCCACAATTCATCAATCTCTGCCTGACAGTTTGCAAGACCAGCCTCTTTATTTACCCCTCCCCCCTTGCTTTCCCACAAAAAAAAAAAACACTGATAAGGCAACAGTAGATAGCTTCCTATTAAAATTTTGCTCCCTTGTAGCCATCGTCTGTCGATGTTTGCTGTCAGTTATTACAGTGTTAGGACAAATGCTGACTAATTGCACATCAGCAGTGATGAGATTCAAACACGAGATACAAGATGCACACACACACAAACACACACACACTGCAGTTAAAGGCTGTTGCTGTTTTTAGCAATGTGGCTGTTTAGTTTGGCTCTTTTATTGTTTAATGTTGATTAGACCCCTGTGTTGTGAAATGAGGCTGAGGACAAGAACGGATGTAGCGTTCATTCACACCCACTGCAACACAACGTGTGATGAGATGACTGACACATCAAAGCTTGCTGTGTGTGTTGTGGTTTTAATGTTGCCTGATTGTACGAGTCTGGCTTTCGGTTGGTTTGTTAGATACCCAGCAGTCACGCATTGGTGACGGCGGCTTCTGATGATGAACTGTGTTTACACAGGCATTTAAATGAGTCATGTTGATGTTTGTGGTTTACAGAAGTTGATGTAGCATTCGCCTTCTGAGGCTAAAGTATTGCATTGTCCCTAAATAAAAGGGGTAGGTCTAATGCCAGGATCCTCAAGTTGGAAACGGCAATTAATCAAAGTGTCCATGGTTATTATAGCTTGAGAGACATTAGATAACATTATAATTCAACCTCAAGATTAACTCTCACACACAAGACAGGGCTCAAATTAATGTGGGAAACTATAAGAAAATGATAACCACATCAATCATTCTGCACACTGCCAGCGATCGCTGGCTTGAGGCACTGCGGCTATGAGCTGTGCCTGAGCCAGTGTATTTTTGTATTCCTGAGACAGGAGAACTCGCCAAATTATGTGCATCATACTTTCACAGACTTTTGCTCACATTAGAAGTGTTGTTTCAAAGAGAAAGCCTCGTGTCTCCACCTCATTATCAGCTGCTCCACGTAGCACTCCGTGGGATAGGTCTCTGCATTGGAAATGGATCAAATGGAGCCGGCTGAATTAATTCACTGTCGCGTGTGTTTTGACTTTGATGAGGTAAGGTTGGTAGTTTGAGCAGATTCACAAGGGAGCAACAGGAACGCATGTACAGTCCATGTTTGCCTACTGGCTCACACACATACTGTAGCTACTCCTCGTTCCCTATCAACATCTCTCCCACACAGCTACACACACACATCACATGCACACAGACACACATTATCATTCCAGTGTCGTCCTGATATCCTTTGGTGTTTGTCTATTTGATGGGACTTGAAGATACTTGACAAACTGACAGGCTCTTTGTTCCATGTGGCTATGAAGATGAAACAAACAAACCTGCTGCTGTCAAATCCATCTGACTGACAATATGTTATAATATAACAGTTAAAGCAATGCAGCAGATTGTGTATACTAATATTATTTTCACTACCACTGTAGCTACTGTTTTTCCTTTGATGAAGTTACTGACCTGAAAGTAATGACAAACAAGACAAAGCAGGCAGAAAAACATAATCAATTAGAAATGAAAGAAAAATAATTGTAATACTTCAGATTCAGGCTTAGCAGTCATCAAAGAAGGTTCTGGGCTTGATTCCTGGAGCCTTTCTGAGTAGATTTTGCATTTTCCCCTCTGCATGGGCTTAATTGCCCATGGGTGTGAAAGTGATTGTGTGTCAGGCCTGAGATAGACTGGCGACCTGTCCAGATGTTGTCAGGTGTCAAGTGGGACATCGGGTGACTCTTAAACGGTAGCCTATAGGTAAAGGATGGATGGATGCATTAGCTCTACTTAACGTAGCAATTAGAGAACAGTAAAGGAGAATTAACAAGGCTATATTACTTGATGTTTGCATTACTTAATACTCACTTAGGAGGGTTTAAAAAGAAATCTTAGGCTGAAAAACTAAGCCAACTCAGCAGTAGGCCTATTAGAAAAAACACACTTCCTTCAATGGCCTCTTGAGTCTGGCTTCAAAAGTGAGTCAACACAGATTCCTATGTTGAAATGTCCAACTTTGGGGCGTCGTTTAGCTCAGTGGGTAGAGCAGGCTCCGAATATGCAGAGTCCTCACCGCAGCAGCCGTTCAATTTCATCAGTGCCCCTTTGCTGCATGTTCTTCCCCCACTCTCTGTCTCCCCATTTCCCGTCTCTCTACAACTGTCTTAACAATTAAAGGCATAAAAGCCCCCCAAAATAAAAAAAGCAACAAAAAAAACAACACATTTTGATTTATGTGCCAGTTTCCACTTTGATTGAAGCTATTGGTGAATTATAACTCAGTGTTGACATCTTTTTAATGTTTAAATTTATTATATAATATATTTTTTGAGGGCATTCCCATTTTGAGTGACAGGTGGGTGAGCGCCTGCCATAAACCAGCATGCAACAAAGTGTCAGCTCCGCACAAGCCCCTCCTCCTCTTTGCCCATTTTTGTATTAGCCGGAAGTTTTGGTAGATTCGGCAAGATGGCGACGTTGGAACATGGATGTGTTAATGACGTCACGTTCCACCTGTAACGGTTAAGAACGGAGCCCCGTGTAAAAAAGAAAAGAAAAAGAACGGAGCCCCGTGTGGCGACAGCGAGTCTGGCACTTTATTGACACTGGCATTGTACCCCAGCTTCTTCCACCTGTCAGTTTCGGGCGGACGAGGACGGGGAGGATCCAGGAGAAGAGGAGATGGAGCAGGAGGAGGAGATGATTGGTGGCGCCAGCTGTGATGCTAACGTTAGCTAACGACGTGATGCACCCATGCAGACGCCCATGGAGGAAAGGCCTAGCTAATTAGCAGAGATCTGTTGCAATGTTGCTCGGTTTATTGCATACAGTAGGCCTACAGCTGGCTTGAGTATCTGATTGACATGGAGACAACTTTGTCTTTCATCTACCGATGTTTATGTGATGGCACCGGTCCCATTCAGGAACACTTTGACAACAACAGCTGAGGAACTGCACTTCTTTGAAAACTCAAGTGGTGAGTGAATATTGTGTTAACTACTTTTGGAAACGCTACTTGCTTTGTTTTTGCATTTTGCGTGGCATGTTCATTTTAATGATATAGTCTGGCTTGTCAGGCTAGCATGTTGCTGCATCAGGCTTTCTCTTGCTTGCCCGATTGTTTATAACATTTATTTGCATCATGGATACGCATTGTTGGTGATCAGTGTTTCAGACTGGCCCTAAAGCATTTAGCCCTGTCAGGATGAAAAAACAGGAAAACTGACATTCGTGTTCGTTTATTCCAAGAGAGGACAAACAACGACGTTCCGGTCAACTATTTATTAAATTGGATCATCAAAGGAATCAGATACAAGAAACTCTCCTGTTCAGGAAATCGCAGTCTGCAAGCAGTTAGCTGCAACCACCATCCCAAGAGAGCGAGAATTCTCTGTCTTCTGCAATTTGCATCTGCCCCAGACAAAGACGTTACATTAATTCTTAATACTTCGTACTATGTGTGTGTAATTAACTCTTATTGGTCAGAAACAGGTGGGGAGTGGCTGTGGTTTAAACTTGGCCCTCCCTTCGTTGGTGCCCTCTGGCTGGCACATGTTGGTCCCATCTTCCCAGCACACGAACCTCCGGGCCTGAAACACAACAAAGCCCTCCCTACACTGACATAACTTAACATCCCAGGTGTCTGAGGGGTCAGGGCAGATAATACAGACCATTAAAGCTCTTCCTCACAATGCTTCATTCAGCAGGCCACAGGCCTCTCATCCTCTCCTCCCTTCGGCCTTGGAGATGTTTTGCTTTCACTGTGGCTCTGTGTGCCCTCAGTTTACCTCTGAATGATCAAACAGGTTACTGGTATTCATTGCATTATGAATCAGGCTCAACATACATCTATATGGTTTGCTTACAAGTTTCAGTTATCTTTAAACTCAATGGGTTAGTAAAAAACATAAGGCACAACAGGTTAGTTAAAACACAAGGCTAAACTCTACTACCTACTTAAAGTGAATGCATTCAGGTACATAAAGGCAAATGTTTCACACCACACACAGGATTAACTTGTTTAATTGGGTAAAATGTGTAAGTGCCCAATCTAATAAAACAATCATCAGTGAGATATATTCAGTGTTGATCAGTACTGTCAAAGTGGAGAATATAGTGTTAGTTCTGGTGATGAGGTAACTGTGTGCAGCTTTGCAGTCTCCAGTGTAGAGACACAGGTTCAGCTTTATTTCATCAGTCAGTAAAACATTGGTGTTCTGTTTTATTTATTAATCAGTAAGGCACAATATCAACTTCAGTTAGTAAAAGGCAAACATTCAATGTTAAGACAATTTTCACCCTAACAGCCCCTAAAATTTGAGACATGTGCAAGTAAATTTTTCATGCAAGACAATTGTGTGCACCCCTTTTTCTGCTTGCACTCTTAAAGTTTCAAGTTATGGGCCATTGTGCTCCTAGGAAATAAAAAGGTAGTCTGGAGCCCTGGTGATGTATGCTTATGTGGCTGTTCTGGTCTGGTTATAGTAAGCTACATGTTATTTTAAGACTGTAAAATCTGCAGCATTGGGTGATCTGTGTGTTAAATTTGCCCTATATGGTCCATTCTGATCTTGGTGTTATAACTGTATCTGCTGATGTCTGGCTCTGTTACCTGTGTGCATTTGTGCGTGAGTGCTATTCTATTGGGCTGGGCATCATGCATTTACATTGAAATCTGGCATTGACTTTAGCCACACTGCTGTGTTTATAAGCCACACTGTAATTCAACCAGAGAAAGAAAAAATAGACAGTGGCCTTGCCACTGACATTGTGCCATGTTCATGTGGTGTGTGAGGAGTTAGGAATGATAGCAATGGGAATGATTTCTGTTTGGTGATACTTGAACATCCTTGCATGTGGGCAGTGCTACGTCTTCAGGGCAGATTGGAGGCTGTAGGAAGTTGTATAGGAAAGTAACAAGAGATGCAGAGGCCAGCTGGTTAAGGTGCTAACTTCAGTGCTTTCCACCCCTGCAGTCAGCTCTGAATGGGTGCAGGGATGAGGTCTAATGCTTAAGTCATGACATCACTTCACAGCTATTAATTCTAACACTGCAGTAATAGCAAAACTTACAGCTCCTTTAAAATACTATGCTTCTCCGTTATATCACTAAGTGTTTAATTATCCACGACACCACACTTCAGCAGCACTTCAGTACTTTTTAGCATAGAAATGCAGTTAACACAGTAAAAACTCAGATTGTTGACACAAGAAGAAGCTAGCTCTGGTGACCACACAGGTAGCAGCACTTAAAATCCCCTCCCCTCTGTGAAGCTGCTGGGCCCTCCAAATCTGACAGTAACCAAGTGACTCCTGAATGTAGCCTTTCAATAAAGGGTTACAACTGAGCCAAAAAAAAGTGATCAAACACTTATCAAGCTCTCAGTCAATCCAGGGAAAAAGCCTGTAATTAGTAAAGGTAAATCACAACTGTTGTGCTTGTGCTAATTAAAGGGTGAGATAAAGTTTCAGAGATACTTGAGATAAATGACACATCTGAAATGAAAATTTATTCTGTTTATTCCAAACATCAAAGTAACACAATTCACAGTCTGACTTTTTTTTTTAACAAGTTCAGCAACAAAGGACAAATTCTTGCAGGAATATATTCTCCAAAGGCTGAGTCACTCTGAGCAAAACCACAGCAGTCACAATTTCTGTCTTTCCCACCGGCCCGCTCTGTGAGAAAATTGAGGTTACACTGAGCGATGAGGTGAGTAATCTTATGGCGTCGTAGGAGGGCATTAGGGGCATGGCCTACATCCTTTGGCCTAGAAACAAACAACTTGTGTGTCTGGAGGCATGGCAGATTTTGGGAGGGTGGGGGGATTGGATGGGGTGGGGTGGCGTGGCGTCTTCAGGTGCCTGAAAAAGATACAGATGTCACATGCCATTTCTGATCATTTCACTCCCACTATCCCACTCAGGATATCTGACACATTATCAATATATTTCACAAGCAACTGAGTAAAGACAATTGAACACAGACATGAAACTAAACACAAAACACAATGTGCTACGCTGTGTAGAAGTTGGTAGTGTCCACAAAGTCAGCTTTTTCAGTTTTTTAAATGAGTTCCCTTAGGAATGAGAGAAGACCCACCGACCTAATAAATGCAAATGATGATAAGGAGGACTGCAGTGTAAACGTTGGCATCAAACCTTGCCAGGGAATAGTGGGTTAAATGTTTGTGCCTTGGTGTAGTTTTCTTGCACTCTGCTCTCGCTCTCCTTTTTCTCTCCCCCCCTGTTTCCCTCAAGTTCCTGCAGTTGTGACATTCTCTGGGGAGAGGATCCATATTTAATGACCCAGCAGAAGCTGCATGGAAATGGGCCACTCTAGAAGCCAGCAACAGGCCCACTGGCTCCTTTTTAATGCGGCACAGATATTTTAGGAAGACGGTTAAACACATAGTGTGTTCTTTCTACCGCTAGGGGTCTCCTCAATCAAAACGGTAAATGAATTTGTCATGAATTTGCGTGGGATTTATTTGTTTTTCCCAGTTTTAGATTCCCTCAGCGTCAGTTGTTCAGGAAATCTAATAGATCCAATGATAATAGCTGCTAGCAGCACAGAATAAAGCAGTTTCACATTTTAAAGTCAGTGTTTTGTTGATGCTATGGGACAGGAAAGGTTGGTGCTACCTTTTGATTTATGATTTTTTTAATAACGTATGAACAAGAAGTTCAGGAAGTCTTTATCAGCAGCTGAATTTTGCACAGATTCGTCGTCATCGGGCGATTACAGCTGGTACTGTAGGACAACCCATAAAGCTGTTTCACTTTAAAACTCAGGACTTTGGCATGGTCTGGGGGATCAGGGATTCACCTGGAGGAGCACGTACCTCCAGAGCTTAGTCCAACCTGCAGCAGCCTCGGTCCTTCCCCCTTCCACTGTACACAAATAAGGGCAAATATAGGAAAGAGTAACTTTCAGTGATTCATTGATGTCATGGAATAGCAAACTAAAACTGCTTACTTTTGTTTCTTTAATAACTTTTGAACCAGGCAATGATCAGTTTGTAATCTGCTCCTATGCTTGCAAACCCAACGCATCTGTTTTGCAGCATCTCACACAGGCCAATAGGTGTGACGAATCGTCCCTACAGACGAGAGCACAGGTGCAGGGAAGCGCTAAGGAAAATGTACGGAATTACAGAACATTGAATAAATCACAGGGCTTTTCGATTTGTTGCATTGTTTGCAGTTTGCACCACCATGTTCAGGCAGCGAAACAATACTTTATAATTTGTTACACTCTGGTCACTTAATACAGTAAAAATTAATCCAGTGTCCCCATATAACCCCTTCCTGTTCAGAGACAAAGCCATGGTTTTTACACTTATCACGTCCTACTAATCCCAGAGAGCGTGGAGAAGTGGCTTCTCGAAAGTGTCAATTAAGCACAAAAGTGCGGACCTTCTTGCTGAACATGATGTGACCTCATTTATGCTGATACGGCGCATTCACTTATTTGCAGGCTGCTCAGGTACAATTTTCTTCAGCCATGTCCCACAGCCTCTCCTGACTGGCTGGTGGTCTCCTCCTCAGTCTGACAGTCATGTGCCAGAACAGGATATCCAAGAACAGATGCCAAACCCCCCTGACTGAATCCTTTTTAAAAAAGACTACTCCACTGATTTAGAATTTCAATCTCAATTTTCACCTCTAATTTCAACCCATCTTGGATATTGAAACTCTGTGCCATGTCTTTGGGGGAAAAGTACAAACCGGTAAATTAGGAGTTTTACTTTCAGTCTCAGTCCGCCCTTTTTTTTTTTTTTAAACATCCCTGTGCAGTGCCCGTTTGACTGTCGCTAATGAAACCGTCTCCCTTTGTTCTCATGACCCTTTTTGCCCTCTTTTACAAAACTCGGAGATGTTCAGTTCCCAACCTGCAGGGACTGTTAAGAACTACTGTATACGCCCCCCCACCCCCCTCCCTCCCTGTCGAGACAGCACTGATCAGCTGCACTGCACTTACCTGCAAACTGCTCCAAGACACGCAGGTGAATCCAACCTAATGAGGTCTGCAAAGTTATACTATACCTTTATCTTTCAGTTATAACTTGTTTCTATAAACTGCCTCAAGCGAAACAATACATGTCCCTAATTTGTGCCATTTGGAAATGATAAATCCTAGACATAACATTCAGATACTGTAGATAAAACTGCTGTTTGTGTTTGGATTGCGCGAAAAACTTATTTTGATAGATAAATGGATGTCTAAGGCTGTCACAATCATGAAATTTTGGTTGACGATTAATTGCCGTACAAATAATTGCAATTAGCGATTTAATTATATAGTAGAAGTGTAAACATAGTTTAATATTACACATAAACCTTGTGAAAAAGAGCCATTTATTGGCATTAAACATTGGAACACATAACAAAAAATTACATTTCTGTTTGACTTAAGGCTTTGCAACTACATCCATGATGCTAATGTCAACAATACTCATTGAAATGTGGAAGACATCAAACATTAGAAATTAAGCGCCGCGAGATGAACAGTTTGTGGCGCTCGACTCGTGTCATTACTGTAAATTATAGAAGAAGAAGGGGGCACGACGTGATGATGTCATTAAAAGAGGACCAGTCAAACCTCAAATGATGGAAAATGATGAGGAAATAGTGATGGGAATATGACATTTGTGTTAGTTTCATCCAGTTGTTTTTATAGAGACGAGTGGAAACGATTTTAACGATCACGCAAAATAATTGTGATCAGGCAATTATGTAATAATTGTGATCAGGCAATTATGTAATAATTGTGAAAGGCCTATGGATGTCAATTAATTAGTAGTTTATTAGTCCCTTAGGCTACATCCACATGACTGCTTTGTGGTTTAGGATTAATCTCTTTTTCTATGTTTATGCCAGCTGTCCACCTTATCAGCCTCAACATGAACAATGTGTTACTGACCTTGTTGTCTTTACTAGCAGCTCCTGTGCAGTTAAGGTCTGCATTTTAACCCTTGAGCTGTCTTCGTTGTTCTTTGTTGGTATTATTTTGTGCACCTAATCAACTTATAAGTTTATATGAATGGTCATGTATGTGTTTGTTTTCAGTGGTGTAAAACAACAGTCACCTGAACAGAAAGGGAATGGAAAAGCGTTTTTGTTTTAAAAGGTCTAAAATAACAGTGTGTGTTTAGTGTGGACAGAGAGAGTCTCAGTGGACTGGTACTCACACTGTGTGATTTTGCCATGCGGATAATAACCATTGTATTATTTCTAATCTTCTATTTCCAACCTGTTGAGTGGGTGAGTGGTGACGCAGTGGGTTGACTGTTCATCACTTTTCATATCCGAAATAGAAAGCCTCTACAGCTGCCTCTCTGTGCTGCTGACCTGTTATTGTTGTGAGTCTCCATAATGAACCTCTTATCACTCCCTCATTTTGAACAAGAGCTGTCGTCTGTGTGTTCGCGTGCACCGTGTGTGTGTGTGTGTGTGTGTGTGTGCGTGCGCTCATGGCTCGGTCACAGCTGTTTGTTGTGTTAGCCCTATCATCGCTGATCTCCATCTCATTACAAGGAGCCCAGATTGATGCTCAATGTGTCTTTTAAGCTAATGTGGCAAAGCAAACGTGTGGCGGCTTGCATCACAGACAGTCTGCAAAATATGAATCCACAAGGTCCGATCCAGAAAACCTTCTGACGCTGAGCAGACACAGACCTCTTAAACCAAAACAACCACAAGTTGCACAATCAAAGGTTATCCATCTGGTTGACTGTTTGAAGTTGTCTCATGCTATAATGCAATCAATCATTTTGTGGTAAAAAATGAGTTGACAGTGATCTTGGCCATGTCTCACATGCGAGATTCATCAAACACATTCCATGAATACATAAAGAGTACATGGAGTAAACTGTGCTTTAAATGAGTCTTCATATGTCAGCAGATGGTTGATGATTGATAGAGCAGCTTAATCAATAGTGTGTGTTGTATGTTTACATGGTCATTAATTATCATTCTTTGATTTTATGTTCTTCTGCTTTTTCCTTTAACTTATTGACCGATGTGCTTCTGACAAATCGTTTTAGAAAAACTGTCTCGTGGGATATTTTTGGCTATAGCTCGGACATGGCACCTTTCAGTGTGTGTGTGCATGAGTTTGTGTAGTTTCTTATGTATAAATGTGTGCAACTGTGCATAAATCCTTCCAAAGCCCAAAGGCGGGCTATGAAACCTATTTCACGTGTTCACCAGAGCTTGACGGAGCCGCAGGCGCTCGCCATGTTTGTTATAACTCCCGGTGGAGTCATTTAGCATTAGGTTGAAACCTTCCTGTCGCGTCCCCAGGCCCGACGTGTCCCCTTTCAGATTAAACGCAGCGACTTAAATATTTAGAAAGGCAAGAGTCACTCCAACCACCTTCACCTATCATTCAGTCCGAATGCCACAGCTGCCGCAGCTTACACTGTAGCCAATTTCACACACGTCAGCCTTTTGACTTTTAACATTTGTCTTAACACAACATATGTCCTGCGCCGGTGTGAAAAAGCTAAGCTAATCAGCTTTAATTTAGCCTGTGATTAACACCCTCTCAACATGGTGTACAACTTCCATCAGTGTACGCGGGCATCCATCAGCTCTAAGAGGCCATCGGCCCTGCTTGGTATGCAGCAGTGAGGAGGGCTATAAAACAGCTCATTGCAGGTGACATCCTCCTGAGGGCATTCTGCCAATATAAAGGCTGGAAACTCATTCATTTCTCCAGCACCAATTCATATTCATTAGTCTTGCACATCTGCAGAACATGACAGTTTGATTGAGACCCAAACTGTTTCTTGGTTAGCCAACTTTCCACCAGCAATAACTGCATTTGAGTATACGACTTGATTGATTATCGCCGGGGTCTCAGGAGCACGGCGCCGACTGGACAGGAAGGCAGGATGAGAATGGCCAGGGTGATGGTCAAAGTAGCCTTGGTTACTGTCAAAGGGGGCAGTGGCGTCATTTGGGTATGGCGGTGTATGGCACTCGCCATACCTTGACTTTGGTAGAAAATGTTCAGAGTACTGGCACTTATAGATTTTAACCCCTGGCGTACCGGGACTTTTTACGGCGTACCAGGGCGGCGTACTGTGTCCTGTTGTAATTCTCTCTGACCGATTCGCGATAGTGTTGCCTCTTTCTCACCTGCTCCTCTCTGCTGCTCCTCTCTCTCTCTGTCTCACTGAGGGGCGGGGCTGCCTCGCGCCGTGCGCTGTGTCTGTGAGAGCGCGTGTACGAGCGCGCGCCGCTGCATCATCTAGATGTAACTCTGACTGTATAACTCCATGTGCTGCAGATGTGAATGTGGAGCGACTAAAACCTTCGTGAGTTATAAAGCCATCAACATGACTTCCCAGTGGTGCCTGCTAACAACTTAGCCTACCACGTATTCCACATGCTGAAATATGAGTCATATTTCAGTGCTTGTTTGGCTAACACTAGCTACTTAGACAGTAAAATGAAAGCTCTTATTTGAGAAACACTGTGAAGCTGCTGCAGTCATCTTGTTAAGAACAGGCTAATGACAGCTGTCTGTGGAGTGTGGAGGCTGTTTATCTTGTCACAAATCACAAAAACTTCTAATTGAGACAAACAAGTCCCAAGCAAGCCCCTGTCTAACATTAGGCTACCTGAATGTAGTGAATCACAGCAGCATCTGGAGGAATCACTCATTCAATTTAGTTGTGAAAATTTTAATTTGTTTCCAGATTAAATTTATTCTGACTTTGCTGTTAAACTTTGCTGTTCTTACTGTAGAAACATGTACTGTAGATTAGCAGTGAATGAACTCATTTTGCAATAATTTGTTGACACAAAAGAAATTAAGACAGGATACAGACACCTTTTACGGAGTGGATAAACTTCAAATAGCCTATTCATTTGTCTTCAGAGATTATTTACAAATGGATTTTAACAAGAAAATACTTGTTAAAAATCTTTGTAGAAGGTGAGTCAGGTCCCACGTGTCCTGGAAAAACCTGGAAAATGGTTATCCAGTCATGGAAAACACATGGAAATTGAGAAAATGTGTCAAAGGTCCTGGAAATGCTTGAGTTGTCCTGGGAAATTATTTATCACACTGTTACATCAGCTACCAGCTCTGTTTGACTTTTTCAGACCCCACTAATGATTTATTTTCCAAAGTTATATGAACCCTTGTGTCCAATCCATAGCATTGATAGTGATAATTCAGAAAGCTTCGTGATTTTGCTCTCAAATCACACCAGATTGCTGCATTTCAATTTACAATGCGCACAAATTTTCGGCCGGGGGGCTCTACCCCCCGGACCCCCCTGGGAGGGGTTGGTCCTTGCCATACCTTGTCTAAAACTGAAATGACGCCACTGAAAGGGGGTAATGGCAGCAGGTACCAGATGGAGATGGAAAAGGGTCAGTGACAATAATGATATTCATTCACCTGCATTGAAAGTAGGGATGTACAATAATGAAATGATATACACACTTGAAGTTAAGAAAGGCTAAGATGTTGTGTGGGTAAAGATGAATTTAACATTATAGCTCTGCCTCTGACTTAACCAAATAATATAACTGACATCACCACTGTTGTAGTCACAACATAAACAAGAGCAGTTATGACTCTCAAAAATCAACATTTGTTTTTGTTTCAAATCAACTTATGGGGCAAATGGACTGAAAATTGGCAAAATCAAAGCAATGTTGGCTAATTAATATACTATTATTATCAGACTTATTTGTAATTTGGCCAATAATTATCTGTACTGATAGTTATCGTGCATCCCTAATTGAAAGACATTGTAGAAGTCAGATTTTAGAGTTTGTACAGTATCATCGGATCATTATGTTTCACCCATGTTTGCTTGTTGCTCGTTTGTTTGGTTGTCAGATTGAATAGTAGTAGTGAGCTGATTTTGCCTTCACTTGGAGAAGGGATGGGGCAATGATCCAGATTATTTACTGATGATCTTGAATATTCAGGTTGCTTGGCCTTGGTTTGGCAGATAAAATAGGAAATATTGGTGGAAAAAAAAGATGATGTATGACTGGAAAGGTATTGAGAAAAGGAAAACAATAAAAGTCCAAGGAAAATAGACTTGGTGAATTAATAATGACCTACATAAAGCATGTGACCGAAATGTCCACCGAAGCCTCCAGTGCTCTGGGGAGGCTGAAAATAGAGGCAGAGGAAAACATCAGATCCGCATGGAGACCTTTCTGAAATTAATACATGAAATAAACATGAACCCTCTTCTTCTGCAGTGGTTTAATGGCACCTGGAGGATGAGCACCATCTGTTTATCTCAACGAACTCGCTTCTCGCACCAGCGTAACACAAATGGGTGGAAAAGTACATCAATTTTATACTTTTGAACTTGGAAATTTGTTAAGAACTGAATTAAGTCGCAAGTTACATTACACAGCAAAGAGCACAGAAGATTGATACAGAAGATGGTTTCTTATTAGACTGTGCATCTGAAATAAACTACTGTACCCTCTGAAAGCCTTTACTCAGGGATATGAAATAACCTAAACTTTAGTTAATGCAATATTTCATGCTGTGGCTGACACTCTCCCGCTTCTGATACCATGTTGTGTTGCGACAGAAGCAGTGATGTGTATTGATGGGACTCTGTTTGCCCGTGGAGGAGGCAAAGATGGAGGCTGTCTATCCGGGCCCAGCTGTGTCCCAGCAAGATAAGGGCTACTTGGCTGCTATCTTCCCGGCTTTAAAGACTGTCGATGACAGGGGATGATGGACAGGAACCTTATTATGGATTTGACATTCAGATCAGGGGGATCAGAAGCGCGGACGCGGGGCCGTCGGAAGGGCACTGACCAAAGCCTGGTCTGCGCTGCTGGCTGTCTGCTTGAGCCCTGCATTTGTAGAACAAGGCTCAGCGCTTTACTTCTGTCACATTGTAGAGATTTCATCGATTCAGGTTTCAGTGATGTGAGCCCACACAGACAAACTTAGTAGATTTTGTCAATAAATGAAAATGAGGAATCGCTTGATCTTAAGATACGACATGGCTTCTCTCTTGGTTTCGGCATAGTCAGCAGATTTCACTACATTGTTTTCCCAAAACCCCTCTTTTTGTTTCTCTTTGTTCCTCCTGTTGGACTGCACGGGCTCGGATGTAAAGGATTTACATGAGAGCTGCTCATCCATCTTGAGGCATCAAGATGCCACTCTCTGCCTCTTAAATCTGATCTTGGCACTGTGAGCTTTGATGATAAAGGCCACATTCCTGCCAGATAACTGTTCTCATAAAAGACGAGTACAGCCCATGAATCAATGGTGGTCCCTCCAAGGACACCTGACCTCAACGTGGCTAAAAATAAGTTGATACTTCCTACTCTGATGACAGTTTAAGAGCTTCCCTCAAAGTGAGATGCATTTGGCAGAGAACTGGGAGGTTAAAATGATAAGGATGCTGATGATATTCAGTCAGCCTCACTTAGAAATGGAGGATAGAGACATTGAGCTCTTCTTGACATTGCTGTCTCTTTTGCATCTGGCATCAGTGTGATATCAACTCTGCAGAAAAAACCCAAGATAGAAAATGCACAAATTCTTGTCTAATTTTTATTCCCTAGTTTAAAATGTGTATTATTTTAGGGGCATCTTTACACATACATTAAATGTTAAACGCATCTTTCAGAACAAGAGTATCTCTATCACAAACTGTAGTGTCCACAGTTATGAGCAGCTTTCTGTAGACTGGATACTGCAGGCAATTTAATATCTGAGTGCTGCGAGTTTAAAGTAAAAACGTCAGTTTGATACTAAACAACTGATATTGAGCCTCTAGCCGCTTCATTGATGGTTGGTGGTGAAGTAGCCGAAAAATAAAAGTCCAGAGTGAAATATTTCAGTGGGTGAGAGTTGAAAACTAAATCGATAACTGCCTGTCGCTCAAGAATGAAAAACTTAAGCAGCTACACAAAACTAACCTGATCTTCAATTACTCCTGTTCCTGATGTATTGAGAAAGAAAATATGGTTCAATACAGAGAGCCGACATCATATCCAAGGTTGCATCTGTAAACCAATGCAGTCTCTCATGCAGCATTTCCTAATTGGTCTTTTTGAGGAAGTTACAGTAGGGCTGTTAGTATGGTTTATTTGCCATTGTTTTCTAAGACAAATTGTCATCTACAGCAGTTTAACACTAATTATTCTGTTAGCAGAGACAACAATATTGCCCACATGGGGAAAATAAAACAGTACAAAAGAGGCAGCTTGGGTATTTACATGTGACATGGGTTTTGTCTGTGTCCATAAAACGCACTAATGCTCTCTTCTCTTGTCGTGTTTTTAGTTTTCTAGTCGTTTTACAGCGGTGGGTCGTCTCTGTCCTGCTGTGATTGCAGACATGTCTGAGCTAACAGCAGCCCCCTTGGCTCCATGGCCATCTGGGGGCTTTGGGGAAATGGTGTTCACTTTGTGATTCAAAACATATTGAGCAGATGATTAATTGATTTTTTTTAGTCATTTATTTACGATTTCCACCCTTATCTTAACATATGAAGCCAGACACACAACATCAAAGACAGAGGCTTTGTGAGCCTTTGTTGGATATTGATGTGGTTAAAAATGTCAGCAGAATTTTGAATACGTTTTCTTTTTTCTCTCTTTCTTTTTTTCTGTCTGTCAAAAGCAACATTTGCCAAATACAAATTAAAAGCTTTTTTATCTCAGAGCCCCACAGTTTATAACACTGGATATCCTTGACATGCAAGAATGAACGTGCTTGACGGGCTTAGCAGCAGTAATGAAGGGGGCGGGGCAAAAGGAACTTCAGTTACAGTCATCCATCGTTAAGCGTTAACAGCATCCTTTGCACACATCGGCATTTTATGTCCCAATAACCCCTCGAGGCAATCATAGCAAAACATGGAATATCTTCTTTTGTTTGTGTCATAGCCTGCTTGTTTTGTTTGAAGAGCACTCACAGTTTGCCGTCATTATAAAAAGCCAGGTGAAGTACTGCTGCTGATTGACACTATAATGTGTTACTTATTTTATGACTTTTTTTCTCTCTTTTTAATATGTTTGAAATTACGACGGAGTATTAGGGCCACATTGACAAATAAAAAAATCACAAATTTCGAGAATAAAGTAATAAATTTACGAATTTAATGTTATGACTTTTTTCTCGTAGGAAATGTACGACTTTATTCTCGTACATTTACGACTTTATTCTCGTAATGTTATGACTTTTTTTTCATAGGAAATGTACGACTTTATTCTTGTACTGTTATGACTTTTTTCTCGTAGGAAATGTACGACTTTATTCTCGTACATTTACGACTTTATTCTCGTAATGTTATAACTTTTTTTCCTAGGAAATGTACGACTTTATTCTTGTACTGTTATGATTTTTTTCTCGTAGGAAATGTACGACTTTATTCTCGTAAATGTATGACTTTATTCTCGAAGTCTGTGTTTTTTTTTTTCTCAATGTGGCCCTAATACTCCGTCGTACAAAATAAAGAATAATCAAAATCAAAATCAAATTTATTTCTTCAGACTCTTTCATGTGACAGCTATTAGGTTTTCTGTTACATCATTTCTTGCTTTGTATTTGTTGGTTGTGATGAGAAAGTTAAACCATGAAGGAGTCATTCTGCTCCTGCTGTTAGTCCTCATCACACCCGGATGCAGGATTTGCAGCCGAGCGCTGACATGACCACAGTTGTTTTCTGGATGCGTATCAGCCATCTGGAAGTGGATTTCTGTCAGACGTACCAGAACGAGAACATACTGTTCACATGTAGGCACACATGCAAACATGCGTCTGACTTACTTAAATTGTACATCAGCATCCAAACCCGAACCGACAAAAAACTCCTCGTCACCCTCCCACCGAGGGTTGTACAGTAGGTTGGGACTGATTCATCAGGCCCGAATTAGCCCAGAGAGCCACCCTGCTGGTCCTCCACCCACACACAGACGCACAGAGACGGACACCCACAGGTTCTTGCAAGTTAATTAGAAAGTGGTGCTGACGGGAAAAAAAGAAGAGCTCTGTCTGAGGGCTCTTTCTCCATCAGTGGCTCCTAACCAATCCTACCAATCGTCTCTAATCAGGTTTAACCCTGTCAGGCCGTGAGGGGGGAAGAAGAGACGGTGAGCTTGTGATTTCTCAGTCAAAGCACTCAGACTGAGTGCTCCTACTTCCCCTGCTACCTGCTGAGGATAATGCACTTTGTTTGTAACATGATTAAAGCTCAGGGAAAAGCTTTGAAGCTGCATCTGAATTCACTCTGTGGTCGGTGTGGGGGACAGATGCTAACTCACACCGGCTGTGGAGGAGACCTTTTGTGTTTGAGAAAATGGGTATTGAATATTTCTCAAGATTGGTAATTGTTTGAACTCATCGCTCAAATTTAACTTAATGCAGCACACTCCTGTAGATGTAAACAGTGAGAGGCAGAGGGTTATTGTTTTCAAACTGGAAACAGCACAGAACTTGGATGTGAAGTATGGAGATGAACTGTTATTTATCTTTGCCTCACATACTGCAGATATAGTAGATAAACAAGCTACATTGTGATTGTGGAGTCGAAAGCATGACATACGCCTTATTTTAAAAGATAATTGGACAATTTAGCAAATTTGCTAATTCATTTTCTTGCTTAAAGCTCTGTGTATTCTTCCCCACTAAAACATAATGTGACTTAAAACAGATTTACTGCCGTTCTACCCCAGCAAACCTCTAGGATTCGATTATGTTAAGTGGTGGATCAGGATGCACAGTGTTTATCAGAAGAATGTTTGTACTATTCGAAGTTCAGGCTCAAAGAAGACAATTATTTGTGAAGGAAATATACAATATACGTACGTACAACACATTTATTTATTTGTTGTTTTTATATATATTTTTGACTTTTTTTTGATAGGACAGAGAGAAAGAAAAGTAAGGAGACAGTGGGGGAATGATAATGAGTTGCGAGTCAAACCTGCAATCGGCACCTCAGGCAAATGCCAAAGGTTCTTATGCTCAACACACCTCTCTTCTCTAATCCACCGGTTTATTTTACTCACAGGTTCAAGTAGCAGCTAAACTTCACTAGCAGCTGGACTTGAAATGTTATGTAATAACCATGACTATAAAAGCAGATCTTTTTAACTTGCGTCATCTCTCAGACCAAGCACTGTTGTGATACACAGAAACTCTGCTCCGATGTTCACACTTTATCCTGTTAAAGTCTGTTTTAACATTTATAATTGATTTCTATCTTGGAGGAGTGACTCTGAGGCTTCCTCTTTGTTTATTTATGTTACATGATCTCATAAGTACCTAAGAGGCAACGCAGACGTTCAGAGACTGTCATTGTAACTGTTGTGCTAACCTGGTTTAGATAACTTGTAAAACCGGCTTTTGTCCAGTTGAAACAAACCATCTAATGTGTCCGTAAACTTCAGAATTGCTGTTTACCAGATTTTCTTACATGACATAAGAGCGAAGGCAAACTCTCTAACTAAAATTCAAGTTTCCAAAACATTTTTAATGATTGCTTCCATTGAAAAGGCTCTAAAAGCTTCAGCAAGTTGTTTCAAATTGGTTCATTGTGATACTTGCTTTGCAGCATTTTGGCCACTGCAGCATCTGCCAGGTGCCACTGGGTAAGAGAGGTGAGGGAGGGAGGGAGGGAGGGAGGGAGGGAGGGGCAGGTGGCTGGGAAGACCCGGTGGTGGTGGACGTAATGTTCGCCGTGTCATCTCCATGTTGATGCATCACTTCACAGGACGTAAGCCGCCGTCTGCCGAGAGGAACTGTTAGGGCACGGCAGATGCTCTCTCCTCTCCACTTACAGGGAGGACTGCCTCACACACAAACACACACACACAACACACACACACACACATGATTTGCCTCGGCTTTCATGGCTGCTGTTCCGATTCCTCCTGTTAAGTTGAACAAATCCATCAGACAGAAGTAAGTGAAAGGACGACAGTGGCTCATTTGCTGCGACAGTCTTGTCTGTTTGCCAGAGTGGCACCGTCATCACCAGGAGAGAGTTGGTGAAAAAAACCACAGGAAACCCTAAACCACACCGTCTGAATACACAATGAATGAATGAAGATGTTTATTCCTCAAATAGAAAAAAAATGTTGCACACAGGAAAGAAAGAAGCACACTTTCCATTCATAGATTTTAATTCATGGAGATTGCGACCTGATAGAAACACCGGCTTACTGCGCTTCCACGACCACTGTGCATTTGTCACGTTCCTGACAATAATGATCAACTTTTATCTGACTAGAAAGTGCTTTTTAATGTTCGCCACCAAGAGGAGGAGTGGAGGAAGGAATCCAATTTCCATCCTCAGCACAAAGCTATTTCCAGGAGTTCTCAATCCGTTACTCTTCTAATTAATCTGAATTTATTGCCACGTAAAAATAGAAAGTGTGTTCATGCGCGCGAGTGTGTGTGTCATTGTGCTTTTAACACGAGCACATTTGCAACCACATCTTATAGCTGCGAGCAGCTACACGCTCTCATTGTCGCATATTGGGTTTCTTTGTTTCTGTTCCACTGTCATTAGGTTATTTGCGCCCACTGTGGTCCCATGCAGCCACCGGTGTGTTCATGCAATGAAATAGAAACTCTTTTTTTCTCCCACTGACCCAGGAGTTAATGGTGGTGGTGCTGGACTGTGCTGCAGTTTTTTGGTCCACAGCAAAGCCTTCTGTCAGAATCTGTGTTGCGTGTGTGTGTGTGTGCATACATTTCTGTTTACACTGTGTGGAGATGCGAGGGGTGAAAGATTCTCGCAGCGTCATTAGAGACGCTCAGATGACAGTCGTAATGAGTCGGCCATCACTCAGCGATTAGCACCATTAACCTCCATCTCTTCTCCAGGCTTCTGTGGGATTTCAGACGTGCATTTTTTGCTTTGCGAAGAAGCAGGCTTTCCCCCGTTTTATTCTCTGGTTATTATATCCTGCACACTCGATAGCAAATGCTAGATTGTCAGCAATATTTACATACTTTGGGATGACTCATCAGTAGGAAGTAATGAGTCATTCTTAACTTTTGGGCAATATCAACCCTGTATTCATAAGCTGTATAAACATTATGAATATAAAACGTATAGACAGTGTAATGATTGGTTTTGCCTAATAAAATCATGGACTGTGTATCCTGTATCCCAAAACACAAGGTACTGTAAAAAAAAACATGAACATCAAAAATTGTACATAGTAACATATTATAATTTAAGGTTAAAAACATAAACTGTGTCGAGATTCAACTCTGCTGCGCTCTCTGGAAAAGCAGACAGTGAATGTTTTGCTGACGGCACTTTTGCAGATACATTCATTAAGAATCTTCCCTCGATCCAGGTGATCCTGATTGCAGTGCATTTCTGTCTAAGCGCATTGGCAATCGCAAGTGATTATTGTGTAAACATAGCCTAGGCAACGGGGTTGATTGTGTGCATTGTGATGATAACTCTGTATTCACTCACTGAAGTCATTGCCGGGAGAGGAATACGCACGAGCCGATGCATAATCAACAGGTTACAATGCAACATCACAGCTGGAATTTACTAAACCACTATATTGGATATAAAATGGCAATGTCAATAGTAATACCTCAGTGTAATGGGAACACATGCACAACTGTAGGATTTGTGGGTCAAAAGTGAACATTGGTGTGTGTTTACGGTTCCAGATAACTCTACCTAACCTGTAATTTTCTATGTAACCTGTATGAGTTTCAGTTTTGTCTGACTTCTGTTCAGCAGCTTTGCCACACCCCCACATCACATCTCAGCAGCTATTCTGGTGCTTACTGTCTAATTAACAACAGCATTGATGGCCAAAAGTATGAAAAAGTTGGATATAGTGTAATAAACCAGATTTATCCTTAAAAAAAAAAGAAATCTATCAACAAGCTGTCCAAGATCTAATTTCTATCCATTTTATTTTGTCTCCAGACGGCGGGACAGATTCTATGTTATCTTTCCCCATTCATGCAGGCTTTTCTCCTCCCAGTATGTCTCATCCATTCTAACCTTGTGATATGTTCTCTTAGCCCATCCCGCAGATTTAAGACCTCTAGTCCGACCAGAAGGTGATGTCCACGGTGCCTGGAGCTCCCCATAAACACCGACCACTCATTCATTTCCACCCTGTTCCCCCAGCTCCATGGCTGTATAGCCAGAACCTTGACAGACAGACAGACAGCCGGGGGCTTGGTCCCAGGCCCTCGGTCCCACGGCATCAGCCGCTCAGCCCAGATAGCATAGAGAGCTGCACACGGGCTGCCAGCTGATAAATGAGCTGACAAGCCTTCTCCCCGTTACTCATTTCCCTCCTGAGGGAGGTACAGAAGAGAGAGAGAAAAAATGGGAGCATTAGAAAAAGGGAGAAAGAGAGGGAAAAAAAGAGAGAAAGACAGAGCGGGGGGGGGGGGGGAAATGAATTGACTTTGCGGCAGGGCTATTTTTAGTAAGCCCGTAATGTGCTCCATTAGTTTGAGAGGGTACAAGAGGGAGAGGCAGACTGAGGAGGAGGGAGGAGGGAGGTGGGGGGGGGGGACAGGTGGAAGAGAGGGATTCAGTTGAAGATAAAGGGAAGGAAAGCGTGAGAGGGCAGAGGGAATGAAAGGAAGGATTAGACTGATACAAGAAGGTGAAAGGGAAAAAAAAAGAATACAATGAAAGGGAAAAGGAGAGATAACAAGAATCATATCATTAAAAAATGCAGACGCAGATAAATAAGCGTGCACACGACGTAGACAGTGCATTGTGTTTGCTTCCAATCATTTCCGGAATTAATCGCCTCTATCTGCTGCTCCACAATGACTCCATCTGAGCATCCAGACTCTTATTCTTCCTCTCTTGTCGGAGCTAAATTCTAATTTCGTGCAGCATTGTGCCGTCGCCGGCGAACGTCCGCAGTGTGGTAAATAGACCTGACAAAAAAAAAACATAGCTGTTAGGTCTGTTATCTTCGGTGGCAGGTAATTACAAAAGACAACCTCTACAATGTCTGGCGTAAAGTGTTTTTCCGTGCATTGTTCTGCCAGTTTCCATTTCCAACTCTGTCTGTGATTTGGCTGCAGAAGCTCAACGTTTGTGTTTGTGACAGAAAACCTACCAACCGTCTGTTGTCGGGCGACGACATACAACCGATTCAATTCAGTCAGTGTTTGTGACCTGACACTAAGTGCTTTTAAAAGATAGACAGGTTTGACTTGAGGCAGCCTGATAACTCTGCTAAGCTTGCTGTGCGGGCGGCCTACATGCACTTTTTTCTTGCAAGAGACATCAACAGTAAATAACGTGACATCCCTGTCATCCCTCTCGACTCCAGCGGGTCTTAAAATGGGAGTCCTCATCGTCTAGCGGTCGGTGACATGGGTGGAAGAATCCTTTTAAAAGGGCTTCTCATTCAGATGGGGAGAGGTCAGGAGAAGATTTATGCAGGTATCGAGTGAACTTTAATGCTTCCTCCACATCCATCATACAGGCTTTTACAATACAGCCTACTTACCTATTCACGGTGAGAGGAGAGCGCTTCAATCTGTTGACAGAAGGCCTCACTCCCTGCCCTCCGCAGCCACGCTCCATCACCGCAGCTCGCCTCGCCTCACAGTGGCAGCAGGAGCTCGGACCAACCATAATCAGTGCCAGTTTGGTTTTTACCACCGCGGCCGCAATTTTACAGCTTTGCTTTAATCATGTGTGTTTGAAAACTTCGCTGCCATTCTCATTGTTTTGACCACATCAGTGTGTTAAGCTGTTAGCAGAAAGGCAGTGAGGTTTTTGAGGGGAAAGGGAGGAAAAAAAAAAGCTGCTTACATAAGATGTTTTCAGTTGCAATCAGAGCACACAAAGATGCCGTGAGGTCTCTGCTGCTGCCCACAGACACAACGCAGTAACCTGTCAAAAGTGTCAAAAGCTGGATGTTTGCAAACAACAAGCAGCCTCATGCTCTAATGAACCTGAATGAAAACAGATTTCTCACAGTGTCTCTATCATCTCTGCAGGATGTAACAGGGTCCATTTAACAGCACTGGGAAAATGGATTTGAACATTGGGGGCCACGCAACTTCATATCCCACCTAAACACATTTCCACCTGCATTGATGAAGGTCGGCACAGCGTTTCCCACAAGACTGAAGTATAATAAGTGATTGCGATATTCTCATTTAAACAAAATGATACGTGCCAGCAAATTCCTTGGGTGAACGCACATTAACATAATGCAATGGAATAAAATCATTAGTCAGAAAATGGTTACGATGTTAATATTTTAAAATGTCTGATCTTCTTGCCAGGGTTGAACTCTCAGCTCCCCCAGACTGTCATCTATTATTACAGACACTTCCAGGTTCTGAGAGTGACGGATAAAACACCTTTGATTTATGTTCCTCCTTTAGCCAGCCAAGAAACACTCGCTTGTTTCATTTGTGGATATTATGACACCATGTGTGTTGGCAGATTACAGTGGCTGTTGACAGCTTGTTTATTCTTTTTTTTCTCCTGTAACCATAGACCTCTCTTTTTATTTTGCCCCGTAATCGTCCCACAGCTTTGGCTTATAACGAAGGAGATTTAAAGAGTTGTTTAATTGTCGGCGCAGGCTGGAAAGTTACTGTAAGTAGCTGGGTGGGACTTTTGAGATGGCAAGAGAAGAGAACGATGAAGGTAAACTCAAGATCTCGATGAAACGATGCCCCTGCAGGGCTTTTGTTAACAAAAGCTGTTTGTACATGATGTTACCAGATTTTTTTTTTTTTTACCACACTGCGGAAAAGTTGGAAATAGAAAAAAGTATTTTCTGTCGTTCCCTCCCTCACTCCCTTTGTGTTTTCTTCACAGTTTAAAAATATATATATATATATATATTTCCTAAATTAGTACGAAAGTGGAGATCAGTCCACCCACCACCAGAGAAAGAAGAAGCACTACTGTATGAAGGGCATTCAACTTTCTTGTGTAGGTGGTGAGAATTATGTATTTCTAAACAGTGGCGCTAAAGCTGTCGACTGTTGTTGGACTCTAACAAGCGGTACTGTAAGCCCTCCAGGGTGGTGCAGATGGAGCTGGCATCATCAGGGTCAGAAACGGGTTTAAACAGGACTACGAGAACTGAGTGGTGGATACACAAACAACACAGGAAAAGATGGGTTTGCATGGACGGTCTGTGAGAACGGTGGACTCTTGGGTTTACAGTTAAATTTATAGGCTGCAAGTTGAACAGTCCAAAGTGGGAAAAAAAAAGCATATTCTTCTCCACTGGCCTCAGTATACAATGCGGCCTCTTCATGGATTTTTCCATTAAGAAATTTTGGTAGAGCCTGCCCTGAGCATTGCTTTAATGATTGGCTTTGACAGAAAATCATTTTGGAGTCACACAAAGAACAAGTTGTTCTCAAAAACCAATCCCTGTGTGGCAGCTGGTGAAATCAAACCCGGGACAAGGAGGGGACACCTCAGAACAACGCAGTGTCAAATCAGAAACAGGCTCAGAATTGTGTCCTCGAGGAAAATAAAATTTGTAAGACACATCGTCAACCCACCCCTCACCCCCAGTCCCTGTACAGTAGCACCACCTGGTAGCCAAGTGGACGCTGCTCCTGTGTCCACTTCTCTCTGTCTCTCTGTCCATTTTCTGTTTATCCACACTCTGTTATTCAGGCTTTTCTCTGTCTGGCATGAGGGATGAAATACTAATCTTGTGGTCTGGATCTCTGTCATTTGCTCTGTAAATTGCTGTGTCTGGGCAGAGGAAGGAAAGTGCAGGAAAATGTTATTTTATTATTATTTCAATTGTGAATTAGACACATTTGTAGATGTTTTAGATAGAGGATGTCTTCATCGTTTCATTTTAAGTGGGAGGATTTTCCATTTCCATTTGATTCAGATATATTTGCCTTTAAGGACGACCTTCTATTCAAAGATGTGTGTATTTTTTTTGTGTGCGTGGCATTTCACACATTTCTAATGAGTCGAGCTACAAATGATGTGCTTCTGGTTTATAGGCTGTTTGCATTCTCTTTGTGCTGGCTGGCTGGCTGCCTCTCTGTGGTTTGCTCAAAGGTTATCTGAAGCACCGCCTAATTGGTACAATGGAAACAAAAGTGGCAATGGAAATTTTATAAACAACAAACAGTTGAAAATAAGACAGTCGGCCTTGCATTTCCAGATGGCTCTTGAAACATGCATTTACAACTTGGGGGACTCATAGTTGATTGCAGATTTAAGTTTGCTGCCAGTATCCACAAAAAGACACCAGTGTTCACCACGGTTCTCAACAATGGGAAATACTTCCAAAAGTTTTAAAGGCTTCAGAGGTGATTGAGGCAGAATCCAGTAATGGAGTTTGAATGTTCGCTGCTTTGACTGAAGTACTAGCCCGAAGCACAAAAGACCTGATGGAGGGCAGGTTCAGTCTGCATTTAGAATAATGCAGGGAATTTTAAAATCTACTTCAATTATAGTGCTTAATGCCAACGCCACCCATAGAGCCTTGCATTAATGTGCTTCTTTAAATCAGTGCTGAGGGAATTCAGTGCATTGATAAGAGCTGTAATCCAGAGCTGGGGTTAGGTGTTAAACAGCACAGCTAAATTTGAATTTGCTATTTTATGATGGTCTATTCAGAGGGGGAAGATCTGCATTATTTATAGCCACCCGTCAGCCATAGATGAAATGTTTTCTGTATCACAAAGAACACTAGGAATAAGTGCATAATCCTGGGAATGGCATCTATGGCATTATAATGTCTCTGTCTATAAACACGACGGCCTAAAGTGAATTAATTTCCAAATTAAATCAGCCCCTGTGCACCAGGGTTGAGGCAGAAGCAGTGTATTCAGCCATGTTGTAAAAAAAAAAAAAAAGTGATACTACTTGGAAAGCGGAAAACAGTTTTGCAGAAGTTTTCCCAGACTAAGTACTGTAGCCTACTGCCTCTACAGCTGCATACCATAATATGCTGCAGGGAGCTTTGTGCTAAATGCTAACCTTGTGTTAAAGCAGA
Organism: Trachurus japonicus; assembly: GCF_045865225.1. Classification (NCBI taxonomy): domain Eukaryota; kingdom Metazoa; phylum Chordata; class Actinopteri; order Carangiformes; family Carangidae; genus Trachurus; species Trachurus japonicus. Next base: position 25,502,452 of record NC_140912.1, read on the forward strand.
AGTAAGTGATATATTTGTGTTAATATAAGTCTTAAATAGTTATATCTTCCGACAGCAATCACTTACATAGAGTGTTTGGACCGAAACACGGGTCTGTCAGTCACTCTGCTCTGCTCTGAGCCGAGGAGAAAACATTTCTCGTATCCTACAGTTTTTATCCAATGAGGAGAGAGAACGGCATGAAGCGCTGTGTGTGCAGCCAAGGGATGCCGTGAATGTGGCGACGTAGGGACGAGGACTGTTATGGTGCGTTCAAGGCAACTCGTAACTCGTGTTTTTCCGACCTGTGAAGTCGTACCAGTTCGATCTGGTACGAGTTCACGGGTCGGAAGTTACGAGTGGCCGTTATAGTGACTTTCACAGGTAGGTCGGAAAAACACGAGTGGGTTGCCTGGAACGCTACAAAGTCGTAAGTTGTGACTTGAAGCTGTAATTTACGGTTTCAAAAGCCGGCCTGGAACGCAGCATTAGCTAAAACCACTTATTTCTGCTTTAACATGTTTATGCTCTGGTTTTACCATTATATATCCCTATGTTCACCATCTTAGTCTACTGACGTAGCATGCTGCTAACATTTGCTTATTAGCACTTCCGTCGAGCTGATGATGAAGGTATGTTGAGTATTTGGTCATCAGCCCAAATATTATGTCACCCAAATCAATTGCAATTTCCTCTAAAGAAAGCATGACTGTCTGTACCAAATATGATGGCAGTCAGTTAAAAGTTTGTTATTACTGTATGACACACTAGCATGACATGAGGGTTACCAATGAGTGAAACAATATTCTTAATCATTATAAAATATGAAGCTATACGCCACGCAAAACTGGTAACATGAAATCAATAATTGCTGCAACGGATGTGTTATTTTTACACCAGGTAAACAAATCTACCTATTTGAAGGAGATGTAGCCAATGCTGATAGTAGCAGGAAAGTAATATCAGGAGATCAATCAGCAGCAGAACAGGCAGGTTGGTCAGTCATCGCCTGGGCTGCCTTGAGCTAAACTTTTGTTGAAGTGAGTCAGTCACACTTTTGAGGTCTGTAATAGTTTCACTGACGTGGCTGGCAGTTAGTTTGGTAACATATGAAACCCGAGTAGGCAGGAGAGTTTAGTCACAGTGGACATGCTGGAGTGTGATCATCCCTGGAGGCAATATACAGCACCGATGCTGTAGCTATATATATATATAAACCTTAAAGATACAGAATGTGCCAATTTTTATGATTTTTTTTTTTTCCACAGTTAAAACCGGTTGCTATTGAAATTCATGGTAACTGTCATGAACACGAGCAAAACCACAGCCTCTCTTCTTCCCGGAGAAGTAAGCTACAAACATTTTACAGCCTCCTTTCAAGTCTAGGGGAGTGAGATTTTCCTTCTGAAAATGTTGATTTTGTGCAGAGGATCCCTTAAAGCTCAGTACAGTCGATTCTTATATGCGTAGAAATTGAGGTACCCATCATGTTCTCCGGAGTGGTGGGCATCTGGCTCAACATAAAAGCAGCCAAAGTGGCTGTGTTGGGCCGTGTTTATGCTTCTGGTTGGTCATAGTGCTGGACTCGCCTCCGGGCTTGAGTCGACTGGAGCTGCTCGGTTTTTCCGTGCGCTCCAACATCATACAGCTGCTCGATAAATATAGCAGCCGTGGCTCCACTGGGTCACTGCAAGGGCAACTGCAGACAAGGAGCCGCAATGCCAAGCATCTCCCTCAGCCTCTCCCTGTCTCCTCTGGACTACCACCGTCTCCCCCTGCCTCCTCCAGTCTATTACTGTCTCCAACTGTCTCTTCCCTCCCCTCATCCCTCTGTTTCCCCAGGTCTCTTGATGTTTTCCCTGTGCCTCTCCTTCCCTGTCTCCATGCATCCTCTCTCATGCCTCTGGCACTTTGTAGGCACTAAATGTCTGAAATCATGTCCTTGCCAGAGTTCCTACAGTTTCTGCTGCAGCTAAAAAGTCCAAATTAGTGGCATTTAGAGTCTCATGATGGTGTTTGTGACTCAACAAGATAGATTGGAATATGGGTCATTTAACCCCAAATCAATGATGATTAATATTTCAAATTTACTTCCAACTCAAAGCTGAAAAGATTTATCCGTGGCATGGATACTAATACAGGATGGTAGTGTGTATGTGTTTGTGTACAGCTGCAAGACTGTTGTGTTGTGTTGTTATAGACTCTTGTAGAAGAAGCTCATCTGTCAGACACTTTATTTCCCACTGTGGGGAATAAATTGTATGACAAAACTCAGATAAGTTGAATGAAATAATGAAATGTCTTTCTGTAGCTCAAAGCTGCGTCTTTATCTGAAGCACTATGTATTCCACTGATCTTCAGATGTAGCCTGTGGGCAAAGCACAAGACTTTTAAAAGGAGTTTTAGTGTCTTTTATTATGGAACAGAAGCCAAAGAGCACTAACCATGAAGAAAGCTCTCCTTATTTTTGTTACGAGACACGTACTGTTTTAATGTCCATCTTTTGTTCCTTATTTATGGACATAATATCTCCAATGAGACCTAGACAGAACTTCTCCTTGGACTCGATTATGAACTGTTTAGATTTCAGGCGTCAAAGGTCACGGTGATATCAGCTTTTTAGCCATTTCTCATAATTGGTTATTATAATATTTTATATGACTATATATTTACAATCTGGGATGTAACCTGACAGTGAGCTGGTATTTCTATAGGTTCACTAGTAACATGAAGTTTTTTTTTAATTAACTATCCACTGCATTTCTTAGATGGTGAGAATGAATGTTTGTTATATCATTATATCATAATGAACTGCAGCACATTTACGTAGGCTATACTGTCGATCAGATGATATTAATGGAGTTAATGGCTTTGTAATTTATTTACATTACGCCTCATCGCCTCATCCCCGGAGAAGAAGCCAGTCAGTCTGGGAAACCCCATGTGTAAACAGACACAACACTGCTGCTGCGTGTGCACATGCAAATGATGACACGAGCGAGTACAGAGTTATGAGCATGTGTCTTTCTGTTTATGTGTGTCTCTCACTGTTTGAAGAGTCAGGTTTACTCAAAGACTAATTGGGGTGTGACTGTGTACAGTTTGTGGAGGAACCCCTGAGGGTGTCTATGTGGTGAATTTACAGGTAAACCAAGAGAGAAGTCATAGAAGAAGCATTTACACTCGTTTGAGACCGGTTTGGTTCAGACCAAAATATCCTAAAAACTGGATGGATCACCATGGAGCTCAGTGCAGATGTTCATGGTCCCCAGAGGACGTCATTCTCCTTCAGTATCATTTGGGTCATTTTCTAAGGGAAATACGTGCAGTAGACAACTCAGATGGATCACCGTGCAGACACAAATGGTTCCCCAGTATCTTATAACGACTTTCATGATCCTCAGATTTATAATCTCACAACATCATGAGGAGGGAATATGGATTTTAGACAAGACGTGAGTATTTCAAAGTTACAACAGAGCTGCTTCACAGAGCTTCAACTCTGTCTTCAAGTCTTGATTTAATAGTTTGTGTATTTCTGTGAGAAAGTCAAAGACTAACTCGTAAGAACTTGACAGAGCCTGAACAGCCGTCTAGGATCAGAGTTGAAGCGTCTTCAAGTATCTACAACCAAATTGCTCTTGATTTCAATTTTTCTTGGAGTCACAGAAACGGCTCTTTGTATAAAGCACAAAAAGGCATTGTGGTCCACAGCAATGCAAACAATCCTGTTTTGGTCTGTTTGTCTGGTGTCAGAGGGAATTCTACTCTAATGGAAAGCCTGGCATGCACTCTTGAAAGTATTTCATGGGTTTCAAAAGGATTTTTAAGGATTCTCTCACATCCCATAAGGCTCTTCGGGAGAGGCCTGACATGCTGAAGTAGACTGCTTTCCTCTGCTTTTTCTTTCTTTCTTTCTTTTTTCTTTTTAAAGCAAGGCTTTGCTTGAGGTTATAATAGTCCTGAACTCCTGTTCAGCCTTTATTGGACCCTTAAAAACCTTTACACTTGAGTACTTTAATGTTTGTCAGGTGATATGTCACTGAAAGTAGTTATGATTACTTTTGTGTTTCAAGTGCTCTATTTTTGCACACAGCCCCCTTGATCTTATTGTAGCCTGCACTGTTTCATTACACTGATGGGAAGCAGTAGGCTTCTGTGTTCTGGGTAGTGGTTGTTTAATTTTATTAAAAGTGTCTGATGGATTCATTGTATTAAATCACACTCTTATCCTATATATTTCAGGGTAATATATATTTTTTTTAAATCTGAAGTCAAATAGAAACATTAGATGTGCTCACCTCTAACACTGTTGGATTATACACCTCTGGTTATGGCATGGAGAAGAAAACAAGTCATCTATTTTTCAGTTTGAACTTACATCCCCTTGGCTGGTGTATTACTGTAAAGAAATGGCATCTGTATAAGGGCAAAGACCTCTGTTTGAGAAGGCTCATGTCTCTAAGCAGTCATTTTGCCTCATACAGTCTGAGTTATTACCCAGGTGATATGAGTCAGACCACTTGAAGATGGGGGAGGTTTGACCTCGCCCTCGCTTCCTGGCAATGACACATCGCCCGCCAGTTGCACGCTTTTAATTTCACATCCAAATGACAATAGGCAGCGATGTGATATCTGGAAACACGCAGTCACAGCTTCAAGGTTGTTTTCCTGCAGCCTGGCAAGTGGCCGTGCAAAGCAGTCATCAGCATTCATGTCAGGAAATTAGAAAACTGGGACTGTCTCTCAGCATTATGACTGAGAGAGAGCAGATTTCTCTCTATGGTAAATACTGGGCAAGGGAGCCATAAATGTTGACAGGAAGAAAAAGAAAGAGAGAGAGAGTGAGAGACTGAAAGGTTTAAGACTATGTGTGCTATAGAGGAAAAGCTGTGGGAGAGTGGCTGATTAGCAGTGCAGAGACTGAAGGGCTAGATGGTGCCGGGACGATAACGCAGCAAGCGAGAGCGAATAAAGCAAACATGGGCACAGAGAGCAGACAAAGAGAGAGAGAGGGAGCTGAGAAAACTGCTCTGGGTCCAGAAGTCTTTGTTATAGAGCTGTAGCTCTGTCAGCACAGGCTGTGGGACCTGCCGGACCCACCAGCAGTTACAGCCCTCACAGGGGAGGTCGTTCTCTCTCCGGCTGGGGCGAACCGCCACTCACACACATGCACACAAACGTATATATGGCCAAAAACCTTTATTCATAAGGGGATATTTCAGCTCTTTATACGCCATGTGTGAAATATTTAAAGACAAGTGCATGCTTCTTTGATCATTAGTAGTGAGGTAATGCTGAGTTCACAAGCTCTCCTCCTATCCGGACTTATGACAGCGTGGTGAAAGATGGGAATACTGTGAGGAATTTAAAGGCTTAATCTGCAGTACGTCAGAACATATCAGAGTGAGACTCTGTATATTGACAAAGCTAAGTGTGAGGAGTGAAGTTATGAATGAAAAGTGGTCATTTTTGTGCTACTCAAATGATCACTCAAAATATCTAGACATATTTCATCATGTTTCAATAATTTCAGATGTCAGAGTAATAAAACTGACCTCGTGGTTTGGTTTTTGGAACTAAGGACAGCTCTGTTGTTTTCAGGACATGTGATACAGTAATACAATAAAGTATTTCCCCTGTGCATAAATTGATTAAATACATAAATGATGTCGTTCTTTAATATTTTGGGACATTATTTGCATGTGGAAATTTAGGAGATTAAAATCATCTGGTGTGTGTCTGTGCTGTAAATATGACATGAATAATATGCTGGTTTAGATAAGACCAGCTCCAGGAAGAGCACTGGGCTGTGAGGCAGTTTTGGGCAGCAGCATCTTGTGATGCACACTAGTGTTTTCCCATATGAAATCATCACAATCACAATGTCTTTAATACAGTTACTGTGTTTAAGAACAGACTCCATGCAAGACAGATGGAAATAGCCAACCTGGTTCTGCCCACCGGTACCAAAACCTTCCAGCCAGCCCCTTTTTGAGCTCACTAATTAACACGCTATACTTGTTTATGTCATCTGTCTGTCGAAGTGTAAAAATTACACTTTCGCCCACAGGCTTTATAGAGACATGAGAGTGTTAATTTTCTCAGATAAGTCTCAGCAAGAAAGTGATCAAACTCTATTTTTTGTGTGGGTTATTTATATCATAGATGGACACTCAGTGTTCAGATATGAGAACATCTTAAAGGAGTAGAATATACAAGATAATCTCATCCATTGCAAAACAATATTTTACAATGTCAATTTTATTGTACTGTATAGGACAATCTGTGAATTTCTATAGTTTTTCTGGGGAAACAATGCTAATGGACTTTCTCCTCACTTGCTCCTGTTTTTTTTTTTCTTTTGTCAAGGACACTCCAGTAAAGCAAAACCTTGAGCCATCTGGTCTTCAGCCCTCAGCTGTGGGCAGCCTGGTTTGACTGTAGAGCCGTGACATGGCAGGTAGAGTCTATCACACAGCACTGCTGGATGCAGAGGGCTGTTTAGCAAAAGACAGCATGCCGACTGACGTTTATGTTCCTTTTCTTGACTCATCACAAGTGGAGCACAATAACTTTTTTTTTTTTTTTCCAAAAGGGCTTCTGCACGTAAACAAAGCCATTTTCATCAGTCAGTGCTTAAAGTGCTTAAAAGCAGAGTTAACGACAGGCTGCGACGTAGGCGGAACAAACTAGTCTCGTTCAAGCTGTTAAAGGAATTATTTACTGCTCAGGCCAATCACGCAGATGCTCTCGCACTCGCGCTGTAAAATCTGACTGTGGTTGGACGCTATTTAACTTCTGCACTTACATGATTAGATGTATTTATTCAGTGCACAGAAAACAAACAGAGCCATAAAACAGCCTTTATTATGGAACATTTGCATCCGACATAAACTATAACGCCATTTACAGAATCATTATGTGTGATTCATTTCATTCTATGTTGGTAACAAGACATTGTTTGTGCATTGAGATTGCATTCATATTGTTGTGTCTTGTCAACAAAACACTGCTGACAATTCATTTCAAGGTAAGCTAATATTAGAATTGCACGACCTAAGACAGTTTGTATGTAGATCTAGTTCATGTAAATATTTGAAACGCTTCTTGTTTCTTTAAATATATAACACATAGTAATGCTTGTAATGCTACCATGGTGGTCTGTTGCCTGTTTCATCTGTGTACAGCCTCTGGCTAAAAAGCCAAGTGAAAGAAATTAGGAGAAAAAGTGTTAACAGGGGTGACTCGTCTCTTTTGATTGTTTCACAGGTTTGGCCCATTGATCCCATTCAAACCCACTGGAGGCGTTCCACAAGGCCACGTCAAAGTACCTCTTCCCGTTTCTCTCAAATTTCACAGGTTGGAACAAGCTGATTTTACGCCGCTTTCTTTTTGAGTTCTTCTCTGCATCAATCTGCTGACTTTGATCAAAGCTGCAATGTTGTTTCCTGGTGTCTGTTTATCCACCCGAAATAAATGAACTCTTCTGAGGATAAATTGCGGTAGTTTATCCAATGTGGTGAGGTCACATCATCCTTCACATCAACTCAAACTTCACAGGTGCTGCTAATAAAGTTAAGAAAAATGGACATTTGCTTCCCCAGCAGGGAAGCTGACAGCATTTGTTATGTTGTCGCTTCAAGCAAATAAGAAATATCACTTTTTTCTGTCACTGAACAAAGAGGAACATTGATGTTGTGCTCATACCTCAAGGGTGCAATCAGTCTCAGAGAGAATAAAGACATCATGATTAAAAGAAGAGTGGCTATATTTCACTTGGAACACCTCCGTCCTCCTACAGAGATCTGACTGACTTAGGATAAAGGATTTGAGAATAAAAACTGAGGGACCGTTGCTGATTTATAGCCATTCAATCCATATAAACCTTGAGCCAATCACAGCAGGATTTGCTGGATGTCCAGGTTTAGTCAAGTCAGGCTTAGTTAATCTGAATTTTTCAAATAAACCAACATTATCTGCATCATTTGAAACAAAATTTTCCACTTCTTGGTCACTTGTGTTCATCAGTTTTTCCTTTCCATTAGATGAGAAGATTGGCACCACTGTCATGTTTGTGTGCTAAATACAGTGCTATAGGAAGTTACAGCCAGTTAACTTGTTTGCAAAAGTAGAGACTAGCCAATTCTTCCTCTGGTCTGTATGCTAAACTAAGCTAATCAGATGCTGGCTACACCTTCATATTGACAATACAGATAGTCACAGAAGTGTGATTTAATCTCCTCATCCGACTTGCAATAATATGAACAGACATAGCGTATATTTACCAAAATATCACACTACGTCTTGCGTGAAGGTAACCTTTACCTTCGAAGGACATCCATATTCATTTGATTATCCAGCCAGCTCTCAGAGTTTATGCCGACAGCCTCATATTTTGTTGCACCAAGGTGAACTGTGTGGCTTTTTTCAGATGAAGGTGCAAAAACAAAAGACTCATCCTGAAAGGCCGTCGCTCCCACATGGCTCCGTTCACACTGATTCATCATCATGTTGATGTAGATCGTGTGCAGGCCTGGCCGGCGTCCATGTTGTTTGTTATCAGAGCTCGTCAGCTCACATGGATTCATTTAAAGGACACTCTGTTGCTGGGCAGAACTTAATGCTCTATTTAAACTTTTAACAAGCGATGTGGATGTGAACCCCCCCTGTCAATCAGATCGTATTCTTCAGAGAGGGACTAATAGCTCTCAGAGACGCCGGCGAGAAAGTGGAGTATAGATTTTTAGGGATGATAAAGACGTCTCAACGATCTGGTTCAAGGTTTTGCTGCTTTTCTTGTAATTCCGACTGATCAGTCAATGTCAGATTCATCTCAGATTTGTGTGTTTGTATTTTTGCTGTTGATGGTTTCCACATGGAAGAGAACATGCAAAAATTGCTAGTAAGGCATGGTGGACGATCTGAGAGGAAATGAAGCTTGATACTTCTGTCTCTCCACTCTCCTCTCTCTCCTCTGCTTGGCTCTGTCCCTCTGCAGCACCTTTATCACACGCTCACGCTCACGCACACACACACCAACAGCATCACTGTCCAGCAGATGGGAGCTGAACAGCTTCATTAATCCTGCTCCGGTAGGATCAGATAATTAGACACCTTAATTGGAGTGTAAAGACTTTAATAAGTAAAATGCCACTTTTCCGTCTCTCACATTGTCCCCACGGAGGCCGTTCACATTCTGTCCTCCACTGTCTCTTTCTCACACTTGCACTAAACGACTCGTTAGGCGGGAATAGCGAATGGGCTTGTTGATTAGTTCCAGATTTGTCACTGAGACGCCTGTTATTGTTGTTGTGTTGCATTTTATTAGTGTTAAAAATGTAATCTTCCATAATAATAGTTACCAGCTCCCAGAAGGCGATTTATTAGTTTAAACTGAGTTTAATTTGATTTACTCAAGTGCTCGCTGTTACAGACTCTATTGAGGGTGACCCATTTGCCAATTTGTCCATGCTGTCTTTTCTCCTGTCAACCAGAGCGCTGTAAACTTCCATGGTGATGAGCAAAAAGGGGAAGATCACCCCTGGTGTGCCGTCCTTGCATGAACCAGAGCAGGGATGCAAAGAATCCAATAAAGAGAAAAGTCAACAGACGACCAGAAAACTTTTTTTCCCCGCAGGCAGATGTTAATACAGAAACAAACATACTGCAGACTCTATGTGTCAGCTTGTTATTGCTCCCTCTGTATTGGCAGGGGACCCAGAGGGATGTCGACCTGCTCTCTGGATGTACGGAAACACTCCTTGAACAGAAAGAACAAAGGAAACAGGTAAACACACATTATATGGTATATGCATAATTATGGGACTGAATACAACACAATAGCAAACATAACTCTGAATTGTTATTTTTGCTTATTTATATAAATAAACTATTTGCTGTATGCTCTGCAGCTGCTAACACCGGTTAAATATTGACATAACAGTATAACTTAGACTTTTTTTTATATAGATTTCTGATGTGTTTTTTTTTATATACCTTCATCAAAGTTTGATAAATGAGATCCATTTACTCACATCGGTGATTGATGGCATTGTCACCTGAGAGGACACATAAACAGACCTCAGTCAGACAGTGAAGAATAGCAACTCTTATTCCTTTCATGTAGCTCCATTTCACTAATTTCTCCTGCTTACATGCTTCAGACTATTTTAGAGTATCAGCATCTCATTTAGTTTATTGCTTTGAATAATTATATGTAATGTAATTACAGTTCAAGTACAATAGTTCTCAATCTTGTATAAAATGTAAAGTCAATCAATCAGTCGATTTTAATCACTAAGTGGAGTTCTGAACACTTATTTCAATTCTGTTCAGTCCTGATTATCATTGCAAGTGTATTTCAAAGTGAATTAGGCATCCTGCTTATCGTGGCAGTCTGCGGCTCTAAATAGCAAACAGTGTGTCGGATTTCTACATCTCAATATGCCAGCCGGTTTAGGGTGGGGGGTGATGAGATACATCTTTAATAGGGTAAATACTCTGCAGGAATCCGAATCCAGCCAGACACAGTGCAGGTCCGCTCACAGCTCCTCGTTTGTGTGCCAGAGGCGTCTTGATTTGAATCCAGCTGACATCTGCCATGTCCTGAGGTGAGCGCTGCGTTCATGCAGTTGTTTGTTGTAACTTAACCACAGTGTCCTGTTTTAATACGAACGTTACTGCCCACTCTCTGCACTAACTGGCGCATAGGGAAGGTTAAAGGGATAGTTCACCCAAAATTCAAATTTCACTCATTATCTACTCACCCTCACGTCGACTAAGGGCTGGGAGAAGTTTCAGAGTCCTCCGTGCCTTCTCTGAGTTACAGGGCGGCTCCGTGCAGCACTTCATGTCCATATGACGGTTGCGAACGGAGCTCACTTTTCTTCGTCCAAAAAGACACACCAAAAAACATCCAAATACCTCCATAGTGCTCGTCTGTAATGTCCCTCTTGTATTGAAGCCCCAACATGAGAAATTGTTCTGAAAAAAATTAAATAAGTATAAATAAGCACCACCTTGTAACATTTGTTTTGAAAGGTGCTATATAAATGAAGTTTATTATTGTATGTTTTAAGCTTGTTTGTAGTGGAAGCTCCCAGCACTGCTCTTCCTGGTCCGTCCAAATCTCGCGCGATTTGCATTGACACCCAGTTCACGGCTCCGCAAATCGTGCAAGATTCCGGCAACATATACTTAATATTTAATAAATTTTTTCCGGAACTTGGGGCTTCAATACAAGAGGGACATTACAGACGAGCACTATGGAGGTATTTGGATGTTTTTTGGTGTGTCTTTTTGGACAAAGAAAAGTTAAAAATTAAATAAGTCTTTATTTAAACTTGTTTATAGCGGAAGCTCCCAGTGTCTCAGTTCACTGCTCTGCCGCGGTCACAGACGAGCAGTATGGAGGTATTTGGATGTTTTTTGGTGTGTATTTTTGGACGAAGAAAAGTGAGCCCCGTCATATGGCAGTGCAGTGCTGCGCCGACCCCCCCTGTAACTCCAAGAAGGCACGGAGGACTCCCAGCCCTTAGTCGACATGAGGGTGAGTAGATAATGAGTGAAATTTGAATTTTGGGTGAACTATCCCTTTAATACATCAGCACAGTCATTAATTTTTTAACACTGTGCAAGACACTTTGGGGAAATAGACACAAAAACGCACACATGTGTATTATTAGTTACCTTCAACAATGTACATGCACCGAAACCATACGTATCGTATATGAATGGCAATCAGATGTGACTCAGTCATTTGTGATTACACTGGTGACCACTGCTGCTCCAAAACCCAATACACAGTTTACCCTAGCAGGAGCAGAAACTCCGCTTTGGCAAATAAGTCAGTAATTGTTAATGATGTGTGTAATCAGCCGATCACTCAGTGTTGACATAACTAATGACAGTGAGCAAGAGGAGTCTGGGAGATGATTAGTGCATGTGATCATGCAGGTAATCACCAGCGCCGCTCACTGTATGAGCAAGTTCACATCGAGCCATGTGTCAATATTTAAAATCTTCCGCTGCCAAGCAAACGCTCCTTATTTTTCAGATATGCAGAATGCGCAACTTGTTCAACATTGTATATGTGAAACATTAATGAGATTTTCCAGCCCACACATTTACATTGTCATCAAATAACCGACTGCTGAGATGTGTAATGCTGCAGTGTTATCGGCGTGCAGCAGAAGTCAGATTGAATTTATGTATATTTCACCCAAAAAAAAAAAAAAGGTTTTTGAACAGGAAGACAACATAGAGGCAGAGCTCCCACCCATGTAGCCCACCCACATCAGTCTGTTAAACACACAATTAGAGGAGTAATACAGAGTGCAAGAGACAAAGTAGCTGCTGCAGGCTTCACTATTAGCAAAGGTAATATTGTGTTTCCTTTAACCGGCGCACGTCATGAAGCTACAATAAGAGTTGAATGGGTCACAACTCTTGGGATAATGAAAACATTTCCTGGATTATGTGGAGCAGTTGATTCATACAGTTATGTAAATGCCTCAAAACCAACAAGTCAAATGTTTATTGTCCTACACGTTGCTGTGGTAACTTGCACATAAAATCATCGCTTTTGCTCATTTGCATGGAAAACACAGCGAGAAGGATTCCAGTGTCGCATGAAGCATTTATTCAGCTTCAAAAGACACATCATCCACGCTTGCCAAATTGTCTGAGTGCTGTGTATTCGCATTTGGGGGTCTGCAAATTTGTGCCTTACTAGGCTCCAACTGCCCCACAAGAGTGGTCAAAAGTGTCTGTCGGTTTGTTAAGGCAGGAAGTTGGGCTGTTGTCTGAGGGTATGAAAGGAGCTGATTGGCTCGACCCACCTGCTGATGCCGCATTGCTCTTATTAACAGTCTATTCAACTTGCTTCCTTCTGATTGCTTGATTGGTCTCAACTGAATCCATGAGAAGTGTACAGTACTTTGTGCTTTCTTCCTGGTGCTTTGAAAAACAAGCTTGTTTTGTATAATTGCACGTTACCAGTCAGACAGGGAGGAAAATCATATGAATGAAGGAAATTTAACGTCATTCTCAAAATATCATAGAAGAAAGAAGAAACAAACCTTGGACTTTTTGTTTTAATATTGTGTTTTTTTTATTCTGTTCCATTAGTCAGACATGATAAAGCAGGTGTTAGACAAACTGCCTGTGAGACCTTACACTGTGTTGACATCCGCACCTCTGCCCTTTGTCTGTCCCAAACACCACTTCAAAAAGACTTATTCCTCTTGGCGACCACCCAGAAATATGAGCAGCTTTACTCTGAAGTAAAAAGACTTCACATCTGTCACTGAACCAGAGTGGAAACAGTCGTACCAGAAATGTTCCAAGTCCCCTTCCACTCAAAAATGTGTGTTTCTTATTGTCATATTCTTTTGGTGTATCCATAATTTGATCTAAATTGTTTGAAAGCTGGTTATATTTCCTGTTCATTGCTGAAAAACATAGTGATTTTTGACTTAAATCTAAAGAAATATCACTTTACTCTTCAGTTCTGTTCTCATCATTAAACATAATGATATTTTTAGTTGCCAGTGTGTTATCCTTAATCAATATCTCTTTAGGTCGTTGTGCAGTGTTATGACAGGCACGCTGTAATATATTTCTGCCATTATAATGCTATTAGGAGTCTGTCTGCGCGCTAATGTGACTTAACTGAAAGTCTTGAGTCATTGGGGGGCTCTGCAGTGTGAGAAATGGAGGGGACAGACTAACCCTGTCCTATTCCAGAAGCTTAGAGCAGATGATTTGTTATAGCCTGCAAACCTTGGCCTTTTATCATTAGCTTTCAAAGTACCACTGCGGACAAGTTATATATTACGTGATTCCTTCTTAAAAGTCTCAGGACAGCATTCTGCTTTTTCTTTTTTAATTTTTTCCCCCCACTTATTTGCTTAAAGGGATAGTTCAACATTTTTGGCAAATTGCCATAATCCCTATAGTCATAGCAATAGGTTCATTGTCGGTGCAAGCTGTTTTTAGAACAGTGGAGCAGAGCCGCGAGCTGCTCAGAGCTAATGCTACGGAGGGTAACGAGATTTCTTGGTTTCCCTCATCAAACTCATCAAATACACAATCCAACGACTCCAGAACGCTCTGGTGGACAAGTTGTGACCTGCACATTTATTTATTTATTTATTTATTTGGTTCATTTCGGGCATGTCAATTAGTCATCATCATCACACATCATCTCAATCCAATTAATACAATACACATGACCGAAAGGGAAAGCGGGAGAAGCAAAAGCTTATCTAGTCCCGCCCCCAATACTCACATATTCATTTTTTCTGCATGTTACATTTTTGACATAACATTCTTCCAGTATTTTCAAAATTTAACAATTTAACAATTTGACATTTTTTTTTATTTTTTTTTATTTATTTATTTTTTTTAACATGACATTTCTCAATTTTTTTTTTTTTTTTTTTCAACATTTGACATTTTGACATAATGTGTTGCAGCATTAGGCAGTATTCACCACGACATTCACCACGATATGAGATAATAACGGAGTTGTTTTCGAGGTAAATTCATCCTGTCAGGGGCAGTTTTTCGGCAAGCAGTCTCTGCATTTGCCTCGAAAACATTATTATCTCATAGCGTGGTGAATGTGCAGATCACAACTTGTCCACAAGAGCGTTTTGGAGTTGTTGGATTCCGTAGCGTAGCTCTGAGCAGCTCACGGCTCTGCTACACCGTTCTAAAAACAGCTTGCACCGACAATTAAAGGTAACAAACCTACTCCTAAAACTGTATCCCTTTAATAGCTACGGCCCCTCCAAGTTCCCGGCAATGTCAGAGATTAATCTAAACAAGCGAGCTCTGACAACTTACTATCTGGTCACACCATCTGTATCAAAGAGATGGAGATTTCATGCTGCCATCCTCGGGCTGTAGCACCAGACTCATTACAGCTTACATATACACTACTGTATGTTTATAGAAGGTGATTAGTGGAGCGTGGCTGCCAAGGTACACCCCTGTGTTCCAGATGGCTGGCTCTCCGATGCTCCTTATCATGCATACTCAGATGCTCGTCAATGGGGCCCCTGCGGACAGACAGTCAGACGGAGAGAGACACCCAGGCGACACTCTGATGATGTCGGCCACGAAGGATCCTTCTCAATGCTCCATAGATGTTTATGAAATTTGCATCATCCCCCCGGTTTGCGGCACAAAGAGATGGCAGCTTGGCGATAATGTCGGTGAATGATTATCTAAGAGAATTCAAATTCTGCCTGTGAGCTTGTTTTTGTAAGTGGTATCAAAGTGATGATGATCTAAGTTTCAGTGTCCGGGCAGACTTGAAATTGCTTTGATGTGGTATTTTATTTAAGGTAGATGCTATTTACACCCAGGGTGGATAGCCAACGCGACCACTTAAAACAGGCCATAACACTGAGTGAGAAGTAGTTTTCGTGCCTAAACCCAAGCCAAAGGAAACCTACCCAAAACTGTAAATTGAATTTAATATGATAATTAAAGTGAATAAATGGAATGAAAAAACAAAAGGTTTATAATAATTATATTATTATTCCACACAGGGAGTCAAACATTGGTCTCATGGGGGAAAGACTTGAGCTGACTTCCCAAAGCTTCCTCTGCTGGTGTTTAATAAGCACCTGATGGCAGCAGATGTTTAGAACACCTCCTGGCATTTGGTGACAATTTGTGAAGTTATTTACACTGATTTTCTTTATTTAAACAGTGTAAGAAAAACAAAACAAAAAAACTAGGCGCTAATGTAGCCATTGGGTGTTCCATATGGGTGTAAATAGCCCAATAGCTGCCATGTGACCATTTTCACCCAGGTGCAAATAGCCACTCTGTTACAGTATGTTGTATTTCATTTGCTGGTTCTGCAGCATTTCCAATAATATTTTAACAACCGTTGCGTGAGTAAATTTCCATTTCCTTCATTACAGCAATTGACAGATGTTGGCTCGCCCCGAGTACTTGATGTGCTTAAGCTCCCCCGCCATTCGCAGCTCTCCCTGTGGTTAGATTGGCTTATTTACCGGCATATTAAGAGCGAGGATGGAGCTGAGATGATCAGGTGAGTCCTGAAAACGCAGCAAATGAACAGTGGAGTGTAAACTGCAACAATCTGTCATGACTCCTAATTAGCCCCCCCGCAGTAGGAAACGCAGGTTCACCCCTCAACCTGACCTCGCACCATAATTGTTCTAACACATGAACATATGTGCGTGGCACTACTTGCGTCTTATGTGTGTGTGTGTGTGTGTGTGTGTGTGTGTGTGTTGACCGCTCTTTCTCTTTCTTAACAACCTAATTACTGCTCCACTGGAATAACCACAAAGTCCCAGTTCCCATAGTAACTATGATGTGCAAGCTTTCACACCATAAAAAATCTCCCAGGTCACCCACCCACCTCATTTTATGGAGAACGACGGCTTTCATGGCGATCTGCGAGGGATCAGATTTTTACATGGAATTCCTGGTGTGTTCCTCGGGAAATACACAAAGCTGTTTTTTCTTTCTTTTTACAGTGCAGAGTTCAGAATCAGGAAGCTTCAGTAAGCCGTAAGATTCAGCTGGCTTAACCTTTTTGGCCTCGCACTGTTTTCTCCTCTTGAAGTTGACTAAAAGCACTACAACTTTCGAACAAACAAACTAAACCTCCCTATTAAGTCTGATTGTTAATTAACATTTAAGATTTTCTTTTCGCTGAGTCTCTGTTGATCCACCAGACAACTGATGAGCCTAGTTACACATCTTCAGGGAGGCCGAAACACAATGTCGCCTCGCCAAGTCATCTGTTGTTTAACATAAGGAACAGTATCCACACATGATTAATGTGGATGACGCGGTTTAATTATTTCTGAGTCATTATGCTTCTCAGAGCATCTTTATAAGGTCTCCAAACTAAGAGCTGAACCTCTGCTCTAATTGCACAAAGATGGTGGAGTGAATGTTTGTTTATTTGAGGGCTGGCTGTTGGAGGGTGGACTGAGTTGTGTTTATTTGTTTTCACTCAACCTGTGTTTATATCTTTTTTTTTTTTTTGTAGTACCATGTGGTAGGAATACTGTAACCCATAAAACGTGGATTTGTCACATCTGTTCATTACCATGGCTTCAATGGCACCACGTGGCAGTGCCAGGAAAAAGAAAACCTTGCATTAGTCATTTCTCTCACTTTTTCCCCTTCATTTCCTATAACATTCAAAACCCACTCGGGGGCCTCATTTATCAAAGAGCGTGTAAAAGTCCTCTTAAATTTTCAGTACGACGGAAAGGCAAAATGTGCGTACGACCAAAAAATATACACTCTTTTCAGATCTATCAAACTCCGCGTACACACGGCTGCACGGTATTTCCCTTGATAGATCACACCGGACCTGAGAAAAGCGTGGATGAGAACACGCCTCATACCCAGCCCCCTAAACAGCCCCACACAACCATATGTGGTCAATGCAAATCAGTTACGTGCATATTAAGTAGCCATGTGCACTCTGGAAACGTGTGGAATGACGTCAGTGGAAGACGGTGAAGACAACAGACGGACGGAGAGCGGAGAAAGAAGCGGAATTTCTCTGAAAGCGAGATACACGGTAACACGGCAATATCAGTCAGAAACATCATCTTGCATTGAAAGGCTTCAATAAAAACAAAAAACTCCCAAATCTAAATGAAACAGAACAGAAAGAAGAAGAATCATATTTATTCTGCCCCTTATTTTAGATTATGTCATAATAATTTAAAGCAGGGTTTCCACTGCCAGTCAGTACTTTGCACCCCTTTCCACTAACCCCCAACTGCCATTCACTGGAAGACTTTGATTTTCATTTGTGCATAGCTATATATTAAAAAAAAAAAAAAAAACATTGAAGTCCACCAGTCTGTGACTTTTCCTGATGTTGGGCAGCTAGCACCCATTTTTGTTAAATACAATAAATATTATTCACACAAAAAATATCGATCATGTTTTCTCATTTGCTTTGATTTGCGCCGACATTATTGTGCTTGCTGCTTGTGTGTGTCCAGTCTGGCTACGTAACACACGCACGTCGCAGAAATTATTTTCCAGACTGGACAGACTGGTTGTGGAAGAGGTGTAGCCTACATGCAAGGGAAAAATATCAATATGATATCAAAAGAAAACGAAATTCGTTTTATAAAGCCAGTATTTAGGAGCAAACTAGTGTAAATGCACAGGGGAAAAATCTGAGTCGCTGTGCTTTTCATGTAAAGTGCCGACGTCAACACGTGTGCGGTGGTGGTGGTGGTGGTGGTGGGGGGGGGTCATCATCACCACCACTTGCTACTTCAAACAGTGTCCGCGCTCCTCTCTCCCTCGCACACTGCAGTTCTCTGACTCTGCAGCGGCGTCGCCAATTCCTCCTGTTCTTCAAAAAGCGTGTAAATGCCGGTACGCCATGGTCGGACTGGTCGTAAATTTTTGCACTTACTCCCGACAAGTTTTGGTTTGATAGATCCCAAATTAGGCGGAGAAAAGTGCGTACGCACAAAATGGGGGAAAGAGCGTGTAAAAAAGCGTGTATCCACAATGATAAATGAGGCCCCTGGTGTAAAAATATATAAATTTCAATATGAACCATGTCCAATTTTGTGGGCACCTTTTTAAAAGCACGATCCTGCTTAAATACGGTAATGGTAACTGACAGGCTACTTCACGTGTATGTTAGCTGGCAGCGGGAAATGAAATGTTTTGTTAGCATTAGCACTAACTTCAAACAGCTTTAGGAGGGTGAACAGTAAACGGTAAGGATAGTGATATAAAATATACTTTTTACAAACTGCTCTTTGTCACAAGTTAGACCTTACCGTACTCCCAGTAAAAACCCGTTGTAATGATCACACCAGCAGGGTTGGATTCTGGCTCAGTTCCTTCATACTGTAGCTTGAACCTTCTGGGAAATTCTTGCGATTGACTCACAGGGCAATAGTCGAGAACCGGAGACCCTGAGGGTCCGCCCGTCCCTCTGTCTAATCTCACTCACAGTCACAGTCAGTTTTCACTCTAGCTGTGTTTCATTGCACCAATAAGCCGTGGAGGAGACACCGCCGTGCTCTCACCTCAGTAATAAGCTGAACAAACAGCCGAGGCTGTTCTGTGTTCCCGTCTGAAGGTCAGAAAATTGCAAAACAACCGTTCACGGAGGTCGGTGCTCTGTTATTGCAGTGTACAGAGTAGTGTCTTTACCACTCTATGACAACCCGCAGAGGATCATTGTTAAACAAACTCGGCTCCCTGCGTCAACTGCCTTTCACTTGAAGGTGTTTAATGGCGGCTTACAGCTGCTCGGAGGTGTGTCTCGAGGGACAAGCCTGTTATCCCTAATCAAACTCTTGCCACCGACTACGCATTTCATTCAGCCAGAAATCAGCTTTTCTCTTTCACAGGGTTTAAAGTGGAGGTGGCGATAATTGCAGGTAAAAGTAAGCAAGGTGTTTTAATTATGCTGCATTCCTGAGGCTACATTAAGTGTTTTGTGTCTGCTTGACGACAAATAGTAGACCCCACAACACAAGTATAGACAATGTCATCTGAACAGGATGGACATGGATTAGAATAACAAAGCAAAGTGGACAGGAAGTCCACTTAAGCATGTTTTTTAATTGAGCAGTTGAGTTAGCTGTCAAAGTGTATTCAATTCTTGCATAAAAAACCAATTCAGCAGTAAAAGGCTCATTTATGCACCATGCCAGATATGGCATAGCATAGATATGGAGCCTTCTGTCTGTGCTCTGCATTCATTTTGTGCTTACGTATGCAGACTAAATGTGGCAGTACCACCAGAAACTGTGGTCCCAGCTAAACACAAACAAGAAGAAAATTTTGGGAACTGGCAGAACTTAGTACAGATTGTGCGAGTTGGTGAAAAATTATGAATATATACAGCTGAACAAAGATTGGATGGGAATTGAAGATAAGCTTGACAGCAACGGAGGAGAAATGAGCACCAGTTTGTTTGTGCCGTCAATGAGATGCATTGTTCAACATCCATCCCAACAAACAGTAAACAACACGTATACAGTGAATTATAATATTCAAAACACACATATATTTTCACATATAATGGAAGCATAAATCCTTCTTCATTACCATAATATCTCTCACCCACATTCCTTTACATTTGTGTGATCTGTGAAATATTACAAGGGTTTAGATTGTAGATTGTCTCCTCATTTCAAACTCCAAGGTACTTAATGAGAGGTTGTCAAGCTTTATTGAAGCTTTCTTTTCTTTCTTTCTTAAAATAAATTGATAAAAGTGCAATAATGAAAGCCTTTCAGTATTAGGCCTCTTGCATGACAAGTCTGATGAGGCCCATCCGACTCTGATGCAGTCAACAGAGGGCACACAGCCTGCAGCTCTGGCATTAGACATAATTCCCACAGAACTGGGCGCTAGAAAAATAAGCTATAATAGAGATAACAAAATGCAGTATTCATTATTGCTGACTGAATGTAGGTTCCTTGCTCACATGGAAAACAGTAGGAGTATTAATTGAGTTCCCCTTTTCTTTTCCACATTTATCCACATTAACATGCCCACTGCTGACACAAAACAGTTCCCACTCTTCCTCCGCCGCTGCCAGCATCACATATTTCAATATACTGTCTGTCCAGCTACGTTGGCATCCGGATGCAGGATCAGAGCAGGTGGCCGGTGCAATGATGAAAACCAAACAGTGGAAACCAGGAGCAGCTGCTGCATCTTTTTTTTTTGCTAAATCATGCGGCTGGTGGTGAAGAATTTATCAGCAGTTTACCCACATCGTGATCCAAGCCCTTGACCTCTCAGCTGGATTTGACGGCCGGCCATTACTGCAGCAAAATGAATGAAGTAGGCGCTTATTGTGAGTGGTGTCACGTTGCTGGAAGGGTGTCTTCAGAAAAAAAAAAGAGCTTGTTCTTGCTATATGTACCGTTTTACTGTTAAGCTGTATGTCATCTTTTATTGCATGCATTAAAAACGCTAGTTTAGCGAACGTCAATTACACATGTTCTTAAGCCCCAGAAGGCATATAAAGGGCCACAATTTTCACTTACCTCAGGGCTCATTTGTGACCATGATGAATGATGTGTATTACTGTAATAGCTTTTAAAGTAGCTTCCCACAGTGGGAGTGTCAACTGTGAGCGTATAGAGCGTCGTTGTTCGCTAACTGTTGGATGCTTTTTAAAAAAACGGCGAAATGCAGCATGTAATCTAATATGGGCAAAGTTATTTAGGATACTATATGAGCTGCCATGGTGAGGTCCCTGTTGAGATTTTGAATCATAAAAGCAAAGCCCTTTTCCACCCTGCAATCAACAGTTAGAGTGAGCGTTTAACTACTGAGGGAAAGCCCTGGGCCCTTTGATCCCCAGGACACTGAATACTGTGACATATGGACACAGTGGAAGCCAAGAATTACCAGGAAAAAGAATGAAAGAATAGTCATCTATGCTATTTTTTTTATTTTTATGAATTGATGCTTTCACTTTCTCTGTGTGCCGTCTGCATAGCCTGCTTAGAAAGTGAAATATGTGTTGCTATTTGTCCCCAAGTTCATCTCTCAGACAATTACACCGCCGGGGTGCTCAGAGCCACACACTGCGTTGGAAACCTAAATGTGTCCTGAGCCCAGCTGTGATTCTGTGTCCCTCTCCTGTTGGACACTGCAGGAATTC
This sequence comes from Trachurus japonicus, assembly GCF_045865225.1. Classification (NCBI taxonomy): domain Eukaryota; kingdom Metazoa; phylum Chordata; class Actinopteri; order Carangiformes; family Carangidae; genus Trachurus; species Trachurus japonicus. The sequence goes on from NC_140912.1 coordinate 25,524,113, forward strand.
TTCAGCACTGAGGGGGCTGATAGGCTATTGACCCATTGATTTGCACGCCACCCCGCAGTGGCCAGCGAGGGGCTGAGGGCTCTGTTCTCATTCTGCTCTGCTGAGCGAGGGGCATGATACTGTTTCTGATGTGAGAAGCCGGTGCTGCAAACACAGACGTGTTGCTTGAAGGGCATTGGTTTAGACAGCTGAGGTGTATCGGTAGCGCAAGGCTCAGTGAATAATTTATAACAAGGTTTCACTGAGGCTTTGATCCTTTGCCAGTCGCACAATGTCATGTCAGATAACAGTTATTTGGAAATAGTGCAGTGTATATTGAGCTGAATCACAAATCCTAAATACACGCTGCATATGCTTTAGTTCAGTTATAATATGAAAGATTTACCTATTTTATTAGAAACAACCCTTTTTTTTTAATCGTGTGAAATGTCTTGAGCGAAATTCTCTTGTTTTTTCGACCTTCTGGAAAAAACACAACCAAGGATATCAGCTAGTCTCCAGCCACACACGACATTAATCTGCCTCGCAGCTATAATTCACCAATTTAAAACGCTCCTCAGCATACAAGCGAGAGCAGCCTGGACTCCCCCGGAACAGAAGGAAGACAAATAGCCGAACATTAAGACCTGAGCACAGTGAGGACTTGTGAGTCTCACTGCAGTTTGTCCAAGGTCCCCTCTGCTGTCTGTGCTCTGACAAAGGCGGGAAGAACATCTTCCACCTGCATAAAGCCACTAGTCAGTGCTGCCGTGCCCTGCAGCTACAACAACAAACACTCTGATTGGACAAAGACTGACTCTGAATTATTGAGATACACCTAACTAGGTCTGATTAAGACCATTAATAGCTGTGTCCCAATTCAGGGGCTGAATCTTTTACAGGATATGGTCTGTTGTACCTATTGTAGACGGTGGAGATCAAACTGCAAAATAACCGATCTGCAGTGAATATTCAGATTCAGAATCCATTTGTTGAATGTTCCCCATGTTGTCTCTTCAAGTGTTTACAACCTGAAGTTAATTACACGTTTGGAAAATCGCTCAATGACTTTTCTTTTTTTTTTTTTTTTTAATTTTGCAGTAATGAATGACTCATGCCACTTGCCAGACACTCAAATGATGCTTAAAGAGAAACCTCCACTCATAAAGTGATCGTGTCAAGTTCCACAAACGTCTAAATCCATTTTTTCCCCAACATGCTCTGCTGTGCATGTTCGTTAATTTTTCTTTTCTTTTTTTTTCTTTACGGGTGAGAGTTATTTGCACGATAGGCTTCACTGATTATCATGAGCGTGCAGGTACTGTAATCAGTGCAGGTCTGGCTCTCTTCCAGTTGCGTCCCATGCTGGCTATTAAGTCATTAACCCAGCATGCTCCACCTGGGCTGCTCTCCCATGCTGTATATATTACTGCTGCAGAGAAGACAGGCCAAATGAGAGTCATATTATGAACCCTGCTGTGATGCAAATTAGCATGGCTCCCGCTTTTTTTTTCTTTTTCTTTTTTTAATACAGACATCAGAGATCCACTGCATGCTTACCACCGAACAGCATCTCTCCTCACTCTGTAGGAAAAGACCGTGGAATGCACAATGCATAACTTGATGCTAAATTGTCATTCCTCACTCAGAAGGATGCCCGGCCAAACCCCGGCTGGGAATGTTTGTAAGCTGCAGGGATTCAGAAATTCATGACATGTCGGCCGACTGATTCCCATACCAGCAGACGCAGACAAAGGAAACGATTTTTTAACAGATTTACAAGAATTTAATATAAAAAATTATCCATTATGTATCCACAGCAGATGGATAGCCCAAACATTTCAGGACACACATTTCTTCATTTGTTGTCTTACTGGGGGTGATGTGAGCCAGCCTGGCTTTGTCTATGAAGGTAAACACAAAAGTAAAAGTGACAATTTGCTGTTTTTATGGGGGGGATTTTGGGCCAAATTAGTTTTTGCAAGAGAGTAATAAACTAGAGCTAGACGATTGTATCGATTAATTTGATTAGTATGCTCTGGGGCGATGTTTAAACATTAAAATTGAATTTCACTTTAACGTGAGTAATAACCGTTCTGAGCTGCCACCACAAGTGTTGCCAAAAAAGGAGGCAATGTGGAAGTGGTTCATCTGGTTTTTAGCATCTGATTTGCAGCAAACCTCTGTAAAAAATCAGCTAACATTAGCAGCAGAATAATGGTGGTAAGACATAGGCTAATAGATGTGGTGGTGTTTTACGTCCCCAAAGATATGGTGCCCATATATACACAGTTGAACAGCCTGACTTCTGTGGTTTGTTTCTTAGGGGGGAAGATCGATTAAAATCGTAAATTGGGTGTGGTGTGAAAAAGGTGGTGATTTGAATATCAGGCTCTGTTGCCCAGCTCTGGAGTAAACTGCCAAGAGGCTAAGAAATATTCCCCATAAGATGTTGTCATTTTTACATTTTGATTTGTGTGTTCGAGGTGCTGTGATGTAGATTTTCATACTGTGTGTGTGTGTCCCGTTTTCAGTCTTAATGCCAGGCTATAGCCTACTAACTGCCTTCTGACTGTAGCCTCCTGTTTGATGGACATGTATGAGATTGGTGTTAAACCTCTCACCTACAGTAAATCTTTGCAAGAAACCAACCAGAAATATTGGCATAACTGTAGATTTACTACTAGATCTTTAAAAAAAAAAAAAAAGGAAAAAAAGCTGAGTCGAGCACAGAGTGGAGCTTTTAAAGTGCGGTGCTGTTTGACAAAGTTTAAACACAGATGATTTGCCTTCTGCTTAAATGATCCCATCCATTGGGAGGGCAGTGTAATGATTATGTCTTTTAAATTGGTCTTGGTAACACTGGGTTAATAGCAATGTAATCATGACAACGGGAGATCCACAGACACTCATGATGAGTGATGGCTTCACGTTTTCCCACCCATGGTTTTCCCCTAGTGTCTTCTGTATAGAAAAGTAACACAGAGTGATTACAGCTGAAGTTTGGAGCAGTAGCACAAATCCTAAAGTTTGCAGCCAAGAAGAAAATCAATGCACTTCTCCTGGTGTCTGTTGTTGATCATGATGACAGCTGTGGGATGTAGTTGGAGGAAATGTATTGACACAAATACAAGAAAAACTCTATTTTAATGAACGGAAATTTGAAATAGTGGAGAATATTTCTACCCCACGTTTCCTTTTTTTATTTCTATTTTTTCTTTTTACCTCCTCCTGTCCTGTTCGTAGCCTACTACAACAATAAACTTTGCTTTAAAAGTTTCTGTCTGTATATGAGCATGAGCATGAGCTTGGGCTGACATGTCGGCTTTGGAAATTATCTCTGAATTTCCTTTCTACGTTCTTAAAACTTTAATCAGAAAATTACACACATGAAAGCAGAGTGGGGGAAAGGAAATTACTTAAGACCATGTGCGTTGGACACATGAATGCAGCATGGTCTTGTCATGATAGTGGTGTTTCCAGGCTGCTGTTGCTATTGCTGCTCTAGTGATTCATGGAGTAATTAAAAAAGACATCAGGGAGTGAAAAAACACCCATTGCTGCTTAAACCCATCAGTGAAGGATGAAGGATTCCTGTGACTAAGCATCAACAGCTATGGTTGCACATTAAAATTAAAAGATTTATTGCTCCATTGTAATCCCTATTTGCATTTTATTTTCACTATCCATTAACAAGAAGAAGAAGGAGAAGAAAAAATGTCCCCCATGGTATTAACATTACCACGGTCTCTGAGGTGAGCTGTCAAAACTCCCCCCCTCCCTTTTTTTCCTTCTTTTTTTGCAACTGCCAAATTATTGCAATAGAGTTCCTCCTCTGAGAGTAATGATAATAAATCAAATTGCCTTCAGTTTTTTTAGGGGCTCCCTCCCTGTGATTCTGCCGTAGAGGTCCGAGGCTCTGACGCGCCTGTAGGAGTCAGTAAGAGCCTCCTCTTCTTTCCTCTCTTTCCTCAAACTTCATTTCCTTCTTGTCCAACCAGAAAACTCAGCCCCCAATTCATCATCAAACAGAGACACAACGCGGCAACCGAAAGTTGTCAGGAGGAGGAGAGGTCCGGGCTGTTTTTTTTCTTTCTTTCTCTTTCTTTTTCATTGGTCTGGACAGAAGCGGATTAAAAAAAAAAAATTAAAAAAATCCTCAGCCTGGTCGGGCTGGAAAGTTTGAAGCGGCGTGAACTGAAGCTGTTGCATTGAAGTTGCGTGGCAGTGGGTTTCTGCCCTGTGGACTGACAGGTCGCGTGCAGTGAGCGGTGAAGGAAGGAAGGAGGACGCTGAGCAGGTGAGAGGTGGTTGTTGTTGTGTTGTTGTTGTTTACTGGCGGCAGCTGCTTGTTTGTTTGTTTGTTTGTTTGTTTGTTTGTTGTCAGGCCACAGTCAGCGCTGCGTGATGACATCGAACATTTAGCGCACGCGCCCCCCCTCTCCCTGTATGTTCTGTATTAACATGGAGCTTCATGTTGAGTGTGTGGATTTATTTCACTGTCTGAAAGATTTTTCACGTGAAGCAACCACGACGTGATGTGTCCAATACGGAACAGGCAGCAGCAGCGTATTTATAGTGTTTCAGCTACTGTGGGAATTAATACTTGTGTGTGTGTGTAGAGTTTTTAAAGTGGTTTTAATATCCTTTATGGACTCCTGTTAAGACTATCATATTCCCATTACTGCTATTTTATAACCATCAGCTACTTATTTTTGGCAGGGATCATGACTGTGTCACATGCCAAGAAGCTTTGGATGTGAGGCTGAATGGTGACAAAAGTTTAGTCCTCTGACAAAGAAGTCATTTCATCCATTCATCCTGTCTAAACATGTATTATGACCTGTGACAGTGCTTTTATTTTGTTAAAAACATTTTTTTCTCTCAGCTCCTGTTTGGTATCAACTAAACACTTTGCCTCCTGAGCCTATAGGTACAGTTTCCTGCGTGAGCCACATTATAAAGTTGATCTGACATAAGCCTGGAGGAATGTCAAGAATCAAAAGCACATAGATTCCTGGGTCCTGTCGGAGGCGACAGCTGAATGAGATGCTGCTCTGATCCTTGAATGCACCACGCCTCGCTCGACAATAAGCTCATCAGCTCAGCTCCTCGCTGATTGTCCCCCTCTCGTCATCCTTGTTCAAACGTGCGACTGTTTGAGCACAGACGACCACAGATGACGCTGCTGCCATCCCCTAATACCACTGTGTGTGTATGTGTGTGTGTTTATGAGTTCAGCTTCACCTAAAGTGGCTGGTAAAGTGAATTTAAACCTCATCACTGAGGAGTAAAGCTTTTGCTTCCCATCTCCCCTTCTCCAACCACAGACCTCACCTCAGCGCTACCAGCTGTGTTTCCAGTTCTGATTTCAATTTCCTCAGAGTTGGCCCCCGTGTTTAAAAAGCTCCTGTAAAGCAATGTGGTGACTGAAAGTGAGGAGTGAGTCACGTTTTGTGATGCTTTCCCATTTCGTTGATGAGTTTACCAGATGTGTGGGAAAGGCAAGGTGTTGTTGGCTCATTTCATTAATTATGATTTGACTTTAAGTCGTAAGTCTCTGTCTTCGGAGCGATTTGTCTCTGGTTTATATTCCCTGCTACGACCCCCCGGGGGGGAGCCTGAATTCGCAGCGGACACATTTTGAAAGAAATATAACACTTAGACCCAACACCGGAGTCAAGTGGGATCATATCAAAACAGCAGCTCCTCACCACGGTGGTATGTTGTAGATCATGTCTATTCTTGTGTATGGGATGGTCTTCTTGCACCGTCTGACCCCGCATTCCTGCTTCTCTCGTGGCATGATGAGGTCATTGCCCTGCTGCCCCCTTATTCCCTCTCTGACCCGCTGTTGTAAAGAAATATGTGCATTTTCCTCCAAATTTCACCCCTGTGGTTCAATCATTCAGAGGCTGCATCGACTGTTTGGCTGCCTGCATGCGCCTTCACCCTAGAAATCTGTCATAACTTATTTCCATGCAAACAGAGAGGGTTTTTTAAGTTGATTGGATATTTAAGCGGTTGGTTCAGTTCCCAGCATGCACATCTACGAGTACCAACCAGCAAACTTCACTCACTGGCGGGTGGGGGTAGAACGAGTGGTTTGAACCTTCAGCTGCTTCTCATTGTGAGCTCTTCTTGCGAGGCCTCGGTTTACATAATGAAACCACCACCACGCAGTCTCTCTGACTTCAAAGGTTGCCAACAACAGCAGCTAACTTTCTCTATATGGCTATTTCACATCGTTTACAATCACAACCTTTGTTAAGAAGGTTTTTTTTTGTTGTTGGTGTTGTTATTGGTGTTGTTGTTTTTTCCTCCGGGGCACACTGGCTGATTCTCCGTGGTGGTAGACAAAAGCAGCAATGTGAGCTGCTCTCCAACTTACTTCCTCAGCTTTTTCTCTCTCTCTCTCTCTCTCTGTCCCACACAGTCGCCATAGAGCCCGGCTCTATGTTCGCTCCCTTCATGAAAGTTCCTATTCTGTGGGACACGGTGGAGGGAGGAGGGTGAGGGGGGGCATGACTGTCCGTGCTGGGCATATCTCATTCCGCTGGGCCTCACAATGGACGAGCTGTGCTGCTATATCAACATTTATTTCTCACTTGTTCCCCCCCTCCACCCTTTTCTTTCTTTCTTTTTTCTGACACTTTAATCACATCCCTCCGGGCCAATCAGCAACAGGAAGAGCAAGGCTGTGTGTCGCTGTCTTTGTCAGGGTGAGATATCGCTGGCTGACCAATGGGTGCCATGACTCACCCTGACTTTGCATCTTGTGTCAGAGAAGCCTTTATTACACCCCTTACCTCTTCTATCAGGCTTGCAGGCAAGGCAGGCTTCCCTTTTTTTAAATTTTATTTTATTTTTTTATATAATGCGGCCCAGTCAAGCTGTTCATTCTTGACATGCAGCTCAGATATCTAACTCTCAGCCGTATATACACTGCGAGCATAACATTCTGTGCCTATATTTTGACCTTGCTATGTGACTGACAGGCGGTTGTTTACAGTCAGGTCTATTTCCGAGCAGAGATCCTGCCTGCTCGGGCTGTAAAGGTGCGGCAACATTTCTCTTATTCTGAAACTAAAATCATAGCTGAATAGGGAATAATTGATGGATGCATCTGTAGAACCTCTCCAAGACAATAAAAGAGTGATTAATAATAACAGTGGGTAAATGGCATGTTAGATCTGTGTGACATCTGTGTCATGTTGTCTGTGTGGAAGTGGAAGTGGGGGTCTGGACTGCTGCTATCTGCTCTGCTTTCACACTCCATCGTGCTGTTTTGTTTCGGTGCCGTGTGGGATTTGTAATGTCAGACTTGTTGACTTTAGCTGGCAGAGCTTCCTCTCCTGACGCCCTGTGTGGCTGTGGCCTGTGCCGCTCGCTTTTGTCTTGTGTTGTTCAGGCCAATTGGTATGTGTGTGGGAATTTTTTTCTCTTTCATATGATATGATGAAGACATGAGTGATCAATGGCGGCTGCTCTGGGAGCTATGCATATAAAATCTTCCAAGATGAGGTTCCTTTGGTAAAAGTAGGGCTGCACATGCAAAAAAAACATCATATTGTGTAACAAGGGCATATATTGCGACTTATACGTTTTTAGATACGTTTTTAGTTTGGAATGCTCATGTTGGTTTTATTTACACTTTATAAAGTATAAAATTGACAGTTTTTTGTCATGTCTTGTCCCTTCACATCTTGAAATGATGAGTTTTTGCCATAGACTGTAAAAAGAATGGACGTAGCATCCGTGACGTCACCCATTGGTTTTGGGGAGTCGTTTTTGTGACTCAAATATGGCGGCCTGAACAGCGCCATGTTGGATTGGCCGGCCGAGAACCCGCCCACTGGCCTCGAAGCAGCCTGTCCACGGAGCTGCTCGGACCTGTCACTCAACGTTTCCGCGCCCTGATTGGCCAGAGTTTTAACCTAATAACAGTAAAACGGTAGAGTAAAAAAAAAATTCACCCCCCTCAGAGTGTGTGCGGGGGTAGAAACTATCGATTGAGACCAAAAAACGTTCTGACACCAGGCTTTTAACATGTTTATTGAGGATGTAAAGTCAGCGATTTTAACATGGGGGTCTATGGAGAATGCTGCTTTCTGACACCAGCCCCCAGAGGAAGCCGGGGGGATTGCAGTTTTTTGAACGCGGAAGTGAGCTTCACTTCTCAGACCGACAACTGCCCCCTTGGTTTTTGCCGGGGGTGTCTCTATAGCAACACAACATTTATGGTCCAGCAATGCACAACAGGTTTTATCTCTATCAAGGTAAAAAAAAAATGCAGCTCCTGTGATTTGAGTATTACATTTAGCCATAATGTAATTTCAATTATATTGTGATTAATTGCTCAGCCCCATTTAAAATGAATCAATGGCTGAAATGTCACTCTATATCAGTTCAGTTTTGCAAAGCACGAAGATAAAATGTGTAGTTCTCTGTTGTTTGAATGTGTTATTACAAAATGTGCTCATAGGGAGCTTTTCCTGCCTGTCTTATCAGATGACGTCGCAACGGGTCATTATGTTCTTACAATTAAACAGAGTGGCCGGGGGCTACGCATTTCCCTTTATGCAAATGTTGAGCAGTGGTGCAGCTCAAATAGGAGACCCTACCCTATAGTTTGTATTATTTTGATTTTGTCAGGCTTTGTAGAGCTGAACGCTGTTCTGAAGCACCATAAAGAGAGAGGAGAGGAGACGGCCAGCACATGGTTGGAATTAGTGACATCTTTTCCTCTTTGAATCATATAAATTCCTGGAGATATGGTCCATTTGTCCATTTCTGTCATATAACCAGTGTTGGAAGTCATGGTGTGACTATTGTAGTGGCGCTGGGAGCTGTGGCGCATAGGGAATGGATCACGTTACTGTAGCCATATAGCACGCTTGATGGGATGGTGATGACTTTATTCATCATTAGTTTCTTTAAATTCAGAAGGAATTTCTTTCACTTGGCCTGTCATATACTGTATTCGACCCCTGTGGCCTGTTAAATATACTCCTAAAGATCCATGGCTGCAGCTGGTCCAGGATCCCATTATCCTGCTCCACACCATTTTGACCATTATGTGACAGTATAAACAGGACTTTGATCATGAAACATCTTTATGCATGTAATGTCTCAGCTTTCAGCATTTTAACTTTATAACCACGCTGCATAAAATGTGACAGCTGACGTCATGTTCTGGGAAAACGGAGTTCAAGACACTCAACTGTTAATTACACACGACCTTTTAGCATTTAAAATACATAAGATTAGACTGCATTTTATTGTTGTTGAAGATCTCTCTGGAGTTTTTCTTTTATCACAGCAATGATCTGTTCACAGAGGGAAGAAACATACATCAAATGCATACAGTTCAAGGCAGAGATACATACCCGCCAGCATCTCCCTCAGTGCACCAGCCTTAAAACACATTATGAATAATAGCACATGGCCTGTAGCCTAAAATTAGGTCAGTTTTTGAAAAAAACATTTTTTCTTTATGGGAAACAGTTCTGCAGTTTGTTTTTCTAACTCATGAAACCTTAAAAAGACTCATAAAAGTAATTAGATGATATAATCAAATACAACACCACAAAATAACATTAAAATTACCTCCCAGTTGAATCAACAGCTTTTTGACAAAAGCCTTTCAGCCTTTCCTGATCATAATTCAAAAGGTAAATTATGATCAGGGATGGTAACAGGTTTTTTTTTCTTCTTTTAGTCAATCTGTGACAGAAATTCTGGCGCTGCAGCCGCTGGGAAAGGTTGGTTTCAGAAGGATTACACTATTATTAGGTGTGACAGAGGCTGGCATCAATCGTTGCTGTTTGAATCAGCTTCTCTAATCCTCCTGTCTTCTGTATACAGCAGATTGTTTTGTAATGGAAATTGAAGAGGAAACTCTCAGTGAGGAAAGGTGCTAATTCTGTACGTCAAATCCCACGTAAACTATCAAAGGTGAAGTGTGTCCTTTATTGTGCTGAACTGACGTTTGTGCAGATGGTTTGCCAGTTATGTCGACAATCAACACATTTATCTGTACTTTTTCTTGTTGATAAGATCTACAACCTGTTGCATGGATAAGGGTATTAGTGTGGTTTCAGAAGGTGGGGTGGGGCAAGGCAAAATTATGTAAAAAAGGGAAAGAAACTATATATATATTCTGAAATTTGGTAAAAAACAAAACAAAGAACATTTAATGCACTTACAATAATGAAATTTGTCATTTCGTTTGTCTCGATAGAAATGATAATGTCAGCAGTTAACCTTTACTCTTCAGGAGCTCCTTTCAAGCTGTAAACAGTCCCAGCTGTCTTCGCCAGCAAGGTAGAGCAGCTTGCCTGCAGCCTGAGAGAGAAAATCTAGGCCAATATATCTAGACCATGTTGGCAGGACACTGTTCAAAGATTCAGGATAACAACCAACATACATGTCAGGGTGACAGAAGTAGGATTTCTGAAACATATAGGGGTCAGTTCATTCTTTCCTCAGTGATCCTGAGTTGTTGTATTCCCAGAAGCCTTAGGAAGGAAGTTCAGGATGAGTTCAATAAATCACCGCAGCAACATGAGGAAACAACCTTTAAGTATTTGGACAATCTTTGATGGGGCTGTGTATCCAGTCACTGCTCCTGCCTCCTGCGCTGTAATGATTAGCAACGTTTGTCTGTTTGTCGACTGTTTTAACGAAAATGAAGATCCAGTCACATTTTCCTACATACTTTTATTCCTTTCATTAAGTCCTTTGATGTTTCTGTGCAATCAAGGGCCACACATGAATTTGAAAGAAAAAAAAACAAAAAACTATTTGGACTAAACTCTTGAAATTGATGGCTGCAAATGAAAGGCCCACCTGTGCTGCCACCCACAGACAGCCAGCGTTTTTACCAAACCAGTAATCCTTGACACAGCCACACCTTCCTCTTTGCCTACACTCACGCTGCAGTCCAGTCACTTTCATGGTTAGTCACCAAAATGCCAAAAAAAAGTGCGAAGGCGGAAAAGCAGCCTGCGCTTGCTTGATAAAAGCGTCACTTTTTGACAGTAAGCCACGCCACGTACAATTATCACTTCAGGAAAAACTGAGCCCATGGAATTCAGATTAATGCAAACCAGTGCTACCAGTCATATCGCTGAGTACCTGCAACAAATACTTTGTTTCTTTGCGTGTTTCAAACCAGCAAGTAACTGTGGATATTGGAGAGTCGCAACAACTTCTATGTGCTTCCAGATAATAGGAAAAAATATATATCAGTGGCACATTTCCTTTGCTGGCACAACTTATGCGTGCAGCCCTTTCAGTCCTGTCATGTCTGGTCTCCTAAATGCTTGTTTGTACAATAAAAAAAGATCCCAAAAAAGACTAATTCGTTACCAGCTTTGAACCTGCTGTGAGTGATTGTACACAAGGGAGCCTCATTGGCGAGGCAGAGCCAGCTCTCCTCTCGCCTCATGCCAATGTTCTAATCAAAAGCACCTTTGTGAGTCGCAACAGAGCCTGGTGCTTCTGGGATGGCAAACATGGTCCTCTCTGCTTTAGATCATTGGACATACTGTTTTAAAACCTGGCTCTTCCTTCGGTCAGTACTAAATTATAAATCAGGGAAGAGGTCAGCAATTTGTGATGCATCCACTTGTTATTATGACAAGAAGCAAAGCAAAACATGGAAACCACAATATCTAATGATGCAGTTGGGCTCATTGCATCAACAAACCTTCGTAGGTATCTTAAAGCGGAACTATGCAGGATTTGGGCTGTAATTATTGTGGCTCAGAGTCACTGTGATGGTAGAGCGACCTGTTATGAAGTGAATGGGGTCTAGGCCAATGCGCTCACCCCCCCCCACTGGCTGAAAACCGCACTTGCAAGATCAGTCGTCCGTCTCGGTGTTACAAATCTCGTCAATGGATAGAAGTATCGCGAGAAACTGCCTTACGGCAGTACGAGATAAGAACGCATATGACGTCATGCATGTCACGAATCGTGATTGGTTTGAGTTCGGAAAGTCGAAGGAAACCATGGAAACATGAAATGTTTGTACTGAGGAAGTTCAGCTTGTGGCTAACGGGGAGCTAATGCTAACACAGACACACACACCATGGGTCTTTTATAAGATAATGTAATACATCATGACACACACACACACACCTTCGCGTTTTGGAACCTTTATTCATGTGTGTGTATGTCTGTGTCTTTGTGTCTGTGTGTGGCCCTATTAGCGTTAGCTCTGTGCTAGCGTTAGCTCCGTGTTAGCATTAGCTCCGTTAGCTTCGTGTTAGCATTAGCTCGGTGTTAGCAGGGCTTAGCAAACAGCAGTAAACACAAGCACGTGTAGGGGGCGGAGGTGGTGGCGGCGAGTTTTTTTTTTTTTTTTACGACAGTGACATGTGCCTACCAGAACTGTGGGGGAGCTCCGGAGAGGAAAAAAAAGAGAAACCAACGAAGGAGCGAGCTATTTCCGGCCGACTTGCAAAGTTCTGCTTTAAAAAAAAAAAAATTGTTTGTGATGATAAATCCGTAACAACCATCAAATATTCTATAAAAACTACTAAGGCAAATTTCTAATCTAAACTCAGCTGTGCCGTAAAAATGCTTCTGTGTATTAGACTGCCAACACAGTGGGCACTGAGGAAAACATTTCTCTGTGCTGCCAAATGCTCTGTTTTAATGATACATGAAAAGATCCCAGATGGACATAAAATATATATTGGAGGTAGTTATTTCAGAGCATCTGGAACCATGCAGAGGAGGAGGGCAGCATTTTCTCTGGCCACTCTGTACCATCGGAATAATAGGGGCTTCTCTGTCTCATGTGTCATTTAGTTGTCAATTTCTCCCTGATTCATATTCATGCTAAGTAATGGAAAACAAAACTCATGTTAATATCATATATTCTTCTGCACCTTTTTGCCAATTGGCTTCTTGTAAGTAATTGTGCATTGTGTTATTCCAAGCCTCTAATCTTGATAGAGACAATTAAGGATCACAGATGGGGAGTCTTTATAACTATGATGTTTTCTTGACTTTTCAGGGATTTATGTTTCGTGATGTTCAGCCATGACATGTGGCCCTGTTCTGAAAGAATTGCAGTAGCTTTGGTGAACTTTTGTCTGTTCAGCATGAAAGTTTAATTTGTCCAATCCTTTGGTTGTATAACCACATTCCACCAAATCTAACACTATCCCCTGTCGTGCTTTTTATTCAGTGATAATTAGAAAATGTTAGCATAAAATTCTGAACTAAGACATTTATTATGGTCATGCTGTGTTCACCTTGTACCATTTAATATGGAGTTACAAGCAGCTGGATGAGGGGGAAACAAACCTGTCCACCCCATGTTATTAATTCCAAGTTGGAGATATCTGAACTTTTCACACCTACAATATCCCCCATTTGGTGAAATAGTACGTCAATAAACAGTTAGCCCACCACTGGTAATAACATTAAAAGTCCAATATTAGCTTTAAATGAACACATCTGGTTTCACTTAATAGTATTGAACTGCTACAACTACATAACTCAATAAAGGAGGCTGAAGTTTAGCATGTGGGACTTACACCTTGGAATTAAGTGGGAACACTCAAATGTTGGGTTTCTTCTTCTATTCCTGGCTCTGTGGTACTTGAGCACGATAATATTGTCACCGCGAGCACAATTGCATCGCCAACTTTAGCTGAACACCAGTGTGCCAAAGCACAACCTTACACAACCACTTGCATAGCTGAAGACTCTTGTTTGTTGTTCTGTGTCTTCCTCTGACTTGCTCAGATGAAAATGGATGTCCTTGTCTGACCCATGAACATAGATGTCTTCATTTGCCCTCACTGGTTGCTCTATAAATAGTTTTGTATTAAACACAACTTGAATCCTCCTAATTTTCTCAATTTTTTTATCAAGAATGAAAGAGAGTCTGCGATCAACAAAGAGCGAAAGTGAAAGAATCTGCGACTTGACATGTGAATGATGTGTTTACAGGGCCGAAAGCAAATCATTTGCTGAGTTTATTTATGAGCTTGCACATCCTGTAGCCTGTGACCTCAGAGACAGGAGATATTGCTTGACAGGGTGAGGCAGTGACAGTTTACTCAACCTTTTAACATAAAAAAAAACGGGGCTTGATGCAAAGGTTTGATAGGTGTGATATTTTCCTCTTATCATTAGCCTTGACATGTTTTGACATTCTCCAAAAACCATCAGGGAACGAATACATTTCCCCAAGATTAACTTGAGTTAATATTTATCTATGTCATGTTATTTCTGGACAGTTACAGCCATCTCCCAATTTCCTGCTCTTCTATTTGTATTTACACAAAAGCTACTCGAATAATTTGAAATGTTTGCACGAGGACAGTAAAGTATTTCTGCAGTCGTCCACTAAGTACATAATAGTGCAAACAGACAGTTTGGAGTTTGGGAAAAAAAGAAAGAAATCTCAAAAGACATCTGTGCTACAGCTTAATTGGTGTATCTCCTGACTGATTTTGACAGTTTAAAATCTTAATTTTCTCATAACAGATATATTTTGAACTTGAACTATGAAAATAATCTGGAAAAACTATTTTAAGGGAAGGTGTAATTGCATGCTGAGCTGCTCTCATCTGTCAAACTTTTCATCACCCAGGCCTTGGTCCAAACCCTGAACCCAACTAATTCCTGACCAACTGAGAATAGTATAGTCACATATTGGATGTACATATTCTCAAGCTTCTCCAAGTTGTTGACAGGGACTTTGCTATCTTAGTGTTCGGAAAGATGATATCTCAGTTTCTTCTCTTTGCAGGAATGCATTGAAATCTCAGAGTGTGAATGCTATTTTGGGAGGCAGTGATGCCTGTCGATTGAGGGCAATGAACCAGAGTGCTGTGTTGAATAACTGGCACTTTCTCCTCTGTGTTGCTACAAAATGAGATTCTTCAGCCAAGCATGCAGGGTTAGCACATACAGAAAACAGACAGAGCACAGCAAATTACACTTTTAAAGCTAGAGCTAGACAAGCTTTCAATGTGTTATTATGTTGTGGAGAATAGCAACTCAGAATTGTCAACCAGTGAAATCCCTGTTACCTTTTTTTGTGCCAAGAACATTTATTTCATGTTAGAGTGTGCTTTTGTTATCCATAATGGTGAGGAATGTATGACTTGGCAAACAAAACGCCTCCCGTTCTCAATAACATAGGACCATTGTAAGGCATACTACTGCAATTCAATGAGCTTTGACGTTGTTGGCTGTAAACGGTGGTCGGGTAATTGTCTCTGTTTGAGAAGAGGAGCACTCGCAACACGTGTCTAACATAATGTCAATGGACAGAATATAGCTCACTTATAACAATAGATACCGAAGGGACGGATCATTTAAGATCTAATGTTGGTGATTCCAGCTTTTGGGTTGTGATTTGAAAAGTGATAATTTTACTTATGCCATGTTTGTAGAATAGGTAAAACAATAGGTTATTTGAGCCATAAGCAACTATTCCAAGCTGTAACTTATATACAATATATTGTACGTCATGCTAGCTAAGTTTCCAGTCTAACACAAGAGAAGCTGCTTATACCTGGTGCTCATGCGGCGGTTAATCTCAAAGTCATTATGTGACGTATGTAGGTTAAGCTTTAACAATGAAATTTCACACTTATGGCTCTGTCTCAAATGAGCTAGCTAGCCTGAGTCATGCTAACAGATGACTACTAGTTTGAAGCAGAAGATGTGTTTTTTCCCCTTTTCATAGTTTAGCTAACTCACAGAAATAACTTGCACTGACAGACATTTTGATTTGAATGGCTGTCTACAAACTCCCTTGAACATTATCATGA
This sequence comes from Trachurus japonicus, assembly GCF_045865225.1. Lineage (NCBI taxonomy): Eukaryota > Metazoa > Chordata > Actinopteri > Carangiformes > Carangidae > Trachurus > Trachurus japonicus. The sequence goes on from NC_140912.1 coordinate 25,539,901, forward strand.
CATGCAGGCCAACTTTCCTATCAAGAGATTCCTCTCATTTGATATTAATCATTGATTATTATCGAACTATATATATTTTTTAGTGTATTCAGTTTTGTAGGTTAGCAAACACATGCCCCCCATTTTTTGCCAGCTGAAGATACCAAATAAGATGGGAAATCGTGAAATTTTGTCTCTAGAGGAGCATGTATTTCATCATAATAAAGTTCCCAAACTTTGGTGTAAAAGTAGCAGTTATTTCACATTTCACTTTACTTTTTTTTTTTTTTTTTATCTCCCCCCAAAAACGAGTGGTTCAGTGTTAAACATGTGATTTGGGTTTTGGACATACAGTAGAGATCCAAGAAGACATCCTTTGCGTGGTATGAGAAAGATGGAGTTACTCATGCCTTTCAGGCGCTGGTGTAGCTGGCAGGTGTGTCGCGCACACAGGAGGTTCTTGTTCCTGCCGTTCTGGCCCACAAAACCGCCTGGCATTTGTTGAAGTGACGCAGTCCGTTTGACCCGTCAACCTCTTCCCTCCTTCTCACTTTTTTGCCTTCTCTGCAAACACCACTGGAGGGCGGTAACAGTGGACCTCTCTGCCCCGGCTCTGAGTTTGGTTGACACATGCATTCACATATTTTGAGAGGTCCCGTTTAACATGCAAATCTGATGGACTGAGCATGCATGCTGAATAGACTGGTTAAAACACCGAGCTCACTCAAGAGAACTGTTGTCAGGTTGACGACTGTAGGGCTACAAATGGGACACCAGTGCACTCACTGTGTGAAAGCGCTCATTGAGGCAATAAGGACCCTTGATGAAGTAAAGGTGAGATTCCTTCTAAGGTCTGTGTTTTCCTCTTTTGTAGGCAGAGAGCAGAAATGCCACGCAGGCCACACTGGGTGGTACTGGTTTCTGCCTGAACTGTGTGAAAGTTCTGGCTAAGACTTTTTCATTGATGCATTTCTAAGAGTATTGTTCTTCTTTTAGATGCTGACTCTGACTGACCACACTGACTCAGTGCTGCTGGTCCAACCTGTGACAGTATACAGCCCATGTGGGACGAAACCGCTGCTGTCTGGCTCTTAAATGCAGTGAAGACGTGGAATAGCATTATGTTGTAACTTCAACATCTTTCTTGTATTTTGTTACTCAGGGTTTCTTCCCACAAAAATCGTAATTGTAAACAGCCTGATGTAACATTCTCAAGAGCCCACACTGACTGCTGCTCTCCTGGTGTTTGAGATTTAGGAGATTGCCTGTAAGCATGAAATTGGCTCTGTGGCAGGCAGGCTCTTCTAATTGTATATCAGAGGTGTTTGATTTCCATTATGATCATGAAGTCTGCGAAGAGATAGCAATTGCAGCGGTGTGTGCAGCATTTATGCTTCTATTACAGTACAGCTCACTTGTCACACATGAGAGTCTCCTCTTAATACTTCTCTGCACGTCTCGTATAGAGTTTGCTTGGTAATTACGTCCAGTACACGCTGATCTTTCCCAAGCAAAAGGTTCATACAAACAATTGTTTGCTCTAACGTTCGGAGGAGGCGAGTCAAGCTTTGGTGAAGCCGTTCGTGTGGTTCAACTGTAGAAATGTTTCTCATGAGGAATGAACAGTGGGAGCATCGTTCTCAGAAGAGATGTTTACAGATGTTTTCACTAGTCTCTATTTCACAATCCAGGCATAATAACTGTCGTAAAACAATCAAAAGACGTAATTGGTGTCGTGGTGGAAGATACAGGCCTGCCAGGTTTTGCACAATCACCCCCCCCCCCCGTCAGTTTATGCCACTTAAGAGGTTTAATTTGATGATTGGGTTTGTGGTAGAGTCAGGCTGATGTTATCGTCACAGCCCCGACTGAACGCTGCGGCTGTGGCCTAATGCTGACATACAGGCTTATTAATGAGAACTTTTCAGCAACTGTGCCTGTCCCTCCAGGGAAATCAGTGTGCTGTAATAATTCCCAGAGGAGCACTTGACTCGAGCCTTGGCGCTCCCCCTGACTCTGGAGATGTTAATGTCCTGCAACATCAATAGAAGTTCTGATCATGGTGTGCATATGTTGCTGCCTACTGCCTATGCATGTAATGCGATTCTCAGTGCGTTCATAGGGTTCATGTGTTATTCTGTGTGTGTTCATCGCACGTCAAGTCAAGATATTGAACACTGCATGGGGTGTCATTAGTTCCAGTCAATGTGATCAATTTGAATTTTCACACTTTTTGCTCAATAAACAGTGTACTTCTTTTGTTTGTCACATTGGCCATATTCCCATTTACATTACTGTATATCTGTGGTGAGCCATTGTTATCTGACATACTATACTGAATACGAGTCAGTCTCTAGCCTGGATAATGTCTTAATAGAACGAAGTATTAAGTTTTTTTTTCTGTTTGGATTTGTGTTTTTTATTTGCCGTATCATTCTATCCAAACATGTTCTTCTCATTAGGACTAATATCTTCTTCAGATGTAGTTATTTAAGTTTTATACGGTAAATACTTTTCATTATGAAAAATAATAGGCACACCAACAGTGTTTTTCAATGTAGTTTACTTTTTGTACATTTTGTGAAATAAAATATATTGAGCGTTATACAAGTGAGCATAATACTGAAGTCATACATTGTAACATGCGTCGGCTACAGCAGATTTCCATTAAATGGACTTGAAAATATGAAAAGCTGTTCATTATAATCGTTATAAACCCTTTAATCACTTGCTTGTGATTGTTTCAATCAAATCTGAAGGAAGCCTTCCACATTGTTGAGTCATGAGGTTGTTGAGTCACCAAATTTTTCCCATTAACATTAATGCACCACAAGCTAATAAAGTGCCCATAATATCAAAGATGCTACAAGCTCAGACAGAGTGATGCAACAACAGTCACTTGACAAGATTCACAGTTTTGTAATGTTGTAATGCTTTCTGTCACAATTTATTTTCTTATGATATAACAGATGATCATTTGCTAATAAACCCTTTAATTTTCATCCTATACAATGTCAGCTGGTCTGGTTTTAAAAACCTTTTTTATGCCAATTTCAGATCAAAGCTATTTTTCCTTTTAAACATATTCCTATTATATAGACAGGCACCAAATATTCTTGTCATTCAGTCTCCCCTTTTCACTCAAACCTCTAAAAACAGCCCAGAAAATGACGGTATGTTATTGATGTCAAAAGAAGCCAGTGCTCTAAGTGCTTAAAACCTTTTTATAGACTTCCCCATTTTTGAGCACATGCCCAAAAATAAAAGTACCTAAAATAAAAAAGTTATTGTTCTTCAACTGTTTTGATTTCAGTTGAAACCCTTGGCTCTTTTGAAAAGTTAGCTCTTAAAATTTTAAAGTGAAGTCACTGAAGCCAATACAAGGTTTGAACCAGTGCTTTGTCAGCAGCTGCAGTGTTATGGGAAATCATGAGGAGTTTTGCACAGATAGGATCAGGAGACGTCAAGCTTCCAAACAATGTACAATGTGTCAAGGTTGTGTGAAAACTGAATCCAGCAGAGGCACCAAAACACACCTAGAGCAGGGCGTCCAAGGACAAAGCATCTCCTGGGTGGTAAGGTGTGTGATCAGTAACAGCTGTGTGACATTTTGTGTGTGTGTGTGTGGTAGGAGTGTAATGACCTGTTAAGCTTTGATTACTTTTCTGGCAAAACTCATATTTCACTTCATAATTCTTTCTTACTCAGGTCACACAACTCTGTTTAACGTTGTGGAAAACTGTACGTTTTGTGGATGTGACTCTTATTTTATTTTGGTCACGCCATCACGCCTGCTGTAAAGGTTAGATAAGTTGAAATGGGTCATGACCCTGAGATTGCAGACATATTAAAGTCGCTGTATACTTTTGGGTCAGGTCAGGCCCTGATGGGTCACAGATGAAAGCCAATGAAAAGCTGTGATGGGGCAGAAGGTTTTTACATTGAGAAGTTCAGATGGACCAATCAGGTCACTTGAATGCCAGCCTGCCTTCGGGGCTGTCGGCCCTGTTTCTTTCTTACAGAGGCCACGAATGGCCTCAGGCATCAATTAGGTATTTCCTGTTAAACCACCTGACCTGCTGTGACCCCATCTTGTGTTTTTTTTTTCTTTTCTTTTCTTTTCCTCCTTGACCTCCTCACACACACACACACACACACACACACACACACACACACACACACACACACATGGCTGTATTAGACAAGCTCAGTGTGTAAGTAAAACCGCAGCGGCATGTGATCCAAAAGGCCATATGTAGACTACTGCAATGCAAGTGCAGTTTCTAAAGTTAGTAATTGTGTTTCTCTGGTTGCACTCTCGACATCGCGATCAATTATTTATGGAAAGCAAATTCTCGGTAATTGATCTTAGTTGTATGCCGCTCGTGTGAGTACTTATAGCTGCCAGATTCTCTCGGTGATTGATCACTGCCACATTTGTGTTGGTGTGCATCCCAAGCCGTGTGTGTGTGTGTGTGTGTCCAAGCAACCCCACCCACCCCACCTCCTCGATCCCCCTCTCCTGGCGTTGACTGTGTGTCATTAAAATGGAACGGCTGGCTACTTGGAAAAAGCTGTTAACTGCAGCTTGAATGTAAATCAATGTTTTGTGCTTCCTGTGTACTGTAGCTCGGCCGTCTTGCAGCGACGCACACTGTGCAACCGATAACTGCTGAGAGTGAAAGCTCAGAAGAAAAATGAAGCTGTGTTGTGATTGCACTGTAATCGTTTCAAATGTTACACCTGTGGCTGCTGTGCATGACATCATGTCTCCCCCAAACCGCGTACCTGTCATACATCGTGTGGCAGTCTGATCAGGATGCCTGTCTCAGGGAGTATAAATAGAGTTTTATCTCCCCTGATTCAGTCTTCCTGTTTGGACTCTTCCTGAGGCTGGAGGGCTGTCTGTCTGTCTGTCTGGCTCAGGCTGTGGCCGCACTGCAGCACTTTTCTCAGGGTAAAATTTCACTCTCAGTAACCTCAGATGTGCAGGCGGCAGGCCGGTGGGCTCACGGTGATTCAAGCAGGCAGAGGGGCAGATTGTTTGGTAGATGAGAGAGGAATATAAACGCAGAGGCTGCAGAACGGTAGCAGAGCATGGGGCGGAGTGAAGAGGAGGGGGTGTGTGTGCATGTTTGGGGGGGGGCAGTCAGGCAAGCAGGTAGGTAGACAAACATCTCCCCCAGTGAATCTGTATCTGCAGTGACCACAAGTCAAGACCACATTACAGTACACAATGAAAGCCCTGCAACAGATTTGCATACTTATTGTATTGAGCTAAGTAGAGTAGAGGGAATAGTGGTTAAAAGGAAATACCACTGCATTACAGTATCTGTCTTTTACTGTGTGGATGGATCAATGTACAGGAAATGTTCGGTCTGCAAGTGACAAATCAGGTTCAGTCAGACCTCATGAACTTTCACAAATTAAAGGTGAAATCTATAGACTATTAGACAACAATACTGAAAAGTGTGAGGTAACATAACACTCTTGCTCTTTAACAGTAAAAAAAAAACCTTTAATTTCTCAAAATGGCCTTAGTGCAGTACTGCAGTAAACTCCCATATTGAAAAGCCCATATTGAAGACCTGCACACTTTCCTGCAGCCTCTTCCTTTTCTCTTCCTACACTGTTGTGTGGGGACAAACCTATGAGATAACCAGAAATTGAATGAACATGCATGCCAATGCAAGGACATCCTTTCAAAGTTAAACCCAACCAGTTTGCAGTTCACCTTAAAAGTTTGAAGGCACTAAAACTGTGTTCTCATTGCGCCGATACCGAGATGTCTGAGAAAGACTCATCAATAAAGGTTGATAAATCGGTTGGGTAGCAAAACCTCGCACTGGTGTAGCTGGAGTCATAAGTTTAGTTCTGTGTTTTTGGATGAGAGATGACTTAAATGATTCATAGATCATTAAAACAGAGTTATTTTTCTGTCAATTGACCAAACAATTTACAAGCCTTTGTTTGAACTCTGTATGTCTCCCACTGCGTTTCAGTTTTATACTCTCCTCGGTTCTTTATGTAGCCCAGGTGTTGTGAAATCTTGCTGTCAGATTTGTGTGTCGTGGAGAAATTGAAAAATAAAAGATTGATGGGCAGGGCCTAAAAAAAGGAGGAGGTCTCCTGGGGTTTGGACAAGGGAGAGCAAGACAGGGAGAGGCAGCACTAAGAATATACTGAAGGAGCTTCTCACGCTCTTGCCTTTATCACTAGCAGCTCCAGCCTCAGGGGGATAACCGGCAGACCTGCTGTAGCCGTCTATGCTGAGAGCGCCGGGGGGTGGGGGGGGGTTCGACCGTCAGAGACTTGTTAGTCTTATGAAATTGGAAGCATCACCATGTTTTGACCGTTGAGTCAAATCTTCAGCAATAATTAGCAAAAGGTGCTGCTGAAAGTGAAGCTTTGATCTCCTGGCAGATCTGACAGTGTTGTTGCGCTGCAGCTCAGCAGATAAACCATCAGGGTCGGTCCTCGAACACATCACGCAGTTCAGTGAGGATACCAAGTGAACATTTACAGTACACAGCCTCAGGGCAGGGTTTTCTAGTCATCTGAAGTGGCTGCTTCAGATGTTTGACACTGAAATGTGTTTTCCTCTTTGATTCTTTCATTCTCAATTGGTCCCCAGTGTCAGATATTATCGGAGATTGTGCATTGATTCACCAAACCATGGGTGACTTTTTTAAAAGAGAAAAACATTATCGTGGTGCTGGTGTGTTGTAGCATTACTTTGAGAAAGTAATTGAGTTTTTTTCTTTTCTTTTTTTTAAGATCAATTTTTGCCCCACGTCCTCTAATGAACCAGTTCACAGAATCCAGATTAGAAGTTGTGCTCTGAGGTCTTAGTGCCGGCTCCAGAAACAAAGGCAGTGGAGTGTAATGCCCTCTTTTGTTCTTTGAGGAAAAGAAAACATCACAAATGGAAGATTGGAAACGTAGAGGGGAAATGTCAGTTCCTGCCCTTATTACTCCTACGCCACAAGCTTTATAGTTTTGAAGCCACAACAGAAAATGAAAACTAATGACTTGTTGACTATGCATGTGGCTAAAGCGAAGGCTGAGCAAATAAATGTCACGTCCAGCAGGCATTTTGCTCCTTGTTTCATTGTTTTTTGCACCTCTTTTCATCCTGTGCAAACCCCAACCCCTCCTTTGCTTCTTTGTCCTGCCTTTTTGTTTTATATGTTTGTCCTCTACTACTTCTTTTCACACCATCGTCCTTCTTACAGCAGAACTAGACAGTTAAATATTAAGTGGAGAATCTGCTCTGGCTTTGTAGCGGCACGCCTCCCTGACCAGAAATTGAGTGAGTACGACAAAGCTGGTAAGGTTGTAGACCTGCTCGGCAGCTTCAGAGGCCACTGGCTCTGTTTTTTGTTTTTTTACATCATCGTGAATGGGAGTTCCACAGGAAAGCAGACTGAGTGGGTGTGTGGTGCAGAGTCTGTCACGGCAGAGATGGTCGCCCCCTTTAATCTGTGGTTGACTATGAGCTCATGGGACACTCTGTCCAGTGTCGTCTGCGCCGTCAACCTGCAGTTTCCACGTAGACACTGATTCAAGATGAACACAGCATCCTGACATGCTCATTATGAGCCACCTAATGTATAAAACATGGCGATTTACTCACGTTAGCATGCTTAAAATAGCTGCCTATGTCTGAAACTGTGATTATCAGGCGTTTTGGGGGCTATTTGATCTTGTGACAGTTAGTCAGATCCATAGTGGTCCGAAATAGCATCAATGGGGAAGTGCCACGATGTGGGCTATAATTTTCCTGTCTGCTCCTTTCATACTGTCATCGTCTCCAGTGGCAAAAGATTTGTCCAGGAGCTAAATGTGCGGTCAGTTAGTAATGACCCAGCCTCACAAGGGAACCAGTCACATGTCTTTTCCACGTCTGAGTAACAGCATTGTGTTTCAAAGACGTGTGTTTTTCCATGGGAATGGAAGTGTGAAAACGTTCAAACAAAATCCGCAATCCACTCACGCTTGTGTTGATGTTATAAAGAATTCACCGCCGCTGCGCCGGTCTGTTGTTCACAAGCCGACATGGCAGCACAGAGCCGTCACTTAGCATCGGCCATTTCTGCAAACATTTACCTTTTAACACTCTGCTTTTTAGCTGCGTGCGCTCCATTATGGGTCTGTGATTTTAAGAAATAATTACCAGACGATCTCCTTCTCAGTCGCTGTTTTTTCTTCCTCTTGTTTGTTTGACAGGTTGTCACAGGCGAGCTGGAGAGAGCCCCCTGCCCACCCCTTTGCCTCCGTTTCCGACCACATCTGAGCCGGTGAGAAATCACGCCACGTTCCAACCTTCCTTTTAGTTTATAGTATACCCTACCAAACTCCAAGTAATTGTTTGTTTACTGAAAGCTTTCCTTATAAGTGAACCATTTCCTTCGGGGGGCCACACAACGTTTCGAGAGTCCAGAATGGATGACGTCGTGTGGACGTTCAGGAAATTAAGATGTATTAAGGAACAAATCACACACTGCTCTGTTCCCCCTTCTGCAGTATGTGTGTGTAGTGGTGGGTTTTTCCCAGTTTGCTCCGGGGTGTTGCTATAGAAAAGACAATAGACATCCAGGAAACACGCTCTTGGGACTAAATTACGGTTTGTTCGGAGCTGACTTGCTGCTCTGGTATGGGTGTGCTTCCTGCCGGTCTACCTCCAAACATTGGAGTCGGTGACTGCAGGAAATAGCTCCTTATACACACATACACACACTTACACACACTCACACTCAGTCGTATACACCTTGAATTTCAATTTCAGTGACATAACCTGCATGACCTCTGGTACAGCCTGCACCAGTAATTGGTTATAGGCATAAATTATGTCAGACTATAAGGGCAGCCAGAAGTTCTTTACAGTGTGTGGTCATAAGGTCAAAAGTGTGCAAAACCAATAGAGAGTCTCAACGCTCTTTTACTCAAAGATCAAGTATATACACTGCCTGTCCACTTGGATTCAACTAAGCTAATAGGTAAGAGACTCCCATTGGATAATTACGATAATTACAACAACTTATTTACATAACTCTAACTGATGCAGTCTCATTTTTTAAACAACCATGTCAGAAAACACATCCTGTGGTCGTGGAAAAGATGTTAATCTGTTTCAGAAGGGTCAAATTATTGGCATGAACCAAACAAATAAAATATCTAAGGAGATAGCTGAGACTAGTAAAATTGGGTTAAGAACTGTCCAACGCATTATTAAAAACTGAAAGGAGAGTGGAGAACCATCATCTTCAAGGAAGAAACGTGGTCCAATGTGAACACAGAGTCCAGACCTGAACCCCATTGAGAATCTTTGAAAAATGAATGCAACTCTGGATGGGAATAAATGTTGTGACATTGCAGAAGCTTATTGAAACGATGCCACAGCAAATGCATGCCGCAATCAAAGCTAAAGGCGGTCCAACGAAATATTAGAGTATTTTTTGGACGAGCAGTGAAAAAGTCATGTTTCTATAGTTTTCAAGCGTTGCATTTGCTTTCTAAACATGATTCTGCTGTTCCCAATGTAACACAAGTCTAGGCTAGTATTTCAGCATGCTAATGTGTGTGTCAGAGTTTGTGAAGTGATTGCGATGAAGTGTGCAGAGATAATATAGCAGCATATAGCCTGTGTGGCACTCGTGAAGGACAGCACTTTGAATAACAGACCGCTGCTCGCATCTGAATACATTTCATATGCAGTGCACTTGCTTCATATTAAGATGTCTGGCCAGTTCTGTTTGATCGGTGCATGCCAACTCTTGAGCTGTATAGAGTTTGCAGAGAGAGAGAGAGATAGAAATACTTGAGTATGTTTGGAAGCACACATCAGTAATACAGCTGGAAAGCCACAGGAGACCTGGCCTTTAACTTAAGCTGCTTCAGCCCTTGGTTAAAAACAAAAACACATCTGACCAGGAATCAACAGTAGCCATTGATAGACATGTATCTCTAGTATCATTTATGTTCCTTTTAAATACTAATCTTATAAAAATACTAAATCAACAGTAACAAACATAGGCTGAGTAACCTCAATATATTTCAATTCACTAATTCACTTCTGCTTACTGTTATAATTACATCACACAACAGGTCAGGTGCTTTTATTTTGGTTATCCTATCCAGTGCATATTGTGCAAAGGCTAAAGCAGGTTAATGACATAAGCTGCTGAGCCATTTCATGCTGCGATCCTGAGGCTGAACGAGGTGTGCTAACATGAATAAGGAATCACTCTGGATCATGGCTATCCATGTAAAGCAGGCACCACCAGCACATGGGGGTCTGAAAGCAGGCTGCACTGCTTTTCACTCCATCTCACACTGTTCAGGACTGAAGCACCCTGGCAGCACTAAAGCAGCAGCGAAGCCTTGAAGGATCCTTTGCTCTGTGTTCCTTTAAATGATCTGAGCTCAGGTCAAACACTTTGATTATACCGAGGCTCAACTCACTCATTCATCGACGGTACTGGACTGGTGCAGTGTGGCAGCGACCTCTGGCAGGCGCTGTGGGCTCTGCAGTGCAGTCTGACATCCACCACCAGTGTCCAAATGTGTTACTTGTAGTCGTTGTGATGCAGGTTTAAGCTGTTTCTGAGGGAGACGTATCATCCAACCAGACCTTAGAGCAAAGCTTCATAGGCGGCTGCAACTGTCCGATGTTGCCCCCTTTTTCTATTTTAAGTGAAGGGCAGCAACATCTGGGCTGGGAGTTAGCTCAGACTAATAAGGCAAGGCAAGGCAAGGCAAGGCATCTTTATTTATATAGCGCATTTCATACCAAGGCAACTCAATGTGCTTTACATAAAGACAAAACATTAAAAAAAAGAAGCATAAGACAGAATAAAAACAAACAAAACACTAAAAACAGAGTTAAAAGCAAGAGCAAATAAAAGTAAAAGAAAGAAAAAATAGATAAGTTTAAAGTTCTCAGCTATAAGCATGTGAAAAGAGAAATGTTTTTAACCTGGATTTAAAAGTGCTGACAGTTGGGGCTGATCTCAGTTCTGCTGGTAGTTTGTTCCACTTGTGAGCAGCATAACAGCTAAATGCTGCTTCACCATGTCTGGTCTGAACTCTGAGCTCCACTATCTGACCTGAGTCAGTAGATCTCAGAGCTCGACTGGGTTTATACTCTACTAACATGTCTTTCATGTATTCTGGACCCAAACCATTCAGTGATTTGTAAACCAGGAGCAGAACTTTAAAATCTATTCTGTAGCTGACTGGGAGCCAATGTAAGGTCTTAAGAACCGGGGTGATGTGATCTGATCTCTTTGTTCTGGTTAAAACTCGAGCTGCAGCGTTCTGAATGAGCTGCAGCTGTTTGATACTTTTTTGGGGGAGACCAGTCAGAAGACCGTTACAGTAGTCAAGTCTACTGGAGATAAAAGCATGAATCAGCTTCTCCTGATCAGTTTGGGACATAAAACCCTTAATTCTGGAGAATTAATAAAGAAAGAAAAGATAATAAAGAAAGAAAGTGATCCATGGTCCACAGAGACTGGTTGGTCTGAACAGGCTTTTTTCTGCAGGGAAAAGGAGGAAATTAATAGCCTCAGGTTGTCACTATAAATCCCTGTGAGGCAGGCTAGTTACTCTGCTTCGAGAGAAGCTTTTTCCTTTTTTCTATTTTTGTCATGCTTATTCACTTTGCTTTTAAAATTCTGCTCACTGTTTTCTCCTTGCACAGGGTCCAATAAGGACAAGAGTTTGGATTTTTTTTATTCATTTATTTTTTTACATTCAAGCTGAGGTCCATCACACTGCTGTTTAAATTACTTCACTTTCTCTATGTTGTAATGAGGGGAAATTCTTTCTTCATTGTTTCTTTCAATTTGTTCTACCACTGAAGAGCCTAACTGAAATTATACTTGGTGAACTTCTTCAGTGATGCAATTCACTTACTTGTTTACACAAGTGGTAGCAACTCAGGGTTTTTTTTGTGCCATTTTGTAAGTCAGGCTTCCAACACAGATGCTGCACAGATGCTGCTCGTATTGACAGCTCTGGTTAAACGAGAATCACAAAGTAAGTTGAAGTACGTTTCAGCAATGAAATAACTGATTGATTGAATTGATTTGTGAATGATACCTGATACAGCGCTCATGGTCAGCTCGCCAGGTTCAGCTGGACATCTTCATATTCTGCTCCACAGTATCATCATCGCTCCTGCTCAGCATCCACCCGACTCTTCTGGTGCATCTGCAACTCGTCAGCTTCAGTTGTTTATCTGTTCTTTGGCACAACATGGTAGCAGAGGTTGAAAATCCGGCTCTTAAACACAGCAAATTGTTGCTAAGTGAGACAGTACTGCATAAAGAGCTAACGTGCAATGTGTTAAAGGGATAGTTCACCCAAAATTCAAATTTCACTCATTTTCTACCCACCCTCATAAGGGTTGGGAGAAGTTTCCCACAGTGTCCTGTTTTAATATGAACGTTACTGCCCACTCTCTGCACTAATTGGCGCATAGGGAAGGTTAAAGGGATAGTTCACCCAAAATTCAAATTTCACTCATTATCTACTCACCCTCATGTCGACTAAGGGCTGGGAGAAGTTTCAGAGTCCTCCGTGGCTTCTCTGAGTTACAGCGGGGCTCCGCGCAGCACTGCATTGCCATATGACGGTAGCGAACGGGACTCACTTTTCTTCGTCCAAAAAGACACACCAAAAAACATCCAAATACCTCCATAGTGCTCGTCTGTAATGTCCCTCTTGTATTGAAGCCCCAACATGAGAAATTGTCCCGAAAAAAATTAAATAAGTCTATATTTTAATCTTGTTTGTAGCGGAAGCTCCCAGTGTCTCAGTTCACTGCTCCGCCGGTGTCAGTGCAAATCGCGCAAGATTTGCACTGACACAGGTGAGCAGTATGGAGGTATTTGGATGTTTTTTGGTGTGTCTTTTTGGACTAAGAAAAGTGAGGCCCATTCGCAACCTTCATATGGACATGCAGTGCTGCACGGAGCCCCGCTGTAACTCAGAGAAGGCACGGATGACTCTGAAACTTCTCCTAACCCTTAGTTGACATGAGGGTGAGTAGAAAATTAGTGAAATTTGAATTTTGGGTGAACTATCCCTTTAAATGTCCTTGAAAGGCTTCCAAAGTGATGTGAAAGTTCAAAATACTGCCCTGCCCTTTGGTCATTTTAATTAGTAGCACTTTTTTGATTATTATTATTATTTATTTTATTTAAAAAAAAAATCCTAACACAAACTGAGTTGGGTCTTCTCAGGATGTGAAGGATTCCCTCTGGCTCCCAGCTTCAATGGGTTAACAGGTTGAGCTGAAATGATGAGTGTTGAGGGCTTTCCGGCATCACCATTCAGTACGCAGTAAACCCTGAATGTGGAGAGGGAGGTGTGTGGGAGAGGAGGTTGAAGGAGAGGAAAAAGGGCACCGTATTTCACAGCCCCAGTTATGCTCCCCCTGTAAAAAAACATCAAGGCTGTGGTTCACTGCACCTCACAGCACGGCTCCCGCAGTCTCCGTGTTTGATGGTTGTGTTAGCAGACCCACAACACAACAACTCTTTGCTCTGGCGGGGTCAGGTGGGTTCAGAGAGGATCCTGGCCTTTAATCAGACAACAAGCGATGCTGTTGACTGCTGACAAAGATACGTCTCTATGGTGCAAAGCCTGTTTGTGAGCTAACGTTTCAGTTTGATCTTTGGATAGACTGTGGAATTGAGGGGGTGCGAGTTTGGATCTGACATGAATCATTGTCAGGGCTGTTTGTTGCAGTGATTTTAATTTGCTTGTCAAAGGTAATTATCTAAGTTGACCAACTGACAAGTATATTTTTAGCCTGTAGCGGCGCAGACAGGTTGAGCAGGTTGACCTTGAACTGGAGGATGTATCTATACTCTGCTGAAACTGAACTTTTACATTTTTATTTGTCTTTGCATATTTATTGAAAGTGAATTGCCTGAAATATTTCTGCCAAGATTATGTAGAGCATGAAGTACATATCAAACTTTGTTGACGTTATGACAAGCCATCCCACATTCCTTCTTGTTTTTCGTGGATTATGTTTTTTGTTATGAACATGAAAATGGATCAAATGAAGAACTTGTGTAAAAACAGCAACAGCGGCTCTCTGACAGCAACTCCAGCTGATGGTTTAATGTATAAGATATAATATCATATCTTGAAGCTAATGAGCTCTCAGAATGGACACAGATGAGCAGGTATTAATTCTCCCCTCTGCTCAGGCTAATTTCTTTTCTTTAATCTAATTTCTTTTTTTTTATTATCAAGTGACTGATTATCTTCAAACTTATTCTGCAACAGAGAGAGTTTGCTCTTGAAGTGTCCTCTGCAGATCAGACTCCAAATGTAAAAAGAGCGTTTGCATTTATGCGTTTTCGAAAAAAGCATTTCAGGGAAGACTAATGGGAGCAGCGATAAAACATATAAAAATATAATATGAATGATAAAGTGGATGCATTCAAATTAAACACACAGTCTAGTTAAGTTTATCGTGGCCAGTGATAAAAACTTTAGTGCTGCCTCTTCCGAACTCGGCCTCTTGAGAGTTGAGACTATCCCCCTCACAGCTTTTGTGCCAGCTGTGGTTGTTCAACATTTAGGCTCAGTCCCCTGCGAGGACCTGAACAGCATACGAAAGCCCCAGAGTCACTGATGAGTGACGTTTTAGTGGCTTGTGGAGAGCTCTTAACAATACCTATGAGTATTTCTCTCCTTCTCTCTCTCTCTTGCTGTGCCTCTCTCTCACCGCGGTAGAGAGTGAGGATTAATATTCATGCTGACTGTGTCGCCGGGCCTCCTGCACACTGCATGTAAATGCTAATATTGTGAGCGTTGCTAACCATGACCTAATGGCTCTGCTGTCTAGTGCTGTGAGTGTCTCAGCTTGTGATTAAACCCATTCATTTTTAAGGCACGCTGTAACTAGTGCAGCCTTTAACATAATGTAGAAGAGCTGTATATTGTTGCTGAAGCAGTCAGTGTTGAATCCTAATCTCCTCACCGGTTTATACCAGAGACATGAGCTTAAAACTGAAACTGGCACAGGAGAGCAACAACAGAAACCTTCTAATCAAATTTGACCTTAATTTTCTTGGAAATGACCATATAACAGTCTTACTTAAAGAACATATGGATCCTGAGGAGGAGGCGTCTCCCTCTAATCAGAGATATTCATTATCATGCAGCCTCCGAATCATCAGACAATAATACAGTAACTTTGCCATCAGCACTCCCATGCTAATGTAATTACGTCTGCATTTTCTGGTGGCTGCAAGCTGAGCACAGAGGAGCTGGCTGATCAACCACAACACCATGACGGCCTATACATGTGTGTGTGTGTGTGTCTGTGCATGTGTGTGTCTCTTAAGGTGGATGTCTGAGAGTAGATGTGATGTAACTGATGATTAGACTTCGAATATTCAACCACATTTGATGTGGAAGGAACAAGAGCATTGATTGTGTTTCCTTGCAGTTGGTGCCATCTAGTGCATCCTGAGCAACATAGCATGATTGGACTTTTCCAAGTTTAACTACTGCTCTACTATTTACAGTATGTGGCACTGATTTTATTAAAATGTGCCTCATTTACATGATCACCTCATCCAGCCATGTGCCTCCTGGCCATTTGCACTGCATTGGGCATAACTAGGAAACCATAAAGCTATTTGTAGAGTTAACCCGTTTAATCCCAAATTTTTCCCTGCAAAATAAGTGCATACATTTCACTCCTTGGACCTCCCTAACACATAATATGTATGTTTTTTTTCATTTCATGTTGGTTTTGTTAGTGAAAATTTAGGTTTTATACTCGGCAACAATTGTTGCCGGTGGGAAACTGCATAGTCTAAATTTTCACAAATTCTATAATTTGACCTATTTACACATATAAAAAATTAAAACTGACACTAACATGTGAAACATATTTTAACAAGGCATGTACAAATGTGCATCCTAGAGGAACTTCTGCTTGTTTACCTTGACCAAGGACTACACCTGGACCCTGTCCTATAGGCTACTTTTAGGCGGATGTGTGTGGACTCCACAATAGGGCTCCATGTAAAACATGCACACTGTGGGTGAAACAAGGCTCCACAACTTGTACTCAAACCAGATTGGTTTGCCCCTGATAAACTGACTGCTGCCATACTTGCCATAATACTATTATTACCACTACTACTACTAATAGTAATAATAATAATAAAATCCATATGTGAGCAGAATCCCATGAAAAGTCAGCAACTCATCCATGCTCCAATCAAGTGCCTTCCTTTGGTTTGCATTGAATAGACATTTGACATCTCAACAGTGAGCTCCCTCAGAGAAGGATACATCAGCAGAACAAATCAACAGGGTCTGGGTTTAGTTTGTATAGCCTACTGCAGTTGGACCGTCACAAAATCTGGTATATTGGATGTGGCTGGTAACCATGTCACAACACACACACACACAGCACAGGTCTTTTTAGGTCTAGAAGATCCAAGACCTCTGATATTTTTAAGCTGTGTAGAAAAAAACACAAGATCAATAGAATAAACAGCTAAAACCTTTGACATCTAGTATAATGCTATGTGACTATGTGTTATGCTAGCGGCAACAATTGTTGCCGTGCTTACATCTACTCTCCTTATGATCAAAATATGCATGCAGGCATACAATTCTCATTACATATCAGTAGTAGACCCTTTAAATAATATATGTACAAAAAATGTCAGTTATATCTGTTAATTAAAGTATTTTATTTACTTCCTCATGTACACGTTTGAGGCAGACATCTCCCCCAAGAGGTGTAAGCAGGAAGTAAAGAGGCCTGGTCATGTGACCTTTCGCACTATTTACATGAAATTGATACAATTTAGAGTAGACAGCATATTATTTCATTTTAAAACTTGCATTAAATGCCCAAAGCTAAAACAGCAGTTTTAGAGCTTCCAGAAGTTAGAAGAAATGACTGGCAACAATTGTTGCCGGTGGGATTAAACGGGTTAAGCAAGGATTGTTTTTGTTCATCAGCAGAGTCTCTGAGGAGATTAGATTTTTGGATGCGATCCACTCTCAAGGCTCTGAAGTTGTTGTTTAAAAATAACTCCTAATGCACTCAGCACCAAACCTCTAACTTCATTAAAGCAACACTAAGGAGATGTTACACTTTGATCCTCCCCACTGAATAGAGTGGCTCGAAAGTCCTGTCAGGGGTGTTCGTGGTAGGTGTTGTAACCCACAAAATCAATAGTGTTCAAATCGAAAATTTCTAAAGGTATCTAAGGAGAGAGATGGAACGGGGGAGGGAGAGAGATTGGGAGATCGGGAGGCGTGGAGAGAGCGAGGGAGGGAGAGAGAAAGAGAAAGAGGTATTGTTCACCAGTGGATAATTGGAAGGCAGGGAGGCTGAGACTGCAGTCCACATGGTGTTGAAACAAGCCGTTCCCTGCGGCCATTTATCCACATCACCTGAGAGGCACTACACCAGTGTCACTGACTTAAAATCAATTTTCTGATGAAATTACTTCAAGAACAAATTATCTCTCATTCATGGCCCGCTGCTGTCACCAGCTCTGTGTTCCCGGTGACGCCACTAGAGGTCAGTGTGACCCTGACGAGCGCACACGAGGGAGGGAAGATGTCATGTACTCTCTGGATGGGTAGTAGGAGGGGGAGTTTGCAGCATGCTTTATGGTCATGTCTGCAGAATGACTGCATGGTGCAAAGCTTTGGTTGTTTTCTGCTTCAAGCAAAATCGCTTTCTCTCTCTCTCTCTCTCTCCTCTCTTGCTCCGTTTCCTTATCGGTCCCCTTCCTTTGCATTTCAACCTGGGATGTGTTCAACCTGTTTATGCAATTTGCATAAGCTGGCTTCAGAAATCTGCGCTTACCCGCGTGTATTGCTCAGTCAGAGTGAGTTGGCTGTTCAGAGGGAATAGCTAATGACTCCATTGCCCTCATTGACGCATGTCAGTCTATTTCAGGCTCAACGACTAACACTCTCATACATGGCCAAGTGCGAGCTGATGATCTACGTGCTGGATCAGCCCTGTGATGTCAGCCTGCCACTTGGTTAGTGTTTTTTCAGCAGAGCGTTGCACTTTATCCTCATGCCTCTGAAGCATCACTGAAGTGTATATTCTAGCCTCGTGTCACGCTGCTGACAGCACTCCAGCGATGGAGGAGACGTACTGGGATATCAAACATGTGATTTGACCTGATGTGGTTGCAGTGGCATTTCCTCACCCCAATCCTCCTCCACCTCTCTTGCCCATAACAGGAGCCATCCTTCAAGCCCAGTCTCCTTATTGATCCCTATTTGGCTGGGGTTCATTCCACCTTCTCCGTTACCCACCATCAGTCTCCGATCTAAGCTCGTCCACCGCTCACCCCTGCTCTCTCAGGATGAGAGGAGCTGTAATTGGAGGGGGAACGAGGTTGAGAGGGAAGGAGAGCGGGGGCAGGGGGACAGGGGGCACAGCCATACATGGGGCGAGAACGAGCCAGGAAGGGTATATAGATGAAGAGACAAGAGAAAGTGCGAGAGAGCGATTGGGCAGCTGGGTAGAGACGAATGGCATTAACTGGACTGAATGCTGAATGCAGGGGCAGGAAGGGCACTGCCAGCCGTGGAGGCTTGTGGCCGGCGTTCACATGACTCTCTGTATGCTGGGACGCAGGAGAGTAATAGAATCCCAACGTGATGTGCCGGGATGCTTGTGGAGGAGGGATTAAATTTAGCCACGGCCGCAGGCAGGCAGGCAGGCAGGCAGGCAGGAAAGCAGGCAGCAGTCAGCTCCGCAGGGCTTGTGGGGGGGCAATGTTCGCAGCTCTGGGGCCTTCTCTGGCTGCCCCCTCTCCGGTCCCAGCTTTACCCTTCCGACAGAGTCGTGGAGGGCACTGCTGCAATCACAATATGAATCACCTCCTTTCCATACCTTAGCGGGCTTAATGGCCAAATGGCGAGATGTATCGCATTGCAATGTGATGGCAGTGGGGGGTAGGGTGGGAGATAAGTCAGCCACAATTTATTTGCAGGCTCTGTTAGGGGAGCATCTGTTGGGCCTGTGCAGCTATTGGGTTTCAAAAGCAATAGTGCATGTCATAAAGTAATGTTCTATGATAGAATAGATGTTACATGATAGACGACAGTCATTCAGGCTGTAAAGTTACAATGAGGCAGTTTTTTTTGGGCTGCCAAATACGCAGCAAGAACAACTTCCCCCCTCGTTAATACCACCTTAAGCAATATCAGGAGGGTATCAGCAGAGGACATGACTTTGGAGCGCTCGTGTCCAAGTTCACACACGTATGTCGTGCACGCGTCTCTGTACAGAACAATTTTCCGTATGGACAGTTGATCATTTTAACGCCCTCTCTGAGGCTGCATGGTAGCAATAAAGGGAGTCATTCTGATTAGTTACAGATCATTGTGCAAGGGAAGCAAACCATTGCTAAGGAGAGGCAGGCCAAAATGAAATCCCTTTCTGGGATTGTTGGACCTGATTTTAAAGGTCCCATACTGTATTGTATCAAGTGTGATTTCCATGTCTTTTTTTTGCAGCTCTAAGTTTGATATTCACACTGTGAAAGTATCAAAGCCCCCCAGTTCACAGAGAAATGAACACAGCCTGTCGTCAGATACTGAGCTTACAGTGAGCCCTCAGAACTTTTGTAACTTTGTGATGTCACATCCATCAGCCATGCTGCCAAAATGGCCCACCTGGACCCCCACCATCCAACCTTTAAAGATAAGATTTGGTTTCTCTGAGTCTCTAAAACTCTTTAACATCTACTCATCACTCATCAGAATCTGAGAGAGGAGCTGCAAAACCTGTCTCCTTATGGATTTCAAAACTTCAAATTAAACGCAGCAAAAGTGTAAAATATGGGACCGCTTAAGTATTGTAGTAAGTTTTGTTTCAAATCTGTTCAACCGTAGGGACGATTGCAAACACATTTTGTGAAGCTCTTTAAAGGAGTAGAAGTATGGACCACTGCTGTGATGGAGTAAACATTAACAAAAAAGTCATAATTAGCTTGGAGAGGTTTGCTCCTCACTAGTTTGTGTTTTTTTTTCTTTTGATCATTTGTCTTTAGAATTACTTTTTCTGAAAATCAAGTAGCAGAGGAAGCAATAATATTTCCCTCAGTGACAGCTCCTGTCACATAAGGCTGGCATTTTAACAATCAAACATGTATCATTTCTAGCAATTTAATAGAGGGGGGGTAAAAAAAAAAAAGATTCCTCAATCTATACAACATCTGACCATGGTAGTAATCAAGTCCTATGAGGCAGTTACCTTTGTGTTGTTATGCTCTTAATCGATTTCTATTTGTGGTCAATCATCCCCATGGTTTTCTTTTTCACTATCCATTGGCAGGCTGTGATGTTTTGCTGTTTATAATAACAGGTTTATGGTATAGCCATATTATCTCAGATGAGGGCTGCAGTCCTGAATAACAAAGACTCCCCATCTGTGCAGTTTGCATCAAACTACGGCACAAATGATTTAGCCATTCAAAGCCGATAGCGCTAAGGCCATAAAAAGTAATTCAGTGTTAACCAAATGTTCCCCACTCAGAGAGGTGACGATTCGGACGTTGAAATTGCTTGAGGTTTGAGATGAAAGACACTGTGTGTGTGTGCGTGTTGTGTGAGCCAATGCGGTTTCAGCAGCATGCTTTATTTCTTTTTCCCGGGTTCTTATTAGTCTTTGGCAAGCCCGAGTATGTTTCTTTCTTGGCTGGAATCTTAATTTCAAATCTTTGACAACCCTGAACAATAGCCGAGCCTGGCTGTTTGGAATCCAATTCATTCATTTGAATACTGGCAAAGTCTTGTTTGAGCTAAATGATTATGACTTGGCTTTGAGAAGTAATGGTCAAAATAAATTATAAAAAAAGGGAGAAAGTAAACTTTGATTTCATCTGCACTCAGCCATGCTTGTGTAATGTCCTGTAATCCAGTTTTGTGATGAACAGATGATGCAAACACTTCATTACATGTGGATTTAAGCATCCGGCTGGGCTAAACTAAGCCCCCATCTCCCCCAGTTTTACAAGAAACACTGCTTTTGGCAAATGTGTGATAGGGGAACAAATTGATGGGTTACGTTAGCACTAATCTACAATATGTCTGCTCACCGGCTGTGCTGCTGTGCTTTAGTTTGTCTTTAGAGAAATATCTTTCAGATATTTTCCTATTATTCAGATCTTTTCATAACCTGAAACACAACAACAACAACAACAACAAAAAAGTTTTGCCCCTTAGGTAATAAGTGTAATCTCTGCCTTCCTCCGTGTTTGACAGATTCGCATCAAAATAAACAGCCCACCAGGTGAGAATAATGTGTTACAGATGTGCTTTAGACATGTCTTTAAGTTGTATATCTGCAGACCAGCGCTGGTGTTTAGTGACAGATGCATAGTGATTAGTCTGCATCAGTCTGCATCAGTAGGAACACGCCTTTGGTGTTCAAACCCTCTGACTCTGCGTTACAACTCACACTGACGCATCAAGCAAGTGTCAAAGTGTTTTCACCCATATGCTGAATGTTGCCAAGAGCAGACTTGCAAATTACACAGAGACACTATTGAAAACATAGCATTATTGCATTATTGCATTTCCATCCGAGCAGAAATCCTGTCATCGATTTAGGTTGTGCCCCAGCCTCGTCAGCCTTAGCCAGTTTTTGTTGTATTATTAGTAGAATTGATGCTTTTAGCCTTTTCCCTAATGCTCCTGAACATCAGCCTAAACTATTCAGTGTTGAAATTTTGATGCATCACGTTTTTTTTTTCTTTCTTTCTTTTTTTTTTTATTAACAAGGATTTTAAGCTCTTAGTGCGTCTCATTTATTCGATCGGGACCTGAGAGATATATTTTTAAACAATGGTGCAGCCTGTCTGCCGGGTCTATTAGGACTAATCGGCTCCGAGTCCATTACGTGTTTAGTTGACAACACGAGAACATCATTATAATAAGTTAAGATGGAGACAATAACTCCTGCTCTTCAAACATGATGAAGCGTCTCATTGAAAGTAGTTTTGGAACGGCAGTGTCATTTTCATGTTGATTATTGTAATGAGTTTTTATCAGTGGGAGCGGAGCACTTCTTGCGTCTTGTGGCACATACAGACAGGCCCAGTTGCTTCCATCCAGATCTGAGTCATCTGTCTAAACTTGCGGGAGGGCGTCGTGGAAGCTGTCGTAGAGAAGCCGCGATTGCATAGCTCATCATCAGCTGCCTTGTTTCTGTTTCTGTCCCTTCCATCACGCCATAAGACCGGCTAATTCCCCCTAATAACTCATTGTCTAGACTGACTCATCCTCATGCACAATCGTGGCCTTACACAGCTCTTCAGCCACAGGTGTGGTTGACTCTTTTTTTAGACGTCTCCGGCTCTCTTCTCTCCACTGTCTTGCCACGCACTGTATGTGGTCAGTGCCTGGGTGGTCAGTGATGAGCAAGATCATTGTTTTTTTTTCAGGGCTGTGGTCGAGCACAAGACTGTCCATCACTCCGACTGAAGTTAAGGTTGCATATATTTTTTTTTTTGTTTTGTTTTTTTACATTTTTTATAGCATTCACGTAGTCGATCAAAACAAACCTACAGGAGACACTGACCTTTTATGTACCAGCAGAGTTTGTGAGTTTAGTTTACAAGCTGAGAAACATGAAGGTTAATGACAAGCAAACAAATCGGCTGAGAGATTATTCACAGAAGCTTTGGCCTTTCACAAACAGTTCTGACTCGGTGGTGTAACCTCTATTTACTTTTTTTGACAAATCACTTCCGTTACAGGGGCGACTGATCAACAACACAAAAAAAAAAAAAAAATGCTGTAACTGGAAAGAACCCAGCCAGCATTTCAAATGTGTTGTTATTATCTGCTTAAGCTTTAAGCCTGTTTTACACAGGGACGGGAAGCTTTCCATGCAAAACCTCCCATCTTATTTTTAACAGTTTGGCCCTCAATCCCTGCGTTGCGTGTCAGAGCCAGACAGTGAATTAATATGCATTAAAGCTAAGCGCTCAGGTGTGGAAGAAGAGACCTGGCACTTTGTGGAGAAAGTGGGCCGTGAGTGATGAGGGATAGCACCGATCCTGACACCTGGAGTCGGGCTTTATTCAGTGTGCAACTTCTGTCATCATACGCCCGCCACTTCTTTCATCTCTGTCACGAGTTGAACGCCATAACTTAGTTACTGACACCCACAACAAAAACAGATGAATCCTCCCTGAGAAACGCACACGTGTATTGTACGGCGTGCACCTTTTCATTACAATTGCCTAACATCTGCGGGCCGCTATTGTGTGGCATTTTAATGGATAGTTATAACAGTGTGATTTACACTCCTGGTTCCTTACTCAATTGCTATTCAAGAAATCCTCTAATAGCTAGTTCACAGCCAGGCTCTAGACCTCTGAGAGCATTTCTTGTCTCCATATGTCATCCGAACATTCACTTTATTTTCTCCTTTTAATAGCTCCAACAGGTATTTCCCTCCCCAGAGACTTCCTCCTACCATCACCGAGGATAATTTGCAGGATCCGAGACAGAGTGATGAAGGTGACGCTTGACATTGAATCATTTCCAATGAGAAAAACACTAGACGTGCACATCTGGTGAAAGAATAGTCAAGCACTAGTAATAGTACCAGGTCTGCAAAGGGCAGTGTATATACACCACCCCCCGTCAAGAGCCCCTCTGGAGCTCAGATGGCATTTTTAGTCACCAGGACACCTCAACGACAAACAATGGCCAGGTGCCAGGGAGACAGCGAGGCGCCTAATTCATCTCACTGCCCCTTGCTGAGCCACACACTGGAATGACACTCGCATATAGTAGTGCGACATCCATCCTTTGTCTCTCCACGTCTGTCTCTCATTACATGGAATGGCATGGAGAAGGCTAACATGGCAGTATCGTAATTAGCGGGGCACATTAAAATCGAAGCCGTGAAGCGTGTCATTAAAAAATCCTCCGCTTCAAGCCACCTCCGTCTTTTCCTCTCTCCCACATCTCCACACTGAAAGTGCTGCTCACAGACTCGCTGTGGATTTATCATTGCATCACTATAATCTGTTCCTCGGCCTGGCTGCTTTCTCTCTGTCTCTACTTTCCTCCTTTTTTTTAAGGGGTTGGAGTGGGGAATGGGAGCAGCGGGACTGACTCTGGGCCTATCAGTCATTCTGTCAATGTTTACGGGGTGATCAAAGCTGCAGGAGAAGACCTATTCCATCGGCAAGATGATTTAGCCGTAAGAGGGAGAGGGCTCCAGACATCTCTGTTCTTCGCTGGCTCTGTCAGTGCACTGATACATAAGAAGGGACGGGAGTGTGAAGAAAGGGGGGGTTTGAAATGTGTCATCTCTGTGGAATTGTCTTATCCTGTTACTCGTTTTACGAACGGATAGTAAAAAGATGAGGGCAGAATGAGAGAAGGAGAGAGGGAGAGAGGGAGAGAGGGAGAGGGGATGCAAGACAGGTTTTTTAGTGATGATGTGTGGATGTAGCGAAGAATTGGATTTCCCTCAGACAGTCACAGGGCAGCAGCAGCAGCAGCAGCAGCAGCAGCAGCAGCAGCAGTGGGTGAATGATTCTCTCACTCTCTGTCTGCCTGATCAACACTCATCATCAAATGATGTCGCTCTCAGTCACCTGACCTTCCACATGTTGCTGTCTCCAATTCTCTCCACTTATCTACCAGGCTTATACTGCAGTTATTTCCCCCTCTCATATCTCCTTCCCCTCCATCTTGTCCAATTATGACTTTTTTTTTCTTCCCCCCACCAGTTTTCCAATTTTGAAGTGTAGCATCAGACCAATACTAGCGACTCCAGTATTAATGTCCCTGCCAAAACAAGCTTCCTCAAGCTATATCTCATTTCTGCCCTTATCAGCTGCAGACCGAAATAACACCCGGGATCTTTTCAGAGACTTTACTGAGACAAAACAAACAGGCAGGAAGCTGATATTTCATGTTCGTCTGCTATTTGTCAGGCAGAAATTGTACCTCTAATGCACAAACACACGGCTACAAATAACTCCTGACGGGAAGAAGAGTTGTTCCCGTGTGTCTTTGCTCAGCAGTCTTACTCCGGATTCTCTTATTTAGCAGTGTGGCCTTATGGTGCTTTTGTGAATTCACATCAAGTCCGGTCACCAATTTGCAGGGGAAGACTGTCTGCGGCGTGGTGGTCCCTGCGGAGAGCATTCGGCAGATGTGACTGTCTCTGTTTGTTTTGAGAGGGAAGACTTAACATGTCTGAGCAGACCAGTCAAAACCCTCCACAGTTGGCTTCGGCGCATGGTGAAACCCATTACATGTCAAAGGTCACGTATTATCCCCTCTGCAGACTGCTAATACTCCTAAAAAAAAAGACTCTATTTTCTTTTGCTTCACTGCCACTTGCCTTCAGTTCTCCCTCTTTCTTGCATTTCTCTCTTTGAGTCCATTTCTCACCTGACTTCCTCCTGGTTAGTGTTTTTTTTTACTCTCGGTTTTCACACTTTGCTCTCTGCCTTAAATCTCCTCTCTCCTAAATCCTCCGCTCCACTTCATCTTTCCTCTCACATTCTCCTGTGTCTGCTGACACAGTGCCGAGCGGATGCACGACACCTGGGGTTGGCAGCGTCTTCTTTCCTGCCTAGCGCGGCCTGCACAAGGAGACAGAGGAGAGGGCTTGGTGCCCCTGCCTCAGCTGGGAAGGACCAGTGGGGTTTTGTGGAGATCTAAACACCTGCAGGGGGGCTTGAGAACATTGCCAAAAGGCACAGGCACACACACACACAAATACACACACACACTTCGAAACCATGGCGGCAGGCATGGACACACATTGTCAAACACTGTGTCTGCAGTGCACACCACATGCAAAAACAAACACATAAAGAGCGTTGATGTGGAAAGCTGCCTTTTAAACATGCACAACATAGTAAACACAGAAAACACTGACAGGTTTAGCATTAAAGGGATAGTTCAACATTTTGGCATATTGGCCCATTGCCATAATCCCCATAGTCATAGTAGCAGTAGGTTTGTTACCTTTAATTGTCGGTGCAAGCTATTTTTAGAACGGCGGAGCAGAGCCGCGAGCTGCTCAGAGCTACGCTACGGAGGCTAATGGGATTTCTTGGTTTCCCTCATCAAACTCATCAAATACACAATCCAACAACTCCTGCACATTCACCACGCTGTGAGATAATAACAGAACGTTACTAGACGGAGTCGTGTTTGAGGTAAATACAGAGACTGCTTGTTGAAAAACTGTCCCTGACAGGAACGCGCATCAGCTGTTTTGTATGAATTTACCTCGAAAACAACTCTGTCGCGGCAGCTTGCTCTGCTCCACCATTCTAAAAATAGCTTGCACTGACAATTAAAGGTAACGAACCTACTGCTAAGAGTATAGGTATTATGGCAATGGGCCAATTTGCCAAAATGTTGAACTATTCCTTTAACAGTCACACACAGTCACACACACTCACACCCCCATAGCACAAAAAAGGAAGACAGAGTGACAGGCCAATGGTGTAAATATATTCAGTCACAGAGTCAGTGTTATATTCAGATGGAGTGAATGGTTGGTGATGATGGTAGTCTACTGATGTGACACCCAGCTCACATTATGTTTACATGTTGTTAGCTTTTGTCAGCATTTTTGTGTACAGCCGGACACAAATATGTCAACAACCTGTTCTTGTTCATAGATAATGTTAAAGCTGAAGCTCATCCCGCCTGAATTCTCTGCACAGATGTGAATCCTGCCTTCGTGCTGTTTGAGGTGTTTCCCCCTCGTTTGTATACTGGCTTAAGTTTGTCTCTGATGATCGGTGTCAAGTACAAAATATCTCCACGCACCTCGCATCAAACCTCAGCAGACCTGTTGCAGCGCCTTTTTTTAATTTATCATGGTGAGAACAGAACCTGAACCTGTCTATGCCCCTAACACGAGCTGACCACATGCAGAGGGGAATTTATAACCCTGCCTCTGCTCCGTGATAACACTTTGAACATCTGTTTTCACTTTACTGCCTCTCAGCTACTCTTCCCCTTGAAGAACAGAAACATAAATTAAGAAGCGGTAAACAAATGGATGGATTCCTAATGCATTTTAAACTGTCACAGAGTATTCATGATAGGGAGGGGGGGATTTTCCTTAAGTTTGTTCTACCTATCAACACCTGATGTCAAAGCTCTGACTCCGGACCACAGGGCTTTCAAATGTGCAATGAGAAAAACCGCACAAAGCAGTGTGTGGATGAAATAGCGATGTCTTCTCCCCTCAACACTTCAACCATGCCCTGTGGTGCTACTGCAAAACTGTGTGAAGGATTTTTTTTTCTTTTTTTTTCATAGCTCGTATAGCTGTGCACATAATCCCCTCTCAAGATGTATAGAGTATTAAGTAGAGATATTGTTGCATTGCTTTAGTCTCCTGTATCTGTTTGACAGTCTGTAGTGGGGGGTTTTGTCCTCTGTATTAGAGCAGGATAGGACTGTATGACAGCCATTTTTGGTAATTATGTTTTCCAAGCACATATTTCATCTGCTGCTCACTGTTCCCTGTCCGCACTTATCGCAGCCTCCTTCCCTCCCTCCCTCCTCGCTCCTTCCTATTCGTTTGGGCCCCCGCTTTAATTCTCTAAGACTGTGCCACCAGCTTGTCTGTTACCTTAATTTAAAACTCGGGTTGAGAAATGAATAATAGAGGGTTTATCAGCAATAATTCCAGTATGGCATTACTGAGAGCTGGTGACATACGTTCACGGGTGATCCGATTCTTTTCAGCAGCTCCTTGATACAAAGGGAGGGGAACTGAGCTGTACTCTGTGACATTCTTTTTAACCTAATTTTCACTTCCCCTAGTGATTAGAGATAAACTGAGAAACCCTATTCACCAGACTATAGCACTTAAAACTATTGAATGGCAGACCAGTCTTGTAACTTCATCAGTCAGTTACTCAGGACATGACACGGCACTGGTGCACACACTCCAGCCAAAAACAAGACAGAACAAAGAGTGGTTCTTTGTGAAGGTCTCTCAGATGGATCGGAGCAGAGCCAGAGCATCAGGCTCCCTTCAAAGTCCTGTGTTTCCCCATCTACCCAGAGCAGATAGAGGCTCTCTCTGGAAATTAGCATGAAGGATATGAGCTGCAAATATCACATCTCCCTGTCAGGCTGATATGTTTCCTGTCGTTCATCCAGAATCCCCTCATCCATTTCCCACTTATTCTTTTACCCTGTCGTGGAAGGTAGGGCACAGGGGGTTGTGGTGCGGCATGTTAATTCTCTTTTCTTTTGATTTCACTTCAAAACCGTTCAGCCATTTGATACAAAAAATCAGGGAAGAGAACCGACTCCTTCAAAAGTATAAAAATGTCCTATCCAAGGCAAATGCAATCAATCACACCTCAAATGTCTTAGGTTTTTTTTTTTTTTGGGGGGGGGGGGATCTCGGGCAGCATTTGAAGTCCTTAGCCGAGCAGAACAGAAGGCTTGCGAACTCTGCCAACTGATGATGATATTCCTTCACAATGCTTTTGTCAGTGATGAGGTGGATTTCGTGGGGTCAAGGGTGCTGACAGCTCACCAAAGTAGCATTTGCTCACTTCCCCATACCGTCTTCACACAGCAGCGATCTCTGATGAGCACATTTCCAAAAATGTGTGTGTCTGGGTTGATGGGTGCACAGCTGCACCTCTCTCTCCCTGCCTGGCATGAGTGTATCTTAACAGATGCTGTTGCATGTTTCTGTGTGTGTGTGTGTGTGTGCGTGTTTGGAGGGAGACGGAGGAATTCTGGCAAAGTGGGCACTGCAGATGCCTCTGATTGCACGCTGGATCAGGGAGGACATTCCTCCAGGACGAGGACAGAGGATCAACAGCTACAGCCTGCTGGGCCAGTTTGGCAAAGGGCCTCCACAGTGAGCAGAGGCAAACCGCATCCACATGGGCAACCTCGGCACAAAGGCGCACATACACTCACCGGGAAGTGGCGGCGGCGGGGTAGGTGGGGGGCGGATATCAGACCTGGATCCAGTCCAAACCTGTGTTGATGATTGTACACGATGACCGCTGTTTATCTACTTGCTGAGGTGATAATCTGCTCTCATGACTCCCCTGAGACTCTAAACCTTCTCTTGTGCATTAGAGTCACGGTCGGCCAGGGCCACAGGGGATGGTGGAATGGCGGGCTTGCAGAGTCGAAAAACTCAGAGATTATTTGTTGAAGCAGGGCCTTGGGGAAAGGTTGAGTACCTTGGGATTTGTCCAGGATTGAGGAGCTCTACCGGCCTAAATCTTTTCATACAGTTGAGTGTGAGGCTCAACAGGAACTGAATTCCCAGGAATCCTCTTGGCATATCTTTCTCACTGCAGAAGCCCTACCTTAAGGCCAGGACAAACATCATATATTTTGAGGCGATGGCGAATAGGATTTGGTCGTCATGACTGCTGGGCTGGATTTGATCCATTGGGGAAGACAGTCGACAGATTAAACTATGTAAGGATTTAAGGCGAGACACTACAGGCAAAAACACAGTTTTTCATGCACTGATCAATTTTGAGATTTTGGGCTGAGTCGAAAGAAATGGTAGAAAATCCACATTTAAGTGGTTATTTTACTGCATTTTGTTTCTTTCGTCAGGAGATTTCTCCTAAATTCACCAAAAGTTAACATGCTACTGTGACATACTGCACAGTATTGTGTTGTTCCTATTGTCTCATGTCAGGTATCATTGTAAAGCTCCCTCACTCTCTCCAAATGTAAAAGTATGATTTACATTAACAATCTATGGAATTTTACAGTACAGGCCGTTTTCTCAAAATCCTCATACTCTGAGCCCGAAATCTTACACCAAACCTTCCAGTTTTATTCCTGTCTCTATTCTGAAGGTTTTTACAGAGAGGATTGTTGATATAGGCTGTCACACAAAGCCTGATTGAGACACCATTTTATTCCTAAAAACACGGCATAATTTGATTTTTGGGGGATGGTGACAGTATTTTCTCATTTATAGAGTGATAAAAAGAGATATCCAAAATCCCCTCTGTAAAAACCTCTTCTAATATGTCAACAAAATAAAACAAGAATTTTGAAAGGGGCTTTATCCGTTGTTCAGATTACGGTTCTGGAAATGTATGCAAATTAGCGCATATTTCATCAGATATTGCCTCATTTACATGTTCTTTTTCTTCTCCTTTTTCTTCATTTACATGTTTAAACATTGACAAACTTGTAATACAAAAAATATTAGTCTTAATGTAAGTGATACATTTGGGAAGTTTCATGCTGATATCTGTTAGTTACATTTTTTACCCTATTCACCTGTACAGTAGTGCCCCCTCTTAAATCTCAAATCTTACGACTGCTTATCAGCCACTTGTGTCACGTCCGAAGAAGATGTGCTGGTTCAGGAGCTTTACCTGAACCTATAGTTTTGTTTTCTAGGGGTCACTCACCCCCATTCCCTCTGTTCCCTCTTGAGTCCACATCGTCCACACTTTTACATCCAGGATCTAACCCACACACCCTCCGTTGTTCATTGTCTTCTCCGGTGTGTTTACTCACTCGTCGTAAGGTTCAGGCTCCGCTCCAACTGTTATAGATTAATTGGTAGAATCTTTATGTACTGTTTGCCCATACCTTGCCAGCCATACTCCTCAAGTATGCACCAAGCCCTACATGCCTTTATTAGAAGATGAAAGCAAAGTGTTACTAATTCAGTGTGGGATGAATTGGCAGTTCACCCTGAGAACCTGACAGCGGTTTGATTGAGGTAAAGACTGAATAGCCTGAATCAACATGCGCAGCTCCAGACGAGCTAACATGGAGGACGGTTACAGTTTGTCATCAGCAGTCTGCAGGCATGCAACACCTTCCCTCTGGGAATACAGGTCTGCAATTATAATACATTAGTATAGTTGTTGCAATCATTCGATAGCACTGGGTTGTACAAAATACTGCATAATTGATGAATTGTGATGCATGAAGAATGAGCATATGGCATATATATCTGATATGTACATCATGCATGACTTCCATACAAATGACTCCAGAGAGTGGGATTAATGGATTTTGACATTATTTCATTGAGTAGCAAATTTCTATTGATATAATGACTTTTTTTTTCTTGTATGTGTGTTGTAACTTTTTCTCCCTTTATTTATTTTGTGTTTCATTATGATTTATTTTGCATTTATTTAGCATTCCGCATCCCTCCCCCTGAGTCCATCTGTTTATTTAACTCCCACACATAAACTCATCTCAGACACAGAGACCATGGAGAATTAAGGGAGAAAGGAAGGGAAAACAAAAATATTTATCTTGCAGGCTGTCATTATTGTAAACACACATGACCTTGAAATATGTAGGGGGCTGAACATCGAAGGCATACCTTATGATTTGCTCCCTTCGGTAAAAGATGGAGACTCTACTTGTAACACAACCTCACAATAGCACAGTATCAACACAAATACATTATTTCAGCCTCAATAAGATGTTTTGTTGCAGAGCAGTTGGATTGGATTACATTAAGTGTCAAAAAAAAAGAATGGAAAGCATTTATCTCTTAAGCAGCTCTTGTCGTACTGATGACAAAGCAGAGCCTTGCTGCAGGGCGTTACAGACCAGTCGTAATGTTTGAAGATGTTGTCTCCTCTCTTTGCCCAATGAGAGGCTAATCGTCGATAATCGCAACAAGCTCGCCTCGGGCAGCTTCTCACAGTATCTCCCTCTTCTTCTAACTCTCATTTTCTCGTTGCCACATGTTTCCCCGACGAGATAACCATCTGTTCCACAGGCTCCATACATATTCTGCCGGAAACCTGCAGTTAAAGTTATGAAGACCAAGCATGTCCCTTATAAACAAAAGGTTTATTGTTTAAGAACTGCTGCAGATAAATGGATGATTTTTTTTTTTTTTTTCAATTTGTCAAAACAGTTATCCATAAAAGTCTTTGTTCCATTAAGTTTTATTCTCTGTCCTTGTTTGTGTCTTGTGCTTCTTCTTTTTTAAATTCTTTTTTTATGAGAGTCTTGCCAGTCCAGGAGCTTTTAATTGGCTCATTTTAATTTTAATCTCGTTCCTTTGGCTCCATCCATCTCCACTTCTTGGCTGTTGGAAGGAGCTCACATAAATTCAGCAAAGCTACACACACACGCACACACAACAGACACACACACTGAAACACACACCTCATACCCAGAAAAATAACAGCCTTATTAATATTACTCTGACCGGCTACATTAAATACGTTTGGCGGGGGCTCATACTTCTTATCATCTCAATTTGCGGCCCATTTCACCGTCATCTCTTTGAGGCTTAAGTGGTAAAGTAGCATAGCAGCGGCAGTGATTCGCCCACACATGGCGACGGCGTTGTGCTGCTTTCATAGATAAATGATGTTGTGCGAATTGTCTGTCAGGCTGATGAGATGGAGCAGAGCTGTCATAACTCTTCCTCACCGGAAAACACCATAAACCTTGGCACACAGATGACCCCTGAGCTCTTTCTAACAGCGACAACACGTTTGTGCGTGTGGGAATGAAAGTGTCGAGGCAGTTGATGTTGTCTAACTTGTGACCCAAGGTCAAATAATAAACTTGAGGTCAGTGATTGATTTTACAAAGGGTATGGTTGGAGCATTTTTTACAGAATTGTTTGAAATCCTCTTCACACTCCGATTGCAACCAATTAATGAAATGCTTTTTCACAGAAAACAAAAATGCCAGTCGCCTGTAGAACGGACAATCCTGTAAAAACAGGACGTTAGAGTCAGTTGGTGCTGTCTCTCTTCCTCCTCTGCACGTACCACTCTACTGTAGGGGTGGGTATTGCCAAGGACCTCACGATACGATACGCATCACGATACTTGAGTCACAATACGATACGATATTGCGATATCCAAATTTTGCGATATATCGCGATATATTGCGATATTCTACGATATTCTACATAGTTCACTGGAAAATGTAAAAGGCATTATGCATCTTAAAATCCGAGCTGTATGTACATCAGACGATAGTGATAATTCATGGGACAAACTGAGTTAAAACAATGTAATTCAAATTATCCATGCCATTTTATACAAGTGCAAGTTACAACAACATATTTCAATTGGATTTACGTCTGAAACATGATTTATTATTTGACATTTTTTTTTTCTTTTTTTTTAAATCGATATTTAAATATTGAATATCGATATCGTATCGCGGTATAAAGTATCGCGATATATTGCCATATCGATATTTTTGCCCACCCCTACTCTACTGCACTCTCTACTCTACTACTGAGTCTTCAATGAGTTATGATAATATTTGTTTTTACTTGCGGCATTCGCGCGAATATTTCGCTTGAGTTCAATATCTTGAACTTGTGCGAACAGGCAAATTTCGCGTGTTCGCATCATTCGTGCCGTGCCATTCGCGTCATTCGCGCCGCCGGCACAAATTTGCATCCATTCGCACCTCTACATTGACTTTGTATGTAATCTTATCACGCGAAAAATTTTCCTCGCACCCGGTGTGAACGCACTGTGAGGAAAGGGGCTTGGACTTTTGACTTGTGTATTTTCAAAATGTGTCGTAGAACCGTTTTTCAGGATCTCCAACCGTACCTTTCAAGGAAACAAGCACATTATTACAATCACCTTGACAACTCAAACTCGATCACCTCTCTGTTCTGTTTCCAATAAAAGATGCTCTCTGTACTGAAGCGATGCGGGCATATTTTTTTTTTCACTTTCCATGTAGAAGGTAATTGCATGGTTGAAGCCGTCCATTGAATTCCATCCTGCCTATTACGATTCAGCATGTGCAGGAGTCTTCAGGCGTGTATCTTATCATCAGCAATGCCACACTGTTTGGCTTCCTGCCAGGGCCTACAGTACAGTAGCTCCCCGCCAAGCCCCCACCCTGCAGCTTAACTTCACTCCACACACATCAGTCTGCAATCAGAGCATGGCCAAGCCGCCCACCGTCTTAAATTACGCAGCAATTCACTCTGATAAGTACCTGTGCCTTAGTCATGCAAATCCTCCGGAAGAAAGTCTTTGGTTTCTCAACAGGGCAGTGGGAGCAGAATAGTCTAGATGAAGTTAAACCATCCGCCCATTGTTTTCACTTCCCTGTGGCAGCAAGAGAAGTGTGTATGCGTGTGTGTGTGTGTGTGTGTGTGTGTGTGTGTTACATGGCCACACATGTTAGCCCAAGCATCCACGCTGCTTGTATGCTCCGTGGAAGGGGATCTGCCTTGGCTCCTTGCCAGCATTCCAGGGCGGAGGCGTCATGCCCTCTATGCATGTCCGCCCTGCTGCGAGCGATCGCGTGAAGAGGTGAAACTGGGTGAGACCGAGGCACGACGACAATGCAAAGAGATGAGGGGCCGAGAGTCCGATCTTACCGACGCAGCTGTCGAGGATTTGGAAAGTGAAGTTTTCTCCCCCTTCAGCGATGTAGAGCGGGATTAAAGCCGGACAGCGCTCAGCGTTGGAGAGGCTTTGGCCTGAGAAAACTTGTGCATGAGGGGCTAGAGGAGAGGAAACGGGGAGGGAAGAGATTGATCTGATCGGACAGATATGAAGAGACAGCTGTTGGGCATCCTGTGGAGGAAAAAGATAAGGGAGGGAGGGATGGAAAGAAGAAGAGCAAAGGGGGGGGGAAGGTATGCAGAGTCATTTTTATCTTCTGCATTACCCATAGGGCTGTGTTCACTTCACACAGCAGAGTCAGCAGTATGGCAACTGCGATATCCTCCACAGTGAGCTTCCTCCACCTACCTTCAGGCGCATGCAGACGGAGCTGCGAGACGCGTGTTTGAACCTCAAGGCTTTTAGCCAAGGAGCAATCAGTCGTCTGTCAGCCGCGCAAACGAAGGAGTGAGGCCTTCATTTTGGGCAGGATGTGCTTCGTTCCACGTCCTGTCGTTTCAATTTCGCCGTCCTCTTACCCAGACCCGGTATATGGAGCAGAGATTAAGCATTGTCGCGTCTCCATTCATGTGTTTGTGCAAAGAGAAGCATATTGAGTGTGGAGTGGATGCAATGCGCTCTGCAGCGTGTTGTTCATAATCCTTAAAGGGTGTTAAAGCTGGGATTCGACGGCGGGACATTAAACCACACACGCGCGCACACGCATGCACGCACACACCAAAAAAAAAGCCACAAGAGCGTGTGTCACACTTATTTCAGTAAATGTGTCACAAAACTGGACTTTTGGCATCATAATGAGATGTTATCTGTTAGCTGTTATCAGCCAATCGTTGTCCATCTTTACGACTGTCCAAATTCTGTTAATAAAAAAGTACATTTAATTTTGAACATTTCATAGTATCTACAATGTGTCCCTTGTGGCCTCCGTCAGCGCTGCGTTTCATGAGCACTTCTCTTCCTCTGCGAGAGGGAAGCCAGCCGTTCTCAGCTGACTCGCCGATGTGTGTGCCAGCGCTGGCCGCCGCCACCGCCGCCGCTGCCTCATCCACAGCTGTGTGAGCTCTGTGCGCGCCACAGCTGCAGGGCGCTGCTCTCTCCCATGAGACAAATGATACCCCATTACCACACACAGCACACAGAGGCGGCTTTTCAACGCCTCTGCCCCTGCTTTCTTATTAAAACAAGGTTATTTGTTTTTGCGGCTTGTCATTGCGAGGTAACGTATTGCACTCCACACCAGTCTGTAAGAAAATCCCATAACACTTAAGCCAGAGGTGTTCCTCTTAATTTCAAATGTCTTATTTCTCTCTTTCTTTTTTTTTTTTTCAAAGATAGTCGATTTGTCTCGGCCTCGAAAACAGAGGCCTGTGTGTGAGAATGCCAAGGTCAGCTTTCCTCCCGTGTCGGATCTTGAGAAAACGCCAACACGCAAACACTCTCAGAGCTCTGACAGGACTCTCTGTGTCCACAGCATAAAAAACACACACACACACACACACACACACACACACACACACACACACACACATACACACACACAAAACAGAATGTCATGTACTGTACTGTATGTATGTCTCAAGCAAGCTACCTATCATCATGGCTTGCTGCAGGATCTCACTGAGCACAATTGCTTGTACACACATGCTCCACATGCTGCATGCAAACAGGCTAAAGGGCCACAGATGGTAATATGTATAGCTCTCTGGGAGTGAGTGATCACATCTCAAGCCAAATTACAGTCTGTTTATAGCCATAGGAACATCACTGACTCTGCTGCATGATGCCTGATGACCAGAAACCAACATCTATCACCTGAAACGTTGTCCCATCGCTCTGCTAAATGAGCGCTGACAGCCATATTGTTTTGTTCTGTTTTTTTTTTTTTTTTCATTTTAATTTTTCTTTTTCTTTTTTCATTTTTCCATGGCCCACCACTGTTTAGAGTTGGCTGTCCGGTCGGCTGTCTACAGCCCCCCCGGGGCACAGGAAGGAGGAAAGCTTGTAATGATGAGGAGTAATGAAGTAATGTAATTATATTTGTCTTGTTACACAGTGTGTCAATGGAGGCCTAATTAATTCTACCCACTAATGAGAGGAACAAACTGTCATGTTTTTGCCGACTGTGTCACTCTCTGGCTTGTTCTGCTTTCATTGTGTACAGTGGTCGGCGGGTTCCAGCTTTATTGATCATTTTGTTTTTCTCTCTCGTTATCTCTCGTTTCCCTATTATCTATTAGTCCTTCCGCTGCACACACAAACAAACATTATGCTCATTCTCCACCGACTACTTACCTTCTGCCTCTTCTTCTCCTTCCCTCCGTCGTGCCTGCCCAACCAGCCACACACTGCTGCTTTTCACTCCATGTCTGACCTTAAGTCTTTGTCGTTGTATCTTTTGATAGAAATTGAAAAGCCTGAAGCCAATTCATCCTCCTTTGTCCTCGCCTTTAAATCCTTTATGTGATAAATGTGTTGGTACTGAAAAGAAGGCCTGAAAAGATAGTTGGAGGGGGGGAAATCACAGAGTAAGACAATCCTGACTGGCGTAGTGAAGTTCACACCTGACTGGTACTGTAGGAAACAGTGTGGAGTCTGATTGACAGGGGGGCAATGAGTGCACAAAGGGTCACAGATATTACGCTTGAATGGACGTTGACTCTTCTGCGCCCCTCCCCATGGCAAAACCTTGGAATTGAAGATCTATACGGAGCTACCGCCACTGCCCTCATGGAGAACACAAGTTTGCCAAACACGAATGGCTGTTTTGAGACTCTCTGCTGAGCCTTTGCAACAGCTTCGACAACAAACAGAGAGAGAGAGAGAAGGGGAAACTTTAGCCACCATTCTTCACAATAAAATGGAAATGAAAGCTTTGGCTGTGCCCTCGTAAGTCATCCGGTGGGGGGAGAAAAGTGACCCCTCTTGTACGAGACCGAGGAGCTAAATCAGCCGGCAGACAACCCCCTCTGCTCCTCTCATCTGAAGGTGCTTCTGGAGTGCCATCATTCATGCTGGAGAGCGGGCGCACTGCTTTGATATTCTGTGTACCTTGCCTTGGCTCTGCAGCTCTGTGTATTCACTTGGTTGTTGTTGTTTTTTTCTTTTTTTATACACCTGTGTGTGTGTGTGTGTGTGTTTGATCTCGGTGGCATGCTTGATAAGGACGGCGCTGAAAGATAAAGAGAATCGCATATGTGCACTGCTACATACATAGGTACGAAATGGACAAGCGTTATTTTCTTCCTTTGAGGACTCACCTCGCTGCCCCCCCTCCTCCCCCTTTCACCTCAACACGTTGCCCCCGTGTTCGTGTTGCAACTCTGGCCTCTGCTGCGGCGTGCAAGGTCACACTCTAAGGGGCTTTATTGTCTTGACGGAGGCTCGCACCAGCTGGACGGTCATTCTGTAAAAAAAAAAAAAAAAATCACAGGGTACTGCTGTGTAAACTGCTGTAAACACGCTGCGCCTGAGGTAGCGCTGTGGTCGCTCTTCATATTTTTTAATAACAACTCCAGGCTGGTCAGATACAAGCCTTAGTTTTTATATTCCTGTTTTATTGTTTGAATAAGCTCGTTTCTCCAGGTCATTGTAATTCATGGGAGTGGGTGAAGGGAAAACAAGCTTGTAGGAGAACGCGCGCTGGTTGACTGATTTAGTAAATGAAGAGGGTTAAATAAATACAAAGCAATCATATTCTAACCACTAGTTCTCACTGACAATAAGACGGGAAACTAACTTGATTCAATGTTTGCTTTTTACAGATTTTGACCTCCCCAGCCTGAGGTGCGGACAGTCTTTCTTCCTGCTTCTCTCCCCTCTGAGGAAAGGTAAGATTCCAGCCTTCACCTATCACGCCCCTCCTCCATCTGCCACGACAATCTGTTAACATCACAGCAAAGTGAAAGTGAGAACCCCTTAATTACCCAGGAGGCCGTAATATCATTCCACCTCGAATATCTCTTGTGTATTGCTGTGTTTACTCAACAAGCCCCCTTTGGATGGAAAAAGCTCTTTCAGCACACATCGGTTCAAACATTTCTTACTTTCAGCCCGCACCGTTGCACCTGGGAGCGCTCTGCAAACAGGTTTGATTAGGATACAGATGTGAGCAAAGCGGATGTCGTCCAGATTGTCCGGGTTATAGTGGAGATACTCGGAGCTGAAGGTGAATCCTTCTGCCTGAAAGTGTTGGAAGAGAGAGAGAGAGGAGAGAGGAGAGGGTGCGCATTGATAACCACCCAGAAACTCCCTGCTTGCATGGTGCCCGCGCTTCAAAGAGAAGCACGGCTTAACCCTTTGATGCACAACATATGCACACCCCCTCTAATGCGCAACATGGGTCTAAAATGACCCGCATTCATTTTCCATGTGAATTCATGCTCTGTGAGTGTTTCTTTGTGGTATCTTTTAAAATCAATATATTTTATGATTGAATCCTCCAAGTATCATTTGAATATCTTGTTTTTAATTAGTACAGGGTGTTATTTCCATTTTTACTTTCTTATTTTATGAACAAATAGACAAAAAGTCTCAGAGAGTGGACCAGTTAGCTAGCTAGCTGTTGACATTTCTACATTCTACTGTATTAGTTAACTACAGTAGAACATGTCACCAGCTAGCTAGCTAGGCAGCTGTTGACATGTTCTAGCTGGTGTCTACAATAGAATATTATTCTATTGTTGTCACCAGCTAGAACATGTCATCATGTTAACAGTTAGCTAACTTGCTAATATTAAGGTATTTTCCTTTATGACAAGTAATGTAGCTACTTATTCAAGGTAACTAAAACCTTATCAATTATGCACAGTTATCTTTAATGAGTCATCAAATGTTTCTTTAGGTAAATTGGAATAATTGTAAAACAAGTAAATATGATTATATGTGCTTAAAAAAGAATATTTACTGAAGAAAATGATAAATAATGTGCAGTGATTTCAAAGATATAACATTGAAATAGCCTACTCAGATAGAATAAACTATGGCTAGCTGTTGACCACAGTAGAATATGTCAA
Organism: Trachurus japonicus; assembly: GCF_045865225.1. Lineage (NCBI taxonomy): Eukaryota > Metazoa > Chordata > Actinopteri > Carangiformes > Carangidae > Trachurus > Trachurus japonicus. The sequence continues at coordinate 25,579,322 of NC_140912.1, forward strand.
CAGAGCTATTAATGGGGGAAAAGGACAAGTAATGACTAGTCATTATTGTAATCAAGGAAACAATGGTCTGTTGTTGGTATAGATAGTGAGGGAATGCTAAAATTAAAGTATTCTTGCCATACTTGTTTTTTCAACTGGTCCACTCACTGAGACATTTTTGTTCATTTTTGTTCACAAGTAAGAAATGAAAAATGGAAAAAATGACCCCACTAATAAAAAACAAGATATTAAATAATACTTGGAACATTCAATCATAAAATAGATAGATTTCAAAAGTTATAGCAAAGAAACTATCACTCAGCATGAAATCACATTGGAAATGAATGTGGGTCATTTTAGACCCATGTTGCGCATTAGAGGGGTAGTGATACAAAATGTGTTTTTATTAAAAAAGTGAAAAAGTAAAAAATAAAATAAGGATGTATTATGATCAAAAACAAGTTAATTGAGGAATACCTGGAATTCTGTATGATGAAATAAATTTTTCGCAAAGATATAGCACAAAAAAACTCACTCGGGTCTATTTAGACCCATGTTGTGCATCAAAGGGTTAAAGTGGCTAACTAAAATTAGCCGGGCAACAGATAACCTGTGCCTTGAGATCAAAGCCGGGGCTGAACTGTCAGGCTCTTTGACGGCGCCTGTGGTGGCAGAGCCTGTAGGAGGAGGAATGTGGAGCTGGAGAACACAGAGATGGGCAGAGAGTGAGCAAGGCTACGCTGCTATTCATGCGAGGGATGAGTGTTAAAGAGGCCCCCGTATCGAGGTGTAAAGTTCCAGGGCAAGGGAGATTATTTATGGGAGCTTTGGACTGGAAGGGGTCAAGGTTTCTTGTGTTGCAAGACATGCTCTCAACTCCAGCAGCGCATCGCTGATCCCCAGAAATCTAAGCATCCTGCAGCAGGCTTCACAATCAGCAGGGTGTTTTTGATCATTATGTATTCGTATGTTTGAGAGCAAGTGTGTGTGAGAGAGAGGGATATCTCTCTTCCAGTGAAATGCTTCCACAACCTCCCCATTTGGAATATATCTACCAACTATATCTGTTGTTCATACTGTATGTTGTCGATGTAAAATCTGCATCTACAGTGCAAATAACCATCTTGGAATAGCATGCATATACGTCATACATCCTGCCACTGGCAGGACCTCAATGCATCTGAGCTCCACTAACACTTTAATGGTTTTAAGTAGCCTTAATGTCAGTAAATCCCTTTTTTATGATCAAGTGTATTTCCCTTGAAGGGTCAATATACTGTTAATCATGCCATCTTCTTATTGATTTCCTCCCGTAATTAAGTACTGGCAACAGATTACAGACACCCTTGTGTAGCAGATCAAACAACATTTTTAATTGAATTAGTCTGCTAAATTGCTAAGAAAAAAAAAAGCCAGTTCCATGTTATTCCAAGCTTTGACTTGGATTTTTATTGTGAATAAAGGATTAACGAGTAATCATTTTTTATGATCATTTTAATTGGAGGGGCTCGCTGCCTGCCTCAAAGTCCTCCATGTTACAACGTTGCCTACAGGGGAAATATTTTCAGTTTTCCTGTTGTGCAGCGCTTCTTTGTCTTAAGACATCCCTACTGTTAGTTTTTTTTATTTTTTACATCTGTTTTGGATGGTCTGAAATTGAAGCTGTTTCGACATCTCTGAAACCAGCTGTTATCCTGCTTGCATCTTCCTCACAGTGGAAGGCTTTCGAGTTTCTGTGTAGTAGAGAAGACACAGAGACAAAGAGGGAGAGGGAGAGGGAGGGGGAACATGAGGCGGGCTGGGTCAGATTTGGTTGTGATAAAGTGTGCAAGCAGACAGGTTGTTTAGCAGCGTATATCTTGTTTTACTTTCATAAATATTGCATCAAGACATAATGTGTGTTTGTGTGTGTGTGTGTGACTTCTCCTCCGCAGACCATTCACTCATATTGACAGACAAGGACACACACAAGCATGTCTCACAACCTTTCAGCCTGGAGTAACTGCTCCTTCTGGGCCTCTCTGACCACTACTGGCCTTGCAGCTCTGTACAGGGAGGTTAACATACTATGGGAGTGTAGACTTACGTGTGTGCATGCATGCGTGCGTGCGTGTGTGTGTGGGTGGAGAGTGTTATCGATATGCCTCCTGTTGTGCTTGCTGAAAGATACTGACTGATGCTATTCCGCCAGTGAACCATTTACATATTTATTTCCCCGGCCAAACCGGCACCACATGCACTGGCGGCCACTGGAGACTGTAGTATATGCCTGTCTTTAATTGGCTATTGATTGACTCTGCCATGGCAGTGGGAGACAATAAATTACTGGCTGCTTGCAAGAGAGAGAGAGAGAGAGAGAAAGGGAGAGGGAGGTGATTCACAAGTTGGGGCTGTCAGTGTTGTTCTGAGTGTCAAATATGTGGTTGCATTATTTATGTATATCTAGTCTTTATTTATGTGGCAAGCCCGGTGACGCAATGCGCGACGGAACAGTCGCAACACCGGCTCCCTCGTGGACACGGTTTGTGTTTGCATAGGTCAGTGCACAGCGGATCTGTTTGGAAAGATGGTGGCAGCATGCAGAGAACAGGGCCGGGTGTCTGTGTATTTGGGAAAGACTGGACTGACCAATTCAGCTTTTTCAGAGCCCCTCTCTCCCGTTTGAGTCTTGTTTGTCAGCATAAATAATTTAATGTTACATGGGCGCTTGCATACAGGGGTGTATGAATTGGTTGTCTGGCAATGTGATGATTTGCTCTTCAATGAATATAAATGAGAAAAGAAAAAAAAAAAGAAGCGGCACGTTTGCTTTCTTTAGGTTGCACCTGACAAACGTTTTCACAACATTTGCATTTCCTTGCAGTCGTCTAATAACTGCATCCGCGTGTGACAACAGGGATGGAGATTTTTGAAGCCAGGTGGGTAATAATTCTCTTCCTGTGTGCCTTAGTGGAGCACGACGTTGAGGAGCTTTTATTGCATTAAAAAAAAAATCCATCCTAACCTTTCATTCACTCTCAGTATTAAATCCGCAAATCCTTTTTTTTTCTGTCTAAAAAACAAAGAAAATTAAGAAATGAATGCTTTATGGTTTCAAATGTTTATGCTAATTCCTTAAATAGAAAATACATTTCACAGAAATACAATCAACCCAATGTTTACATGAATATTACACTGTACTGGGAATTGATAATCACCTAAAGCTTTAACTATGGCCCCACACATTCTCCGCTAATGGAGCCACACCACAACTGCCATTAGCATCAGAGCACAATGAGGTGTCACTCACAAATTACCACACACAAATTCCCCCCACAGAGGTCAATTGGGCCACACACATACGTACACACAGTCAGACGGACCTCGCAGACACTGTAGCCTCTTGATTGTTTCTTCAACCTGTTGCTTTGTTCGCTCACTCAGCCAGTCCGTCTCTTCCATTCTGCTTAATTTAAACGAGCCGACGGAGCCAGAGGAATCTGTGAGCAGAAATTCCTCTGCTCCGTCATCCTCCAACCCCGCTGCTTCTCTAGGCTGGGAACTATCCCGGGAATGCCCCCTCCTGCTGTGTTGCACACATCCAGGTCCTGTTCCGGTAAATGCCAGTTGGCTCAGATGGGCTTTGATGCTAGCCCTTGCTGCACGTGAATGCATGTGTCTGTGTGTATGTGTGTGTGTGTGTGTGTGTGAGGGGCTGTGCGACCATGTGCGCATGTTTGTGTGAATTCTGATAGGCAGCCAGCTCGGGTATTGATCTGTAGCCGTTCCGACTCGAGCCCCAAAGGGCAGGCTGTATCATCTGTCAGTCTACTGAGAAGGGCATTACAGCCGCACTGATCTCAGGTAACTAATCCCAGTCAGAGAGAGGGGGGGGGCAGGAGAGGAGGGAGGGAGGGAGGGGATGATAGAGAGCGAGGAAGATAGAAAGAGGCTGAAAGCATGGCAGAGGAGTTGCGAAAGATACAGTGTACAGATACGGCCTCTTTGTTGATTGAGACAAACAGATTTCAGGGGCCGGCGGCGGGTGAGGACAACACTCAGCGTTGACCTTTTCACCTCCATGACCACCCACGTGCATCATCATCACCCCAACCCCCCACCCCCCTCCCACAGCTCCTCCTAGCTCTGTCTCTTTCTACCCCAGCAGCTCTTTCCACACCTCAGTGACAACACAATTGCACACCACCTCCACACAGACTGACGGCATACAAGATGCACAGATACACATCAAGCAAATTACACGCACAGCCGTGTGTATATATACACACATATGTGCATTGTGCAAAAGCCCTCAGGACAAATAATAAATTATAATCAAGTGTGGAGCCTATCACAGCTCTGCTCATAATGACTGCAAAGTGACTTCAAAGGTTACAATATATCTCACTAAGATAATCTAAATGCTTTTTTTCCTCCATCTTAAGATGTTAAGTCATTCTGTTTTTTTTCAGTCTCTCTCATTGTTGTTGCCTTCATTGGCAGGCTTCTGGTATAAAATCCATCCATTGTAATCATGACTGAGATTGGTTTTGATTTTAAGTTGTCTGAAAGGCAACAGGCTCTGTGTTGTTTCGAGATAGACACCGCTGATTCTATTGACGAAATCCAAGGTCGCCACAACTAGTCTTGCATGACTCGGCTCTGCCGTGCTCCTTCACAGTGATTATTCCATTACTCTAAATCTTCTAAATCTGTTCCCACCACACATTTAACACGCTGATGGCTTTCTGTGTGGCTGCAGTTTAAATGTTTCATGACACCAACCTCAGAGTGTAGGAGTCGCCGAGACCCATAAAGCAGGAATGCTGATAATGGATAGACAGAGGAATCATTTGTAGTTGTTTGTCTGTTACCTTTTTACCCCGGTAATGGATAAAATGTTCTGTCTGTACACTGACGCATGCCCCTCGGGTACAACTTTTAAAATAAATGATGATAAATGGAAATTCCCATTTAAAGGCGGTTTGGTTTTGTGTTTGTTATGTCACTGTCACTTGGTAAACTGACCTGAATTGTCCTCATGAGGAAAAGCCTAACCAATGCTGTAACTGAGAACTGTATTTTCGTTGGAAAGAAATTGAAAAAAGTCAGAGAACATTTGTGTTATTAGATTGGTTGCCATGTTGCACCATTAAAACAACACTTGGACTTGGTGTGAGTAAAATCCAATTCTTCATGTTGCCTAATACTGTCATTGGTTTTATTGTTGCACTGTTAAGAATTTAAAGGAGCCACTTGTACATTTTACTCTTACTACACAACCAACTTTAGCATTAGAACCTGTTACACTTACACAGTCTAGAAGAAAGATTGTGAGTTTAGCATCAATCTGTGGAATTAATTTGCTTTTGTTTTGTTTTATTCTATTGAATTTAGCTGAACAGCTAGCCCTGGACCAGTCACTCTGCCGTATCATTTTCCAATAGCGAGTCACTGCCCTGAAAAAAATAGTAGCACTTCTCATATGTGCGTTATAACCTCTTCTTTTGTAAATGCAATGATTTCTGAAGTGCTTTCCATGTGCCTGGTAGGTAAACAGATGATAATGCTAATGTTTTTTTTAATAATGGGATTCAGATGAAAACTCTGTGAGGTTTGATTTAGGTTAGGGAAATGAAGGTGTTTCATGTGGCTCTAATTGTTTCCCATTTCTCATGCAGAAGATTTATCCTGTACATTCCCAGTGATCAATGTGGCTGCATACTGTAACTCAATCAATTCCCACTGTATAGCCCCCCAACCCCCACCCCACCCAAACCTCAATAACATTTTATGTGATTACAGCTGTGTGTGTATCAGCCAGCAGGCCTGTAATCACATGCAGGTTGTACTTTATATTTCTTTTCATATATATATCCACCCCTTCAATATACTTGTCATCTTTCCTGAAGTAGTGGCAGTCTGTAATTCATGCTCCCCTCTGTCGCTCTGTTGCAGCTAATCATCTAATTAGCTGAAAGGGGGCAAAAAAAAGAAAAAGAAGAACGGCTTGTATCTGTCTGCAAATTATTCTGCACGGTACAGTCGTGGTTTAGTGAAACAGGCACTGATAACTAAAGGTTACTTCATTTTGGGGTAGATTGTACTGTTTTTCACACCATGGCACCAATTTGAAGGCCTCTACCGCGGGCAGATCCAGAGATATCGACCAAAGAGAAGGCTGAGATGAGCCAAAGTCTTGAGCCTCACTAACCACTGAGGGATCAACAAAGATGACAACGTGTTTGTCACAGAAATGCCTCAGTTGACTGATTGATTGACAGGCACAATATGACATTTTGCATATTAGTTACTTTACTCATATCTAACACCAACTATGGGAAAATATATAACAGCATTTGTGGAATAAAGGCCACTTACATCCCAATGCACTTCACAACAACACATTTCCATTTTCACTTAATGTGTTTGCTCATATAATATATATTTCATAATAAGCATGCATGTTGATGGAATTAAGACCATTATTTCAAATGCTCACTGGATTGCTTTCTGAGGAATTTCAAAAGCAATCAGTAATCTCTTCAGGCGGAACCAATCAGCAGACCAGTCCATTAGTTTAGAGAAAATGACAATGCAAGTGCTTGAAACGAGTTGATTTGAATTGGAAGTGACACTCTCCCTATCTCTACTTCAATTTTAATATTTATTTAGCCTCTCTTAAAAGAAATCATATTTTAAGACTCAACCTGTGTTAGCGGTTTGAAAGCACAGGGACTGACAGACTAAGTGTAATCAAATTGGACACAATTGGTTTAACGGCGGCTCACACTGGAGCTGGTAAAAAAACAACAACTTTATTACTTTCTTAGCCTCCAGATGAGAACCACTCACTCTAACTCTGCTGAGTGGACCTGCATGGGTGAACGTAATCCCAGTGGAGATCATTTAGAAACTGTTTTCATACTGTAAATTCTTAATCCACTCATGCATTCCTTTGTCTCATGTTTGGAGTGGTTGTGTAAGCCTTGGAGGTGCTGGAGAGTGCAGTGAAGTCTTTTACACAGGCGGATGTGTGTGTAAGAGAAGGAGTGTGTTTTGCATGGTGTCTAAACAGATCTGTGTTTCGCCATGGCGAGGTGATAGGGCAGCTGCTGTGGAGCCGCTGTGGATGTGTGTGTGTGTGTGTGTGTGTGTGTGTGTAGCGGAGTGGTGTTTAATGTGCAGGGCTGGAAGGGTGAGTAAGGATTAATGCGAGATCTCGGTCCCCAATGATCCGGGGTATTTTTTCTGTAGTGCCCTCTGTCAACCCTTAATAGCGTGTGTGTGTGTGTGTGTGTGTGTGTGTGTCCACGCCTCCTGGTGTATATCTCAACATGTGCCACTTACAAAACATCTTTCAGTCATTCATTTTACAATCAGATTCCTATCTGTTGACTATAAGCTGTCTGACATTCAGCCCGTCTCCATCTGAAGCTTTACTCCGTGTGCTCTTTGCCATCAAAATGATTGTACACTCACCTCCACTCTAATCCTTTGACAATAGACAACACCATATTCATAGTTTTGTCTTATTACTGGCTCAAGCTTACCTGTATCCATCTAAATGTGATACTCTGTGTTGAATAATACCTGATATAATCTCTTTGATTCTTCTGATGAAACGCCATCCCCGGCACGGAGCATGTTGACACCGTTGCAATGATGAGAGATGCTGAAACTCTTTTAAACAAAGGATTATGTGGTGATATAGGCCTGAGGTGAACGGGGGGGGGGGCTTGAAGCACTCATGCTCTGAATCCTATAGAGGTCTGCATTTATCAGACCATGTAGACAGGCAGATGGGTAGTTTGCAGTGATACTGTTGAATATTGCCACTAATGCCAAGGATCAAAGCAGATCAGAGGCAACCTTTCACCTCGGAGGCAAAGTCTCTGACAAAAGCGAAAGGAGGGCTGACCTGGATGTTAACGTTATAGGCTCATCCAGAAATCTCTATATATCAGACTGGCACACTGATATTCTGTGCTTGTCTGCTGCTGAGTCTTTTTTTTTTTCCCAATCCAAAAAATTATAGTTAAGGTGAGCTCACACAGAACGTGAGAAGAATTTGGAGTCAGCAGCATGATTGCATGCAAAGTCAATAGAAGGGCATGAGTGGGCACAATTAGATGCATATTCATGTGGAACAATGCAAACTGACACAGTGAGTTGAAAATGTTGAGCAAACTATGCCAAAAAAAATCACAATAACCCTGACACTATGAATCTATTTAATAGGAACACTACTAATTATAATATAACTGTTTTTGGTCAGTTCAGTCAAAGGCTGGACAACCACACACACACACACACACTGTTGGTGTGTCCCTCTTTAGCTAATGGCTGTATGGTTGTATACATTGGCTGATCAGGGCAAATCAAGATGGATTGTATAAATGGTCCAGCAGTCAAATTTGCACAGATAATTAGTGGTCTTTTCTGAGCAACACAATACTTGGTTATGGTTTGGGAAAGATTCTTGGACGGGTCTTCAACTCAACAAGTCAGACGTGTCAACTGCTCATTAGCCAGCCGCCGACCTTCTCACCCATATTTTCTGCTACACAAAGCACACCACTCCCACTGTCGGCACCGAATGGCATTGGATTTAAATTTACTAGGTGCACAATATAGATGAATATACTGGCGATACTGTGAATTTTCAGTCTATTTCTTCTTTTTTCTTATAAAAATGTAACCTGGCATGTGTAGATTCAGACACATTTCTGTCCTGAAATGCACGACATTTGAGAAGCTGGACCAGACGTGACATCTGTACATCAGATGTGAGACGGTCTTGACACTGGATATACATTGAATATGTTCATGTACAGTCCACAGTGGTCCACACAATGAGACTCTCACATGCAGGCCCCACCCATGGGTGTCTGTCTGCCAGGCCCCTCTCAGCACCTTAAGGGATTTACATGGTCTGTTTATGAATAGGGAGATTATGTTTGGGGGTTGGCTGGTGTTTCCACCGTTGCTGCACACACAGTATCCGCTGATGCTTTCAATACATGTGTGTTAATGCATTGAATAATGTCAATGTTTGGGGGAGGGACAGGAGGGGATGGGGGGGGGGGGTAGCTACCCCCCATGAGGCAGGACAGCAGAGTTACAGTGATGGGGCCGTCGCTTGTCCCTTGCAAGGCTTCTCTTTTGTCTGGAGATCATCGACTATCCCAGCCCTAAGAGGATTACCACATGTTATGACATTAAACTGGAAGCACTGTTATCTCCTTTTGACGCATGAGCCCTCCATCACATAAGCGGACTACAAGCTACCTATGCATTGCTGAGCACATATATTACAGCTCGTTGTGGCCTGACTTTACCTGTGATGTTTGATTTATAATATGCGTTAACGGATTTCTGCGCTTGGCAATCACTGTCAGTCATGTGTTCCCTCCTTCCTCTTCACGTATACTTTACCCTCTGAAAACTGGCTATCATGTTATTTAGATTTATGATGTGCATCCACTGCGCTGTCTCTCTGGTGCACAACACATCCAGGTTCCTCCTCCCTTGCCTGGTGGAAGCCTCACTCTCACCACCATGTTTTGTTTTGTGTTCATATCCTCATGTACACGGAGATGATGGAGAATGAGAGAAAGGGGAGAGATAAAAGGGAGGGAATTGCAGGAATAAAATGGAAGGAGAAGTGAAAGGGAAGGTAGAGGAGGGGAAAAAGCAATTGGCAAGTCACTGATTTTCTTTTTTAAGTTTGGAGTGTCTGCTCCATATTGCCATGAGCTGCTGCAAAACCTGGAATTGAAACCCCAGCTGGCCGTGAGAAATCCATTGTAATTTTTTTTTTTTTTTTCATGTTAGTCTCCAACTTTTTTCAAATCATGTTCCCCTGTCTTCTAGGTAGACTTATTATTGTCTTTCTTTATATACGTCCTGCTTCCTTTTCAACTTTTTAAAATATGTGCGAAGGCTTGTGGCTTGGTACAGAATACATTTCTAAAGAAAAAAAAAAGAGCCCTGGTATTTCTATAAATAATGGTTTGGCTTCTCCCTGGCAACCTTCGAGGCTGAGTGCCTGGCATATAACAACCCCTAAAGTGTCTTCAAAATTTATCTGGTCCCGCACCTAACAATATTTATCACAATGTAAAATGCTGCACCAAAGCAATACATCACAGTCCGGCCACAGGGCCACCGTAAATCAAAACCACAATGCCCTTGACGTCTGCATTAGGCCCATAAAGCACCTTTTTTTTTTTCTTTCTCTGCTCAGGCCCAGTGGACGTAGTGAGATACTCATTGACCACAGCTTCCTACAGTATGTGTGTGAGCACGTGCCTATGTAAAGCTGTAGGCGGTTGTAAGGGCTGTTCTGGGTAGTGTTACAGCAGGTGGAGACTGTCTGCGTCTATGTCTGTCCCTGACTGAACACTGATTTATGAGCTCTACCTGCTCAGTGGCTTTAGTCCAGGCTTTGGTGTGGTCTCCGCACTGCACACACTCCTGATGAGCCTCACTGTTTCCTCCAGACCCTCATATACATGCACGCAGTAACGCACAGTGACGGCCAGTATGTGGTGATTTGTGCCTTATTTAAACGGATCGGGCGAGTGCACGGACGTGTGCGAAACACATTCTGGATGCGGCGTCGGGGAATAGTTTCAGCCCTGGGCATTGGCTTTATTAGTATTTAAGAGCAAAGACTGAGCGTGTTTGACTTTTAGATTGACTTAGCAGCTAGAGATCAGTGGTGGGGCTCAGATGTGTCCAGCTGGTTTCCACATATGCACCAACTCTGTCTGCGGCACGTCCAAGAGCACTTTGTTCTCGTCTACTCTCCAGCACCGCTCACAGATCTCAACTGAAAGTGATGTTTTATAAATTAATGTTTCTTTTTTCTTTTTTTTCTTTTTTTACACCACACAGTAAGTCCTTCACCTTCCCAGAGAGGAGTATTTTTTGTGCTGTGTAAAAAGCAATAAGCGTGAGTTCTTGACAAATAAAATAAAATAAAATAAAATAAATTATATATTTGATTTGCTCTCTTGTGTCATTTGTATGCTTGATGGGAGTCTTTTCTCTCTCTCTCTCTGGCGATTGCAGAATAACTTCCACAACGCTTCTGTGGCAGTCATTAGCCCGTTGAATAGCCCACAGTGAGACAAGCAGCTGAAAACCTGCAACAAGCGCCGCGGTGCAGCAGCTTTGGCAGTGGATTAAATACAAAGCCTTGGGCGTATGGAATAAAATGCTCTAAATTGATTTGGCCTGTGCTATTTAAATGGAGAATGCTGCTAATAGCTTTTCATTAACACAGGTCCATTGCCTGCGTACTTGGTGATAGTTCAGTAGACCCCCATTTGACAGAAGGCATATTCATTCACTTTACAGGGCTGTAATACTGACGCTGAGTTAACACAGGGGTTGTGTAGATGTTTGTGTGTGTTGATGTTCTCGGTGATTCGGAGCTTGAAATGATTGTGCTGTTTTGCTCTGTTGTTTTTTTAGATGGGCTTTATCCACTGTTTGTGTAGTCCAGACTCACAACCAACAACAGAGAAACAGAGTTTTAGAGGATGTATTTTGGCGTAAAAGACATCATCAGCAATATGAAAACATCAAAGTACACAAAGCAAAAAAAAAGAGGGATGGGTATGCACTCAAAGAGAGAACGCTGGACCGCATGCAAGAATATCTTTGGCTGGACTGCAGCAGCGGGCCCAGCCCAATAATCCATAATTCTGTCTTTCTCTTTCTCTTTCCTCCTTCTCTCCAGTTTTTGTCTCTTATTCTCACTGTGGCTGAAAAAATGACCTAAAAAAACACTGCCGGTAACTTTCTCTCTCAGCGTTTAGAAGTAAATCCAGCTGAAATCACAGCTCAGACTTTGTTTTTAATTAATCTTTTTGGTGATTTTGCTTCAGACGACGTCACAGTTATGAAATCTGGATTTGGCCATAGGCGGTCCAACCACATACCAGGTTTTGACCTTGTTATATTTTGCATGTAGGGCACCATGTTGGATTCACTAAACAAGAGTGGCACTTTTTCATCAGAAGTTTGTGAAAGTATAACATGATCAAATGTTCTCAGATGCCCTCACAGCGACTATTGTTCCTCATCATGTGTGGCCAAGTTTCATACATAAAGACATTACTGGATTTAAAAAAAGAAAAGTCATTTCACACCCGCGGAGCTTCCAGCTGGAAATCAGCATTTAGCAGCGTTAGATGTCATATGGGACCTCAAAAAAAGCATTAATAAAGCTGCTAACAACGTGTCATCAGAGCAGCGCTGTGCTGTGACAGAAACAAAGGCAGAAGTGTTTGACATGGAGTCGGATGCTATAAACCAAAAAAAAATAACAAAAACATTTTGCTTCGACAAAGTGGCCTCGGGCTATAGACAGGACACGGTCAAGAGGTTGTCATGTCAAAGTTGCAGAGATGAAGGAGAGAATAACTCCACCAGGTGATGTTACACTGTCAGATGCAACATCATGAGGACGATCACCTGCAGCGAGCGTCATAAAAGCCCCGAGGCAGCTGTCAGACTGAGAAACTTTTAGCAACTGTGGAATTTTAGAAGTTGGCATGTCAGAATACTGTATGCCAATTAAAAAGCAGTCATTTGGAAAGCCACAATGATGGAGATGGTGAATAAAGTTTATTCTACTATAGTATTGTATCTTGTATTTTGATATGATGTCATATGATTTCAGCGAAGGGACACTTGAGCAAAAGCTTTGAGATAATGTGAAGTTGAGATTGCTCATATGGAAGATGCTGAAGATTTGCTAAGTACCACTACACAAAGGACAGCTAAGGAGGATGGAGATTTCATCAGTTTTGCTCAGTTTGTTTTAAACCCCAGCACAGAAAAAGCTAAATTTAGAAAAGGGTATCGTGATTCGTGAACGGGACGTGGATGTCTTTGCCAAGTTGCAGGGCAAATCAAAAGGTCACAGCTAAAGGGGCAGATGCAGAGAAATCCTGCCTTCTAGTCCAATGCTGGATCCTATAATTCCCATAGTGCAACACAAGAGCATCTGTTATGAGGCTATATCCCATATATATGCTCCTCCAATTTATAACACAGGTTTTCTACCAAATATTTCAAGTCTCAAACTTTAAAGCAGAAGTAAGCGATCCGGTCGTTTTGGCTAACTTTTTGAAGATATAACTATTTAAGACTTATATTAACACAAACATTCCGCTTACTTCTGCTTTAACTCAAGATGACCCTGATGACATGGTCTTGATTTTCTCACAATGGCACAGGAAATCGCCCTGCAGTGCCATTGAAACCTTTATACAACTGTATTAACCAGCTGAGTCACTCTCTCAGCTACAGTCAGTGGAGTAGTTCTCATTGAAGTCATTATAGTTTTAATTACAGGTGTTTCACCCATTGGAGGACGATAAATGGTCCATGAATGAATGTTTGTACTTCTACATGTTGCTTTTAGAAGAGAATATCCTGTGTGTGAATTGTGGTGAAGTTCAACAAGTTTTGTGTGTTTCTGCTGCACCACTTTCTCGCCTGTCTGTCTGCTGCATGGACACCGAGCCTGATGGTGCTGCTGAGAGCCTGGGCTCTTATGATTGCACACTGTGTTTTCTACATCTCAACCCCCCACCGGCACCACACACGCTCTGAATCCACACACACCTGGTCTCCTCTCAATGCTCTCAGCAGGCCTGCCACCAGTCTCCTCAGCAGTCAGCCAATCAGTCACTGCTTTGTAGCTCAGATCAGACGGTGCTCCCACTCATTGGCTGACTGGGAGGCAGACAGCCAGAACAGCGGCTCTCGATTGTTTTGTTGTGGGAATCAGACATCCCATATTCGGGGCATGGCCGTTTCATTAGTTTAATGCTTCCCCAGGTTAGAGGCCTCATTAGCTAAATGCACCCTTTCTTCTCTAATCAGATCAGTCTGTGTCATCAGCTACCGTTTTTCACATGAGGCGATCCCTGTCTGTGCCAAATATTCACGAGTACAATTGTTGTCCCATGTGATTTTTTTTTTCAATCACTCTCTCTGTCTGCCCCCCCCCCTTCTTCTTCTCATTCAAATGCAGTTATTGCTTTCTCCCAAAAAAAGATTGTGCGTGCCAAATATGTGAAAAAAAAAAAGGTTTTTCTTATGCCTCTGTTCACTTTGCATTCTGTGTGTGTGTCTGTGTGTGTGTGTGTGTGTCTTTCGCTTTCTGTGTTTTCTCATTCATTCTAACCCACTGCTGCAGCCAGTCATGGCGAGGGATGAATCCAGAATTGGCCCACAGTATTTCTCGGAGGGCTAACACCAAGGAGAAAACTCAATCTTAGAAAATGTTTCAATTCCAAAAAAAAAGCTAAGCAGCTCAGGTGACATGAATACAGCCTTGCAAGGCCAGGCCTTAGATTTGGTAAAAGGAAATAACACAGAATACAGTAGATTTTCTGCATCACTCCACAATGTCCCAGAGAGCTGACTGTGCGAGGTGACTCCTGTTAGGTGGACAATGTACAGCAAAAAAAAAAAAAGAAAAAAGAAAGAAAGAAAATGCACCGCACTGTCACGGAAAGAATCAGACGCCTGACACGGAGATGAAAAGCACCAGCAGCTGAAGCTCCTTTTTAGCCTCACTTTATCTCTTTAATGTCGAGCCCATGGGTAGAGTTGAACCCTTTGACCTCACTTTTCCGTGGTCCGTGCCTTTCTTCTCGCATGCCGCCTCCGTCCTCTGGGGAGACAGGAGTGGAGCAAATTGATGAGATGTCCTGATAGATAAGTTTGTAAAGTTTCTTAGCTCCTCAAGTTTTTTCCCAAGCGGCTCATACTTTCATCACTTGCTTCTCTGTTTTTTGTCATCACATTCGAAGACATGTGATGCGGTGCAGATTTAACTGTCTCACTCGTGTGCGTCCGTGAGTTCACAAGTATCTAATATTATATCTGCAGTTTTCCCATTGCTAGATCTTCTCTAAACCACAAGCCAATGTCACACTGACACAGACTCAGTTTACTCCATACAGTACATTTGATAAGACATTAAATTGTCTTCTGTATTACTCACTGTTCTAGGACTGATGCAGTGTTTTTGAGTAATTGATGCACATGAGAGAGTGGACTCGAAATCATATCCAGTTTTTCAAAGTGGATATGGTACAGTTACATAAACATCCAAGTAAACTACATAAAAAGTGAGGAAACATTGCATTCTATTTGCATAGTAATTCATTTTTGGCCCTCTTATGTGTTCATAAACCTCACATGAGTGCATCTGCAAAAGCAGGGTGATAAATAAGTAATATGAACCAGGGCTGCTTCCCTCTGCTCTTTGGGGAGCTGTTTTTTTTTTTTTTTCTGGGAATCATGAAGTGAACATGTTACATGGTAGTCAACAGTTACAGTTTACCTTTTCAAACATTAATACAGCTCATTTATTTTAATTTGCAGAACTTTTCCCTTGTTTTGCTGCATTTTAAAATGCTACAGAAGAGTTGAACCCTATACTTTGACACCTCGGGTGAATTCATATAGTGCAGTCAGAAAGTGTTAGGACGGTGATCTGTTTCCCGTTGTTTTGCTCCTCTCCCGCCCACTACATTTCAAATTAAACTTGACTATGTTAAAGCTAAAGTGCTGACTTTTAGCTTTATAAGTGTTTGAGGTTGTTGTCATCCAGAGCAATGTGAGAGTCACAGCCCTTTTCTATACCGCATATAGTCCCCTATGTTGACGCCAATGCAGCAGGACACTTACTGTGGATCGTGGCAGTGAGAAGCTAAGAAGTGTTTTTTATGGTATAAAACTGTGAGAAGTCCTTGACTGGCCCGCATCACCAATCTGACCTCTATTCAGTTGGTCATGTGTTTGACTTGCTATAGACCAGACTTGTTGGCCAGAGGCCCAAACACGCAAGGAGTGAAGCTGAGTTCAGCACAGATGCAGCAGAGCAGCATCATGGGATATACCAAGTGTCTGCAGATGTATGTGGGTCATATACACAGTGAGTTAGTCACCGACTGCACGGAATTTGCCACCATGATAAAGTATGACTTCACTCAAGTTCATGTTTTATTATTCCATTTGCTAAGCCCCATGTAGCCCTCTCAGATCCCGCTGCTATGCCTGTTGATTGATTCACACACAGAACGGTTTGCAGTGATAACAGTGGTAGGTTTACCACCTCCAAATTCTTATCAAGTTAGCTAATTAAGGTAATGTTAGCTGCAAGAGCTCTCTCGCTCTCTCCGGACTGTGTTTTCAGTGTTTCCACCTGACTTCTACCAGTATAGGCTACCTTTTAAAGTTCTCACGTTCAATTTGATGGCTGCATCTGTTGCGGCTTGTTTTCACTCTACATGTAATAGGAAAAAAAAGGTTTTTGGAATGTCAAATTGTGAATCCAACCTGAAGAAATATATTTTTAACAGACTTTCTGTGCACCCATGAACAGCAGTTGATCTACCATTGAGGTTATGATCATTTATTTCTGTGTAACAATATAACAACAGCAGCTAGTGGAGCTGAACAGCTACAAGAGCCTGTGAGTCAAATAAACAGGTGACATGAAGTTGTTGTTGTTTTGTTTTTTACCCTTTTACAGTTGTTAGGTGCAAGTGTTGAAAATTACAACCCCCAAGTTTGACATTGTTTAACCACACTCATAACTTATGACATGGCTTATATGTAAGTAACTTATAGCATAATGAAAATCCATCACCTCCCTATATTGAAACTGTACCACATTGTTAAACACAGCATTATCTGCAAGACTGGTCAACTCAACATTATATATCACAGAGTAAAATCACAGTACAGTTTTTCCTGTTTTTGTCTTTTTTTTCTTTTCTTTTTTACAGCATCTCCACAGCAGACTTCCACAAACACACAATTTTTTATTATATTTACAGCCCAGACATCAGTCATTAAATTTAAAATACTGAAGCCCCAAGGAGAATTAGTTTTCTGTTTAATCAAAAAATAGACTTGGGTCCTATGATGCTAATTAATAACAGCAAACACACAGTACTTCAGCCGGAAAGCACAGAATTAGGAGGAGCAAAACATCAATAAACTGTTCTTGGTATTCTTCATTTTAAAATTAAAATCAGTATAAATAGGGTACACAGACGTCTGAAGGACACTGAAGGATTCTTTCTATTTCAGAGTTTTGATAGGCACAAGTTTTACTAATACAGATTTTAAAATGTTAAAAACTCAGCTGAGAATCAAACACCTTCCAGAGCCTCTGAGAATGTGAGGACCTGTGCATACCTACAAGATTGTGAGGTGTCATGTTTTTTAGGGATTAATTCCTGGCAGAGACTGACGCTTCCTCCCTGTGAGTGTCAGGTGACTGGCAGTAAGCAGAGAGTAATGTAATGCACGCACTGATGTGAGACCGTTTCATTCTGGGAGGGAAACCAAAACTTTTGACGAATCCATACGAAGGCCGCATGTTTACGGTAATAGATTGTCAAACTGGCTGCTTGCTAGAATATGTATTGGGGTTTTTTTCTACTGTGCAGAAATTAATGGAACTAAATGTCCTTGGCTGTCATTTTCAGATATGATGGCTGCACAGATGAAATTTCAATCTCATTAATTACCAAATGTCATTAGACAGCACTTTCTGAAAATAACAGATACATAAGTATTTGTTACTTAACTTTTTAGAAGGTCTTACCTATTATGGTTTGCTTGGAGTGCTGGGTTATAGGTATTTAGTGTTGTATAATCGAAACACATGGAACTACCTTGGAAAAATAGTCTTAATGGAGGATTGTGTTTTAAATGCACCTGTTTCAAAAGGATGTTTTTTATAAATTGACCTTCATTAATCTAAATGGCTTAGCTCTGCAGTCTGCTTCACCATGATCTCCAAGTAGTACAGTAGGAAGGCCACTGAAATTCTGCTTCATCTGCAGTGGGTTCAGCTCTCAACACATGGCTCATGGGGACAAATTACCCTCCTCTCTTCCTCTGGACTTTGTTGACATTTCAAGAGCCAGGTCACAGCCATATTCAGGAGTGGATATTCAATTCAGAAATAATAGTCTTTAATCTGGCCAGAGCTGACCTGGAGAGTTATTTAAATACGGTGACATCAGAAGGGGGTCACTTTCAGCTGCACTTGTGGAGCGATGAAATGGAGCACGTTCTCTTGCATGGTCGTTACCTCTGGAGCACAAGGTGAGACCGCCTGCCAATCCGACTATGTCACTGCAGAACAAATGAGAGCGGTGAGGCTGGCATAATGTTAGGACTGTAGGGCTGCCAAAGCGCCCTGAGAGCTGGTCCACAGTCGCTGTTTATACACTGCTGGAGAGAGCATTCATCCTGGATGAGATCCCACCACTGGACAGATCTCACACGGTGCCACCGCAGCCAAGCAGGGACACCCCACTGCGAGCCACTGAAACTGGGACTGCTGTGCTGGTAGTGGTGGCACCCTCCAGCATGTCATTAAGAAAAACAATGCATCACGAGGAACATGGCATAACGGTTCATCCTAAGCACCCTGCACATAAAAACTGGATGCATACGGTATTTAACAGATCCTAAAGCGAGGAGGCGTAGTTAGCTTAATTTCAATATATGAATTTACCATAGATCCATAAACAATACATTTTTAATGATTACTTATATTTTAGAGAATAGAAATGTAAACAGCTCCCATACCCCGCAGCCGACTCCAGCATGAAACCTGCTGACCCGTTCATCGCATTCTTCCACACATAATATCTTACAGCGGGGCTAGATGAAAAACAACTGATGTGAATGGTATGTAAATCTCTGTTTACCTCAGTATGTTGACTGACCTAAATGTAAGATTTGTTTACCACTCTTGGAATAACTGCTTCTAACAAGGGAACTAGACTGAGGAGTCCACAGCCACACTAGCAGCTCAGTCTGTGAGGCTATAACTGGGGACAGTGGATGACATGGCAGAGAGGGACATAACACATGTGATGTCCAAAGACAGCTGTGTTTATCATCAGGGGACCATGAATATCTACTAGATATATTTTAGCAGTAGATTAAATAGCTGTTGAGGTGTTTGAGTCAGGTCTAAAGTCTGTATCTTTCAATAAATGTTTGAGTCCCAAATGTGTTCAGGAGCATAAATAGAAAAATGTGAAGACTTATCTGTTTTGGTGCTTATAAAGGAGACTGCATTGAGTGAAAGTAGTGCATTCACTTTGAAATCTGACTATTCAGCCATGTTGGTGAATGGTCTGCAGTCATTAACAGAGTGAAGCTGAGTGGGTGGTTCAAACTGAGAGACACACTTGTCGAACAGTGATAGCATGTGATTTTTCCAGTGTGTGGAGTCACATCCAAATAAACTGCTAATTAATTCCAATCATGAATTATTGCTAAATGTGGGTTTCAATAAACAATGAATGTTCACTTATGTATGAATAATTTTGCCGTTGGCATGCATGAGTGGAACAGGCTTTACGAGCTACAGTTGTTAGTGAAGTGTGGATGGGTTTGTGTTTTTTTTGTTTGTTTAAACCGATAATGCCACTTGGTGTTTAAGCTTTGTTTTTTTTTTCTACTTTAAGTTTTTAATCCAGGGTTGCGTGGGTTTTTTTTATTTTGCAATGTTGGATTTACAAGAAGCAAACCGACAGCACTCTGGTCTGTTTCTTTGCTTAACTTTTGCTTTGCTGCAATGTGTTGGACCCATTGTGTGTTTTTTCGACTTTTCCTTTTTCTCAATCTTGGCACTGTAAAATTGAGCTTGTAAATGCCTGTCAAACAATGCCTGGTCCTTGGTTGTGCTTTGTGCTACCTCCGCAAACACTCACTGGGTGCTGTACAGAATGTTTACTTGTATTATTATTGAGGTTTAGCCATCCGACCTGTTTGTCCTCCACATTGTTTGGCAGACCCATTTTTAAAAGTCTGATTTAAGTGACAAAGTCATCAACTATAATACATGGTGAAAATTATTGAGTAAATACAGATAACTTGGAGTTCAGGTTGTGCTTTCACCTAACCTGAACCGCCTGTTTTTTGCTTCACAGTGTGTGCTGATGGGCCTTGGTCAGCTATGCAGCAAAGGCTAATGCTGGAGCTCCAGAACAATTATATCTCAAAATCAGGTTTGCAAATATTTGCAGATTAAAGCTGTGTAATCCAACTGTAAACAACCCTAAAGGGTGAAACCAAAGATGGAGGGAGAAGAGGAGGGAGAAAGACTTAAGATATGATCTTCAACTCTCATTGGCTGCTCCTTATCGACTCATTTAATCAGTATCGGTGATTAATTCAACAAGGGCTATATTGGAATTCATCTTTTTTTTTTTTTAATCCTTTGATAAGGTCAATAAGATATCTTCCAGTTTCTCGGTCTCCGTGACATCCCAAAAGTCTTTTTAAGGATTCAAGCCTTTTTTTCTCTCCTTTACTTCTCTCTGTAGTCGATCCTGTTTAAGAATGTCCCACATTTTCCCCAAGGTCCACTTGAACGGCTGCATGAAAAGACTGAGTCAGGACTAGAGCAAGGAAGACGTTTGCCCTTTGAACCGTGTCTCACGTTAAAGCAAGAGAGTCACTTAGAAGCAAAGTGTACTGCTAACTGTGGTTCTCTTTACTCACAGCTTTAAAGCGTTTAAAGATTTTATTGACTCCTGGTAGACCTTATCCTTGGCACTGTGCTTTGAAGGGGAATATCTACCATTTTTTCTTTTATCATCCCATTGTCTCTCATATTTGTAGTGTTACGAGCATAGCAATTACATAACTAGGTCGTTCAGCCTCCTAATGTGATTGCAGTTGCAGGACATGTGGACTCTGTTTTGTCCAGGGTTAACCTTGCTGATTGCAGGGCTTGTTTTACATTGCAGCTCACATCATTCAGAGTAATGGGCTTGGAGATGAGATTTGGCACTTGGACAGAACGGTAGCGAATCCATCCGTCCACCCGGCACTGCCCCTTTGGAGAATGAAACACTGCAATGTGCAGGGAGAGAGGGAGGGGGTGTGGATGTGTAATAGTGGAGAAAGTGCTATTCTATTTCCTAAAAGCTCCATCTGAAGTCGCTTTACTCCATGTTTTACCCTGTGATTGTGCCAACACCACAAAAGTAGATGAGTCCCTGCCCTGAGCTGACCACAGTGGAAATTTTAGCACCATTGCCACTAGGCCTTCCCAAGCCTGAGACACAAAGTGTCACAATTACACAGCCCCTTACTGTATGTCAGAAGCTATCAGTCATTATGTTATATAAAACCATTTTGCCATCTGGGGGAATAGATGTTCTTGCTCTTTCACCTTGTGAAAAAGAAAAAAAAAATCTCAGTCCCTGGCAGCCTGAGACTTACATGACAGCACACGTGCATATTTGATTGTGTGCAGCATGGGCATAAGTGGATGTGTGTGTGTGTGTGTGTGTCCTTCCAGGTCTCTAAATGAACCAGCACTCAAATAACCTTTCCAGCTGATAAGTATTGGGAAGATGTGCCGCAGCATATCTTGTCTCTTCGGCTGGATGTCCTGGTGTCACCCTTGCCCTGAAGTCTACTGTCATTTCTCATTCGTCATCACCTAAATAAGAACATGATTATCCTTTACTCTGACTGTTCCTGCGTTATTGACTACTCGCCCTGGAGCAGCTCCTAATATCCTATAAAAAATACATCTCATAAAGTGCAATGGTCATCTCTGGCTTTCATCATGGCTTAATATACTGTGTCACAAGGATGGTAATGTACTATATATTGTACTCCAGCTGCTTATAACAACAGCCTACTTGGTTGGTTTTGCACAACCTGGGCCAAACCTGGCTTTGATGACAAGCCATTTATTTTCTATTAAGGATGTGCTTGTGATTTAATACTGAGGTCCTAAAACATTTGTTTGCCAATGTTTGTCTGCCAGATCTAAAAACAGAATCAGAGGTAGACAAAGAAAATGAGAGAAAAAGAGTGGGTTGAGCGATTGTGCCGACTGCTGAGACTGAAACTTTATATGGTACTTATGTAATGTGATTCTGTGGGTTAGCAGTGATGTGTTCGAAACTACAGCGTCAGACTGGAGTCTGTGTGAAAGCTGCCTACAGTCTCACATGAAATAGTCCAGCCTTCAGTGGATGAACTCCACGCACGGCATGTATATGGTACTGTATCTTTGCAATTCGGTATTGCATTTTATTACCACATTTGTAATGACGACAGTGAGGAAGCGGAACAGGACTTCATTAAATGGTAGCAGTGTGTGCAACAGAGAGGAAAAGGGAGATTTAGCCATAAGCTCTTTCACTGTATCAAATTTACCAAGCCTTGTAGATCCCTTGTCAAGTGGGCTTAGTTCTTAACCCAGATATAAAAATGCATTTCTCTTCAGAGCACGGATATGATATGGTCATTTGCGGATGAGGATATAGTGATTTGAATATGAGAGAGGCAGAAGGAGGAAAGGAGGACAGCCTCTGTGTATTCGTGTCTGTGCATCTGTTGAAGATCACGTACTTAAGCGTGTTCTGCATTCTGCACCCTCTCAAGTGACGTGACGCCGGTTGAAAGCATGACCCATCAGTTTTCATTAACGCTGGGCTCTAGCGTGCAGAATCTGCAAACCAGGAAACAGGTGTTGCTGCGACTTTATGAGGTGAACGGGGATCCGACTTGGTGTGTGTGTGTGTGTGTGTGCGCACATCTCAGGACTTGTGTGTTTTCTCACCTCATTCATCACACCGGTGTATTTTCGACCAATCAAAGCACCTGCAAGACTTTCAGATGAAGAATTCATGAATGTTAAGTTGTCTGAGCGTTATGTAAAAGCTTTGGCACTCCGTGTTTGGAGTAATGCACTAAGTGTTTGGTTAGCAAAGCCAAGTCAATGCAGTGTCTGCTAAACACTTAAATGCCAGGAAGTCAAGATGAAATATTTTTGAATTAATCATGACTGATAATTTGCTTATTTAAAGCTAACTAGAGAATGACACTGTTCCCCGCCCCTACAAGACATTTCCACTTGACATGCTGCCGTCTAAGAACCATTAGGAAGAAAATCTGATTAATTAAATTGCTATACGACCGAACATTGTCTGCCGTGTGTGCAGCGTTGTTCTTGCAGCCCTGCAAAAACTAATATTTGGCTCTGACACGGAGAAAGCAGTGCCAGCAACACCTTAAAGCTAATAGCTCGAAAATCACAAGAGGGATGAGGAGGAGGACGCTTCCCCCTCATCCTCATCCCCTCTAACCCTTAAGGGCTTCATTGTTCCCGGGAAAGCATGTGGAGGTGTTGGAGTCCTATGATGTGCCAAATGTTTTTTCTTCCTCTGGCTGCAGATTCGTTGTGATGGTTATTCTCTGTCTGCATAGAAGCCAGAAAGCATGCATGACTTACTGTGGTGATTTTTTTTTTCTGTGTACAGAGTACACAGGAGGTAGGCAAAGTGAGCCTTCCAAATGTGACAGTATGGGACCTTCCAGGCACAGTCAGACAAAAAAGGAAGATCCACATGGATGCACATGCAAATCCACAAACGCACACAAAGAGCAGAAAAGAAATTATGCACTGTACACATGCAAGCATGCATTTTACTTCCTGTCTCATGCACACAATCACACACACAGCGTGCCACACTATTTGTTTAACTTAGTAGTTCACATAGGAGTAATTAGATTGAGTGAAGTTATTGCAACACTGAATAATGAATCATTAAGTGTAAGCAAGAGAGACTTGCATCTCACAGTGTTGTGCACTCGCTTCTCGCATTAGCAGCCTCTTACAAGCCGTCAGCCAGCAGGACCACCGTCTTTCATCTCCAAACAGAGGACACCAACAGAGCAGGCTGGAGGGGAAGAGAGAGGGATACCAGGAGAGAAATTGGGATACTGCTGAAAGCAGTCAGAGGAGATGAGAAAGGGGCTAGGGCTTGCGTGATATATTTTGAGGAGAAATTGGGTTGTAACAAAAACTTAGAGGGAAGAGCGATGAAGGAAAGGCACAAAGGAGAAAGGAAAACGAGCTAGGAATGGAGGGAAGAGGGGAAGTTGGTTAAGAAGCGATGATTTTGTTTGGGGGTTTTCCGTATGCCAACCGAACAACTGGTTGATGTATTGATCTGAGTGAGCCTGTCTGACAGCCATCCACTTAACTCAGTGACCTGTATCACAGCACAGGGCCACAGCCACACAGTCCTTTAATTGGCCAAAGGAAAGTTGCTCATCAGCAGGAGCACCTTAACTCATCCTGCACACGTACGGCTTGAATTCCTCACTGGCAGAAAGCTGCAGCGTGGTGACTGCAGGCCTAATTGCCAGGTCATACCCTTGTTTGACTATTCTTGTTTGAGCGTGAAGAGAGTATTAAAATTAAAGGGAGCTGAACAAGACAGAAAAAATAATGCTAATGCACAGTGTGTACCCATGGTTGTTGTTGATTCAAAACTAAAAACATTTTTCCCACATTTTCTGCCTTTAAGAGTTAAGTTTTCATCATTTTGAACATCCTTGAGAAATATTTCCACCACTCTCTTTCTTCTTTTAAAGTAATTTTCTTCCCTATCTGTAACTCATTCTTACATTTTCAAACACAGATGCATTTTCTGGCTATTTGCAAATGATTGCCTCTGCCTTTCCATTGCACTTTGTTGTTTAAAAGTAGGTCCTGCTTCTAGTGCCGCTCCTGTTGCTGCCGCTCCTGTTCATGTTGGGTGGTGGATGCCAGAGCAGAGCATCTCTTTAACATCTCTTGAAAGTGATGATTGCCACGTTGTAAATTCTATGTTCTCCGTGCATCAGAGCCGTCGTCATAAATTTATGGAGTTCCTCCGAGGAGCTACCTCCAATGACCCTCATACCACCAAAGTCACTGTCAGACGGCTCGTGGCAAGTGAAAATGGCAGCACTTCAGGAGCCCTTGGGCAGCACAGGGCGAAGTCATGAAATCATTGTGTCCATCTGAGACACGTATTGAGACCGAGTTGTCTATTTTAACCAGCAGTATGATGCTTTATTGAGAGGGGGTAGCTGAGGGTATTGGGATAAAGGGAGAAGATGGAGAGGCTAAGTGACAGTGCGGAGCAGCTGGATATGAACTATCGAGCTACTCTAAAAAGCTGCTCGCAGTAGGCCACTTAACAGATGGCCTGCTCTTGTCAGGAGTTGTTTTTTAAGTGAGGTTGAGTAGCGTTCAACTCGGTTAAACTTTTGCCATAAAGTATACATCAGGGAAACTGAATGCTGTTCTCAAACATGGACTTCCTGTTCTCATCCTTTCACTTTGACATGATACATGATGTTCAATTAATACAGTAGCTTAGATGTTTCTTACAACATAACACCAGCACAAACTCTATACTGACAAAACAGTGTGTTTATCTGCTCAACTATGAGTTACAAACCATATAATTTCAGGCTTACTGGCTTTCTAACTACTTGTAACCTGATTGATTCCTTCTAAACCAAGGAGAAAATAATCAGCTATTGCTGTGCAGTTTTTGTTCACTGTGTGAGAGCTGATCCTGAACTCTGATATATCAGAATTTAGGCTCTTTTCCCAAGTTAGGGAAGTTTAATAGCTTGTACAGTCCTCATGATCAGATAAAAACAACAAAGAGTAAATCTACTTCGGATCACTTCTGCTAAACCATATCATGGTAATATTGGTATAATGTTAATTAGCTAATGCTAGCTGGCAACATCTGATAGAACGGCTGAACAGTAACTGGGGGCGAAGCTTTAGTGAGAGGCCAATTAGGCACTAACAAAAAATTTTTAATGAAATAAATTGACATTGAAGCATTAAAGTGTTAAAGTTAGCTTGAGGGCTATAGAGATCTAAAAGAGGCCAGTTGACCAGTGCTGGAGGATATGGTAGACTGCTATAGGCTAGCTTTAATTTGTAGCAAGCTGGGAATGCTTTGCTGAACCTTAAGCTACATTTCAAGGGTAAATGAGACTTAAATGACTGACAGTTGATACTCTGAACACTTTACAACTTCAAGGTTGCCTGGTCACGAGGTGTATAGTGTGAACAGTAACTACAGTGGTCTGAAACCATGTTAAGTCAGTCATGTAGCCTGTGAACTTTGCTTAAATCACAGTAATTTGCGACCACACAGACGCCCCTCTGGGAGGCGGTCAATGAAAACTCCATAGAAATGAGGCAACAGCTGTTTCATATCTGCTGCCTAATATCACAATGAGTCCAGCCATCAAACAAGCACTTAAGAGGTAAATTGTCAAAGAAATGAGGCCAGCTCATGGCAATTTACCCTCCTCACATGCCCCACAGCGCGTTTCCCTTTGTATGCTGTGACTGGAGCAGAAGATTATATCCACACAGCCATAGTATATTAAAGACAACAATATGAAAATTTAATCATGTGGGACCTTAAGTAGAAAATGACATTTTCCACTCTTGACTGTACCATTTTCTTGACATGCTGTCTTTTGAAAGTCTTGACTTGACTTATTTTGTAATATTCAGTAATGCCTGGATAAAAACAACACATCTCGATTATTCTGCACTATAGTTCACCTGAACACAGGCTGGGGAGAACATCCAGAGAAGTGCATATAGAGAGCTGC
Source organism: Trachurus japonicus (assembly GCF_045865225.1). Classification (NCBI taxonomy): domain Eukaryota; kingdom Metazoa; phylum Chordata; class Actinopteri; order Carangiformes; family Carangidae; genus Trachurus; species Trachurus japonicus. Next base: position 25,605,806 of record NC_140912.1, read on the forward strand.
ATTGCAGTGTTATGGCACAACAGGGTGGGAGAGTGCTGCAGGTGTTGGGGGGAATTTTTTCTGACATCTTGCATTTGCTATGGAAAGTGTCGATACCTGGGGTTTGAAGGGGCCTCAGCTCGGTGTGCCAGTCTTCAGTAATGAGTATCCGACTTTCTGGCCTGGACCTGAATCATGATCTCAGGGCCATGTTAAGCGTGGGTACGTGCACGGAAAGGGGGGGCAGCTAAATGAAGGTTCTGGCAAGGAGTTCTCTTCGTCCATACTGTAATCACATCTCTATCTGGCTGTGCATGCACAATGTGCTGAGCTCAGATGTCTCTTATCAGAGAAAACGTAGTCCAGAGGGCAGTCGGCTCAAGCCCGTGCATTAATCCTCCTGTGTGGAAGAGGGCTCAATCTCCAGCGATGGCACTTTGCACGCTGTGATCCTCTCTCAGTTTGCTGTGATCATTTTGGCTTAAATCCCGCTTTAAACATTTACCTTTAACCCTGTGTTCTCATACAAAATCCAAATGTCAAAGTTGTGCTTAACATAAAATAATGAGGGTTATGTAGGTTTGTGATGCATTTGTCAGTCCCTCTAGTTGCAAATACTCTGAATGTGGGGCAATGGGCCTATTTGCATCACGTTTGTCTGCTGGATTGTGTCATGTGTATTAGCACCGCACGTCTCAAATTGATGAGGATCCTTAATTTGCTTGTGTTTTGTTTCGAGGTTATGGTGCGTCGTGCTCTCTGGGCCACCGTACATCACAGATCAAAAGGCTTTCTCTATTCTCCAATCAGTGCGTTGCTAAAGAGCTGTTGTCTCCTAACAGCTGTTTATGTTTAAACTAATAAATCATCTCTTAACTTTCCAAATGCACTACATCTGTGCCACGCAAAATATTAGCTTACTGTATTCTCACCTTGTTTTGTTTGTGTAACCATATATATACTGTATACACCCAGAACAATTTCCAAAGAGGTGGGTGTGTGCGTTCAGAGTAGACAGAAAGTCACGGGTGATTAACTTTCCTTTGTTTGTTTTCAAAATCCACTGCTAATTTATGTTTGTGAATTACAACCTTTTTTTTCCTTTTTTTTTTTCAAAATAGCATATCTCAAATCAGAAATTCATCCCTAACAGCATAATTGGCTGAGTAATCCTGTTCCTGCATTTCCCAGTATGAGCCATATCAAATCAGTGTCACACTGAGTATCTTCTACATTTGTTTTACTAAGCAAAATAACTATGCCCTGCAGCTATGTTTACCTCTGTGGAAACATTGTATAGAAGAAATCCATGAGCGGGAGGAGGGGGAAAAATGTGTATAGGCATCTTTTTTTGAAGGATGCTTACTAATTACCGATGCTGCTTCATGTTACATACAGTGGATTACTCTGGACTCCCCCAGTGTTTTTGATTATTTCAAAAGCCCTTGATAAAAAAACAAAAAAAACATGAGAGAACTCAGGGAATATGTTTCATTATCAGACGTGGCTTCAATATGACGCACTTCCATTATCACAGATGCCTGTAGCGCAGCGGTGCCCGTCTCTCTCTAATGACTTGGTTGTGTTTTAGTGCGTCGTCTTCATGCTCTACATTCTGCATTGAATTGTGCATCGAGCCCACTACACATGGAGAAGAGGCTCATGCCGGTCCTTGTCTCTTGTTTCCGTCTTTTGTCAGCACATTTCGAAGCTAATACGATCTGCTCTGTTTGGTATGTTCCTCCTCATACACTATAACCCTGCAAATTCAGTCAACGTTTGAAAAGGTGCAACCATAAGCAGAAATATGGAGAGAGGGGGAGGCGGTGGGGAGGTGGTGGTTGGGGGGCGGTCAAGAGGCCTGTCAGAATACAAAATGGAGGTGTGTGTTGTAAAGCTGCAGGCAGTTGTGGATCAGACAGGGAGGACCCCTGACCCTGATTTCCAGGCTGTCACAGATGTTGACACCCCGCGGATTCAGCTTGTCAATGCAGCGCCGCCATTGCAAACCCTCAATGTCACTCTGTCCCGCCTGGAGCTTAGTAGGATGCACCTAAATCTGGACACGGATCAGGAATGCATTAAATATCTGACTGTGGAGAGAAGATCGCTCATGTGACCAAAACGGTGATCCCAGATCAGTTCTGCTATTCCTAGAAGCTTCAAGAATACAACCCTGGAGGCTTGTTTAATAGTGTGTATCATATATCCATTAAAGCTTCTCCGCTGAATGTGGCAGCCTCGCTGTGATTTGTGGAGACAATCACGGCTCACCGGAGCTGGCTGCCGTTTTGATGATATCTTGAGCAAAAACTGAAAACATGACAGAAAAAAAAGCTAAGGAAACAACACCAGTGGAAGTCAAAAATAGCATCTATTAATGAGGCAACTAATGATAGACCAATCATAATTAGAATTTATGGCAGGAATACACTTCCTAGTGTGGCAGTGAAGCTACGATATTCCCTGCATTTTCACTTTCCTTGGTTTAGTGTTTGGGGATAAATAAAGTATGAAACATAATGTTTACCAGCATGAGCTATTACAGCAGATTAAACTTCATTTAGCCCTACAAGGTTGAAAGTATTGTGCTGTGAATATTTGCTCGCGCATTATCCTCAAATACATGTTTGCACCGAAGCCCCCCCCCCCTTCCCTCTGCAGTCACCTTGAGTAACAAAATACTTGGCTGTAATGAATTGCAGTATGAAATTTGAGCTGATATTATGAATATTAATGTGGATGCAGCACAAAAGCCAGAGAGAGTGGAGTGGAATTGGTGAACTGGAAAGTCAGGTATCTGCTGTCCCTGCCACTGAAAATCGTAGTTTTAGATAAAGGGCAGCGAGACCTTTAGCTCCGGTCCTATTTGTTCCATTGTCTTTTAAGAAACTGGCATGAGTCATAATGCAGGACCGGCTGCTATATGCGTGTGTGAACAGCCCACATGTCTCTCCTGTATTATCAGGAATACCAATTTAATGTTGAGTGTGTGATGCCATAACAGAGAAATCTGGACTGCATGCTCTTCCACTTCCCTGCTGCACTCTGAGTGCCTCAGAAACTTGTTAAGCTGATGGACTCCTCAGCCATCACAAACTGGCCTTCACTTGTCATTAAATGAGGTGCAGGTGCTTTCAAAATCGATGATGACCAGTCAGTGTGTGCTACATGTTGGAAGAGTGAAAATGAAGAAGAGTCCCCTTCCCCTTCCCCTTCCCCTCCCCCGTTGACGGTCTCCTCTGCTTTAACATTCTGTGCAGCAATGTGCAGTTGCTCTTTGCCTCCACCTGTGATGTGGCAGGGGTAGCACAGTGGAGACAGGCTGGAGCCGAGCTCACTCCGAAGAGGCAATAAAACTCCTGACGAACTGAATTAGGAACGGCTGACCTGGCTCGCCCAGATTCTGAAGTTTTTTTTTTTCTAACGCCACCACACAGGCAGATAAATTAACCTCACGTGCAAAAACGGGGGCCAGACACTGACGCACAGAGTGACATTAACTGCACTTCAAGAGGTTAATATGAAAGCCACAGTCCGTTCGCGGTTTGTTATGTAAAGAGAAATGATAACATATGACCTGCCACTAAGACAGCTAAAGGAAGAGCATGAGTCAGTTGTCAGCTATCATGTTGAATGTTGATACTTTATACACTTGACACTGACCGTTACTTCCCTCGTATTCTGGCCACTTTGTCAACCACCATTGGGCTATAAATGCATTGTCGATGGCTTCCCAGGTATGCATGATGATAAGGTTACTATGACTGTGGAGTAAATACTGGATCATGTCTCATGGAAGGACAAAATAGATTCTTTTTCCTTTCTATGTGAATCAGTAGAGTAAAACAGTAACTGAGGCTGTTTTCCTGCTCAGCTGAAGGTCAGTGTGTGAATAGGAAATTACAGGGTAGAGACTCTGTGTGTGTGTGTGTGTGAGTATGTTAGTGTGTGTGTTTGTGAGAGAGACGACTGCATAAAATATACAGTTGTGTGTGCACTGAAGAGAGCGAGAGCGAGAGAGGAGATACTGCATTCAACGTAGTGAAACTCAGCAGGCGGACGAGCCTCGCCTAAGCCCCTATACTGTATCTGGTTTCTTATGTATGTACACACGGAGTTAAACATCTCCTGTGTTTCTGCCGCACTGTGTGTGTGTGTGTGTGTGTGTGTGTAACAGTAGAGCTGTGCTTTGGGAGTGATGGAGTCTTTATATGAGGTCCACTGTCGCCCCTCTGCAACAGCTGCAGAATATTAGTTTGTACCTGGCCGAGTCTGTGAGGGAACATTATCGGATGTAGCCGGGGCTCGCGCCTGCTTAACAAGCAGCTCTGTGAGGTGTCTCCAAGAAGTGATAATGTTGTGAGTGAGGTCATTTAAGTGCCATTTTTTGCAGGTACAGTGTATAAAATGTCACTCCTTTTTTTTTTTTTTTCTGGCTTGAGAAAATGAAATGACTTTTCAGACCTATAATAATCTTCGCCTGCTGCAGTGGCACAAACAGTGACCGCCCCCTCTCCACTCACAGCTTGCTGCTTCCCATGCAGAAAACCTCCCATTACATGAAGTAACGTCACTGTTTGATGTGCGCCGATTAGTATTTCACCATCGGGGAGGAGAGGCAGATATTATAATCCATTGCCATGGGTGATGGGTCAGAGGAAAGCTATTTTCTGGCCTTAAATCACTTTCAGGGGGACCTTGTGCTCTTCAGAGTGATATAAAATTGATGATTGAGTGGCAGAGTGGCTCACATTTCCCTCCCAGTGGTCTCTCCGCCTCTGAAGTTTTTGGGGCATGTCACGGCTAATCTTGTTAGAATTCATATTCAATCATTTCCTCTGAGAAAATACATCCATTTAGCCTGCTTATTTACATAGTGTATATTTATATGTGTAAGAACACAATGAATAATGTTAAACTCGTTAATGCGCCGCATAAATTGCTTTTGCCTCTTTCATTATGTTGTGGGATTTGTGGTGAAACAAAAATTATTTCTCATTTCAATCATCTACAGGCAATTTTGCTCCAGTATCACTCTGCCAAAAGCATGACATGGGGTGTGAGAATATTGAGTTAATTTATAATCATCAGTCCTCAAAGGGGGAATGTGTAGTATTGGGAGCCATCAGCACGAAATGTCTAAGTAGGTGAAATCAGAAAAGTAGCCGGAGCCAATTTCAAGTCGGACTCTGGAGAGACTCACTGTCTGCAGACTTTAATTAAGAAGATTTGGCAGCGCAGCAAATGCTCTCTATCTGTGTGCGTAACAGCTGTTTTTGGTCACAGATATCCATGGAGGTATGGAGTAATAGATTACTTTATGATTTGGTAAACTTTGAAATTAAATTGTTTCATCACAGCCGCAGACATCATGTTGCTGGAGGGCCGCAAATTCCATTTTCTGCTTGGGGAGCCTATAAGACCGCATGGGATTTCACAGGGAATTACTATATAGTATATATATATATGAGTGTATTATGGATTGTTTTGGTGTGTGTGTGTGTGTCCAACTTTGTAATTATATGTTTTTGTGCAACTCCTCGTGAGACTGCAGAGGAGTGAAACTGTGTGTTTGTGTGTGTGTGTCATTGTTTAGCAGGTGATGAAAGAGACTCCTAGTGGTTTGTCTCACACTGTTTTCCTTCTCCCAGTCGTGGAGGTGAAGGGGCTTCACATGTAGCTCTGTGTTGTTTACATAAAACATCAATCAGCCGTAGTTTGTTCCCCCCCTTCTTTGCCGTGTGATGCAGCCGTCTCTTTAGACAGCAAAAGCTCTCGTCTCTTGGATTGCAGCGGGGATTTATTTTTTATGTAAAACAAAGAGATGCGCAGACGGTTGCTGGTGGGACATCCAAGTGTTGTGATTTCATGTGGCGTGAGGCTTTATCTGTCGCTTTACACCAGCAGTTGTTGATTCATATCTGGAGATTGCCCCACAAACACAACGACATGGCAGCTGCTTCTTTAGAGGAGGGCATTAATCCGCAGCAGGGCAGTTCCTGTAAAAGTGAAGGGATCCAGGGCATTTTGCCACAGTCGTCTACCTCTCTCCTCTCCTCTCCTCTCCTCTCCTCTCCTCTCCTCTCCTCTCCTCTCCTCTCCTCTCCTCTCCTCTCCTCTGTGATCTTTCTTTTTGCTGGTCTGTTGCCCTCTCTCTCCGGATAGCAGTGACAGATCGGCTGCTCATGAATGACCACAGCCATATTGACAGCGTCTTCTGTGCCAGGGGCCAGACCCCATGTCCCCAGTTCAAACGCACATAGACAGACACACACACACACACACACATGTATACACAATTACACATGGGCTCATCAAGCTTGCCATATTGTGGGGAGGTGCTACCCAGCTGGTAGGATTTGGAGCTGCTCTTGTGGGCCATTTTCTCCTCTCTGCAGGTTTCCACCATACTTGGTTGGATCTTTTTGTTTTCCTCCTGCCCACATCTCTCTCTGTGTCTCTGCCTCTCTTTCTTTTTCTTGTTACATGTGGGCGTCCAGATATATCGTTTTATGATGAGATTATGTTAATGAGAAGATGGTATATGTCATAGGCAGCTTAAGATCAGTGCGCCTGAGGTAAAATCAACGGTCTCGGAGATGGAGATGAGATGTCTTCCATGGGGCCTACTGTACAATGGCTCCTCCTCCTCCTCCTCCTCCCTCCTTCCTTTTCAATCCTCAGCCAGCAGCCGTAGCGCCGAGCAGCATGGATCACAGAGAGATGAATGCTCTGTCAGTCTGTCCTCCATCCTTCCTCTTGGATCTTGTATCTCCAGCTATCCTCTTGTCCGACTCCACCTTTCTCCATCGTCGTCCCAGCACAGCGGTCCAGCTGTGCTCCTCCTTTGCTTGCATTTCAGCATCAGCCAACTAAAATATTGATGAACCCCCTCTGACCTCTCATCGCTGCGTCAGCAGCTTCTTTAACGTTCCTTCTGAGAGGCACCGCACTCATCTGCTTATCGACTGAAGTTCACGCTGGACACACTCCAGCACATGATGCAGACATGTGCTGTGTGGGGGCACCAGCTGTTTTCCCACCCTCGTGTAGGGAAGGAGTCACAGATGAAACTGTGATAGTTGACCTCACTCCCCGCCGAGACTGACCCTTTAATCCTATGGGATGGATAGACAGATCATACACTGTATGTTGTGTCAGACAACATGCTCATAGCCACTGCAGCAAAGCCACTCTGACAACACAGAGGCCATCTCTAACTGTGATGGGGAGGAGGCAGAGGGACCTCTATAAGTTCACGCCACGTGCTGCATGAATGATTGCCTCTAATAGCACATGCTGCATGTTTGACTCTCTCCTACTCTTTCCTTTTTGTACATCTCATCCCTTCAGTACCCAGAGGACATTTTTGTTTTTAAGCTCTCCAGCATGCCTTGTAACCTGTTTCTTTCTGAATCACAGGAGGAGTTTTAAGCTGGTTGTGTGTGTGTGTGGATTGTTTATCAGGCACCGCACAAATGCAGCTCACCCACAGGGCTTTGGGCTTTTCAGAGCATGGGAGGAGATCTGACCACCATATATTCTTGTTCCTCCACAGCCTTAAATAGTGTTTATGTTGTGCCAGCGGCAGCCACAGGTTCTGGAAACCTGAGCTCTGAGTGGCATTGCTTCCACTGCGGTTTGCCATTTTTTCCATATGACTTGAGCTCGTAATGATAACTGCATCCTCTTCGTCTCATCTCTCTTTCACTTCCTACCGCACATAAAAGACCCATCACAAAGTCAATAACTGTAACTTACAGTGTAGCTGAGGCAGAAGCAGGACTGCACATTTGTACAGCCAAGAAAAGTTGGTGCTTTCCCCCTTCTTCTTCTTCTTTTTTTGATTTCTTTTTGTTTAATATTTTGTGACAACCTCCAGACCTATGTAGATAGTGCTAATTATTTTTCCTCACATTTTTCTCTTTAGCCATGCAGTATTTTCTACAGTGTATGAATTTGCTAATTATGCGTGTGATCTCACCTAACCTCAAAGCAAATGCTCCGCAGCACATTGAATCTGTTATTCCTGCAGACACGAGGCGAAAAACCACAGAGGTGATTGATTGAGGTGAGGGGAAGAGATGCTATCTTCCTGCCTCGCAGTCGATCCAGCACAGTATGTATGCACTAGGAGGGCTAAGTGATGTGATGGAAATCAATATCACGAAGTTAATAATCTTTTAATGGACTGGTATGTCAGCTGGAATAATGCTGATCAAAATCTGATCCTCTCATCTCTGCTGCGGTTTGTCGCCTTCAGCCCTTTTTTAGTGTTGCAGCTCCTCCTCTTTTAAGACACCCATCAGGCTACAGCACAGCATCCAACTGCCTGGGAAGAGAAGAATGTGTGAATGTCAAATTTTATTTGGCCGCAGAAGTGAGTGACTCCGAGTTCAGGCACCAGAGGTTGGAAAAATACAGCATCACTAAGCTTCGATGCCAATAATCATTAGCGAGGCATGCAGAATACATTCAGCCAGCAGCTACTCTCATTTTTAGTCTGCGCCGAGCGATGCCTTTCGCCTCTGAAAACGACAAATGTCGCTGGCTGTACGTCATGTCAGCTGTCGCCATTAATTAATGTTAATTCTGTGAGTGACTTTATCATGGGCCTAAATTAAACTCGCCTGTATGTTTTTCTTTTTTTGGTTCATGTGCTCTCTGAATGCCGCCACCAGCACTTGTCAAAGACAGTTTGTGATGGAAGAAGAAATTCCTCTTTAGTTCCAACAAATTCAGTTAGATGAGTTAGAGGTGGATGACGTCACTGACAGGACTGGCATTCCCCAAATATAAATCATTTAAGCTCATAGACTTCATTTTTTTGAGCCATGACCTTTAGTATTTGGCTCGGGAAGCTCGTTAAAAATCGTGTACAGTGTGAGATCAGGTAGACTGGACCCCAGTTTGAGCTGATTTGAGGATTTTTTTGCGGGCAACGATGCTAACCGTTTCGCCTAGAGGTCAATGGCCACTTGGCAAGTGGGTTAGCACGTCTTTTATGGGTGCGTGAGTTTAACTTCAGTACCGCTAACCGCCACATGTCGTCACTTCTCCTCACTAGTACCTCGTGACTGTGGCTGGCTATACCTGTGGACCTCCGTTACATCAAGTCAAAATAAATTATTCCCTTTTTGCTCAGGGCCTCCAGGAGCCCCTCAAGGACTCTTTTGAGAACCACTGTTCTATACTTGTGTTATTTCAATGTGTCAGATACATAAATTAACATTTTAATAATGTAAATGTAAGATACCTTTAATGAAAGCCTGGGAAAAAACTAATCAGGACATCCCTAGTTAACAACTATGTACTGACATGCTGTTCATCACTTGTTGCTTAAATGCATGTCCCTGTAAATGCATCGGTCTTTCTCTGTATGACTGCTTCATAGGTTTTGGAAGAATGGAAGTTACCATTCTCATACACAATATTTGCAAACACTGAACTGTGACATCTAAAAATCCAGTGGTGAAGAAATTCATCAGACTTTTCAAAGACCCCCAAGTGAAGTTTAATTAACTCAGAACTAATAAACTGAGAAACGAGCCGTGAACTCACTCAGTGAGTCGCTCTGCACATTTCACACAGTTACAGATTCCCTTAAATATTCAGAGTGTCATAAAGTCCAGACTGGCGGACAGCTCTTCCACTCCGTTGATCAACATGATCACATCACTGTGTCACTCTTGATGGATCTGTGAGACTTCTCTCTGGGATTCGTACGTCGTACTGCTCATTCGACCCCTCTGAGACGGGCCTGTATTGAACCGGACTTTACTGCACTGTGATAGTACGTTGCATTTCAATGGCAGGGGACACTTTCTGATCTAAATGCTAATGTAGTATCCTTTAGTTGGAGTATACTCACTGGTAAAAACCCTGTCCATCTCACATGTCCTACCTTATCTCCCGCAGCTCTGATGGACGTGTCTGCAGGAATTAAGTTTAGATTGGGGCTTGGCTGCAGCACTGGCTGCTAGGGCTTTGGGGCTTTATGTGTATTTAATTTTATATGGGTGTTCGTGTGTGTGTGTGTTCGTGAGTGTGAGTGTGTGTGTGGGCGCCCTGAGTGCACCTCCGTGTCTGTTCCTCGGTTTATGGATGTCATAACTGCTGCTTTTTTTTGCTCAAATCCTGGCAAGAGCCACAAACATTGCTCTCTGTTCTCAGCAGTCGGTTTCTTTCTGTGTGAGTGTCTGCAGAGGGTGAATAAACATACACAACAGTGTTTACCGAGCACATGATGATATACGTCCACTCACTGTAACGGCATCTTTTGTAGATGTTCGGTCAAACTCCGGCTTGATACTCCCTCAGTGTTTACAGCGTTTGACCTTGGGGATCATTGCTCAATCCGTTCCAGCTTTAGCGCCGTTATCTGGAGCCCTCTCATGCTATCACAGTTCGGTCTTTAGGGGAGTGTGATGTCATAAATTTCCTAATTAACACCCTTTCCAGACACCTTTATTGACTTTTGGTTGCAAATCACCCAAGAATGAGTGAAGAATGGCGGCTCTGTCTGGCTAGCCTCCTCTCTGAGGGCGATATTAAGAGCATCATAAAAGGGCAAGATAGACCCATAAATATCAAACCAGATTGACACCTGATTTTAATTTGATTTTGGAGATGAAGGCAGACGTCAGAATTAATAGCTTGTTAGCTCATTCACATGCCCCAGCATATTCTTTCACCAGAAGTCAATGCAAATATATGTCCACATCCTCTTATTCATCTTAGTTTGTCCTTTGGCTGTTTAAGTCCCTCAATGTATAGGGGCCGTGTCAGGATGTCTGTGTCGTCTGTTTGCATCCACAGCAACAGAGCCGGGCCCAAACGTTTCGGAGGATCTAAGGGCCACTGGCACTGACATATTGTGTGGGAGGAAACCCTTTGTAGTTTTAATCCTCTCCTTATGCTCGGGCCTTGATCATACATTCTCACCAGGATCATGTGCTGTCGCATGTCATACGCCGTATGTCTGCACGTCTGACATGGTCTCAGATTGACTGGTCAAAAGATATGCAGCACTAATTCCTCCTGTAATATGAGCAAAGACAAATTAGCTAGTAATTATCTGGTAGGCATTCATTTTGTCGGTGTTACATATGTGAGAAGCGGCAGCGCTGCTTTCTGTATGATTCAATTACTGTCTAAGAGGAGACATCAGCTTCTTTTGATGTACTGCTTCTTCTTTTTTTTTAAATAAACAAACAAACAACAACATCAAGCTTTCTTAAAGTTTTCCTCGACTGAGTGATTTTATTGAAGGCTGTGTTTTATTTTTGGGATGCTGTCATGTGTGAGGTGACCTTGTGACCGGCTGGGATTGTCATGATTGAATTCCACTCAGTAAATTAGAGACATTCAGTCGCAGGCTATCAAAGAAAAATCCAAAAAACAAACTGCCATTCCTCCTCATGAAAGACCTGATTCTCTTCATTAATTCAGCTAAAAATATTGGACCTACCTTTTGAATTCCTTCCTAAAGGCATCTCGGAAGATTTTTCGGCGTCTGAAAAGCTGATTGACTGAAAACAACTGCTCCATATCAAATTAAAAAGAAAACTCGATTGAATCTCCTTGTGCTGAAAACAAAGCTGTTGAGGTCAAGAACACTTAATCACCCACCGAAATGCCAAGATGTATTTGAGAATTCTGTAGCATAAACAGCCAAAACCTGTGAGATCACCTCCAACTTCAAACTTTAGATATATTCAGAAGTATAGAGCAATGTTGCATCGCATATGTCCACGTGTAATTACAGTATCTCATCTGTTTTGAAGTCTATGGTCTTTTATTCAGTGGCATTTTGCAAGAAAATGAGTTTCACAGTTGAGTAGTTCTGCATTAAATGATTTCTCAATAGATTCATCTTTGATTTAGATAGTGATTGGTCATGCAATCCATAAAATGTCAAAAAAAAAAAAGTCAAAGGATACAGCAGCAGCAAGTGTCAAGGAATAAAATCTGCCAAAAAAAAATTCTGAAGTGATGACCAAAAGCTATAAGCACACACACACTTACTGTACCAGAGTCATATATTTTGTTATGGTATCAAAAGCCATTCTCACAAGCAAACTCAGCTTTCATACAAACAAACTACTCTGTCATTTTTTTTTCCAGGCTACAGATGAAGTGCACCAAGAACACACTTTATCAAAATGATTTTTCAGCTCATAATACAGACACACTACATACACGAGTGGGTTTCTTTGTCTGTTTTTTTTTCTTTCTCACATTCATATTCTGTCCGTCTGTCTTCTTCTGTTACACGAAGGCCTACTGTATAGCCATGTCTTCCACTGGCTGCATTGATCAGAGTTTATTATGCAGTTTATTTATTATGTTATGAGATGTTAATATGCTGGATATCATATTGTTATGGATATCTTTAAACTGGTCTTCATGTATTTTTTTTTTTACAATGGAGAACTGACATAAATGTCCAGTGAGTCTCAGTGCTCAGGCTATAACGTACTTGACTTTGAACACAATTTGACGATGAATAAAATACTCTATCTCACTCTATTTCCTGGAGCGTCCCTGAGCTTTCAACGCAGGAGCATTTACCTGCATGGACACCCGCTCTGTGGTTTTGTGTTTAACAAATAGGAGCGTTACTTGTTGCCCTCGATAGGTCAGATATGTTCAAAAATGTTTTCAGGCCAGGCGCCAGTTTTCATCAATCTTTCGACTCGCATGAAATTAAAGTAATATTTTTTGAAAACATCAGGGGCGATGGGTTAAGGTAAATAAATGATAGAGCAACGCTTTTAGAGAGATAACATTTTTTATTTCTATCTGTTTTATTAAGAACCACGGTGTGTGGAATACTATCAAAAACACTCAGGCCATCCAGTTGCTGGGGGGGTTGAAAATAAAATAAATCTAAAGGATAAAAACATGACCTACGAGGGCATTACTCATTTTCCAATAGCAAACTCCTGATCGCAAGAGCTTTTACAGCTGGAAATGAAAACTATAGTGTTATAGTGCCCATATGTAAAATAATAAAAAAAGAGAGAGAAGAGGTGCCAGAAGGAGGAGATCAAATAAATTGTACCCCCTTTGGCAGACATAACAAAAGGAGGTACTTTGAATAAAAATCTAGATCACGTCATGCATGTCAGTGAAGCCTGAAGCAAGTCGGGACAAAGTTCTGGCGTCACAGAGGTGGTTCCCAGCCGGTGCAGCCCGAGGACTCAGGAAACTACATCCTCCATGCTCCCGCGAGGTTTTAATATCAATGCGACATGGTGATGTTCTCAGGCGACAGCGAAAGTCAGTCCAAATTTCTACCCAGCATGCATTATTTTAAGTCCAGCATGCCATCATGATAAGTGCAGTTATACCTCTGCATATACATATAGAGCTTCCAAAATAAACTGCAATAAACAGTATAATGGGAGTACAAGCAACTGTACAATCCAAACAGTCTCTTTAAAATAGTACACATGCATTTGCCATAAATCATGTTGTTGACCAGCTACAGCAGAGAGAGACTGTGTATACTGTGTAAGATAAAGTCACTGTAAATTAAATCACTTAAGATAGATTTAAAGCCACTAAACCCTGCCAGATTATGTAGGGAGGATGAAACAAGGACTTGAAGTGATGAAGTAATAATACATAGTAAGAATACTGTGGATAAAAGTGTTCTTTTTTTTGTTATAAGATTTTTTTATAGCTTTTTCCTCCTCCAACACAATCCACATCTACGAACTTACCAGCATTTTATGAAGTTTATTTATCAAATGCCAGCTGTATACCAAATATATCCCAGCCAAAACAACAGGGACGACACATTTAAGAGTACAGCAGGTTACCAACAGTGTGTAAAATTAGACTTTTCATCAAGTCCCCGTGAATCACAAAACACGTCTCCTGCTGCCGCCATAACAAGGAAACATAACCATCCATAACTCATTTAAATGTGTATTATTATTTGTAGGTGCAATAAAACGGAATTAGTTATATTTTATGGATTTAGGGAGCTGTTTGAAGTTTGCAGGAGCATTTCTTTATTTTGAGGTTGAGGTTGGAGTTCAGTATAAGTGAAATCTTTTTCTAATGGAAGATTTAATTGCATAGGTCTTTGATTATTTACCTAGACAGCTACAGGCATTAAGTACATTTCACTTTACCTCCTGCTGCGTGCAGGTGGGAATAGCTGTTATCCAGACCACATACTGTTCTGTAGTTGCATACTCTTCACTTGGCTGACATCCTGACACCACTCGATGTGTGGATATATTTCATAATGGTTTAAGTAAGCTTTCTCTGAACTCCAATCTCCTCTTCTTGTATGTCTTTACAACATACGTATGTTAAGGGCTGCCACATGTGAGGAGATGTTTGAATACAGTCATATTTCACTCAGCCACCCTCCCTCCTTTCAGCCCTGGGCTCTCTTGATCTGGTGTGCTCTGCTGCCACTGCTACTACCCTTCATATTTTTCATCTTCTCTCCGAGCCTCAACTCCTGCATGTCATCCCTCAGACGTCCTTCTCTCCCGAGTCTCGCTTCATCTTTTTCTCTCCTGTTTCTCTACCGCCTCAAACTATAATGCAGCAGCAGCAGCAGCAGCAGCAGCAGCAGCAGAGCCCCATTGCTCCGGATGGATGTCAATGGATGGATCTGTGTGTATCTCAGGAGGGAACTGGCTGAGATGTGTCCTTCAGGGTAACTGAGGAATCAGTAACATGCACACGATGAGCCCAGCTGAGCTCTGATAAATACGTGTAACTCCTAGAGAGCAGCGCTGACGCAGATTGTATTGAATTTGGTGTTAAGGGCCTGAAAACTCAGCGGACAGAAATCACCTGGATTCACACACTGTCTCTGAAGCTTTTCACCTCCAAAATAGCTGTGAGCCTCTAACTCCTGAGCAGATATTGTCGCCGTGTCTACCTTTTCGGTGGCAGCATTCAATGAATAATCATGTGGCGTCGCTATCTTTAACAGATAACAGATTAGATCGTACTAAATGAGCTGTTAAAATACTGGTATAAGATTAACACCTCTCTTTCATTGTGGGAAATTCGGAATCTGCTTTAGTCTTCTATTTAATAAAAAGATTTTCAAAGCCGCATAGAAACCTCAAATAATGAATGATGGAGAAATGAAAAGTAGGCACGCTTTTTATTTCTTACTGAGAAGCAGAAAAAATAACTACGTGTGATTTTCTGCTTCAACGCAAGACAGTTTTTGCAAAGTAACAGTTGTCAGCTGTCAGGTTCCTTCTCGGTATAATGCGGCAAGTAACTATCACCTTTGAAAACCATTTTTTCAGGAATGCTTTGTTCACTTGAAGTTGTTCTTTTGACAGTTTATGAAAAAACGTCCAATGGCTTTCTAGCCAAGATCAATCTTAGTACATACAATGCAACACCTAGTACCTGCTTAGTTTACCTTAGCTTAGCATAAAGACAGGACTAAGAGGGAAATCGGCTAATCTGGGTCAGTCCAAAGGTGATGACATCCACCTACCAGCTCACGCAATCTCATTTGTTCGAACCATATAAAAAGACAAGTTGAAGTATTCCAGGTTGTCACTGATTTCCATAATATGTAATTATGTAAGCCTTACTGAAATGCACTGTCTCCAACCTTTATGCTAAGCTGAGGTAATTTAAGTGTAGGCTTTAGCCTCATATTTACCATAGAGACACAAGAGTTCAGTCTTCTCACTGCCAGACAGAAAAATAAATATATCTTCTATGTGGAATGTTTAATTTAATAACTACGACCTGATCTGACTGTACAAATGGTTTCAACTGCAAAGGCTTGTTATATTTCCTGCATGTTTTCGAGACATCAGTCTTTGAATTTCTTTCGCTCTCCCAACCACAAAAGCGCACGCCTGCTCAAGGTTCATTCTTTTTTACTCTACAATGGCGAAACACAAGAGGGTTAGATTAGGTTGTCTATGTCAATTGGGTATTACTGGGTTTACCTTTAAGACCATTCAGTTGAATCTCTCGCTCCATCTGTCTGGAGGGCTGAGCCATCACCGGCAACGCTGCTGACAGAAGACCATTATCGCAGCAGAACAATGTGCAGTCTAGTGGTAGACCTGTAGTGGTAAAGACACTGCTGGAGAAAAAGGATTCTTGAGAGTCAATAAGGGCAATTATACTGTTATTCCAATTGTCACGGTCTAGTGAGGGTAAAATTAAACCCTGGCGCACTCACACAGATAGACACGGCCTCGCGGTTGTCTCCCGGCCGCTATACCTTGAGGGCTCTTTTGTTTCTGTGATGTTATGCACATGTTTTGGGAGCTTGATAAATTTAAAATCAAAGCCCCGTAATAACTTGTCAGCCTGGTGCGTGAATCATCAGGGCTATGCAGCGTTTGACCCTGGCGTTGCAACGGAGACTGTTCAACATCTCAAAGCCACTATCACCTTTCCATGCTTCAGATAGTGCCATAATTCCAAAGCCTGCACACTGCCAGTCTATTGGGTCCTCTTACATGAACGTGGGCGAGCACAGTGATGAGTAACACAGTCACCAAACCCAGCCCTGCTCCTCCTCCTCTCCTGCACACACACACAACCCATTACTTATCTGCACATTCCTTGACACTTTATTCTTATTTATTCGTATTTGTTTGCATCTTGTAGAACTCATCTCTGACCCTCCCTGACAGCAGAGATGAAATTGCTGAACATGTATAGTCAAAGCAAACACAGTGATGGGCTTATTAAAGACACAGAGAGTGGAGAGGAGGAGCTCAGGTCTGGCTGCAGCTGCTGCATTGGCTGTCTGCTCAGCAGTGGGGAGGGGCTGAGCCAGAGAGAGAGAGAGAGAGAGAGAGTGTGTGAGTGAGTGAGTTGGGGGAGGAGGGCAGTGCTCTTGCTGGGAGATAGGGAATGCCCGTTAGTTGCGTCTGCCGATAATAGCACATCAGCCGGAGAGCGCTGCTGTTGGGAGAGAGCGGAGCACAGGCAGTGCAGAGAGACTGAGCCGCTGAGCACAGAATGGTACACTAGAGAAGACAGGCACCCTCAGAGAGAGAGAGAGAGGGAGAGAGGCAGAGCGCATCAGAGCACATTGAGAAGAGGAGCACGGAGCAGGAGGAGAGGAGAGAAGAGGAAAGGAGAGGAGAGTGAGTGAGGAAAGGGGAAAAGAAAAGTTACCAGGTCAGCAATAGAAAGGTGGAAGTGGAGCAGCTGAGACTCACACACCGTGGGTCTCTTCAGTCCCAGCGGAGCAGCCCGGCACGGCAATCAGCAGCAGAGGAGGAGAGTGATATTACATGAGGGGATAAGAGGGAGTGCTGTAACTTCTTCTCAGGAAAGACAGCCCCTGTCATAAGGCGAGGGGTAATGCCCCTCACAGGACCTTCCTGCACAGTCACTTCAGGACTACCACAGCAGCAGCAGCAGCAAGCAGAAGACACTTAGACCTGGGAGAGGTG
Organism: Trachurus japonicus; assembly: GCF_045865225.1. NCBI lineage: Eukaryota > Metazoa > Chordata > Actinopteri > Carangiformes > Carangidae > Trachurus > Trachurus japonicus. The sequence continues at coordinate 25,623,217 of NC_140912.1, forward strand.
TCTGAGCAGCAGTGCAGTTGTACTCACTTCTACACACTGGAGACTTTCTGATCCAATTGTGCGCTTTTGAAGTGGATGTAGTTGCCTGCGCGTGTGTGTGTTTCTGTGAGGCTTTTTATCTTGATTTGCTTCAGAGTGTGGAGCAGTGGAGCTTTGGAGAGCGAGTTGTTCTGTCCGCTCATCTCTGAGACTATGGTAGACTGTGCGTCAGGGAGCCCTTCATCAGCAGCTGCAGCCCTAGAGCATGGAGAAGTCCAGCAGTGAGGAGTCAGCCATTCACCGTAGCCCTTCCGTAGACAGCCGTGACTCCGACTTTGCCCAAGCCTCCACGTCTGGCCGGCCGTTTGGCGGCCGCGGGTTCACTGCCGGCGCTTTCTACGGCTCCACGGGGCCGCGCAAAAACGCACAGCAGGGACAGACTGGGGCAACCGGAGCTGACGCCAGCACGGGAGACAAGTCCAACAGCAAGCCCAGCACACCCAAAGGCAGCAAATACGTTGTCTTTTACCTGGATCTATCCTTTGTGTTCCTTTTAGAATTCAAGAAGTGCAACATGGCAAGAGGCTGCCTCTGCTGCTTGAAGTATATGATGTTCGTCTTCAACCTCATCTTCTGGGTAAGTGGATCATTATCATTATTATTATTCTGTCTTGTCCTATAATCTGCTCTCCACACTTGTTCACATTCATTTAGCTGATGATGTGGTAGCCGATGTGAAGGCTCAGTATGCTGTTTTTTAATGTTTGTTTTTAATGTTAATTCTGAAACATTAAGGCAAAGTGATGGTTGTCAGTGCAATCATGCGTTTCTAATTATTACATCAGGGTGTTTATGCCTGCTCCTCTCTGAGCATGTTGCTATTCCTGGATGTCATGACAGAGTCAGTGGCATTGCACCAGGTCTCCTTTTGTATGAGACTGGTGAGGTTGGGAGGAGGAGGAGGAGGAGGAGGAGGAGGGAAAAGGGGGGGTTGGAGGTGGGTAGGTGGGTGGGTGAGGGAGGGAGGGGAGTGGAGGGGGGCCGGATTGTGGTGGGTAAGGAGGACACGGGGGTTCATTAGGGTCGCTCATTCAGATGGTTATATGATTTACAGTGAACATGAAGTTGAAATGCTGCTTTCGGTATGCCAGTGAAAGAGAATATGCCTCCACAGTGCAGTTACATTGATGAGCAACACAATATGCACCAGGGGGATATGAGCAGAGGTTGTCAGCAAGAGTTTCAAGTGCATCTGATTTGTGAGCCTCATTTTATTATACTGTCTTTTAATGAAACGCCTGGGCTCCTGGGTAAAACTACGATCAGTCATATAGGAAACTGTTAAGCCAGTGTCCAGATCCACTGTACTGTAATTGTTGCCATTATCTTTATTGGAAGGTGTAATCACCTGTATTTGATGTAATTTGGTGTAATGGTGTTCTCTGATACCCAAAGCAAACTTGAATAGATTTCGCCCCCGGAGGATCCTGGCCCGGCGTGTGGCAGTGTGCAGCCTGTGATTGGTACTCATGCATGGGCATTTGTTGTAAAAGTGGGCACACACACACACACACACACACACATACACACACAGACTGAATGTTTACAGGATGGATTATAGGGCTTAGAGGTTATGGGGCCAAGTCTTTTGTGTGGATGCAGCGAAGCGTGAAGCGTAAAAACATCCCAACGCTGGGGACTCCAAGCAAGCACGGGCCACCATGTCACTGGGTTGTGAGCCTCGTTAACTGGGGCACATTGGAGTGGGCATTAGCTGGAGCCCAGCTGTGAACCGGCCAGCATTTAAAACAAACACACACTAACACACACACATACACAAAGCACCAACACAAAGCTGGGTTCATCTCACTGTCACCCTTCATATATGAAAATGGAGAGTCCTGCTAGTGGCCAGTCTGAAGCTGGGAGCAGGGAGCAGTGAAGGTCTCTCTGCTGCTTCGGGGCTGTAGCTCCATATCATTCTCATATCATTACTCGGGCCACAAAGGCACGGGAGGAGCGTGATTGTGTTCGAAGACTTTGAATTAGCTCGGGGGGCTCTTCTGTGTGCCTCGACTTGATGTGAATGTTTGTTTAAGGGAATGAAAGGGTCAGAAAAGCTTTGCTGGTGTTAGATTCATTAATGCAGACATTGACTTACTTGATGTGAGCACCCATTTGGAAATCAGTCAGTATATGTAGAGTGCAAGTAAGAGCTCAGGCCTTGACATCACTACTGTTTAAATTAGGGGTGGACATTTTAAGCAGTTTCTCACATCGATTGCTGGCCAAAATAAATGATCAGTCAGCGGTTACTCAATGTTAGAAAATGCATTTATTTGCCTCATTGGAAGCTTTAGTATACAGATGAAGTGGAGTGGAGTATTTTAATAGCACAGCCAGGATTCAGCTAAACATGATAGATCCAGCTCCTATTAGACTCTTCACAAATTGACACCATTGGTTATCTGTATGACAGCTTGGCTCGTTTTTATAGATCAGAAGCTGCCTCAGTGGGCAGCTGTAGGTCAACCTCTAGCAGAGGTCATAAGGTCATTATCATCCATGATCTTCTCAAGAAAGGGTCAGATGCAGCGGATTTGCATGAAGGGGTTTAGTTCCCAGGTTCTTTCCAGGCTCAATTTGTATTTAACCCTTCTGCAGTGTCAAAACCCCACCACGAATAACCGGCTGCTGCTGCTGCTGCACACCAGTAATAAGGTGGTTGGAAAAGAGGCTTTGGGTTTCAAGGCGAGCAAAGAGATAACACAAGCTCTGAGTTTTGTGGACTCTCTTTGTCATCTTATGTTTGAACTTGTGTGAGTGTGTATGTGTGTGCACGGGCATGGGCATGGGGACCTTAAGTAGCTTTTGGACCTTCCCCAGCGCGGTTCATCCCCTGCTGTGCAGTAATTGAATTTCTACTCTGCTAATGTTCACTTAATGAACACCCACCACGCGTATTCCCTTCTATTCCTGTAGTAGACCATACCCTTGTTTTCTCTCCGGCATTATATCATTTTAATAACAGTTAAATCAGCGTCCCATGGGAAGAGTGAGTAGGGGTGGTGGGGGGGGTTGGCGTGTGTGTGGGTTACGATGCAGCATACTGCTGCGAGGTCTCAGTGCACCAGAATGTGACAGCTCGAGTCTCATCGGTGCCTGTTTGACTGGCATGCAGGTCTGCTGGGGCAGCAGTGCGCCCAGTTGAAGGTTAGCATTGGGAATAAAGGACTCACTCGTGGGTAAAGTGGTTGGAACGGAGCGCTTAGGCACCGCCGGCAGAAAGAGGCAGGTAGGGTGAGAGTCGTATTGTATCCTGACACCCCTGGGACTGCACTGCTCTACCTCTGACACTCCAGGAATCACAAGGTTACTGCAGCTGGTAGGGAGGTTCGCCTCTGAAGCTCTGAAATCTCATCTGAAGACTGAAGTGGGGAATGGAGTGCTGTGGTAACCTGACACCAGGTACAGCAGGGGTCTCCTCTTTCTGACTGAGCACACACACACATACACACACACACACACACACACACACACACACACACACACACACACATACTCACAGCAGCCATCCTTGGGAGTACACTCACCACCCACACACCATTCGCTCCACAGAGCTTACAGTGGTAACTTGAAGCACAAGGTAAACAGCGGCAGGCACTCCAGGCATCTTCATACATGCGCTCATCCTCAGGGCCCCCCCAGCAGTTGTTCAGGACCATCTGGCTTCTCTTTCTTATGAGGGATTAGAAGAATCTGAGCTGCGGGGGGACTTTCAAGCAGATTAGAGCAGTATTGGGTGGTGCGGTTAAGGATTGAGAGCACGGCTCCTTCGGACAGTGCTCCATGCTAAAGCCAACAATCATCAAAGCAAATTGCCTTTGTGCTCTGACAATGTGTTGCAAAGTGTGTGGTATAGCAGGGGTGGGGGGGATCTGTCGTGCTTTCACACAAACACTCGCTCAGTGGCTGTTTGACCAGCCTGATAGGGTGATTGATGTTAAGTTTTATCGATGTCAGCCTTGTGAACGAATCAGTGTAGGTGTTCTTGCTGGGGGCAAGGATTTCAGCCTTTCCTCGCGGCCTCCTCCGTTAATCTTCTCCATTCAAAATTCAATTTGGTGTCCACTGCTGTACTTTATTCATCACAGCCCGGTGATACCGAACACTTTTTGAGAAGCTCTGGAAACACGAGGATTTACGCTGCCAAAATCAACCAGTAAACATCACACAAACTCATTTTTCTTTGTACAGTTGTGCCATTATCAGGCCATATCAAAAGCCACAGACTCATTATTTGATATATGTATTCAAAAAGGAAAGTGTCAGCTCAGCAGCCTTGTCTTACAAGTACAAGAGGGGTGGTGGTATCAAAGCCTCTCCTTTGTTGAGGAGAAGAGAAAACCAAATGTGTTTAGCATTCATGAAATCCTGTGCTTACTTAGGGGATTGCTGCAGGATTTATAAACCATTTGGTCCAAGGCAACAGAAGATTAGTTTTCCCATTGATTTAATCACTGAATTTGACATTAAAGATTTCAACTGTGCCCGTGCTCTGATGCTATAAAGACAAGAGTTATTGACAGACTCAAGGTGTTTTGTAAGAAGAGTGTGTGTGTGTGCGAGTGTGAGTGCGAGTGCATGTGCATGTGAACGTCTGTGTCTGGTTCAATGGAAATACATAAATCTGTCCCTTTCCCCTGGGATTTCCATCAAAGGTGCTGAAGCAATTTGCAGTTTTTCTCATTCTCCACATCGGCACACGAAGAATTCAGTCATCTCTAATGGCGCAAGAGAGCGCGCATTGTAACAAACTTTTTTTCTTTCTTTCTTTCTTCTCCTTCCTCTTCCTCTTCCTCTTCCTCTCTTCCCTCTTTCTCACAAGAGAGGCACACGCTGAACTCACTCAGAACGCTGCCAGGTGAAACGAGGATCGGGGGGCACAGGGAAATAGATGAGGGCTGAGGGGCCCCTCTGTGAGATGATGAAACAAGCTGTATGTGCTTGCGCTGTCACATGTATTTAATTCCCATCAATTCGCCATAAAAGGCTGACTCCTGAATAGGCTTTGAGTTTGAAATTGGCAGAATGCAGCATCAGCTTCAGCCCGGCTGTCCACCTGAATGTTACGCCTGTGGCTATGATAAGATAGGTATTCAGTGGATTTAATCAGTCAGTGCATGCATTGGTGCCCCCTCAGCTGGTCAATTACCACCCGTCTCAGATTATATGTCTTTAGAATCATCTATATCCATATCAGGCATTTAGACTGGAATATATGCTCAGATATCATCAACTGCACAGCAGCCTGTAACTTGCTTCACGGTTTACACATTTACATATAGAGAACATGGCTATATTTATTTGACTTTTAATCATTTGAAGTCTTGTAATTAGCATCCCCTAAAGATCGCAGGGCCTTGATTCAGATTGGCTGACCCGCTTGCTAAAAAAAAAAAATCTCTCCATATGCCTGCCTTTGTCCGGTGGATCGTCTTGGGAGATCCCTCTAATTTACACGTCTCCCTCTCTCCGGCTGGTTCGATTTCCCCGGCCGTGCTGCGTAGCGGCGCTGAGCTCATTAGCTCATGTTGCAGATCAACCAGAATACGGAGCCGCCGCAGCTTCACTCTAGGGGGTCGAGGTAATAGAGCAGTAAAAAAATTGGAGGTGCGTGTTTCGCTTGAAGGCGGTAGGTAGCTCGTGCTTTTTGCTGGGGGAATTAAGCCTCCCACCCCGTCATTCATCACCCTTCGAATGGGGACGGACTTGGGACCTGATGAGTTGTTGTTTGGTTTGGCGAGAGGGTGATTATGACGACGACACACACAAGGAACAGAAAAACTGCAACATTTAACAGAGCTGATAACTTAAGAAGGCAGTGATTAAATTACCTTCCCCTCACAACATAATAAAGTCACACAAACCCCCCCCGGAGCATTTGGAGCTAGATTGAAGTTGGCTACAGGGCTGCAGGTGCGGCTTTAACCCAGTTGCTACAGAGTCAGCTGAGTGGCACTGACGTGTAGAGACAGATGGAAATCATGGGACCAGGTGAAAAAGCAATCGCTGCTAGCCACATGAGCTGCAGAGCCTAGAATACCTCACTCATTTGATGCACGCATCTCATCCTCTTTTCCCCTTCCCATTCACCTTACACACCACTGTCTATTTCTTTGGGAGGTGCATATGGGCCGCCTGCATTTACTGTATCTGTCATACCTGAAAGTCTCCTTAGTGCTGCATGAGAGAAGGCGCATTCGCAGTGGCAAAATAGGACCTCGGCCCTAATATTCATCATCTTCTCTTTGCTCCAGTGTGCGAAACACAGAGATCTTGCTTTTTCTAAATATAGGCCAGAGGAGTTCAGTTCAGCAGAGAGAATATGGGAGAACGAGGGGAGAAAGATGAGTGTCATTAGTTCTGCATACATAAGCAGAATCTTTTGTAATGACTATGTGCCAAAAATCGCGCCTCAGGCGTCAGGATGGGCATCATCACGGTTTCATGGTCAATATTGCGAACTGAAAATGTTAAATATCCTTAAAGTGGACGTTTTTTGATTTTCTTTTTCTTTTTTTTTAAATCCAAAAACCAAAAGTCTCATCCATTCTTTTTGTTGTAGCTCGTGCATATTTGAAAGCAGATCAAACGAGGCACTCATTCAGAGGCTAAAAAGTGTCCACAATAACAAGGCTTCACAGCTGCACACATTTCATTATGGCGTTCAATTTGGTGCAAAGTGATTAGTATGATCAAGCAAACTATGGAACGTAAACGCAGTAGACTGGCTAAATCTGTGTTAGGGAATAAGTCCAATTATTGTTGTGTCTCAGCTGCCTTTGAACACTTCCCATATCATGTAGTGACAGTTTGTAGCGCCTGCGGACTTAGTATAGCTGTGAGACACTGCAGCGCTGGCCAGCTCAAGTTTTTATTTGTTGTTTCTTTCTTTCTGAGATGCTGTTGTCTTGTCTCACTGTGACAAATAACTCTTAGTGTGCATCACTTTCATGCTGCTTTGTTAGCCTTGTGCAGATATGCAGAAAATCCTCCTTTTTTTTACCTCAGTTTGTGGTCCACAATATGATTTATTAATTTTTTGCTGTAGCAAAACACGATGCATCTTACGGTCGCTGCAGATGAGAGATGCTCTCTCCAGCGTTACTTTATGTCCTTGACTGTCCAGGGGTGGCTGTAGACTACATGAGTATCTATCCCCTCCTCCTATTTCCACCCCAGGAAGACCAATCAATGCTAATCTTCACCTAAGCAGTGAATTAATGTAGAATGTTACAACAGCTTGCAAGTTCAACCACTCAGCATTTTTTGTGACACCTAAAGGCAAATCACAGTGAAATCAATGTTTCCCAGTGAGTCTCTCCACCTCCAGCTCTGCTGAGGGGGTTTACAGAATATAATTTTCTTGGTCTTCCGAGAGCTAACACATTTCCTGTTTGATTATCCTGCTCATGGTTAATTAACAGTGTATGGGATATATTTATATATATGACCATACTGTACTGTAAGTGCACAGCACAGTTGTTTTAAGTGGTTGCAGGTTTTGTTTTCATGCTGAGTGGAGTCTTATTAAGCTGCAGTTCAGTCCACCAGAAAACAGTGTTCACTGTCCGGGGTCCAGCTCCTGAAGTTCTCCAGAGGTTATCGCCTGCAGGCTGAGGATGCATCAATGACTGACCTATTTCCCCAGGGCCTCTACCTCAATTGATTCAATTGGACCTGAGTCTTTTCCCACCATGAACCCATACAAACAACCCACACAGCATCCTCGAGAGCTTGTTTCCACTATCTATCTCCACTTCCACCCTTCCAAACCATATTTTCAGGCACACGGCACGGAGAGTAACAGTTGCCGTATTACAATAGAAATGTGAGCAGCAGGTTGACTTTGAATGTGTGTATTTTAAAATGTGTCATTTTGAATTTGGGTCACAGACTCAGAAATTCGCTGCCCAGGACACATCTTCCAGCAGGGCTCTGACACGCAACCAGGCGCACACTCCCCCACGTTGTTAGCCATGACAAATGAGGGGCAGATTTACGCCTCAAACATTAGAGCTATATATTGATTTATTTAGCCGAGCTCCCGCAGATTACTGCTGCGTTATAACTCAGCCGTAAAATGCGACATATTGTTGCCTTCTAGATGGAAACGCATGAGCACATAATCAGAGTAGGTGATCGTCTCCAAGTGCCTGACATTTTTTTATTGGTATCTTCTTCTTTTCTTTTTTTTTTTGATAGAGCAATTTCTTGTTGTGTATGCGATATAATATACAATTCAGACTATCAGCCTATGTATTACACTGTCTGTTGTGGTTTGAAATAGATGCGCGTCGTGTTGTTTTCGGAGCGAAACCCAGATCTTCATCAGAGCAGGTTGTTGCAGTGCTCTCGTTATGTCTGATCCAATTTGAGCTTGACTCCTACTAGATGTGCATGAGGTGTGTGCTCACAACCAGCTCTGATATTCTCCCTGAAGAGGGAAATGCAGTAACTACTCGAGATCCTTCACTGCTACAGTGGCACGATAACAGTCTGGCTGACAGACTGTGTAAACCTAATAGGGATTATTGCCATTCTTCTTGCATACAGATTCATCCTCCTCTCCCACATTACGGCTGAGGTTTTAAACGGTCCCCTTGACTTCACTCGTGTCTTATCACATGGCAAAAGCAAATGGTTCTGCTTGTTTATTTTACAGCAATTTGCAGTTTCCAGCCATACTTTGAGACATGAAAGAGCATTTGTTATGTGTATCTGTTCTGTTTCAGACGATATCAGGGTTTTTATGTGTCCTGAAATCGGAAATCGGAAACGGTCTGGTTGCCTGCAGCATGCTAAGTCTTATATTTAAGAAAAAAAAAAGAAGAAGCATATAAAACCGGCCTCGTTCCATCACTTTGGTAGCTTTTCTATCTGGGGCACAGAAGGATGTCTCACATCTTACTTTTTAGAGAGGACTTGACAGTTTTATTGCATAGTAGAAGTGCAAGAGCCTTACAGTTAAATTGTCATTAAATGCAGATGTTGCTCCTGAAATGACAAATGACGAGGTTATGGTGCTCACGTCCATGTTATAAATTCCCTTTGTCACACAAACCATACAGCAAACACACATAACATGAACTGTCTTTCTGGAGTCCACGTTAATTAATCTCAACTTCGCTTGTCTAGTTCAGCCAATAAAGTATATCTCAAACAAATCAATGCATTAGCCGCTGTTAAACATGATTACCATTTTAAAACCAGCTCATTTCAGTTTTAATCCAATGTTTGATTAAATGTAAAGAGATCCTTTGATAAATTGTTTATGTACGCAGCTTTGTCCATTTGCTGTTGTAGGGAGTTTCTTTAATTAAAGATCAAATAAAGTGAGAAATTGGTTGGAGAGACCCCCTTCTCTAACCATGTGTCGTTTGCAGTCGCCGTCAGTAGTCATTATTTCTGCACAGATGTCTCCATTTCTTTTATTAAGCCACCCAGGCTTCAGTAATGGGCGGCTTAGGATGGCAGTGGAATACAAAAGACTGAATCCAAGTGGAGCTCCAGTGTGGGCAGACCAGCATCAGGGAAAGGAGTCTAATTTGAGAAGTTGATTACGGGGAGCGTCCATCCTCAGTGAATGATCTCATTCATCCACCGTGAGCCGGAGTAATTATTAATATAGACCCATAGCCTGGGTATGTACTCATCAGTCCAGTGTGGTGGTGAGACACAAAAAAACAAAAAAAAAAACACCATCTCCGTGTTTTATCCGCTGATAATATCAGGAGAGGACACAGCGGTGAGGGGTTTGGGGTCAGCCCATTAATGCCCCCTTTCCATTTCATACAAATCTCAACTATTTCAGGGTTGGCTTGTCATCATTGTAGATCTCTGTCGTGACACTGGTTTGAGGTGGTTGCACAGTGCTTCTTGAGCACAAGTGGGACAGATGGGTTCGCCCAGATTTTTCTCCCCAGTCCCCTTCTGAGAGGACAGATTGGCAGGCCCAAAATGCTGTCCCTTTTTTCCTGGGTGGGAGGAAGTGAAGCATGAAGGCAGGGAGGCAGGGAGGGAAGGAAGGGGAGGGGAGGGAGGGGAGGGACTCCTTCCCAAGAGCAAGAGAGGTGAACGCATTGATGTTTGATGACAGTCCCACGAGAGGTGAGTCACCCTCACTCTCAGATCTCACTCTCCCTCGCTGGCATCCCCATAATGTCATTTTTGTTTTTCCTCCAGGGGACAAACTTGAAACATCATTCTGTCTATTTCAGGGAAAAGAAACACGTGTGTAGCAACTCAACTTAACCAGTGAAAACAGTAATTGAAAAATTTAAGGTAAACAACAACCAAGAGATTAGTGTGGATTTACCCTCAGTTCTGGCTTCTTTTTCATTCAGGCGACACGTCTGCGTTTGATTAATTGCCAGTTATCAGCTGATAATTTGCTGCACAACATTAATTATTTGTCATCGTCAGGTAAAAGCTAACACTTGATTAAAGAGCAGCTCCACGGTGAATCTTTTTTATGATGATGGAGCATTGTTGCACTGACCTCTCCGTATCAACAACATGCAAACCTCTGCTGGATTTAATTCAGGCCATGGCCCTAAAACCTACAGCCTGGCCCTCACCTGCACCTCTCCATCCCAGTATTGCAAACTTCTGGGTTCCAAACCTAAATCAAGAATAAGGCTATATTTTCTATTTTCTATCTTTTTCAAAGACAACGGTACAAGTTTGCATTGCAAGGTCTAAAATCACTCTAGCAACAGGTTCAATGCCAATCCACACATTGCAGTCAGCAGCAGCATGTAAATAATAGATTGTACCTTAACTTCACATCGGCCAGTCAAACTAAAACAAATTCTAAGTTTCTGCTTTTATGAAGCTGCCTTTTCCGGATCATTGCAGCTTAAAGAAATTCGTCTTAAAGCTTTATCTCATCCATTACTGACCACTAGCTCTCCAGGGCTAATGGGACATCTCAGTAATGCTCTGTGTGTCTTCCTGTGGGACATATGAGCTCTGCTACATACAGCATGGCCACTGAATACTGTGATTCCTGACTGCAAACACACAGTAAATATTTAGCATGTGCGTAGTTTCTCTTTAGCAACATCTTTCAGTAATGGGGTAATTGCTTTGGAGTGGAAATACTGAATAGGTATTCTGCACCCCTGTAGCGAATTTAGTGGGAAAAAAACAGCACATGACTGAGAGAGATAAGTAAGAATGAAATGTGGAGATGAAACGTGAACACAGATGTAGCCTACCTAGAGAGCAGCAGTCAGGCAGTAGTATTAAACTGACTAAATAAGTAAGTTGCCTTTTCTTTTTCGACAGCTCCGAACTCCCCTGCCTGATTAGCAGTGCTAAGCACATACAGTACAGAGTTTTCTGGTTCATTTTCTTCATTATTCAACTATAACACATGGGCTTTAAAATTCTGTAATGCTGTTCTGGGGCTTTATGAGTGTAATTAGCCAATCATAATGGAATTAACAAACCTGCATTGTTTATTTATTCATTTATTTAATTCCCTGTATATCTTGTGTACCCATGTGTACATAGGAAAAAAAATCCATGTACACGTGCAGCCGGAGCATTGTCTTCTTAATATTCATATACATGCTGCAGATGTGTTGTAATTTATGGCCGTGCAGGATGCTTGAGTGGCGGAGCAGCAGCAGCGATTTCAGATCTCATGCCTGGGACGAAATATCTGTCTGATAAAGACAAGGACGGTGGCAGCGCTCATCTCGCGTGTGAAGGCTGACGTGTCTGTTTGCTGCCTGTCTGTCAATATTATTGAGAGCCCAGTAATTGGCACATAAAAGGCAAATCTCAGCTTCACTTGGAAAGCATTCCTCCATCTTCAAAAGCCTTCCCTCCCTACAGTTCATTTTTCATTGAAGTGCTTACCTTGCAAAAGAGACGTGAGTGGTGGGGGGAAAAAAAATTATCCTGAAGCATGCTCTGACTCTGTCTTTAATTCTCTCACAGCCGGTTGTTGGACAGATGAAGGGAGTTCTCTGTAGTTTCATCTTTTTTTTTTTCATTCAAATTTGACTAGCGGGGTTTGTGAGTCTTTTCATCATAGACACCTGTGGCAGGCGGAAAACAACAAGTAAATAATTGCAACGCTGAGGACAGGTTTGCCAAAGTCAACCCATATTTTTTCCTCTATTAGGCCCAAATAAGCAGAATTTTAATGAGGATGAGTCACAAGAGGGCTGTGTCCGTCATTAGAGAAAGAAATATTCCTCAAAAGCAATCACATTTCATGCTGGCTTACATCAGAATGGCTGTATTAGCCTGCTTTAGCTGCTGATCCAATATCGCCTCAGAGAGCGCTCTTGCTGGGGGAATCTGGCTGTTTTTCATATTAACTGTGGTGGGCGGTCAGCTTTATCGCCCATAGAATTCCTCCGTGATCAGCAGTTTCCATTTTCATCCGCGAGACAAGAATAACTTCATTCAAAGACACGTTTATTTGCAGAGGACGGACGGGGCGGCTCTGCTGAGGGAGAAAACACAAAACATCAATATGCCTCCAAACAGTCTGGCTCGCTGCATCGGTGCTGGTTACAGTGGGCGGGGGGGGGGTTGCAGGGAGGAGAGTGTGGCTGCAGCAGGTCCAGATCCTCATTATATCAGAGTCCATTTCAGATGCGGTGCTCTTGTGTCCGCTGAGATTCACGAGTGCAAGTGCAAGCGAAGAGCACGCGGAGCAAAGAGGCAGCGCAGGAGAGGACGGGTGCAGAGCTGCCTGCAGTTCGCTCTCAACATTTTTTGTTGTTCCTGCATTATGCATTCAGTTGACTTCCAGTGTACTGAGAAGGCAGCCAAGGTCAGAGAAGACGAGTAGCCCATGTATATTCATGGCCAGGGCTTTGAATCCATGTTACATTTGGGTGTTGCATTTGCTGTTTGTACTTATACCAACATGAAAAGAAGTTCCCGGTTTTAATGGCTTTGCTTTGGTGCTGCCTGCCAGTCAGTCACTGTCTGACAAACCCCTCCCCAACCCAAACACCCCCATCCACCCCACTGTGCTAACTCAGCTGACTGCGTATCTAACCGTTTATTATTGTCAGTCTGATAATACGTCTCTGCTTAGTGCGCTCATGTCTCATTGTTCTTTTTTAGTGCGTGATTGACAATGCAGGGCGCCAAACAAAAGCTTCTTTCAGAGAAGATGTGTGATAGGAAGGAAGGTGACAAAGTGAGATGCCTTTTAAAATGGGGACCTCTCACGGCGCAGTGTGTTTCTCTCTTATAATTTCATTCTTTTTTTCTAAACCTCACCGGTAAAATGACCTATTCTTTATCAGCTGAGAGGACTATAGAGCAGTCACAGCTCAGAGACAGAGGGAACATGAACTTTGTTTTTCTCTTAACGGTAATGAGCAGCACGGATGAACTGGATGAGATGGATTTATTTAAAGAAAACGGGCTCGGGTGGTTTTGACTTGGCCATGTTTTAGTCTGCTGTGTAAAACCACTTGTTCGGGGTTGTGCATTTTTTACAACGTGTCATCAAGTTGGCATTTTTCAAGGAAATGTATCCTCTTTTCACTTTCTCTTTCTCTTCCTTAGTGGTTCTTTTACTAATTCATTTGCTGTCATCTTCCAGTTAGCATAAGTTGACATCCCGCTATTCTATTGGGGACGGCTCCAAGTAATGTGTGATTAAAGTTGGCAAGGACAGTGAGGGCTCTAGGAGTGAATTAGTATCACAGCGGTTGTAAAAAATCCAGTCCAAATTTAAAAGATAAGGAACTGTGGGGTAAAATGAGGTGAAGGGAGTCAGGATAAAGACATGCACAGTGAGCTGAGCCAGTTTTCTTTCCATGTCGTGAACACTCACAGTATGACAACTGCAGACACCCACTGTACCCACACACAACCATCACACATGGAGGGGGTAACTCAAGCAGCTCAAGAGGAACAAATGGCCCCTCATCAGCAGCTGTACTAATAATACTCTCTATGTCAGGAAAACCCACAGAAATGGAGAAGAAAGAGTCGAATTTGGTGCATGTTTTCAGACATAGTGGAAAAGATAAGCAGTTCCACATTTCCCGTACGCACAAGGTACAAATATTTGCCACAGAAGCGGCTCGTATAATCAGCAGACCTCAATTTGAAATGGCCTCTGGACACGGCGATAAATCGTGACGGCCGTGGATCAGCTTTAGCTCTCTCTTCTGCCTCATTTGTTCCTGTCTAAACGAGATAGGCCCCGCTATCTGTTGGCAGCCGTCCTGCGGTGACACGGTGACAGTGTGAGGGGGCTCTTTAGAAGCATCACCTGTGAGGTGCATGTGCAGCGTGGCAGACTTGTCACTCCACCATTATCCCAACCCCAAACCCACCAGGATGGAGGACAATTAGAGGACAAAGAGATGGGATACGGTGGAGAGAGAGAAGCATGTCAGGGACAGCAGGGAGCCACGGAGCGAATTAACTGAGCCGACATGTTAACTGAGCCCCGGATGCGGTTTGCGGGCGGTTTCGACAGGTGGACAGGCAGATAGTCTTCCTCTTGAAAATGTCCCTGTCTCTTTTGCCAGCCACCATGGGGAGCGTGTAAAGAAGGAGCTGTATTTTTATCGCAGATGCCTTTTCAGAGAGGAGTGCTCCCCCATAAACCCTCATTGTATCCGGATCCATCTGAGGTGGCCTGCTTGAGAGACACCCAGCGCAGCACTTGTTTAAATGCGTGTGTAATCTAGAGACATTCCTTGGTAAACAAGCCGGCGCTGAGGAGGCTTATTTGCATGCTAAAGCAGAAGAAAGGGAGGAGTAAGAGGGGTGGAGGAGAGGGGAGGGGAGGGAGGAGCAAGGCACCTGTTGCAACAGTGGCTGGTTGATGTGCTTTGATTTATGAAGGAAAGCAGTCTGGCTCAGTCTCTCAATGCTCCTCCTGAGATTTGACTGCTTTTCATTGACTTTCAAAAGACTTTTTTTTACTGTTTCCTTTCTTTTACGCCGACTGGGTGTAGTGAGTGCAACAAAGCACAGATAAAGCTGAGCAACTAAGGACTCCAGGTACACCTAAGACAAAGTGCGCACCTTCTTTGTATCTGTGCTTTTCTGCTGATTTCACACCATTATAATAGATTTCCACTCTGCCAGCCCCATCTTCAGTTTTTTTTTCCAACCATTAGGCAGCACTTTGTATTTTGCCGCTTTCAGGAAATCTGCAAGTATAAAAAAAAAAAAAAAGAAAACTCTTTAATGTGTCAGGATGTGCACCAACCACCTCTCTTACACTGCAGGTTCGTGTAAATGTTAACATTTGCCATGGATTTCAAAGCTGGTGAAAGCTCCGGTTCAGCGTAGACTGTTTCTTAATCTGTCAAATTGTGCTGGAGGTTGGCGTCTTGAGTATTAATAGCATGACAAGCAAATTGATATTTTCTGTGGCGGCGGCGGCGGCCTGAGTGCGGCAGCCTGGGTTATCGGCTCCAGTAACTGCACGCTGCTGTTATAGCAAGACCAGACTCAGCAGTATAGCGGCAAATCTTCTGATATAATCCACATCTCTGCACAATCTTCTCACCGCAGGCTGTTCCATTACACTGGAAATGAAGAGTGAGAGAGGTCAGGGCAGTCAAATAAACAATTTTAGGTGGAGAATTTCATTATGTGGAGACTGAAGACAATGGTTTGCTGAGAGATTTGTTTCCTCAACTAACCGCCGCCCGCGGCTACAGATGCTATCTTTTTTTTTTTTGTTTCCCGGCTGCAGTAATTAGCAAGTAGGAGCACGTTTGTCACTAGCGGGGAACCTTCTGCTTTATTCTCAGACTTTTAACTCCATGTCCTCGGCTCAGTAGGCCCGCTGCTCGGAGACGAAGGGTTAAACTAAACAAAAGTATCTGTTCGGTTACTTGTGCTGTGTTTTGTGCTGTGTTTGCCATCTTTCCTCCTCTTGTTAGCTTCGCAGTCTTCGGATGAGCACTCCCTCACCACCACAGTGTGTGTGTGTGTGTGTGTGTGTGTATGTGTGTGTTTGCAGCTCCATCGCTTTGTTCTACGTCTTAACAATGTTTGGTGGGTGAGACATCACACGCTACCTTGGAAGTTCTCCGATCCAGTTCAGCTTGGTTCTAAATTTCAGTGCCAAGCTACACACAAAGCTTCTCTAACAAGCAGACCGATGTGGACACACTCCTATAAGATACACACACACACATACACACACACACACCAAATGTTGTATAGCCTGCAGGCTTAGCGGAGGCAAAAAATAGCTTCTTTTTTTCTTCTGTTCTGAAGCCCATCTCATGCAGCTGGAATACAATATTCAAATAGCCGCAGCTTCCTTAAGAGAGATGTTTGAGCTGAGAACATCAATCTAAATGCTAATTATATCCAGCCATTAAGTGTCAAGTGAATGTTTTCCTAACTTCCCCATTAATCATCTGGAAAATATAAATCTGTAAATTAGTTGCATAATTAATCAAGGAAAAAATAATGGATCATTTTATTAAACCATAAGCAACTAAGTGTTGTAAGTGTGTTTGATTGGCACTGTTGATGTGTCACTACTGAGGTCCAGACTGAAGTTTCTCAATGTCTCACTTAATATGGGATGGATTTTTATTAAAGCGGCGATGAGGATGAATCACAATCACCCACTGTGATTGTGTTGGCATTAACTTTTTAACTCGAAGCGGTGTTTTTGTTCTTGGTTGCATGGCTCTAATCATGAACGTTCATTTTTCGATTAAATGAAATAATTTGGTTCATCAGAAATGCTTTGGATTGTTGGTTTGATAACTTCACCTTGTGCACAATCCTTTGCTGTTTTTTTTTCTACAGAAAACCTCAGCAAATAATAAACAGATAACACAAGAATGGAAATAATCATCAATTTCCGTTCCAGCTGCAGCCCATTCAGCCACAAAGAACCTCAATCACTTTTATCCCCTTTTTCCCAAGGTTTTGCAGCAAGTTTAATCAAAAAAATCTGCATTATATTTAGTATATTTAGTAAGCAGTGTTTGATTAAAAACAACAAATCCCCGAGCCGTGTGTCATCCTTCTGCTTTTGTTTGGAGATCCAGCCAAAATGTCAGATGTTGTTTACCCGAGACAGCCACACGAAGCCCTGGGTTTACTCTGTGTCTGAATGGAATATGAGATGTAGCCAGAACTGATAGCTACTGTAGTGAAGCAGCCCTGCGCTGGATGATGAGCTGTCCCCGTGTATGGAGAGAGCGGAGGGTGGAGCAGACTGCTGAAGAGACAGGTGTTTACAATATAAATGTGGAGGGGAAGCAAAAGAGCTATGTGAGCAGCCGTCAGGGAAATAGTGTTTACAGCAGCCTCCTTCTCGGTCAAATCTATTACCAGTCATCGTTCTGCTTTGTATACCTCTAGTAGTTCGCTCTGATGTGCGAGCGCATTATTGGTTAAACACTGCTGACCGTGGCGTGATGGAGCACACAGAACCTGCACCGGATTAGAGTCCGCCTGAAATTTCCACAAACACCGGCATCGTATTTGTTACAATTATTATCATTCTTACCTCTGGGTGACTTCCTCCACTCACATTTGTTAGTCAGATCCTGGCTGAATGATTGCACATAGCGGATGGAGAAGAAAAAAAAAAGGATTAATTTTGGAATACCAGCTTTCATCAAGGGCTGGTGTTATTTGAAATTAATTCCACAGCTATTACAAAAGCATGTGTTCCCCTTTAATGTTTTCAACAGACACACCCTCATGTGGTTTTTGCACAAAAACACTGTCCAGCTGGTTGACATAGATATAAAAGAAGAATCATTTAAAGACTTTTTAAACCCCTTATTTGTTTTTCAACCTGCCATATTGTGTTATTGTCATAGCATAACCTTTATTTATCTCATACAGAGCCTTATTTTTCATATTCACTACATATTTAGCTGGTCAAAGATGGAAATTGCTCACGATGAGATATATCTGCAGCTACAACTGTGTTGAAAATGACTTTTCTAATCTCTTAAACATGAGAGCTAAACAACATTTTCCTGATCAAAAATAACTGGCTCCTCTTTTTTTTCATATAACCTCTTGCTCTGATATTTTTTTCAACAGACAGACATAAGATGCTCCACTTCACTGATGATAGCCTTGATGAATCTGAATTGTAGCACACCCACAAAAGGAGCTTGTGCAAAAGATATACACAAGTTGAGTGTTCACCATTGACAGCACCAGATAAAAAAAAAATAGATTGGGGACATATTGGTCATTCATTTTCTGGCTGAGAGTTTGGTGACTGATATGACCTTAGCTCATAGCATTAAGCCTAAACCATCCAAAGCAAAAACTTTAATGCATGCAGTACATGGTGATGGAGATTCATTGAGGAAACCCTCTTATTGGCTGAATCAAAGCAGCTTTTAGGGACAAATGCTTCAAGACTTCAGCCTGAGCTCTGTTCACCTCAGTGTGAGTTCAGCACCAGATTGAAATAAGCCTCATCAAACCCTTCTTTTCCCCACCAGCTTATAAAGGTCGCCCTTGAAAATGTTAGGCAATATTTACTTTGCGAAAACTGAATGTTCTTTTTTTTCTGCATGTGGCCTTGCTTTCTGAGAAAAATGTTTTTCGCTAAACTATAAACATGCAACTTCCAGGGACTTGTTTCACATGTTAGCTTATCAAAAGATTGTTTTTTTTCTTGAAATCATTAATTCTCCTCCACTGAGTAAATTTTTACTCATGTCCAATAAACAACACGGCTCCAGACAACAGGTCTGACATTCATGACCATTATGCAGATATTTGTCCAAGGATATTCAGGGACAAAATGACCCAATCATTAAAGTAAAAGCATGAAGGCAAAAGTACTCTGGGGGGCAAAAGCTTGTTCCAGCGGAGTAAATTACAGCCTTTTAACAGAAAATAAACATGCAATTGACAGTCGGATGATAATGGAGGAGAAAATATGTTTTCTTCAAGCTCAACTTCCAGCAGAGTTGTTGAATCTGGCCCTTGTGGTCAGAGGGAGTGAAATAAAACACACCTATTCATTACATGTATCCTATATCACAAACCACTGTATCTCTAGGGTTTCATATATGATAATCAACCACTATGTCTAGAATTTCATGTGTCCCTGGCATTTCCTGACAGAGACACGGAGTCTGGGTCATGTCACCGACTCAAACTTCTTTCTCTCTGACTCAGTCATCCTGTGGTTTTAGCCAGCATGCCTCTCCCTTTCCCCGTGTCACAGCATTTGGCGTTATCACACGGCGCAGCCCTCCGTGTCACTCAGGGACGCCGACGTGTACAACAAGAGGCATGAGATGCATATTCAAGAGACGATGTCTTCCTTTTCAAGGATCCTATTAATTCCACCGAGAAATTTGTCAGGCTTGAACTTTTTGATTCTGACACTCATGCAATTCAAATCGCCCCAAAATAGGTTTTGATGAAGACGATTATGTGTAATTGAGAAATATTTTAAGCGATCCAAAGTATTAGGCATTCCCTTTTTTTTTTTCGAGGGATTTTTCATGCCGTCTAGAATAGAAAACGTGTTCTGACACAGGGATAATTGAATTGACCACCTTCGCCGCCCACTGCTATCCGCCTTCATTTCACACCTCCTCTGTGTCGGTGCAGCGGGTAGTGATTTCTTTGAGCTTCAGAGAGAAAATAGTAAGATGGGAGTGTATTGATCATTCTTCTCCAAAGTGGAGCATCACAGATCACTGAGTTTCCCAGGCAGCCAACATTTTTTGCACTAGAAGGGATGCTCTCCACATCCAGCCTCTGGTTATCTCTCACTGAGAGCATGCGGCCTGCTAAGAAGCTTTACCTTATCATTGTCCGGAATATAAATCACCTTTTATATGCCCGTGCCTTTGTGAATAAACAAAACAGGGAGATACGAGCCGTACCCAGACGTCTGCTTCTCTTTTTTTCTTGCCGGCTCATCACTCCGCCATAATGAAATATGATAGGGATAAAGTTCAGAAAACAAAAACGGTGCATTCTAGGACAGATCACCTCCTGCAGTCCATGCAGCGGTGGAGGAATATAACAAGGCAGGGGCAGAGACTCGATCATTAATTATTGATACCCATGCAGGCAAGACAGCAAGTACAGTACAGTGCGCCCTCAGAGCAGATGAGACCTGCAGGAAAAGTTGTGGTAAATACGTGTTTTTTTACACAGCCCTGATTTCAGGCACTACTTTTATGGCTGGGTCTCCATTTTTTCGGAAAAAAAAAAAAGAGTCCTCTCAGGTTATAAATAATGACTTGTTAATATCAAGACGTGATCGATCTGGCAGAAAAAGCAGGAACAGGTTTATGCCTCAGACACTTTAGATTACATTGCAATTTACATCCCATCATGTAAATGAAAGAGCCTGAGAGCAGCAGCCTTACTCTCTGGCCCACACTTTGTTTACAAGGTCTGGCCTTTTTGCTGACACATACAGTACAGACTTCATGCATCTGAGAATATGTAAATGTGTCCGGCGGTCATGTTTACTGAGGCAAACTTATCTTCTTTTTTCTTTTTTTTCTCCTCTCCTCCCTTCCCCTATTGACAAAGCACTTTTGCTTCTTTTTATTAAATCTCCATCAAACGGTGGATGCGATTAGATCAAAGTGGAGGAGCTCTGAGTGCAAACAAACGCCAGCAACCACAATCCTTACCTTCCTTTTTCCTGTCCCCCTTTTTCAGCACTTTCTTGAATTAGCAACGTACAATGGTGTTCTAGCCTTAATATTTCAAAAAGTGAGCAGCTTGGTGAATCACCATCTCCCTTTGGGCAGAATATGGAAACCAAACGCAGTGATGTGTCAAAGCAAGTTCCTGTAACGGCTCCCTAACAGAGAGGACTGTTTGTGTATGTGTGCGTATTAGCATCCCTCAGTCTGTGTGTGTGCATGTACTGTATGCACCCATCTGTGTACGTATTTGGTGTATTTATCATAACTCTTTGCGATAGGCAATCATGCAGAACAGCTACAGTGTAGCTTTTCTTTTTTTTTCTCCTCACAGCCTATTTCCAGCGGCGATACGCCAACTTCAACACTACATGACCTCCTATAGTGTGTTCACATCTAATTACAGCCCAATTATCTGCACTGTGCAGCTGTGATCAGGATGCTGCAGAGAGAAGCAGAGTCTTGACATGCTGACACGGATTGTATATTCTTTTATATGCACTATATCGTCTCATAAGTGTGTGTGTGTGTGTTTACAGTTTCCTACTAGTTTGTAATGGCTCAGTATGTGGAGAGAGCCACGTCGGGCTTCTAGGTCAGATGCACAGATTAATAGCACCAGACTTGGAGGTATTTGTCTGTTCTAATTCAATCAGTTCTCACAAATACACAATAGGGGTGCCGGTCAGCTGTTGATTTGTCAGCTCTAATTTCCATTTTCATCCTCAATGGTTAGTCCAACCATTTAATTCTCATTGTTGTGTCCCAGGGGAACTGATTATAGTGGATCTCATTATAACAAAAGACAACCATCACAGTAATAATGAGGGGAGGACTCGCACCCACACCAGGAACCTCAACATCCAAACCAATTGTTTGTATTTTTCAGAGCATTTCCTCCTTCCATCCCATTCTTTTGTCCTTTCTCGCTTGCTGTCTTTCATTTTTTTGCTCTCGCCACAGCATCCTGCATCATCTCCTCAGAGCTTCAGTCCGCCCCACTGACTTCCATATCAGCTCTGTTACTCTGAATCTTCTTCCAGGAATCTAAATCATAACACCCCTACAGCCTGGCATGATGGAGATAGAGGAGATAGGAGAGGGGTTGGTGGGGGGAAGAGAAAAAAAAGATAGCAAGGCTGTGCAGCAGAAAACATCCCAAAGATGCCTATTTAGATGTCATTTTGTCTTATTTTGATGTCCTGCTTGTCTAATAACCGCAGAGGGAGGAGATGTAGCAGAGAGCAGTCACCGACTCCAGTGGCTTATCATTCACTGTAGTACCTAACAGCTGAATGTGGTGGATCCAGGGATTGGAGGGACTGCTCAGTAACAGCAGGTGATTCTTCATCGGGGCCACACTGTCTGCTCATTGTTTGGCATGCAGGCAGACAGGCGGACGGTTTCAGAATCCCAGCCCATGGGTTTATCCAGCAGAATCCTAATGTGCATGCATCCTGCAGCACAAAAAAGGCACAACAACTTGAAACAGGAGCTGCCTATGCTACAACACCACTTGGCCTCAGTCAGTCCTCATATAATCATGATAAGGTGCGTCGCATGTTTTATTCATCGCTGTTAAGTTACCTGCCCACATAGAGACCAGGGAAATGAAATACAAAACCAAAAAATTATGTTAATTACTCGAAAGCTGAAGTGTTGCGCTCGGTCCCAGAGGAGCGACTGGCTGGAGTGTGCAACCTTTTTTTGTTTTTTTGGGATCCTTTTTCCTCAGCAGTTCTCCTCTGCCCCTGGTGTGCCACACTGGTTGGGAAAACACTAATAGGCATGCTCAATCAAGAGGAAAATTAAGTGTGCACAACAATGCCAAATGGAGTGTTTCACTCCTGTAATGACTATATAACTAAAGCTGAAATGACGCGGCATGTGACTAATGGATAGTGTGATAGTTGCAATGCATTTCACTACACTTTTCACCCTGAATTGGATTTTTCTTTTATCGCATTTTTCCCCCCCTCAAAAAAGAGAAAGAAAAGATAAAGACAGGTTCAGGATGAGGCTGTTTGTTCAGACTTGTGTTAGCGCCCGTCTGTGGAAAGAATCCATTATTCGATCTTTTTGTGCCTCTGTCAGCTCGTCTCCGCGCAATATATTAAACCAAAACACTTCACTATGGAACATGTGGTAAATAAGTTTTAAAGGCCTTATCAAGTGGGAATAAAAGAGAGAGAGAAAGCATCATTAGTTTGTTTGAGAGCCTGGTGGGGACGATTCAGAGATTTCG
Organism: Trachurus japonicus; assembly: GCF_045865225.1. Classification (NCBI taxonomy): domain Eukaryota; kingdom Metazoa; phylum Chordata; class Actinopteri; order Carangiformes; family Carangidae; genus Trachurus; species Trachurus japonicus. The sequence goes on from NC_140912.1 coordinate 25,646,140, forward strand.
GTGGCTGTTTACACGTTTAAATGGAGATGCAGTGATTCCGACGTATTCAAACACATTTTTAACAAACGGCTTGTTTCACCTGTCTCACAAGAGGAGTTGACATTCATTCATTATTCATAATCTGCCAAGCTCAACTGCCTGTTGGGAGGATGAAGAGGGGTGGGAGACACAGACATACAGCAATGTGTTAGGGGAGCTAATAAGATTAGAAGAGAGAAACTGACGTGGCCATCTGAGGAGGTTTTCCCGACAGAAGTCACAAGGTTCAATTCATCCCATGCGGGGCCTCTAAACTAAGAGTCTTTATTTTTATCTTGCCCTTCAACTTTCCCCATCGCATCATAATTACTCCTCCTTTTCTCTGAGCAGCCACCGTGTGAGCGAGGACCCAAACACCCAGCCTGCGGCGAGAGATGCCATCTCAAATTGGATTTGGAAAAGAAAAAAAAAAAAGCCTAAGAGAATATATTGTTCAGGTGGTGACGAATACAGAGGGAGCTTTCCTTATATACTGCAGGGGGCTTTTTAGCTCAGTTCATTTGAGGATAAAGATACATTAAAACCTCCCCCTCTCCCTCTCTCTCTTTTACTCTCTCCTGTCTCCGCATCCCCTTCCTCACTCACACACACACACACTCCCTCCCTCCCTCTTCCATTGGGAGACTTGACTCTGCAGATTTTCAATTAGCCAGGGCAAAGTTGTCTTCATTAATTACACTACATTAAGATGATGCAGGAGGATTTTTCACAGGAAAATTATGCAAGAGAATTATGCAAGGGTCTCCGGAGTGCATGGACCTTTTCTTCCTGTTGCTCGGTTGAATGTCCCTCATCTTGCACTTCGCTGGAACTGGAGCTAAGTAAGAGCAGGCCTGAGCTGAGTCTAGAGCCGTCTGGTTTGAATGTCGATCCATAAAACATCACTTAAGACCTGGAGGCTCCTCAGTTTAACTCCAGAACATGTTCTCCTCTACCGCCATGTCTGATTTCATGCCGTATGGTTATCTGTAGCTTTTGTGAGCCCAGCAGTAAGCACTGCTCTTCTCCACGTGTTTAACTATCACCGCTTCTCGCATTAATCACTGACTCTGCAGCGATGTAATATTCCTGCACAGCTCCTGTTTGAACACATACAGCTGCCTGAGCCCTTGTGATTATTTAATTGCAGGTTCAAGGTGAGCTGCGTGCAGCTGCAGCTTTTTTTTTCCAGTCCTGACCTGAATGTAGAGCAGCATTATGGGCTTTTTTTTTTCTTTCTCGTCGTATTCATGACTCCCCACTGTGAAAAAGCTCTTTCACTTCTCTAACCCCCAATCCTCCTCCTTTTTTTTCAATAAAAAAAGAGGGGGGGAAATTCTTTCAACAGCCGAGCTGCTCTCTGCCTTGGTTCCTTATGGGTTTTAATTAAAATTATAGCATGGATCAACAGCCAAGTACACTCTAATGAAGACGAAGATGGGATGGGGAAGTAAACAGGCCAGACAACTCTCATCAGACGAATAACGACTCCCATAAAACAATTTCCACGACTCCAACAATATGGGCATTTCTTTTTCTCTCTCCATCTCTTTCTCTTTCCCCTCAGGAGGGCAGTTTATTTGCACCCTTTAATTTTCAGTTTTCCATCAAAACTCCCAGTGGCTGCCTTACGTCCATGTAGCAGAGTTAATTGCCTCTGGATAAGGATAGCTATCTCATATTATAGGTCATCATAAATAATAGTTCTATAAATTATTTCATGGCAGGAAATCAAACTCGAATCAATCCTGCAGCTCCTGCCCCTTGGTTATATATTTAAAGCTCCATGTATATATTCATCACTTTGCACATGCACACGTGCTGCTGTGGTTAGATGTGTGATGTGCAAAACACCTGGTGACTTGTGTAAGGTGTTCGACATTAATTTGCTCCTGCTTCCCAGAATTTGGGAAGCCATCAGATGCTGTAATGGTAGAAGCTGCTGTAATGAAGTAGCACGGGATAATGTAGCCATAGATTTGCAGCGTCATGAAAGAAGAGAGCGAAAGAGAGAGAGGCTTAGATTAGAGTCGGGGGGAAGAGCAAGGCATTAATGTCAGCTCGCAAATATAGCTCAGGGTTGTAGCACTCCCGCGGCCACATGGGAGGGATATGGCAGTGTCAGGCCTCTGTGTGCCAGGCCTGATGGATGAGGTGGAGCAACTCGTCAATCATGAGGGCTCCCGTTTCCCCTAATAGATCGGGCCTCACATTGGGAGAACCTGCCCTCCATCACCGCTGCCACCGCCGCCGCCTGACATCCACCGCAGGGCAGGACGCCAGATAACCTGCAGCACAACGGGACTGACAACTCTGTGACTTTCTGAGCAGGAAACCCTCCCCTGAAAACAACTAATTCTGACACGGGATCAGTATTTCAACCGTCTGCAACATTTCCTTAAGGTCCCGTGCATATATTAAAACGTTAAATCACCTCCACCTGGAAAAGCTGGGGTTTTTTTCTGACCCGTCTCCGTCTGCATAGTTATCAGCCACAGAATTCAGCTCCACTTACTGTAGCATTGACACTAAAGCAAAGGCCAGGGCAATTAACCCTTTTCCAAAGGGTAATGAGAGTCTGTTTCTTAATGCAGATCAGCTGTCATGCTTAGCATCCGTCCAGTCAAAGATACAAGACTCCACGTCACACAGTGTTGCTAATTCTGCTTTCAAGGCAAATATCACGGCCCACTTGAGATCCAAGACCGCAGAATTGGTCGTCCATTTTTATATTACATAATTAAAATCACTCCCTCTTTACCTCAAGGGTTTTATTTTCATGTGTTGCGCCCAAAGCTTTTAGTGCCATCCAAGCAGCCCCAATAGTTTAATGTCTTTCCCAAGCCTGCTATCGTTCACAGTCTCTAGTGGTGCCTTTTTATAAAATGGTCCATTATTGACCGGCAATGGCAAACAAGTCGAGACCCAGCGGACCTCACTAGCCGACAGCTCGAGGCGGGGTCCGTCCCCTCGAGTGCAATCTTCGTACCTGCACGGCCGACGTGCCGCGGTACACAAAATTATCATCGCTGCTGTGCAGAAGATTGGGTTGAGTCTGTCAGCAGTCACCTCCTGGCTGGTTTACCCCAGCCCTCTGCATTAAGCATCATCATCCCCACAGACACACACACACACACACACACACATGCACAGACCCACACACAGAAAGGAAAATGCCACAATCCTTGCTCAGGTTCCATTAATCCGGCAATTGCATGTGTTAAGTACGTCTCCCTGTGTTATCTCTGTCCTCTGCCCTCAGCACTTGCACCACACAAATCCAATTTTGAAGCTTCTTTCTTGTGATGGAGATTTAGGTTTTCATATCTTTTTTTTTTTTTTTCAATCCACAGGCGGAACTAGTTTTATTGGGAATGTGCATATTTTTCAAACGACTTTTCCCAAACTTTTATCTCTCACTCTCACACAAATGGAGATGAGCTGGAGTTAAAAAAGATTACATAAGAGCAGCAACATTTGAAACGGTAATTTTCCAGCAGTCCTCGTCGTCTCATCCCTTTTGTGTTTGTCCCTTTTTCTTTTTTTCTTTTTTTTTTCCTCAAACAGGCTTGAGGGTAAACATCCCGTCTGTGGGCCGGCTCCGTGATGGCACCTCAGGAAATCTTTGTTTTAATGGATCTGAAGAGTGAATGTGTCAGGGGGGTTAAATTTTGCACATGCTGACAAAACATCACAGCGCTCATTCATTCGGCAGCACAGCGGGAATAAGAGCGCAGGCGAGTGTGCTCTGCATACAGATGTGCTCTTTATTTGCTTTAAGCATGTGTTGCTTTGTGCTGCATTGGAGTCCTGCGTGTTAATTGTAGTTTCACTTGATTTAAAGCAATAAAACGGCATATAAGTGAGTTCAGGAATGTTAAGGAAGTAAAATGCATGTGCTTTAAATTATTCAACAACATCTGTCCAGCTGCAGACGTTAGTCATTGCATGTTTCTTGTACATATGTTATTAATCATATTTGTAAAGGTTTACTCTAAGTAATGGGACAAATTGTTCTTTAAAAAGACTTTAACCGGCTGCTTTTGGTTTGTGACCTCGCAGCGCTCGGTGCAGATTATTGAATTTGCTGCCAGCACAAAAAAAATGTTTGCAGGCTTAGCATTTTGTTGTTGTTGTTGTTTTTGTTTTGTTTTGTTGTTCTCTTCGTGAATAAACAAACCCCCAGCCCCGTATTGATCTATTTTAATGAGAACGCTGTCTGACATCATTGTGAACCTCGGGGACAGGCAAAGCCAGAGATGCCTGACTAATCACCATCTGATGTTCTCAGAGTTTGAAATCAACGAGCCATTTTTTTTTTCATATTTTATCATCTCCATTTCTCTAGTTGTCTTTGTCTTTCCATCTCTCTCTCTCTCGTTCTCTCTCTCTCTCTGAGTCAGCAGGGGGCCAGTCAAACTACTCTTTAAAGACTGTCTGAGTCTGTGCTATAGATTACATGGGATGGAGCGCAGAGACGATCAGATAATTTGAAAGGCCTGCTCCATCATAATAGCTGCTCTCTCGTGAGGTGACACAGGGGGATCCAGCTTAACCTTTCAGAGAGGTTCATAATGGAGAGCGCTGCAGAATGAAGTGATTATTGCCTTTGGTGGACTGATTTTGTGACTTGGGAGAAAGGAAAAAATCCAGGGCGAGACTGCAGGGGAAAGTGGTGTGAAACCAGTCAACTTAATTAGGCATTATTTCTTCATAATTTAGCACGGAGGTCGAGTCAGTCGTTCTCTCTTGTGGCTCTCGGTCTTTCTGCTTCAATTTTTATGTTCCTTGCTGATGACGGGAGCAAAAGTGCTGCAGAAAATCAGCTTTTTCTTCCTAATTTTGTAAAATTGGGGTTGTCAGGTGCTGCGAGTGAATGTTGCCTTCATCTGCCTATACAGTAGTCGTCAGCTGTGGGTGTGGGTTTTTTAAGGTAGTCAACTGGTGAAAAGTGTTTCCATAGAGAGGACACAGTGGCTTTGCTGATCTCCATGCACCTATTGAAAAGAGGCTGTGCTGAGTACTTACAGTACACCAAGGTCTACTTGCTGTGCTGTCCCTCACTTTTAAGTCACTTCTTGAATTAAAGCGTCTGCTAAACGACGTAGGTGGAATTGATCATCTTCGAGGGCCTTTCATCACATCAGGCCTCCTACCAATATCTTCATTTGTGACATTTTGAAGTTCAGAAAAGGACAAAGTACGAAGGCCCAGAGGATGCAAGAGTTTTTTTTTTTAATTACCATTATTTTCTTTTGATGATGGGAGTACAGGAAACCTTTCAGAGGGGACATGATAACAGATACATCCTCTTTGACCTTCAACAAATACAAGATGGGCAGAATTTCTCCATTGAGCTCTCCTCCTCCTCCTCCTCATCCTCCTCCTCTTCCTCTTCACCTGAACTTCACACCTCTCATTTTTATAAATTCTGAATAGTGACCAGTAGCTTCATGTGAAACCTCCGGGGAATGAAAGGCTTTCCTTTTCGCTCTCCCACTCGGACTGACACATAAAAGCAGAGATATACTGCAGAAGAGGGTTTTCAACAGCTCCATCATGTGCAGTAATGCCCCCTTAAGTTGCCCTCAAGTTCAGCAGCCAGAGTTGAGGTCTTATCCAGGGAGTGTAAGGACTCTGACATGATGATGTCTGCGAGCTGACCTGTCTACTTTATATCTCAGTTGAAAGGAACAGAGGCGAAAGCCAGGTCTTTTTTAGCTGTATTGTACCTTTTCTAAACTGAGTCTGAATCATTTGAACTAATTTCATTTAGTAGCAACCAGTGTCATTAAACTGTAGAAGTACATCCACTCAGTCTCTCTTAACGCCTAAGACAGATTTAATCTTTTGGCTAGCTGCCCTCAGGATCTTCATTTCCTCAATCCCTCCTATTTGTGCTCAACTAACAGGGATTACCACTGGAAGTCTGTTTACTAAGATAACTATGAGCAGCATGGAGGACAGATGTACTTAAGTTAATTAATCATCCCTGACATTTAGAGAGATACACCACCTCTCCTGTTCCCCCTGTACAGTACAGTATACACAAACGCACAAACGCACACATGTGTTCATTATAGTCTTAAAATTCCTAATTGAGTACATATTAAATTGGTTTCATTTAGTTCTTTTGCACACTGAGGATTGTGGTCACAGGGGTCCATGTGTGTAATGGACTTAATAATTTATTTTAGAGATGGATGGTGTCTTTTCATCCCCAGTTGATCATTGCTTCAGTTGGACAGGAGGAAAAAGAAATTACAGCCTTGTCTTGAGTTTCCGCCGGTTATACACTTGATATTTCCCACTGTTTCAGTTTCCATTTTCATTTATGAGTCAGGCATGAATGGAATTTCTTCTCAGTACTTACTCACAAGATGTGGAGGGGAGTGTAGGAAGAGAGAGAGAGAGAGTGTGTGCACTGTTGTTCCTATCTAAGAGGGGACATCGGCGTCGTTACACATTCACCAACAGGGGACCAAGCAGCCAACAGGGGACTTTTTTTAGGTCCCCTGTTGGACATGCTTTAAATCAACTTAAAATCATGTGAAAAACCTTCTGGTTAATTTTTTTAACTTTAGCCAAGAGGGGACCTGAGTGTGTGTGTGTGTGTAAAATACCATATTCAGCAGTGCCCCGGCAGGCTGTAGCAGGGGTTTTAACGACTCATTCACACACGTCGTTTCTTACACTCCTCCATAGTGTGAACGACTTGCAGCCCCGGCAGCCTTTCAGACTGTAGAGAGGCTATCAAACAGGCTCCTTAGTGAACAAACCAGTACCTTGAAACGTAATTTGTTATTCTTTGTAACAAAATATGTCTTAAGTTTAAACTCAACACTGTATTAGGTATAATAGAAATTTTAAAATATTGAAAAAATTGATCACCCATAACAAAATTTTAAATAAAATGGTCATTTAGATCATTTCTGTTGAATTCTGATTAAACATTAAAAATAATTGACCTTGCAATTGTTGCTTGTCCAGTTTTTTTAAGCACAGGGTTTCAATTTTACAATATACATGTGTTCTCAATCTGTATTTATAGTAATTATTAGTTGACTTACATTGCAGAAAAAGGTCCACACTTGGTTTATATGGAATGACAGGGGTCCACTGTTGGTTGATGCATAATGACACACGATCCCACTTAGTTAGCATGGAGTGACATACACACTCCATCATGTATGAATAAGAAAGAAATAAGCAAAAGTGATAGTTTTTAAGAGAAAACTTTCATCAAAACAAACATTTCTAATAAAGTAGCACCAATAATGTTGTAATTATTTTTTAAATGTAGGGTGTACTACTGCAACACACATTTCTACAGTCTATTCCAGAGATGTTCACAAGTCTTTTTTTGCAAGTCCAAGTCAAGTCTCAAGTCTTTGGTCACGAGTCCAAGTCAAGTCTCAAGTCTTTGAGGGGTGAGACTTCATCAAGTCTCAAGTCTTTGGTCACGAGTCCAAGTCAAGTCTCAAGTCTTTGAGGGGTGAGACTTCATCAAGTCTCAAGTCTTTGGTCACGAGTCCAAGTCAAGTCTCAAGTCTCTAAAAAATAAAAGTCTCTTCTGGTTGTAATGACCCTATCATCTGCTGCTATCCGGTCTACTAAAGATACTGCACAGCTATATCTAAGAGATTCAAAGCATTTACTGTAGGTTATTATCACTCCTTTATCTATACAGTATTGATTAGTTGTTTATTATATGATCACTTTAAACAGGATATTGCAATGCAATATGAAGAAAACACACAATGAAAGCTTTCCTTTAAAGGAAACTGTATTCTGAGTCAAGAAAGAATCAAGGCTGCTCTGCCCCTCTGCACTGGCCTTTTCTCTCTGCTTTGTTGAATTCAGAAAACCCAGATGAACAACATGGAAAATGATTTAGGCTGTTAATTATAGGTCATAAGATCTGTATGGTACCTATAGTTCACATCTTTATGGATGTGGATCTTCTGGAACCGCATGTTTCTGAGAGAAGAACTGGTTGTTATTATTTTTTTAATTAGCTCCGTCAACTCATGGGGGCGTGTCGACACGTCCAGACTTCCATACGGGCCCTTCAGTCATATTTCGCAGCAAAAACATAAATAAACAGGAGGATTTAGCCTACAGTAGCCTGATATGTGCCAGTTATGCAGCAGCTAGTCCCCGCGAAGGAAGGTCTGACAACAAACGGACATTGTGTCTCACATGTAGGCTACGGAGGTGCCGCTATTAAAAAAAAAAAAAAAAAAGCCGGTTCACAGTCACCTGTCACTCACCCGCAGCAGCTGACTGCGCTGTCAGAGGAGCTCTGCTGCTCTTCTCTCTTTAGACACTGGTGTTGGGCTGCACTCTGTAGGAGTTCAATATGAAGATCTAACCTCCATCTGAATAACGTTACCGGCCATGTGGCGCTGCTCCGCTAGTGGTGTGTTAACGGCAAAAAAAAGAAAAAAAGATTGTCGGTCGTCCTGTCAGGAGGGAGGCACGAGCCAAAAAAATAATGATTGTTCACGAGTCTCAAAACACGAGTCCGAGTCGAGTCTGAAGTCTTTAGGGCACGAGTCCAAGTCACGTCTGAAGTCTCTGTGGGTGCGACTTAAGTGCGACTCGAGTTCGAGTCGCAAACTCGAGTCCCCATCTCTGGTCTATTCATTTTTTAATACTGTAGAGGGTTTTAGGATTTAGGGTAATCTTAATGTACTTGCATCATAAATCTGTATTCATAAGGATGTATTTTATTTACTGTTTTATATTACAGAAAACTCAATGGCAACCTATGATGATATATTATGTAGAAGTAAACCATCAAAGAGTAACTGATATTAAAGTATTGGCACGGCAATTTGTTATCTTTGGGGAAAATACAGAGGGTTTGGGAGATCATCAGTTTGTCAGAGATACAAGGGATAATTCATTGAGAGGATTAATCTCACAAAGTCCCTATGTTAAACTATTGCCAGACACATTTCTACAGTCTATTAATTTTTCACTGTACTGGTGTTTTATACTACTTAACTGCATTGTTGTCATGGGAAAATACTTAAACTACTCACAGTTTGACATGGCCTGATGGCTCAGAGCCACAAAAAGTTACTTTTTGGCCACGTACATCTCATATAGATGAAGCTCTGTTGGGGCCACCTATGGTCAGACTTTTACTTTTTAAATGCATGTGATTTCAATTAATTTTAATGTATTTGCGTCATAAATCTGTATAGGAATTATTAGTTGATTTACGTTGTATAAAAAGGTCCACACTTGGTTTATATGGAATGACAGGGGTCCACTGTTGGTTGGTGCATAATGATACAAGTGCCCACTTAGTTAGCATGAAGTGAAATACACACTCCATCATGTATGAATAAGAAAGAAATAAGCAAAAGTGATCATCCGTAAGAGAAATTTTTCATCAAAACACAACACAAACATTTCTAATAAAGTAGCACCAATAATGTTGTCATTATTTTTAAATGTAGGGTGTACTACTGCAACACACATATCTACAGTCGATTAATTTTTCCCCTACAAGAGTTTTATACTCCTTGACTGCATTTTTGTTATAGGAAAAATATTTGAATTAAAACTCAGGGTTTTAGGTCATTTTAATCATGAATCTGTATTTATGAGGATGTATTTTATTTACTGTTTTACATTACAGAAAAAGGTCCACGCTTGGTTTATATGGAATGACAGGGGTCCACTGTTGGTTGGTACGGAGTGACACACACACTCCAGCATGGGTGGATAAGCAGAAATGAGAGAAATTGCTAAGTTTTAAGATACATTTTTAATCTAAATTTAATACAAACATTTGTAACTATTAATACACATAACACACACACACACACAAACACATGCAAACACACACATTTCAACTTAAAGGGGACATATTATGCAAAACTCACTTTTTCATTGCTTTAGTGTGTATTTGCGTATCTGGAGTGCCTCCTCACCCCTTAAACGTCAGTTTTGACAACTACGTCAATATTTTGTAAACTGCCATGGTAAGAAAATGTGTCTCGTAACAAGCCGTTTTAATTTCACCCGGCTTATTACATCACAAGCCGGGTGATGTGAATATTCAAGCCCTCGCTCCCATGGTTACCATGGTTGCCTCAGCTACCAGAGCGAAGATTCCAAACCGACCGTTTAGAGCAGGGCTGTGAAACTGGTGTGTAGAGAACCCAGCTGTGCTCAATCTTTTGGTTTTTCTGACCAAAGCATGTTACTAACATTACTTTTAGACATCAAGGTACCATGTCAAGAAGCAGAAATGAGCATAATATGTCCCCTTTAAGTAGCACGGGTTAAGTTGTAATTGTAGTTTTGTTTTTAAACATGGGGTTAGGGTTAGTTACTGTGAAAACTCAATGGCAACCTATCATGATACTTAAGGGAATATTTCAGTTATTGACATTTATGGATCAACAATAAAACATGTATGGGAAAATAAAAGAGGAGCTGGGGGGTCATCAGTTTGTCTTAGATACCAGGGATAATTCTTCTAGAGGATGGATTAACCTCAAAAGCTCAAAACTTTCATCAAAACTTAATACAAACATTTATAATGAAGTAGCAACGGTAATGTTGTGTTTTTTTATGTGGGGTGTACTGTGAAAACTCAATGGCAACCTACGATGATATATTATGTACAAGTAAACCATCAAAGAGGTACTGATATACGACAATTTGATATGGGAAAATACAGAGGGAATGGGGGATCATCAGTTTGTCAGAGATACAAGGGATAATTCACTGAGAGGATCAAAATGTTTTTAAACAGCCACGACCTCGAGAAAGCCATCCATGCGTTGCAGTAATCAGTTCTAGATTGGACTATTGCAATGCACTTTATGTTGGCGTCTCCCAGTCTTCGCTCAGTCGCCTCCAACTTGTCCAAAACGCTGCTGCCCGTCTTTTAACTAACACTAATAGACGTGAGCACATTACTCCTGTTCTTAACTCCCTTCACTGGCTCCCTGTCCCTTACAGAATTGATTTTAAACTTTTAGGCTAATGTTTGTTTTTAAAGCACTTAACGGCCTGGCCCCACTGTATTTATCTGAGCTACTTTATTAGAAATGTTTGTGTTAAGTTTTGATGAAAAGTTTCTCTTAAGGATGATCACTTTTGCTTATTTCTTTCTTATTCATACATGATGGAGTGTGCATTTCACTCCACTTACTTACATTCAAAACAGACTGACTGAAACATGGGTACATGCAATATAGATTCACAGAGCATTTTTATGAGCTACCATTCTCTGCCAGAAATGTTGTCTGGGAACAACATCTTACTTAACATGGCACAAGAAATTAGGATTCATCAGATTGTCAGAGATACAAGGGATAAGGCATTGTGTGGATGGAATAACCCCAAATAGCTCAATGTTGAACTGCTGCAACACAAATAAAAAAAGTTGACAGTGGTGTGGACCGTGTCTGAGGAATATAATTCTTGCTGTGTCCTAATTGTCCTTTACAAGGCTTTGTAAGGCTTTGCATGTGTTTTTATATTTATGCGTTCCTTTCTTGTTTCCCTTGATTTTCTAAATACCTTTTAATTAGTAGTTTAACAGGGGGCTTTTTGGGGTTATTCCGTCCACACACTGACTTATTCTCTGTATCTCTGACAATCTGATGAATCTTAATTTCCATGTTAATTGTTGTTCTCAGACAGCATTACTACTAGCAGACAATGGTAGCTCATATAAAGGCCCTGTCACAAAATATTATAACAGGGCATTACACACCTTCACAAAACTCATCAAAGAACTGACAATTATTTAGACAAAATGGAATATTGCAGGTACACCCACTCTTTACAGTTGCCACAGAAATTGAGTCACCAAAGGCCATAGGTGCGTAGGTAGCACATGGCCAACCTAAGACCTGGGAATACCTGTGTCTCAGTCGGTCTGATTTGTATATAAGATATTGGCTGAAAGAAGGTAGAAACTCTGAAGCCCAACCTGAAAATACCTAACGACCATCGTCAGCTACGACAAACCATCCCCCACACTGCCCACACTCAAGGACTGACACAGGTCATCTGGCAAAGATTCAAACCCCTCACTCCACTCAGATCCCAGCAACTCTACCTTAAAGTTAGGATCTGTGAAATACATGAGTGCTGGCGACTTAACTACTTCAATGTAGAGGAATGTTTCCTGCCCACATCATAGACTGAAACCCCATTAAAAATGTTTAACTCTACTTAGAAAACTGTGTGTAAATGTAATGAAGTCACATTGCTTACTACAACATGCACAAGGTTATACCTAGATAATGGAATATAAGGATAAGGAATAAGGGATAAGGAATATACACACTTGTGTTTAGCTGGGTACTGAAACAAAAGAAAATCATTAGGAAGCAACCAAAATGTATAACAAATTAATTACTTAAAAAATAAATACATTAGATAACATGTTTTGCCGTCTTCTGAACACAATTCATTGAATTTGTTTATAATCCACTTCAGATGCTATGAATAAGGTAATATGGGATTGTTGAATGTACAATCCACACATCCTGAAAGCAACCAGACCCATTTCTGC